>NC_092710.1:85219111-85819111 GCF_047496885.1 Scyliorhinus torazame | reverse complement strand
GTGCAGTGGGAGTGAATGGGAAGGGTTTTGAGTCCATTGGGATTGTGTACAGTGGGAGTGAATGGGCAAGGGTTTTGAGTCCATTGGGATTGTATACAGTGGGAGTTAATGGGAAGAGGTTTGGGCCCTTTGGGATTGTGTACAGTGGGAGTGAATGGGAAGAGGTTTGGAACCATTGGGATTGTGTACAGTGCGACTGAATGAGAAGGGGTTTGGGTCCATTGGAATTGTGTTCAGTGGGAGTGAATGGGCAAGGGGCTGGATCCATTGGGATTGTGTACAGTGGGAGTGAATAGTAAGGGGTTTGGGTCCATTGGAATTGTGTATTGTGAGAGAGAATGGGAATGAGTTTGGGTCTATTGGGATTGTGTACAGTGGGGGAGAATGGGAAGGGTTTTGGGTCCATTGGGATTGTGTTCAGTGGGAGTGAATAGGAAAAAGTTTGGATCCATTGGGATTTTGTACTTTGGGAGTGAATGGGAAGGGGGTTTGGATCCATTGGGATTGTGTACAGTGGGAGAGAATGGGAATGAGTTTGGGTCCATTGGGATGTGTGCAGTGGGAGTGAATGGGAAGGAGTTTTGAACCATTGGGATTGTCTGCAGTGGGGGTGAATTGGAAGGAGTTTCGGTCCATTGAGATGTGTGCAGTGGGAGTGAATTGGAAGTGGTTTGGCTCCATTGGGATTGTGTGCAGTGTTAGTGAATGGGAAGGGATTTGGATCCATTGGGATTTGTGCAGTGGGAGTGAATGGGAAGGGGTTTGGGTCCATATGGATTGTGTGCAGTTGGAGTGAATGGGAAGGAGTTTGGGTCCATTGGGATTGTGCCGAGTGGGAATCAATGGGAAGGAGTTTGTGTCCATTGAGATTGTGTGCAGTGGGAGTGAATGGGAAGGGGTTTGGGTCCATTGGGATTATGTGCAGTGGAAGTGAATTGGAAGGGGTTTGGGTCCATTGGGAGTGTGTACAGTGGGAGTGAATGGGAAAGGGGGTTGGGTCCATTGGGATTGTGTCCAGTGTAAGTGAATGGGAAGGGGTTTGGGTCCATTGGGATTGTTTACAGTAGGAGTGAATGGGAAGGGGGTTTGGATCCATTGGGATTGTGTACAGTGGGAGAGAATGGGAAAGGGTTTGGATCCATTGGGATTGTGTACAGTGGGAGAGAATGGGAAGGGTTTTGGATCCATTGGGATTGTGGACAGTGGGAGTGAATGGTAAGGGGGTTTGAATCCATTGGGATTGTGTACAGTGGGAGAGAATGGGAATGAGTTTGGGTCCATTGTGATGTGTGCAGTGGGAGTGAATGGGAAGTGGTTTCGGTCCATTCGGATTGTGTACAGGTGGAGTGAATGGGAAGGAGTTTGGGTCCACTGGTATGTACGCAGTGGGTGTGAATGGGATGGGGCTTGGGTCCATTGGCATTGTGTACAGTGGGAGTGAATAGGAAAGGTTTTGGGTCCATTGGCATTGTGTGCAGTGGGAGTGAATGGGAAGGGGGTTGGGTCCATTGGGATTGCGTACAGTGGGAGTGAATGGGAAGAGGTTTGGGTCAATTGGGATTGTGTACAGTGGGAGTGAATGGGAAGAGGTTTGGAACGATTGGAATTTTGTCCAATGGGAGTGAAGGGGAAGGGGTTTGGGTCCATTGGAATTGTGTGCAGTGGGAGTGAATGGGAAGGGGTTTGAGTCCATTGGGATTGTGTACAGTGGGAGTGAATGGGCAAGGGGTTGGATCCATTGGGATTGTGTACAGTGGGAGTTAATGGGAAGAGGTTTGGGCCCTTTGGGATTGTGTACAGTGGGAGTGAATGGGAAGAGGTTTGGAACCATTGGGATTGTGTACAGTGGGACTGAATGAGAAGGGGTTTGGGTCCATTGGAATTGTGTACAGTGGGAGTGAATGGGCAAGGGGTTGGATCCATTGGGATTGTGTACAGTGGGAGTGAATAGGAAGGGGTTTGGGTCCATTGGGATTGTGTATTGCGAGAGAGAATGGGAATGAGTTTGGGTCAACTGGGATTGTGTACAGTGGGAGAGAATGGGAAGGGTTTTGGGTCCATTGGGATTGTGTTCAGTGGGAGTGAATAGGAAAATTTTGGATCCATTGGGATTTTGCACCGTGGGAGTGAATGGAAGGGGGTTTGGATCCATTGGGATTGTGTACAGTGGGAGAGAATGGGAATGCGTTTGGGTCCATTGGGATGTGTGCAGTGGGAGTGAATGGGAAGGAGTTTGGGTCCATTGGGATGTGTGCAGTGGGAGTGAATGGGAAGAAGTTTGGGTCCATTGGGATTGATTTTAGTGGGAGTGAATGGGAAGGGGATTGGGGCCATTGGAATTGTGTGCAGTGGGAGTGAATGGGAAGGTGTTTGCGTCCATTGGGATTATGTGCAGTGGGAGTGAATGGGAAGGAGTTTGGGTCCATTGGGATGTGTGCAGTGGGAGTGAATGGGAAGAAGTTTGGGTCCATTGGGATTGATTTTAGTGGGAGTGAATGGGAAGGGGATTGGATCCATTGGGATTGTCTGCAGTGGGAGTGAATGGGAAGGTGTTTGCGTCCATTGGGATTACGTGCAGTGGGAGTGATTGGGAAGGAGTTTGGGTCCATTGGGATGTGTGCAGTGGGAGTGAATGGGAAGAAGTTTGGGTCCATTGGGATTGATTTTAGTGGGAGTGAATGGGAAGGGGATTGGGGCCATTGGAATTGTGTGCAGTGGGAGTAAATGGGAAGGGGTTTCGGTCCATTCGGATTGTGTACAGTGTGAGTGAATGGGAAGGGGTTTTGGTCCATTGGGATTGTGTACAGTGGGAGTGAATGGGAAGGGGTTTGGGTCCATTGCGATTGTGTAAAGTGGGAGTGAATGGGAAAGGGGTTGGATCCATTGGGATTATGTACAGTGGGAGTGAATAGGAAGTGGTTTGGGTCCATTGGGATTGTGTACAGTGGGAGAGAATGGGAAGGGTTTTGGGTCCATTGGGATTGTGTACAGTGGGAGTGAATAGGAAAAAGTTTGGATCGATTGGGATTTTGTACAGTGGGAGTGAATGGGAAGGGGGTTTGGATCCATTGGGATTGTGTACAGTGGGAGAGAATGGGAATGAGTTTGGGTCCATTGGGATGTGTGCAGTGGGAGTGAATGGGAAGGGGTTTTGAACCATTGGGATTGTCTGCAGTGGGAGTGAATGGGAAGGTTTTTGCGTCCATTGGGATTATGTGCATTGGGAGTGAATGAGAAGAAATTTGGGTCCATTGATATTGATTATAGTGGGAGTGAATGGGAAGGGGATTGGGTCCATTGGAATTGTGTGCAGTGGGAGTGAATTGGAAGCGGTTTCGGTCCATTGGAATTGTGTACAGTGTGAGTGAATAGGAAGGGGTTTGGGTCCATTGGGATTGTGTACATTGGGAGTTAATGGGAAGGGGTTTGGGTCCATTGCGATTGTGTACAGTGGGAGTGAATGGGAAATGGGTTGGATCCATTGGGATTGTGTACAGTGGGAGTGAATAGGAAGTGGTTTGGGTACATTGGGATTGTGTACTGTGGGAGAGAATGGGAATGAGTTTGGGTCCATTGGGATTGTGTACAGTGGGAGAGAATGGGATGGGTTTTGGGTCCATTGGGATTGTGTACAGTGGGAGTGAATAGGAAAACGTTTGGATCCATTGGGATTTTGTACAGTGGGAGTGAATGGGAAGGGGGTTTGGATCCATTGGGATTGTGTACAGTGGGAGAGAATGGGAATGAGTTTGGGTCCATTGGGATGTGTGCAGTGGGAGTGAATGGGAAGGGGTTTTGAACCATTGGGATTGTCTGCAGTGGGAGTGAATGGGAAGGTTTTTGCGTCCATTGGGGTGATGTGCAGTGGGAGTGAATGGCAAGAAATTTGGGTCCATTGGGATTGATTATTGTGGGAGTGTTTGGGAAGGGGATTGGGTCCATTGGAATTGTGTGCAGTGGGAGTGAATTGGAAGCGGTTTCGGTCCATTGGGATTGTGTACAGTGTGAGTGAATGGGAAGGGATTTGGGTCCGTTGTGATTGTGTCCAGTGGGAGTGAATGGGAAGGGGTTTGGGTCCATTGGGATTGTGTACAGTGGGATTGAATGCGAAGGGGTTTGGATCCATTGGGATTGTGTACAGTGGGAGTGAAGAGGAAGGGTTTGGGTCCATTGGGATTGTGTCCAGTGGGAGTGAATGGGAAGGGGTTTCGGTCCATTGGGATTTTGTACAGTGGGAGTGAATGGGAAGGGGTTTTGGTCCATTGGAATTGTGTGCAGTGGGAGTGAATTGGAAGGGGTTTGAGTCCATTGGGATTGTGTACAGTGGGAGTGAATGGGCAAGTGGTTGGATCCATTGGGATTGTGTACAGTGGGAGTGAATAGGAAGGAGTTTGGGTCCATTGGGATTGTGTATAGTGGGTATGAATGGGAAGGGGTTTGGGTCCATTGGGATTGTGCACAGGGGGAGTGAATGGGAAGGGGTTTTGGATCCATTGGCATTCTGGATAGTGGGAGAGAATGGGAAGGGTGTTGGGCCCATTGGGATTATGTACAGTGGAAGTGAATGGAAAAGGGGCTGGGGTCCATTTTGATTGTGTCCAGTGGGAGTGAATGGGAAGGCCTTTGGGTCCATTGGGATTTCGTACAGAGGGAGTGAATGGGAAGGGGGTTTGGATCCATTGGGATTGTGTACAGTGGGAGAGAATGGGAAAGGGTTTCGGTCCATTGGGATTGTGTATTGTGGGAGAGAATGGGAATGAGTTTGGGTCCATTGGGATAGTGTACAGTGGGAGAGAATGGGAAGGGTTTTGGGTCCATTGGGATTGTGTACAGTGGGAGTGAATAGGAAAACGTTTGGATCAATTGGGATTTTGTACCGTGGGAGTGAATGGGAAGGAGGTTTGGATCCATTGGGATTGTGTACAGTGGGAGAGAATGGGAAGGAGTTTGGGTCCATTGGGATGTGTGCAGTGGGGGTGAATGGGAAGAAGTTTGGGTCCATTGGGATTGATTATACTGGGAGTGAATGGGAAGGGGATTGGGTCCATTGGAATTGTGTGCTGTGGGAGTGAATGGGAAGGGGTTTCGGTCCATTGGGATTGTGCACAGTGTGAGTGAATGGGAAGGGGTTTGGGTCCATTGGGATTGTGTACAGTGGGAGTGAATGGGAAGGGATTTGGGTCCATTGCGAATGTGTACAGTGGGAGTGAATTGGATAGGGGTTGGATCCATTGGGATTGTGTACAGTGGAGTGAATAGGAAGTTGTTTGGGTCCATTGGGATTGTGTACTGTGGGAGAGAATGGGAATGAGTTTGGGTCCATTGGGATTGTGTACAGTGGGAGAGAATGGGAAGGGATTTGGGTCCATTGGGATTGTGTACAGTGGGAGTGAATAGGAAAAAGTTTGGATCCATTGGGATTTTGTACAGTGGGAGTGAATGGGAAGGGGGTTTGGATCCATTGCGATTGTGTACAGTGGGAGAGAATGGGAATGAGTTTGGGTCCTTTGGGATGTGTGCAGTGGGAGTGAATGGGAAGGTGTTTGCGTCCATTGGGATTATGTGCAGTGGGAGTGATTGGGAAGGAGTTTGGGTCCATTGGGATTTGTGCAGTCGGAGTGAATGGGAAGAAATTTGGGTCCATTGGGATTGATGATAGTGGGAGTGAATGGGAAGGGGATTGGGTCCATTGGAATTCTGTGCAGTGGGAGTGAATTGGAAGGGGTTTCGGTCCATTGGGATTGTGTACAGTGTGATTGAGTGGGAAGGGGTTTGGGTCCATTGGGATTGTGTACAGTGGGAGTGAATGGGAAGGGGTTTGGGTCCATTGGGATTGTGTACAGTGGGAGTGAATGGGAAGGTGTTTGGGTCCATTGGGATTGTGTACAGTGGGAGTGAATGGGAAGGGTTTTTGGTCCATTGGAATTGTGTGCAGTGGGAGTGAATTGGAAGGGCTTTGAGTCCATTGGGATTGTGTACAGTGGGGGTGAATGGGCAAGGGGTTGGATCCATTGGGATTGTGGACAGTCGGAGTGAATAGGAAGGAGTTTGGGTCCATTGGGATTGTGTATAGTGGGTATGAATGGGAAGGGGTTTGGGTCCATTGGGATTGTGTACAGGGGGAGTGAATGGGAAGGGGTTTTGTATCCATTGGCATTCTGAAGAGTGGGAGAGAATGGGAAGGGGGTTGTGCCCATTGGGATTATGTACCGTGGAAGTGAATGGGAAAGGGGGTGGGGTCCATTTTGATTGTGTCCAGTGGGAGTGAATGGGAAGGCCTTTGGGTCCATTGGGTTTTTGTACAGAGGGAGTGAATGGGAAGGGGGTTTGGATCCATTGGGATTGTGTACAGTGGGAGAGAATGGGAAAGTTTTTGCGTCCATTGGGATTGTGTACAGTGGGAGAGAATGGGAAGGGGGTTGGGTCCATTGGGATTGTGTCCAGTGGGAGTGAATGGGAAGGGGTTTGGATCCATTGGGATTGTGTACAGTAGGAGTGAATGGGAAGGGGGTTTGTATTCATTGGGATTGTGTACAGTGGGAGAGAATGTGAAAGGGTATGAATCCATTGGGATTGTGTACAGTGGGAGAGAATGGGAAGGGTTTTGTGTCCATTGGGATTGTGGACAGTGGGAGTGAATGGGAAGGGGGT
The DNA here is from genome assembly GCF_047496885.1 of Scyliorhinus torazame. Classification (NCBI taxonomy): domain Eukaryota; kingdom Metazoa; phylum Chordata; class Chondrichthyes; order Carcharhiniformes; family Scyliorhinidae; genus Scyliorhinus; species Scyliorhinus torazame. Next base: position 85,812,460 of record NC_092710.1, on the reverse strand, counting down.
TTGAATCCATTGGGATTGTGTACAGTGGGAGAGAATGGGAATGAGTTTGGGTCCATTGGGATGAGTGCAGTGGGAGTGAATGGGAAGGGGTTTCGGTCCATTGGGATTGTGTACAGGTGGAGTGAATGGGAAGGAGTTTTGGTCCACTGTTATGTGTACAGTGGGAGTGAATAGGAAAAGTTTTGGGTCCGTGGGCATTGTGTGCAGTGGGCGTGAATGGGAAGGGGTTTGGGTCCATTGGGATTGTGTACAGTGGGAGTGAATGGGAAGAGGTTTGGGTCTATTGGGATTGTGTGCAGTGGGAGTGAATGGGAAGAGATTTGGAACCATTGGAATTGTGTACAGTGGGAGTGAATGGGAAGGGGTTTGGGTCCATTGGATTTGTGTGCAGTGGGAGTGAATGGGAAGGGGTTTGGGCCCATATGGATTGTGTGCAGTTGGAGTGACTGGGAAGGAGGTTGGGTCCATTGGGATTGTGTCGAGTGGGAATCAATGGGAAGGGGTTTGTGTCCATTGGGATTGTGTGCAGTGGGAGTGAATGGGAAGGGGTTTGGGTCCACTGGGATGATGTGCAGTGGGAGTGAATGCGAAGGGGTTTGGGTCCATTGGGATTGTGTGCAGTGTGAGTGAATTGGAAGGGGTTTGGGTCCATTGGGATTGTGTAAAGTGGGAGTGAATGGGAAAGAAGGTTGGGTCCATTGGGATTGTGTCCAGTGGGAGTGAATGGGAAGGGGTTTGGGTCCATTGGGATTGTGTACAGTAGGAGTGAATGGGAAGGGGGTTTGGATCCATTGGGATTGTGTACAGTGGGAGAGAATGGGAAAGGGTTTGGATCCATTGGGATTGCGTACAGTGGGAGAGAATGGGAAGGGTTTTGGATCCATTGGGATTGTGGACAGTGGGAGTGAATGGGAAGGGGGTTCGAATCCATTGGGATTGTGTACAGTGGGAGAGAATGGGAATGAGTTTGGGTCCATTGGGATGTGTGCAGTGGGAGTGAATGGGAAGTGGTTTCGGTCCATTGGGATTGTGTACAGGTTGAGTGAATGGGAAGGAGTTTTGGTCCACTGGTATGTGTGCAGTGGGTGTGAATGGGATGGGGCTTTGGTCCATTGGCATTGTGGACAGTGGGAGTGAATAGGAAACGTTTTGGATCCATTGGCATTGTGTGCAGTGGGAGTGAATGGGAAGGGGTTTGGGTCCATTGGGATTGTGTACAGTGGGAGTGAATGGGAAGAGGTTTGGGTCAATTGGGATTGTGTACAGTGGGAGTGAATGGCAAGAGGTTTGGAACCATTGGAATTGTGTCCAGTGGGAGTGAATGGGAAGTGGTTTGGTTCCATTGGAATTGTGTGCAGTGGGTGTGAATGGGAAGGGTTTTGAGTCCATTGGGATTGTGTACAGTGGGAGTGAATGGGCAAGGGGTTGGATCCATTGGGATTGTGTACAGTGGGAGTTAATGGGAAGAGGTTTGGGCCCTTTTGGATTGTGTACAGTGGGAGTGAATGGGAAGAGGTTTGGAACCATTGGGATTGTGTACAGTGGGACTGAATGAGAAGGGGTTTGGGTCCATTGGAATTGTGTACAGTGGGAGCGAATGGGCAAGGGGTTGGATCCATTGGGATTGTGTACAGTGGGAGTGAATAGTAAGGGGTTTGGGTCCATTGGGATTGTGTATTGTGAGAGAGAATGGGAATGAGTTTGGGTCTATTGGGATTGTGTACAGTGGGAGAGAATGGGAATGAGTTTGGGTCCATTGGGATGTGTGCAGTGGGAGTGAATGGGAAGGGGTTTTGAACCATTGGGATTGTCTGCAGTGGGGGTGAATGGGAAGGTGTTTGCGTCCATTGGGATTATGTGCAGTGGGAGTGAATGGGAAGGGGTTTGGGTGCATTGGGATGTGTGCAGTGGGAGTGAATGGGCAAGGGGTTGGATCCATTGGGATTGTGTACAGTGGGAGTTAATGGGAAGAGGTTTGGGTCCTTTGGGATTGTGTACAGTGGGAGTGAATGGGAAGGGATTTGGGTTCATTGGTATTGTGTGCAGTGGGAGTGAATGGGAAGGGGTTTGGGTCCATTGGGATTATGTGCAGTGGAAGTGAATGGGAAGGGGTTTGGGTCCATTGGGAGTGTGTGCAGTGTGAGTGAATTGGAAGGGGTTTGGGTCCATTGGGATTGTGTACAGAGGGAGTGAATAGGAAAGGGGGTTGGGTCCATTGGGATTGTGTCCAGTGTAAGTGAATGGGAAGGGGTTTGGGTCCATTGGGATTGTGTACAGTAGGAGTGAATGGGAAGGGGGTTTGGATCCATTGGGATTGTGTACAGTGGGAGAGAATGGGAAAGGGTTTGGATCCATTGGGATTGTGTACAGTGGGAGAGAATGGGAAGGGTTTTTGATCCATTGGGATTGTGGACAGTGGGAGTGAATGGGAAAGGGGTTTGGATCCTTTGGGATTGTGTACAGTGGGAGAGAATGGGAATGAGTTTGGGTCCATTGTGATGTGTGCAGTGGGAGTGAAGGGAAGTGGTTTCGGTCCATTCGGATTGTGTACAGGTGGAGTGAATGGGAAGGAGTTTGGGTCCACTGGTATGTGTGCAGTGGGTGTGAATGGGATGGGGCTTGGGTCCATTGGCATTGTGTACAGTGGGAGTGAATAGGAAAGGTTTTGGGTCCATTGGCATTGTGTGCAGTGGGAGTGAATGGGAAGGGGTTTGGGTCCATTGGGATTGCGTCCAGTGGGAGTGAATGGGAAGAGGTTTGGGTCAATTGGGATTGTGTACAGTGGGAGTGAATGGGAAGAGGTTTGGAACCATTGGAATTTTGTCCAGTGGGAGTGAAGGGGAAGGGGTTTGCGTCCATTGGAATTGTGTACAGTGGGAGCGAATGGGCAAGGGGTTGGATCCATTGGGATTGTGTACAGTGGGAGTTAATGGGAAGAGGTTTAGGCCCTTTGGGATTGTGTACAGTGGGAGTGAATGGGAAGAGGTTTGGAACCATTGGGATTGTGTACAGTGGGACTGAATGAGAAGGGGTTTGGGTCCATTGGAATTGTGTACAGTGGGAGTGAATGGGCAAGGTGTTTGCGTCCATTGGGATTATGTGCAGTGGGAGTGAATGGGAAGGAGTTTGGGTCCATTGGGATGTGTGCAGTGGGAGTGAATGGGAAGAAGTTTGGGTCCATTGGGATTGATTTTAGTGGGAGTGAATGGGAAGGGGATTGGGGCCATTGGAATTGTGTGCAGTGGGAGTGAATGGGAAGGGGTTTTGGTCCATTGGGATTGTGTACAGTGTGAGTGAATGGGAAGGGGTTTTGGTCCATTGGGATTGTGTACAGTGGGAGTGAATGGGAAGGGGTTTGGGTCCATTGCGATTGTGTACAGTGGGAGTGAATGGGAAAGGGGTTGGATCCATTGGGATTGTGTACAGTGGGAGTGAATAGGAAGTGGTTTGGGTACAGTGGGATTGTGTACTGTGGGAGAGAATGGGAAAGAGTTTGGGTCCATTGGGATTGTGTACAGTGGGAGAGAATGGGAAGGGTTTTGGGTCCATTGGGATTGTGTACAGTGGGAGTGAATAGGAAGGAGTTTCGGTCCATTGGGATGTGTGCAGTGGGAGTGAATTGGAAGGAGTTTCGGTCCATTGAGATGTGTGCAGTGGGAGTGAATTGGAAGTGGTTTGGCTCCATTGGGATTGTGTGCAGTGTTCGTGAATGAGAAGGGATTTGGATCCATTGGGATGTGTGCAGTGGGAGTGAATGGGAACGGGTTTGGGTCCATTGGGATTATGTGCAGTGGAAGTGAATGGGAAGGGTTTTGTGTCCATTGGGAGTATGTGCAGTGTGAGTGAATTGGAAGGGGTTTGGGTCCATTGGGATTGTGTACAGTGGGAGTGAATAGGAAAGGGGGTTGGGTCCATTGGGATTGTGTCCAGTGTAAGTGAATGGGAAGGGGTTTGGGTCCATTGGGATTGTGTACAGTAGGAGTGAATGGGAAGGGGGTTTGGATCCATTGGGATTGTGTACAGTGGGAGAGAATGGGAAAGGGTTTGGATCCATTGGGATTGCGTACAGTGGGAGAGAATGGGAAGGGTTTTGGATCCATTGGGATTGTGGACAGTGGGAGTGAATGGGAAAGGGGTTTGGATCCTTTGGGATTGTGTACAGTGGGAGAGAATGGGAATGAGTTTGGGTCCATTGTGATGTGTGCAGTGGGAGTGAAGGGAAGTGGTTTCGGTCCATTCGGATTGTGTACAGGTGGAGTGAATGGGAAAGAGTTTGGGTCCACTGGTATGTGCGCAGTGGGTGTGAATGGGATGGGGCTTTGGTCCATTGGCATTGTGTGCAGTGGGAGTGAATAGGAAAGGTTTTGGGTCCATTGGCATTGTGTGCAGTGGGAGTGAATGGGAAGGGGTTTGGGTCCATTGGGATTGCGTACAGTGGGAGTGAATGGGAAGAGGTTTGGGTCAATTGGGATTGTGTACAGTGGGAGTGAATGGGAAGAGGTTTGGAACCATTGGAATTTTGTCCAGTGGGAGTGAAGGGCAAGGGGTTTGCGTCCATTGGAATTGTGTGCAGTGCGAGTGAATGGGAAGGGGTTTGAGTCCATTGGGATTGTGTACAGTGGGAGTGAATGGGCAAGGGGTTGGATCCATTGGGATTGTGTACAGTGGGAGTTAATGGGAAGAGGTTTAGGCCCTTTGGGATTGTATACAGTGGGAGTGAATGGGAAGAGGTTTGGAACCATTGGGATTGTGTACAGTGGGACTGAATGAGAAGGGGTTTGGGTCCATTGGAATTGTGTACAGTGGGAGTGAATGGGCAAGGTGTTTGCGTCCATTGGGATTATGTGCAGTGGGAGTGAATGGGAAGGAGTTTGGGTCCATTGGGATGTGTGCAGTGGGAGTGAATGGGAAGAAGTTTGGGTCCATTGGGATTGATTTTAGTGGGAGTGAATGGGAAGGGGATTGGGGCCATTGGAATTGTGTGCAGTGGGAGTGAATGGGAAGGGGTTTCGGTCCATTGGGATTGTGTACAGTGTGAGTGAATGGGAAGGGGTTTTGGTCCATTGGGATTGTGTAAAGTGGGAGTGAATGGGAAGGGGTTTGGGTCCATTGCGATTGTGTACAGTGGGAGTGAATGGGAAAGGGGTTGGATCCATTGGGATTGTGTACAGTGGGAGTGAATAGGAAGTGGTTTGGGTACATTGGGATTGTGTACTGTTTGAGAGAATGGGAATGAGTTTGGGTCCATTGGGATTGTGTACAGTGGGAGAGAATGGGAAGGGGGTTTGGATCCATTGGGATTGTGTACAGTGGGAGACAATGGGAATGAGTTTGGGTCCATTGGGATGTGTGCTGTTGGAGTGAATGGGAAGGGGTTTTGAACCATTGGGATTGTCTGCAGTGGGAGTGAATGGGAAGGTTTTTGCGTCCATTGGGATTATGTGCAGTGGGAGTGAATGGGAAGAAATTTGGGTCCATTGGGATTGATTATAGTGGGAGTGAATGGGAAGGGGATTGGGTCCATTGGAATTGCGTGCAGTGGGAGTGAATTGGAAGCGGTTTCGGTCCATTGGAATTTTGTACAGTGTGAGTGAATAGGAAGGGGTTTGGGTCCATTGGGATTGTGTACATTTGGAGTGAATGGGAAGGGGTTTGGGTCCATTGCGATTGTGTACAGTGGGAGTGAATGGGAAATGGGTTGGATCCATTGGGATTGTGTACAGTGGGAGTGAATAGGAAGTGGTTTGGGTACATTGGGATTGTGTACAGTGTGAGTGAATGGGAAGGGGTTTGGGTCCGTTGGGATTGTGTACAGTGGGAGTGAAGAGGAAGGGTTTGGGTCCATTGGGATTTTGTACAGTGGGATTGAATGCGAAGGGGTTTGGATCCATTGGGATTGTGTACAGTGGGAGTGAAGAGGAAGGGTTTGGGTCCATTGGGATTGTGTCCAGTGGGAGTGAATGGGAAGGGGTTTCGGTCCATTGGGATTTTGTACAGTGGGAGTGAATGGGAAGGGGTTTTGGTCCATTGGAATTGTGTGCAGTGGGAGTGAATTGGAAGGGGTTTGAGTCCTTTGGGATTGTGTACAGTGGGAGTGAATGGGCAAGTGGTTGGATCCATTGGGATTGTGTACAGTGGGAGTGAATAGGAAGGAGTTTTGGATCCATTGGCATTCTGTATAGTGGGAGAGAATGGGAAGGGTGTTGGGCCCATTGGGATTATGTACAGTGGAAGTGAATGGGAAAGGGGGTGGGGTCCATTTTGATTGTGTCCAGTGGGGGTGAATGGGAAGGCCTTTGGGCCCATTGGGATTTTGTACAGAGGGAGTGAATGGGAAGGGGGTTTGGATCCATTGGGATTGTGTACAGTGGGAGAGAATGGGAAAGGGTTTCGGTCCATTGGGATTGTGTATTGTGGGAGAGAATGGGAATGAGTTTGGGTCCATTGGGATAGTGTACAGTGGGAGAGAATGGGAAGGGTTTTGGGTCCATTGGGATTGTGTACAGTGGGAGTGAATAGGAAAAAGTTTGGATCCATTGGGATTTTGTACCGTGGGAGTGAATGGGAAGGGGGTTTGGATCCATTGGGATTGTGTACAGTGGCAGAGAATGGGAAGGAGTTTGGGTCCATTGGGATGTGTGCAGTGGGGGTGAATGGGAAGAAGTTTGGGTCCATTGGGATTGATTATAGTGGGAGTGAATGGGAAGGGGATTGGGTCCATTGGAATTGTGTGCAGTGGGAGTGAATGGGAAGGGGTTTCGGTCCATTGGGATTGTGCACAGTGTGAGTGAATGGGAAGGGGTTTGGGTCCATTGGGATTGTGTACAGTGGGAGTGAATGGGAAGGTGTTTGGGTCCATTGCGAATGTGTACAGTGGGAGTGAATTGGATAGGGGTTGGATCCATTGGGATTGTGTACAGTGGGAGTGAATGGGAAGGGGGTTTGGATCCATTGCGATTGTGTACAGTGGGAGAGAATGGGAATGAGTTTGTGTCCATTGGGATGTGTGCAGTGGGAGTGAATGGGAAGGTGTTTGCGTCCATTGGGATTATGTGCAGTAGGAGTGAATGGGAAGGAGTTTGGGTCCATTGGGATTTGTGCAGTGGGAGTGAATGGGAAGAAATTTGGGTCCATTGGGATTGATGATAGTGGGAGTGAATGGGAAGGGGATTGGGTCCATTGGAATTCTGTGCAGTGGGAGTGAATTGGAAGGGGTTTCGGTCCATTGGGATTGTGTACAGTGTGATTGAGTGGGAAGGGCTTTGGGTCCATTGGGATTGTGTACAGTGGGAGTGAATGGGAAGGGGTTTGGGTCCATTGGGATTGTGTACAGTGGGAGTGAATGGGAAGGGGTTTTGGTCCATTGGAATTGGGTGCAGTGGGAGTGAATTGGAAGGGCTTTGAGTCCATTGGGATTGTGTACAGTGGGGGTGAATGGGCAAGGGGTTGGATCCATTGGGATTGTGGACAGTCGGAGTGAATAGGAAGGAGTTTGGATCCATTGGGGTTGTGTATAGTGGGTATGAATGGGAAGGGGTTTTGGTCCATTGGGCTTGTGTAAAGGGGGAGTGAATGGGAAGGGGTTTTGTATCCATTGGCATTCTGTATAGTGGGAGAGAATGGGAAAGTGTTTGTGTCCATTGGGATTGTGTACAGTGGGAGAGAATGGGAAGGAGTTTGGGTCCATTGGGACTGTGTCCAGTGGGAGAGAATGGGAAGGGGTTTCGAAACATTGGGATTGTGTGCAGTGGGAGTAAATGGGAAGGGATTTGGGTCCATTGGGATTGTGTGCAGTGGGAGTGAATGGGAATGAGTATGGGTCCATTGGGATGTGTGCAGTGGGAGTGAATGTGAAGGGGTTTGGAACCATAGGGATTGTGTGCAGTGGGCGTGAACCGGAAGGAGTTTGCGTCCATTGGGATTGTGTGCAGTGGGAGTGAATGGGAAGGAGTTTGGTCCAGTGGGATGTGTGCAGTGGGAGAGAATGGGAAGGAGTTTGGGTCCTTTTGGATTGAGTACAGTGGGAGTGAATGGGAAGGGGTTTGGCTCCATTAGAATTGTGTGCAGTGGGAGTGAATGGGAAGCGGTTTGGATCCATTGGGATTGTGAGCAGTGGGAGTGAATGGGAATAGAATTGGGTATTTTTGGATTGTGTGCAGTGGGAGTCAATGGGAATGAGTTTGGGTCCATTGGGATTGTGTGCAGTGGGAGTGAATGGGAAGGAGTTTGGGTCCATTGGGATGTGTGCAGTGGGAGTAAATGGGAAGGGGTTTGGCTCCATTGGGATTGTGTGCAGTGGGAGTGAATGGGAAGGGGTTTGGATCCATTGGGATGTGTGCAGTGGGAGTGAATGGGAAGGGTTTTGTGTCCATTGGGAGTATGTGCAGTGTGAGTGAATTGGAAGGGGTTTGGGTCCATTGGGATTGTGTACAGTGGGAGTGAATAGGAAAGGGGGTTGGGTCCATTGGGATTGTGTCCAGTGTAAGTGAATGGGAAGGGGTTTGGGTCCATTGGGATTGTGTACAGTAGGAGTGAATGGGAAGGGGGTTTGGATCCATTGGGATTGTGTACAGTGGGAGAGAATGGGAAAGGGTTTGGATCCATTGGGATTGTGTACAGTGGGAGAGAATGGGAAGGGTTTTGGATCCATTGGGATTGTGGACAGTGGGAGTGAATGGGAAAGGGGTTTGGATCCTTTGGGATTGTTTACAGTGGGAGAGAATGGGAATGAGTTTGGGTCCATTGTGATGTGTGCAGTGGGAGTGAAGGGAAGTGGTTTCGGTCCATTCGGATTGTGTACAGGTGGAGTGAATGGGAAGGAGTTTGGGTCCACTGGTATGTGTGCAGTGGGTGTGAATGGGATGGGGCTTGGGTCCATTGGCATTGTGTACAGTGGGAGTGAATAGGAAAGGTTTTGGGTCCATTGGCATTGTGTGCAGTGGGAGTGAATGGGAAGGGGTTTGGGTCCATTGGGATTGCGTACAGTGGGAGTGAATGGGAAGAGGTTTGGGTCAATTGGGATTGTGTACAGTGGGAGTGAATGGGAAGAGGTTTGGAACCATTGGAATTTTGTCCAGTGGGAGTGAAGGGCAAGGGGTTTGCGTCCATTGGAATTGTGTGCAGTGGGATTGAATGGGAAGGGGTTTGAGTCCATTGGGATTGTGTACAGTGGGAGTGAATGGGCAAGGGGTTGGATCCATTGGGATTGTGTACAGTGGGAGTTAATGGGAAGAGGTTTAGGCCCTTTGGGATTGTATACAGTGGGAGTGAATGGGAAGAGGTTTGGAACCATTGGGATTGTGTACAGTGGGACTGAATGAGAAGGGGTTTGGGTCCATTGGAATTGTGTACAGTGGGAGTGAATGGGCAAGGTGTTTGCGTCCATTGGGATTATGTGCAGTGGGAGTGAATGGGAAGGTGTTTGGGTCCATTGGGATGTGTGCAGTGGGAGTGAATGGGAAGAAGTTTGGGTCCATTGGGATTGATTTTAGTGGGAGTGAATGGGAAGGGGATTGGGGCCATTGGAATTGTGTGCAGTGGGAGTGAATGGGAAGGGGTTTCGGTCCATTGGGATTGTGTACAGTGTGAGTGAATGGGAAGGGGATTTGGTCCATTGGGATTGTGTACAGTGGGAGTGAATGGGAAGGGGTTTGGGTCCATTGCGATTGTGTACAGTGGGAGTGAATGGGAAAGGGGTTGGATCCATTGGGATTGTGTACAGTGGGAGTGAATAGGAAGTGGTTTGGGTACATTGGGATTGTGTACTGTGGGAGAGAATGGGAATGAGTTTGGGTCCATTGGGATTTTGTATAGTGGGAGAGAATGGGAAGGGTTTTGGGTCCATTGGGATTGTGTACAGTGGGAGTGAATAGGAAGAAGTTTGGATCGATTGGGATTTTGTACAGTGGGAGTGAATGGGAAGGGGGTTTGGATCCATGGGATTGTGTACAGTGGGAGACAACGGGAATGAGTTTGGGTCCATTGGGATGTGTGCTGTGGGAGTGAATGGGAAGGGGTTTTGAACCATTGGGATTGTCTGCAGTGGGAGTGAATGGGAAGGTTTTTGCGTCCATCGCGATTATGTGCAGTGGGAGTGAATGGGAAGAAATTTGGGTCCATTGGGATTGATTATAGTGGGAGTGAATGGGAAGGGGATTGGGTCCATTGGAATTGTGTGCAGTGGGAGTGAATTGGAAGCGGTTTCGGTCCATTGGAATTTTGTACAGTGTGAGTGAATAGGAAGGGGTTTGGGTCCATTGGGATTGTGTACATTTGGAGTGAATGGGAAGGGGTTTGGGTCCATTGCGATTGTGTACAGTGGGAGTGAATGGGAAATGGGTTGGATCCATTGGGATTGTGTACAGTGGGAGTGAATAGGAAGTGGTTTGGGTACATTGGGATTGTGTACAGTGTGAGTGAATGGGAAGGGGTTTGGGTCCGTTGGGATTGTGTACAGTGGGAGTGAAGAGGAAGGGTTTGGGTCCATTGGGATTTTGTACAGTGGGATTGAATGCGAAGGGGTTTGGATCCATTGGGATTGTGTACAGTGGGAGTGAAGAGGAAGGGTTTGGGTCCATTGGGATTGTGTCCAGTGGGAGTGAATGGGAAGGGGTTTCGGTCCATTGGGATTTTGTACAGTGGGAGTGAATGGGAAGGGGTTTTGGTCCATTGGAATTGTGTGCAGTGGGAGTGAATTGGAAGGGGTTTGAGTCCTTTGGGATTGTGTACAGTGGGAGTGAATGGGCAAGTGGTTGGATCCATTGGGATTGTGTACAGTGGGAGTGAATAGGAAGGAGTTTGGGTCCATTGGGATTGTGTATAGTGGGTATGAATGGGAAGGGGTTTGGGTCCATTGGGATTGTGTACAGGGGGAGTGAATGGGAAGGGGTTTTGGATCCATTGGCATTCTGTATAGTGGGAGAGAATGGGAAGGGTGTTGGGCCCATTGGGATTATGCACAGTGGAAGTGAATGGGAAAGGGGGTGGGGTCCATTTTGATTGTGTCCAGTGGGGGTGAATGGGAAGGCCTTTGGGCCCATTGGGATTTTGTACAGAGGGAGTGAATGGGAAGGGGGTTTGGATCCATTGGGATTGTGTACAGTGGGAGAGAATGGGAAAGGGTTTCGGTCCATTGGGATTGTGTATTGTGGGAGAGAATGGGAATGAGTTTGGGTCCATTGGGATAGTGTACAGTGGGAGAGAATGGGAAGGGTTTTGGGTCCATTGGGATTGTGTACAGTGGGAGTGAATAGGAAAAAGTTTGGATCCATTGGGATTTTGTACCGTGGGAGTGAATGGGAAGGGGGTTTGGATCCATTGGGATTGTGTACAGTGGCAGAGAATGGGAAGGAGTTTGGGTGCATTGGGATGTGTGCAGTGGGGGTGAATGGGAAGAAGTTTGGGTCCATTGGGATTGATTATAGTGAGAGTGAATGGGAAGGGGATTGGGTCCATTGGAATTGTGTGCATTGGGAGTGAATGGGAAGGGGTTTCGGTCCATTGGGATTGTGCACAGTGTGAGTGAATGGGAAGGGGTTTGGGTCCATTGGGATTGTGTACAGTGGGAGTGAATGGGAAGGTGTTTGGGTCCATTGCGAATGTGTACAGTGGGAGTGAATTGGATAGGGGTTGCATCCATTGGGATTGTGTACAGTGGGAGTGAATGGGAAGGGGGTTTGGATCCATTGCGATTGTGTACAGTGGGAGAGAATGGGAATGAGTTTGTGTCCATTGGGATGTGTGCAGTGGGAGTGAATGGGGAGGTGTTTGCGTCCATTGGGATTATGTGCAGTGGGAGTGAATGGGAAGGAGTTTGGGTCCATTGGGATTTGTGCAGTGGGAGTGAATGGGAAGAAATTTGGGTCCATTGGGATTGATGATAGTGGGAGTGAATGGGAAGGGGATTGGGTCCATTGGAATTCTGTGCAGTGGGAGTGAATTGGAAGGGGTTTCGGTCCATTGGGATTGTGTACAGTGTGATTGAGTGGGAAGAGCTTTGGGTCCATTGGGATTGTGTACAGTGGGAGTGAATGGGAAGGGGTTTGGGTCCATTGGGATTGTGTACAGTGGGAGTGAATGGGAAGGGGTTTTGGTCCATTGGAATTGGGTGCAGTGGGAGTGAATTGGAAGGGCTTTGAGTCCATTGGGATTGTGTACAGTGGGGGTGAATGGGCAAGGGGTTGGATCCATTGGGATTGTGGACAGTCGGAGTGAATACGAAGGAGTTTGGGTCCATTGGGGATTGGGTATAGTGGGTATGAATGGGAAGGGTGTTTTGGTCCATTGGGATTGTGCAAAGGGGGAGTGAATGGGAAGGGGTTTTGTATCCATTGGCATTCTGTATAGTGGGAGAGAATGGGAAAGTGTTTGTGTCCATTGGGATTGTGTACAGTGGGAGAGAATGGGAAGGAGTTTGGGTCCATTGGGACTGTGTCCAGTGGGAGAGAATGGGAAGGGGTTTCGAAACATTGGGATTGTGTGCAGTGGGAGTAAATGGGAAGGGATTTGGGTCCATTGGGATTGTGTGCAGTGGGAGTGAATGGGAATGAGTATGGGTCCATTGGGATGTGTGCAGTGGGAGTGAATGTGAAGGGGTTTGGAACCATAGGGATTGTGTGCAGTGGGCGTGAACCGGAAGGAGTTTGCGTCCATTGGGATTGTGTGAAGTGGGAGTGAATGGGAAGGAGTTTGGTCCAGTGGGATGTGTGCAGTGGGAGAGAATGGGAAGGAGTTTGGGTCCTTTTGGATTGAGTACAGTGGGAGTGAATGGGAAGGGGTTTGGCTCCATTAGAATTGTGTGCAGTGGGAGTGAATGGGAAGCGGTTTGGATCCATTGGGATTGTGAGCAGTGGGAGTGAATGGGAATAGAATTGGGTATTTTTGGATTGTGTGCAGTGGGAGTCAATGGGAATGAGTTTGGGTCCATTGGAATTGTGTGCAGTGGGAGTGAATGGGAAGGAGTTTGGGTCCATTGGGATGTGTGCAGTGGGAGTGAATGGGAAGGGGTTTGGCTCCATTGGGATTGTGTGCAGTGGGAGTGAATGGGAAGGGGTTTGGATCCATTGGGATGTGTGCAGTGGGAGTGAATGACAAGGGGTTTCGGTCCATTGGGATTGTGTACAGGTGGAGTGAATGGGAAGGAGTTTGGGTCAATTGGGATGTGTGCAGTAGGAGTGAATGGGAGGGGATTGGGTCCAAATGGATTGTGTGCAGTGGGAGTGAATGTGAAGAAGTTTGGGTCCATTGGGATTGTGACGAGTGGGAATGAATGGATAGGGGTTTGTGTCCATTGGGATAGTGTGCAGTGGGAGTGAAAGGGAAGGGGTTTGGGTCCATTCGGATTATGTGCAGTGGGAGTGAATGGGAAGGGGTTTCGGTCCATTGGGATTGTGTACAGTGGGAGTGAATGTGAAGGGGTTTGGGTACATTGGGATTGTGTACAGTGGGAGTGAATGCGAAGGGATTGGGGTCAATTGGGACTGTGCACAGTGGGAGTGAATGGGCAAGGTGTTGGATCCATTGGGATTGTGTACAGTGGGAGTGAATGGCAAGGAGTTTGGGTCCATTGGGATTGTGTACAGTGGGTGTGAATGGGAAGGAGTATGGGTCCATTGGGATTGTGTCCAGTGGGAGTGAATAGGAAGGCGTTATGTCCATTGGGATTGTGTACAGTGGGAGTGAATGGGCAAGGGGTTGGATCCATTTGGATTGTGTACAGTGGGAGTGAATGGGAAGGAGTTTGGGTCCATTGGGATTGTGTTCAGTGGGAGTGAATGGGCAAGGGGTTGGATCCATTGGGATTGTGTGCAGTGGGAGTGAATGGTAAGTGGTTTGGATCCATTGGGATCGTGTGCTGTGGGAGTGAATGGGAAGGGTTTTGGGTCCAATGTGATTGTGTGCAGTGGGAGTGAATGGGAATGAGACTGGGTCCATTGGGATTGTGTGCAGTGGGAGTGAATGGGAAGGAGTTTGGGTCCATTGGGATGTGTGCAGTGGGAGTGAATGTGAAGGAGTTTGGGTCCATTGGGATTGTGCCGAGTGGGAATGAATGGGAAGGGGTTTGGGTCCATTGGGATAGTGTGCAGTGGGAGTGAATGGGAAGGGGTTTGGGTCCATTGTGTTTATGTGCAGTGGGAGTGAATGGGAAGGGGTTTCGGTCCATTGGGATTGTGTAGAGTGTGAGTGAATGGGAACGGGTTTGGGTCCATTGGGATTCTGTACAGTGGGAGTGAATGGGAAAAAGGTTTGGGTCCAACGTGATTGTGTGCAGTGGGAGTGAATGCAAAGGGGTTTGGATCCATTGGGATTGTATACAGTGGGAGTGAATGGGAAGGAGTTTGTGTCCAATGGGATGTGTGCAGTGGGAGTGAATGGGAAGGGGTTTGGATCCATTGGGATTTTGTGCAGTGGGAGTGAATGGGAAGGGGTTTGGATCCATTGGGATGTGTGCAGTGGGAGTGAATGTGAAGGAGTTTGGGTCCATTGGGATTGTGTCGAGTGGGAATGAATGGGAAGGGGTTTGGGTCCATTGGGATAGTGTACTGTTGGAGTGAATGCGAAGGGGTTTGGGTCCATTGGGATTGTGTACAGTGGGAGTGAATAGGAAAAGGCTTGTGTCCATTGGGATTGTGTGCAGTGGGAGTGAATGGGAAGGGATTTGCGTCCATTGGGATTATGTGCACTGGGAGTGAATGGGAAGGAGTTTGGGTCCATTGGGATTTGTGCAGTGGGAGTGAATGGGAAGAAATTTGGGTCCATTGGGATTGATGATAGTGGGAGTGAATGGGAAGGGGATTGGGTCCATTGGAATTCTGTGCAGTGGGAGTGAATTGGAAGGGGTTTCGGTCCATTGGGATTGTGTACAGTGTGATTGAGTGGGAAGGGGTTTGGGTCCATTGGGATTGTGTACAGTGGGAGTGAATGGGAAGGGGTTTGGGTCCATTGGGATTGTGTACAGTGGGAGTGAATGGGAAGGGATTTTGGTCCATTGGAATTGTGTATAGTGGGTATGAATGGGAAGGGGTTTGGGTCCATTGGGATTGTGTACAGGGGGAGTGAATGGGAAGGGGTATTGTATCCATTGGCATTCTGTATAGTGGGAGAGAATGGGAAGGGGGTTGGGCCCATTGGGATTATGTACCGTGGAAGTGAATGGGAAAGGGGGTGGGGTCCATTTTGATTGTGTCCAGTGGGAGTGAATGGGAAGGACTTTGGGTCCATTGGGATTTTGTACAGAGGGAGTGAATGGGAAGGGGGTTTGGATCCATTGGGATTGTGTCCAGTGGGAGAGAATGGGAAAGTATTTGGGTCCATTGGGATTGTGTACAGTGGGAGAGAATGGGAAGGGGTTTGGTTCCATTGGGATTGTGTACAGTGGGAGTCAATGGGAAGGGGGTTTGGATCCATTGGGATTGTGTATAGTGGGAGAGAATGGGAAGGGGTTTTGAAACATTGGGATTGTGTGCAGTGGGAGTAAATGGGAAGGGATTTGGGTCCATTGGGATTGTGTGCAGTGGGAGTGAATGGGAATGAGTATGGGTCCATTGGGATGTGTGCAGTGGGAGTGAATGTGAAGGGATTTGGAACCATAGGGATTGTGGGCAGTGGGAGTGAACCGGAAGGAGTTTGCGTCCATTGGGATTGTGTGCAGTGGGAGTAAATGGGAAGGAGTTTGGGTCCAGTGGGATGTGTGCAGTGGGAGAGAATGGGAAGGAGTTTGGGTCCTTTTGGATTGTGTACAGTGGGAGTGAATGGGAAGGGGTTTGGCTCCATTGGAATTGTGTGCAGTGGGAGTGAATGGGAAGCGGTTTGGATCCATTGGGATTGTGAGCAGTGGGAGTGAATGGGAATAGATTTGGGTATTTTGGGATTGTGTGCCGTGGGAGTCAATGGGAATGAGTTTGGGTCCATTGGGATTGTGTGCAGTGGGAGTGAATGGGAACGAGTTTGGGTCCATTGGGATGTGTGCAGTGGGAGTGAATGGGAAGGGGTTTGGCTCCATTGGGATTGTGTGCAGTGGGAGTGAATGGGAAGGGGTTTGGATCAATTGGGATGTGTGCAGTGGGAGTGAATGACAAGGGGTTTCGGTCCATTTGGGATTGTGTACAGGTGGAGTGAATGGGAAGGAGTTTGGGTCAATTGGGATGTGTGCAGTAGGAGTGAATGGGAAGGGGATTGGGTCCAAATGGATTGTGTGCAGTGGGAGTGAATGTGAAGGAGTTTGGGTCCATTGGGATTGTGTCGAGTGGGAATGAATGGATAGGGGTTTGTGTCCATTGGGATAGTGTGCAGTGGGAGTGAATGGGAAGGGGTTTGGGTTCATTCGGATTATGTGCAGTGGGAGTGAATGGGAAGGGGTTTCGGTCCATTGGGATTGTGTACAGTGGGAGTGAATGGGAAGGGGTTTGGGTACATTGGGATTGTGTACAGTGGGAGTGAATGCGAAGGGGTTGGGGTCAATTGGGACTGTGCACAGTGGGAGTGAATGGGCAAGGTGTTGGATCCATTGGGATTGTGTACAGTGGGAGTGAATGGCAAGGAGTTTGGAGCCATTGGGATTGTGTACAGTGGGTGTGAATGGGAAGGAGTATGGGTCCATTGGGATTGTGTCCAGTGGGAGTGAATAGGAAGGCGTTATGTCCATTGGGATTGTGTACAGTGGGAGTGAATGGGAAGGAGTTTGGGTCCATTGGGATTGTGTACAGTGGGAGTGAATGGGCAAGGGGTTGGATCCATTGGGATTGTGTGCAGTGGGAGTGAATGGGAAGGGGTTTGGATCCATTGGGATCGTGTGCTGTGGGAGTAAATGGGAAGGGATTTGGGACCATTGCGATTGTGTGCAGTGGGGGTGAATGGGAATGAGTTTGGGTCCATTGGGATTGTGTACAGTGGGAGTGAATGGGCAAGGCGTTGGATCCATTGGGATTGTGTGCAGTGAAAGTGAATGGGAAGGGGTTTGGTTCCATTGGGATTGTGTGCAGTGGGAGTGAATGGGAAGGGATTTGGGTCCAATGTGATTGTGTGCAGTGGGAGTGAATGGGAATGAGTCTGGGTCCATTGGGATTGTGTGCAGTGGGAGTGAATGGGAAGGAGTTTGGGTCCATTGGGATGTGTGCAGTGGGAGTGAATGTGAAGGAGTTTGGGTCCATTGGGATTGTGCCGAGTGGGAATGAATGGGAAGGGGTTTGGGTCCATTGGGATAGTGTGCAGTGGGAGTGAATGGGAAGGGGTTTGGGTCCATTGTGTTTATGTGCAGTGGGAGTGAATGGGAAGGGGTTTCGGTCCATTGGGATTGTGTAGAGTGTGAGTGAATGGGAACGGGTTTGGGTCCATTGGGATTGTGTACAGTGGGAGTGAATAAGAAGGAGTTTGGGTCCATTGGGATTGTGTATAGTGGGTATGAATGGGAAGGGGTTTGGGTCCATTGGGATTGTGTACAGGGGGAGTGAATGGGAAGGGGTTTTGGATCCATTGGCATTCTGTATAGTGGGAGAGAATGGGAAGGGTGTTGGGCCCATTGGGATTATGTACAGTGGAAGTGAATGGGAAAGGGGGTGGGGTCCATTTTGATTGTGTCCAGTGGGAGTGAATGGGAAGGCCTTTGGGTCCATTGGGATTTTGTACAGAGGGAGTGAATGGGAAGGGGGTTTGGATCCATTGGGATTGTGTACAGTGGGAGTGAATGGGAAAGGGTTTCGGTCCATTGGGATTGTGTATTGTGGGAGAGAATGGGAATGAGTTTGGGTCCATTGGGATAGTGTACAGTGGGAGAGAATGGGAAGGGTTTTGGGTCCATTGGGATTGTGTACAGTGGGAGTGAATAGGAAAAAGTTTGGATCCATTGGGATTTTGTACCGTGGGAGTGAATGGGAAGGGGGTTTGGATCCATTGCGATTGTGTACAGTGGGAGAGAATGGGAAGGAGTTTGGGTCCATTGGGATGTGTGCAGTGGGGGTGAATGGGAAGAAGTTTGGGTCCATTGGGATTGATTATAGTGGGAGTGAATGGGAAGGGGATTGGGTCCATTGGAATTGTGTGCAGTGGGAGTGAATGGGAAGGGGTTTGGCTCCATTAGAATTGTGTGCAGTGGGAGTGAATGGGAAGCGGTTTGGATCCATTGGGATTGTGAGCAGTGGGAGTGAATGGGAATAGAATTGGGTATTTTTGGATTGTGTGCAGTGGGAGTCAATGGGAATGAGTTTGGGTCCATTGGGATTGTGTGCAGTGGGA
This sequence comes from Scyliorhinus torazame, assembly GCF_047496885.1. Lineage (NCBI taxonomy): Eukaryota > Metazoa > Chordata > Chondrichthyes > Carcharhiniformes > Scyliorhinidae > Scyliorhinus > Scyliorhinus torazame. Next base: position 85,794,232 of record NC_092710.1, on the reverse strand, counting down.
GTGAATGGGAAGGAGTTTGGGTCCATTGGGATGTGTGCAGTGGGAGTGAATGGGAAGGGGTTTGGCTCCATTGGGATTCTGTGCAGTGGGAGTGAATGGGAAGGGGTTTGGATCCATTGGGATGTGTGCAGTGGGAGTGAATGACAAGGGGTTTCGGTCCATTGGGATTGTGTACAGGTGGAGTGAATGGGAAGGAGTTTGGGTCAATTCGGATGTGTGCAGTAGGAGTGAATGGGAGGGGATTGGGTCCAAATGGATTGTGTGCAGTGGGAGTGAATGTGAAGAAGTTTGGGTCCATTGGGATTGTGACGAGTGGGAATGAATGGATAGGGGTTTGTGTCCATTGGGATAGTGTGCAGTGGGAGTGAAAGGGAAGGGGTTTGGGTCCATTCGGATTATGTGCAGTGGGAGTGAATGGGAAGGGGTTTCGGTCCATTGGGATTGTGTACAGTGGGAGTGAATGTGAAGGGGTTTGGGTACATTGGGATTGTGTACAGTGGGAGTGAATGCGAAGGGGTTGGGGTCAATTGGGACTGTGCACAGTGGGAGTGAATGGGCAAGGTGTTGGATCCATTGGGATTGTGTACAGTGGGAGTGAATAGCAAGGAGTTTGGGTCCATTGGGATTGTGTACAGTGGGTGTGAATGGGAAGGAGTATGGGTCCATTGGGATTGTGTCCAGTGGGAGTGAATAGGAAGGCGTTATGTCCATTGGGATTGTGTACAGTGGGAGTGAATGGGCAAGGGGTTGGATCCATTTGGATTGTGTACAGTGGGAGTGAATGGGAAGGGGTTTGGATCCATTGGGATCGTGTGCTGTGGGAGTAAATGGGAAGGGATTTGGGACCATTGGGATTGTGTGCAGTGGGGGTGAATTGGAATGAGTTTGGGTCCATTGGGATTGTGTACAGTGGGAGTGAATGGGCAAGGCGTTGGATCCATTGGGATTGTGTGCAGTGGGAGTGAATGGGAAGGGGTTTGGTTCCATTGGGATTGTGTGCAGTGGGAGTGAATGGGAAGGGATTTGGGTCCAATGTGATTGTGTGCAGTGGGAGTGAATGGGAATGAGTCTGGGTCCATTGGGATTGTGTGCAGTGGGAGTGAATGGGAAGGAGTTTGGGTCCATTGGGATGTGTGCAGTGGGAGTGAATGTGAAGGAGTTTGGGTCCATTGGGATTGTGCCGAGTGGGAATGAATGGGAAGGGGTTTGGGTCCATTGGGATAGTGTGCAGTGGGAGTGAATGGGAAGGGGTTTGGGTCCATTGTGTTTATGTGCAGTGGGAGTGAATGGGAAGGGGTTTCGGTCCATTGGGATTGTGTAGAGTGTGAGTGAATGGGAACGGGTTTGGGTCCATTGGGATTCTGTACAGTGGGAGTGAATGGGAAAAAGGTTTGGGTCCAACGTGATTGTGTGCAGTGGGAGTGAATGCAAAGGGGTATGGATCCATTGGGATTGTATACAGTGGGAGTGAATGGGAAGGAGTTTGGGTCCAATGGGATGTGTGCAGTGGGAGTGAATGGGAAGGGGTTTGGATCCATTGGGATTTTGTGCAGTGGGAGTGAATGGGAAGGGGTTTGGATCCATTGGGATGTGTGCAGTGGGAGTGAATGTGAAGGAGTTTGGGTCCATTGGGATTGTGTCGAGTGGGAATGAATGGGAAGGGGTTTGGGTCCATTGGGATAGTGTACTGTTGGAGTGAATGCGAAGGGGTTTGTGTCCATTGGGATTGTGTACAGTGGGAGTGAATAGGAAAAGGTTTGTGTCCATTGGGATTGTGTGCAGTGGGAGTGAATGGGAAGGGATTTGCGTCCATTGGGATTATGTGCAGTGGGAGTGAATGGGAAGGAGTTTGGGTCCATTGGGATTTGTGCAGTGGGAGTGAATGGGAAGAAATTTGGGTCCATTGGGATTGATGATAGTGGGAGTGAATGGGAAGGGGATTGGGTCCATTGGAATTCTGTGCAGTGGGAGTGAATTGGAAGGGGTTTCGGTCCATTGGGATTGTGTACAGTGTGATTGAGTGGGAAGGGGTTTGGGTCCATTGGGATTGTGTACAGTGGGAGTGAATGGGAAGGGGTTTGGGTCCATTGGGATTGTGTACAGTGGGAGTGAATGGGAAGGGATTTTGGTCCATTGGAATTGTGTGCAGTGGGAGTGAATTGGAAGGGCATTGAGTCCATTGGGATTGTGTACAGTGGGGGTGAATGGGCAAGGGGTTGGATCCATTGGGATTGTGGACAGTCGGAGTGAATAGGAAGGAGTTTGGGTCCATTGGGATTGTGTATAGTGGGTATGAATGGGAAGGGGTTTGGGTCCATTGGGATTGTGTACAGGGGGAGTGAATGGGAAGGGGTATTGTATCCATTGGCATTCTGTATAGTGGGAGAGAATGGGAAGGGGGTTGGGCCCATTGGGATTATGTACCGTGGAAGTGAATGGGAAAGGGGGTGGGGTCCATTTTGATTTTGTCCAGTGGGAGTGAATGGGAAGGCCTTTGGGTCCATTGGGATTTTGTACAGAGGGAGTGAATGGGAAGGGGGTTTGGATCCATTGGGATTGTGTACAGTGGGAGAGAATGGGAAAGTATTTGGGTCCATTGGGATTGTGTACAGTGGGGGAGAATGGGAAGGGGTTTGGTTCCATTGGGATTGTGTACAGTGGGAGTCAATGGGAAGGGGGTTTGGATCCATTGGGATTGTGTATAGTGGGAGAGAATGGAAAGTGTTTGTGACCATTGGGATTGTGTACAGTGGGAGAGAATGGGAAGGAGTTTGGGTCCATTGGGACTGTGTCCAGTGGGAGAGAATGGGAAGGGGTTTTGAAACATTGGGATTGTGTGCAGTGGGAGTAAATGGGAAGGGATTTGGGTCCATTGGGATTGTGTGCAGTGGGAGTGAATGGGAATGAGTATGGGTCCATTGGGATGTGTGCAGTGGGAGTGAATGTGAAGGGATTTGGAACCATAGGGATTGTGGGCAGTGGGAGTGAACCGGAAGGAGTTTGCGTCCATTGGGATTGTGTGCAGTGGGAGTAAATGGGAAGGAGTTTGGGTCCAGTGGGATGTGTGCAGTGGGAGAGAATGGGAAGGAGTTTGGGTCCTTTTGGATTGTGGACAGTGGGAGTGAATGGGAAGGGGTTTGGCTCCATTGGGATTGTGTGCAGTGGGAGTGAATGGGAAGCGGTTTGGATCCATTGGGATTGTGAGCAGTGGGAGTGAATGGGAATAGATTTGGGTATTTTGGGATTGTGTGCCGTGGGAGTCAATGGGAATGAGTTTGGGTCCATTGTGATTGTGTGCAGTGGGAGTGAATGGGAAGGAGTTTGGGTCCATTGGGATGTGTGCAGTGGGAGTGAATGGGAAGGGGTTTGGCTCCATTGGGATTGTGTGCAGTGGGAGTGAATGGGAAGGGGTTTGGATCAATTGGGATGTGTGCAGTGGGAGTGAATGACAAGGGGTTTCGGTCCATTTGGGATTGTGTACAGGTGGAGTGAATGGGAAGGAGTTTGGGTCAATTGGGATGTGTGCAGTAGGAGTGAATGGGAAGGGGATTGGGTCCAAATGGATTGTGTGCAGTGGGAGTGAATGTGAAGGATTTTGGGTCCATTGGGATTGTGTCGAGTGGGAATGAATGGATAGGGGTTTGTGTCCATTGGGATAGTGTGCAGTGGGAGTGAATGGGAAGGGGTTTGGGTCCATTGGGATTGTGTCGAGTGGGAATGAATGGGAAGGGGTTTGGGTCCATTGGGATAGTGTACTGTTGGAGTGAATGCGAAGGGGTTTGTGTCCATTGGGATTGTGTACAGTGGGAGTGAATAGGAAAAGGTTTGTGTCCATTGGGATTGTGTGCAGTGGGAGTGAATGGGAAGGGATTTGCGTCCATTGGGATTATGTGCAGTGGGAGTGAATGGGAAGGAGTTTGGGTCCATTGGGATTTGTGCAGTGGGAGTGAATGGGAAGAAATTTGGGTCCATTGGGATTGATGATAGTGGGAGTGAATGGGAAGGGGATTGGGTCCATTGGAATTCTGTGCAGTGGGAGTGAATTGGAAGGGGTTTCGGTCCATTGGGATTGTGTACAGTGTGATTGAGTGGGAAGGGGTTTGGGTCCATTGGGATTGTGTACAGTGGGAGTGAATGGGAAGGGGTTTGGGTCCATTGGGATTGTGTACAGTGGGAGTGAATGGGAAGGGATTTTGGTCCATTGGAATTGTGTGCAGTGGGAGTGAATTGGAAGGGCATTGAGTCCATTGGGATTGTGTACAGTGGGGGTGAATGGGCAAGGGGTTGGATCCATTGGGATTGTGGACAGTCGGAGTGAATAGGAAGGAGTTTGGGTCCATTGGGATTGTGTATAGTGGGTATGAATGGGAAGGGGTTTGGGTCCATTGGGATTGTGTACAGGGGGAGTGAATGGGAAGGGGTATTGTATCCATTGGCATTCTGTATAGTGGGAGAGAATGGGAAGGGGGTTGGGCCCATTGGGATTATGTACCGTGGAAGTGAATGGGAAAGGGGGTGGGGTCCATTTTGATTGTGTCCAGTGGGAGTGAATGGGAAGGCCTTTGGGTCCATTGGGATTTTGTACAGAGGGAGTGAATGGGAAGGGGGTTTGGATCCATTGGGATTGTGTACAGTGGGAGAGAATGGGAAAGTATTTGGGTCCATTGGGATTGTGTACAGTGGGAGAGAATGGGAAGGGGTTTGGTTCCATTGGGATTGTGTACAGTGGGAGTCAATGGGAAGGGGGTTTGGATCCATTGGGATTGTGTATAGTGGGAGAGAATGGAAAGTGTTTGTGACCATTGGGATTGTGTACAGTGGGAGAGAATGGGAAGGAGTTTGGGTCCATTGGGACTGTGTCCAGTGGGAGAGAATGGGAAGGGGTTTTGAAACATTGGGATTGTGTGCAGTGGGAGTAAATGGGAAGGGATTTGGGTCCATTGGGATTGTGTGCAGTGGGAGTGAATGGGAATGAGTATGGGTCCATTGGGATGTGTGCAGTGGGAGTGAATGTGAAGGGATTTGGAACCATAGGGATTGTGGGCAGTGGGAGTGAACCGGAAGGAGTTTGCGTCCATTGGGATTGTGTGCAGTGGGAGTAAATGGGAAGGAGTTTGGGTCCAGTGGGATGTGTGCAGTGGGAGAGAATGGGAAGGAGTTTGGGTCCTTTTGGATTGTGTACAGTGGGAGTGAATGGGAAGGGGTTTGGCTCCATTGGGATTGTGTGCAGTGGGAGTGAATGGGAAGCGGTTTGGATCCATTGGGATTGTGAGCAGTGGGAGTGAATGGGAATAGATTTGGGTATTTTGGGATTGTGTGCCGTGGGAGTCAATGGGAATGAGTTTGGGTCCATTGTGATTGTGTGCAGTGGGAGTGAATGGGAAGGAGTTTGGGTCCATTGGGATGTGTGCAGTGGGAGTGAATGGGAAGGGGTTTGGCTCCATTGGGATTGTGTGCAGTGGGAGTGAATGGGAAGGAGTTTGGGTCCATTGGGATGTGTGCAGTGGGAGTGAATGTGAAGGAGTTTGGGTCCATTGGGATTGTGCCGAGTGGGAATGAATGGGAAGGGGTTTGGGTCCATTGGGATAGTGTGCAGTGGGAGTGAATGGGAAGGGGTTTGGGTCCATTGTGTTTATGTGCAGTGGGAGTGAATGGGAAGGGGTTTCGGTCCATTGGGATTGTGTAGAGTGTGAGTGAATGGGAACGGGTTTGGGTCCATTGGGATTCTGTACAGTGGGAGTGAATGGGAAAAAGGTTTGGGTCCAACGTGATTGTGTGCAGTGGGAGTGAATGCAAAGGGGTATGGATCCATTGGGATTGTATACAGTGGGAGTGAATGGGAAGGAGTTTGGGTCCAATGGGATGTGTGCAGTGGGAGTGAATGGGAAGGGGTTTGGATCCATTGGGATTTTGTGCAGTGGGAGTGAATGGGAAGGGGTTTGGATCCATTGGGATGTGTGCAGTGGGAGTGAATGTGAAGGAGTTTGGGTCCATTGGGATTGTGTCGAGTGGGAATGAATGGGAAGGGGTTTGGGTCCATTGGGATAGTGTACTGTTGGAGTGAATGCGAAGGGGTTTGTGTCCATTGGGATTGTGTACAGTGGGAGTGAATAGGAAAAGGTTTGTGTCCATTGGGATTGTGTGCAGTGGGAGTGAATGGGAAGGGATTTGCGTCCATTGGGATTATGTGCAGTGGGAGTGAATGGGAAGGAGTTTGGGTCCATTGGGATTTGTGCAGTGGGAGTGAATGGGAAGAAATTTGGGTCCATTGGGATTGATGATAGTGGGAGTGAATGGGAAGGGGATTGGGTCCATTGGAATTCTGTGCAGTGGGAGTGAATTGGAAGGGGTTTCGGTCCATTGGGATTGTGTACAGTGTGATTGAGTGGGAAGGGGTTTGGGTCCATTGGGATTGTGTACAGTGGGAGTGAATGGGAAGGGGTTTGGGTCCATTGGGATTGTGTACAGTGGGAGTGAATGGGAAGGGATTTTGGTCCATTGGAATTGTGTGCAGTGGGAGTGAATTGGAAGGGCATTGAGTCCATTGGGATTGTGTACAGTGGGGGTGAATGGGCAAGGGGTTGGATCCATTGGGATTGTGGACAGTCGGAGTGAATAGGAAGGAGTTTGGGTCCATTGGGATTGTGTATAGTGGGTATGAATGGGAAGGGGTTTGGGTCCATTGGGATTGTGTACAGGGGGAGTGAATGGGAAGGGGTATTGTATCCATTGGCATTCTGTATAGTGGGAGAGAATGGGAAGGGGGTTGGGCCCATTGGGATTATGTACCGTGGAAGTGAATGGGAAAGGGGGTGGGGTCCATTTTGATTTTGTCCAGTGGGAGTGAATGGGAAGGCCTTTGGGTCCATTGGGATTTTGTACAGAGGGAGTGAATGGGAAGGGGGTTTGGATCCATTGGGATTGTGTACAGTGGGAGAGAATGGGAAAGTATTTGGGTCCATTGGGATTGTGTACAGTGGGGGAGAATGGGAAGGGGTTTGGTTCCATTGGGATTGTGTACAGTGGGAGTCAATGGGAAGGGGGTTTGGATCCATTGGGATTGTGTATAGTGGGAGAGAATGGAAAGTGTTTGTGACCATTGGGATTGTGTACAGTGGGAGAGAATGGGAAGGAGTTTGGGTCCATTGGGACTGTGTCCAGTGGGAGAGAATGGGAAGGGGTTTTGAAACATTGGGATTGTGTGCAGTGGGAGTAAATGGGAAGGGATTTGGGTCCATTGGGATTGTGTGCAGTGGGAGTGAATGGGAATGAGTATGGGTCCATTGGGATGTGTGCAGTGGGAGTGAATGTGAAGGGATTTGGAACCACAGGGATTGTGGGCAGTGGGAGTGAACCGGAAGGAGTTTGCGTCCATTGGGATTGTGTGCAGTGGGAGTAAATGGGAAGGAGTTTGGGTCCAGTGGGATGTGTGCAGTGGGAGAGAATGGGAAGGAGTTTGGGTCCTTTTGGATTGTGGACAGTGGGAGTGAATGGGAAGGGGTTTGGCTCCATTGGGATTGTGTGCAGTGGGAGTGAATGGGAAGCGGTTTGGATCCATTGGGATTGTGAGCAGTGGGAGTGAATGGGAATAGATTTGGGTATTTTGGGATTGTGTGCCGTGGGAGTCAATGGGAATGAGTTTGGGTCCATTGTGATTGTGTGCAGTGGGAGTGAATGGGAAGGAGTTTGGGTCCATTGGGATGTGTGCAGTGGGAGTGAATGGGAAGGGGTTTGGCTCCATTGGGATTGTGTGCAGTGGGAGTGAATGGGAAGGGGTTTGGATCAATTGGGATGTGTGCAGTGGGAGTGAATGACAAGGGGTTTCGGTCCATTTGGGATTGTGTACAGGTGGAGTGAATGGGAAGGAGTTTGGGTCAATTGGGATGTGTGCAGTAGGAGTGAATGGGAAGGGGATTGGGTCCAAATGGATTGTGTGCAGTGGGAGTGAATGTGAAGGATTTTGGGTCCATTGGGATTGTGTCGAGTGGGAATGAATGGATAGGGGTTTGTGTCCATTGGGATAGTGTGCAGTGGGAGTGAATGGGAAGGGGTTTGGGTCCATTGGGATTGTGTCGAGTGGGAATGAATGGGAAGGGGTTTGGGTCCATTGGGATAGTGTACTGTTGGAGTGAATGCGAAGGGGTTTGTGTCCATTGGGATTGTGTACAGTGGGAGTGAATAGGAAAAGGTTTGTGTCCATTGGGATTGTGTGCAGTGGGAGTGAATGGGAAGGGATTTGCGTCCATTGGGATTATGTGCAGTGGGAGTGAATGGGAAGGAGTTTGGGTCCATTGGGATTTGTGCAGTGGGAGTGAATGGGAAGAAATTTGGGTCCATTGGGATTGATGATAGTGGGAGTGAATGGGAAGGGGATTGGGTCCATTGGAATTCTGTGCAGTGGGAGTGAATTGGAAGGGGTTTCGGTCCATTGGGATTGTGTACAGTGTGATTGAGTGGGAAGGGGTTTGGGTCCATTGGGATTGTGTACAGTGGGAGTGAATGGGAAGGGGTTTGGGTCCATTGGGATTGTGTACAGTGGGAGTGAATGGGAAGGGATTTTGGTCCATTGGAATTGTGTGCAGTGGGAGTGAATTGGAAGGGCATTGAGTCCATTGGGATTGTGTGCAGTGGGGGTGAATGGGCAAGGGGTTGGATCCATTGGGATTGTGGACAGTCGGAGTGAATAGGAAGGAGTTTGGGTCCATTGGGATTGTGTATAGTGGGTATGAATGGGAAGGGGTTTGGGTCCATTGGGATTGTGTACAGGGGGAGTGAATGGGAAGGGGTATTGTATCCATTGGCATTCTGTATAGTGGGAGAGAATGGGAAGGGGGTTGGGCCCATTGGGATTATGTACCGTGGAAGTGAATGGGAAAGGGGGTGGGGTCCATTTTGATTGTGTCCAGTGGGAGTGAATGGGAAGGCCTTTGGGTCCATTGGGATTTTGTACAGAGGGAGTGAATGGGAAGGGGGTTTGGATCCATTGGGATTGTGTACAGTGGGAGAGAATGGGAAAGTATTTGGGTCCATTGGGATTGTGTACAGTGGGAGAGAATGGGAAGGGGTTTGGTTCCATTGGGATTGTGTACAGTGGGAGTCAATGGGAAGGGGGTTTGGATCCATTGGGATTGTGTATAGTGGGAGAGAATGGAAAGTGTTTGTGACCATTGGGATTGTGTACAGTGGGAGAGAATGGGAAGGAGTTTGGGTCCATTGGGACTGTGTCCAGTGGGAGAGAATGGGAAGGGGTTTTGAAACATTGGGATTGTGTGCAGTGGGAGTAAATGGGAAGGGATTTGGGTCCATTGGGATTGTGTGCAGTGGGAGTGAATGGGAATGAGTATGGGTCCATTGGGATGTGTGCAGTGGGAGTGAATGTGAAGGGATTTGGAACCATAGGGATTGTGGGCAGTGGGAGTGAACCGGAAGGAGTTTGCGTCCATTGGGATTGTGTGCAGTGGGAGTAAATGGGAAGGAGTTTGGGTCCAGTGGGATGTGTGCAGTGGGAGAGAATGGGAAGGAGTTTGGGTCCTTTTGGATTGTGTACAGTGGGAGTGAATGGGAAGGGGTTTGGCTCCATTGGGATTGTGTGCAGTGGGAGTGAATGGGAAGCGGTTTGGATCCATTGGGATTGTGAGCAGTGGGAGTGAATGGGAATAGATTTGGGTATTTTGGGATTGTGTGCCGTGGGAGTCAATGGGAATGAGTTTGGGTCCATTGTGATTGTGTGCAGTGGGAGTGAATGGGAAGGAGTTTGGGTCCATTGGGATGTGTGCAGTGGGAGTGAATGGGAAGGGGTTTGGCTCCATTGGGATTGTGTGCAGTGGGAGTGAATGGGAAGGGGTTTGGATCAATTGGGATGTGTGCAGTGGGAGTGAATGACAAGGGGTTTCGGTCCATTTGGGATTGTGTACAGGTGGAGTGAATGGGAAGGAGTTTGGGTCAATTGGGATGTGTGCAGTAGGAGTGAATGGGAAGGGGATTGGGTCCAAATGGATTGTGTGCAGTGGGAGTGAATGTGAAGGATTTTGGGTCCATTGGGATTGTGTCGAGTGGGAATGAATGGATAGGGGTTTGTGTCCATTGGGATAGTGTGCAGTGGGAGTGAATGGGAAGGGGTTTGGGTCCATTCGGATTATGTGCAGTGGGAGTGAATGGGAAGGGGTTTCGGTCCATTGGGATTGTGTACAGTGGGAGTGAATGGGAAGGGGTTTGGGTACATTGGGATTGTGTACAGTGGGAGTGAATGCGAAGGGGTTGGGGTCAATTGGGACTGTGCACAGTGGGAGTGAATGGGCAAGGTGTTGGATCCATTGGGATTGTGTACAGTGGGAGTGAATGGCAAGGAGTTTGGAGCCATTGGGATTGTGTACAGTGGGTGTGAATGGGAAGGAGTATGGGTCCATTGGGATTGTGTCCAGTGGGAGTGAATAGGAAGGCGTTATGTCCATTGGGATTGTGTACAGTGGGAGTGAATGGGAAGGAGTTTGGGTCCATTGGGATTGTGTACAGTGGGAGTGAATGGGCAAGGGGTTGGATCCATTCGGATTGTGTGCAGTGGGAGTGAATGGGAAGGGGTTTGGATCCATTGGGATCGAGTGCTGTGGGAGTAAATGGGAAGGGATTTGGGACCATTGGGATTGTGTGCAGTGGGGGTGAATGGGAATGAGTTTGGGTCCATTGGGATTGTGTACAGTGGGAGTGAATGGGCAAGGCGTTGGATCCATTGGGATTGGTGCAGTGGGAGTGAATGGGAAGGGGTTTGGTTCCATTGGGATTGTGTGCAGTGGGAGTGAATGGGAAGGGATTTGGGTCCAATGTGATTGTGTGCAGTGGGAGTGAATGGGAATGAGTCTGGGTCCATTGGGATTGTGTGCATTGGGAGTGAATGGGAAGGAGTTTGGGTCCATTGGGATGTGTGCAGTGGGAGTGAATGTGAAGGAGTTTGGGTCCATTGGGATTGTGCCGAGTGGGAATGAATGGGAAGGGGTTTGTGTCCATTGGGATAGTGTGCAGTGGGAGTGAATGGGAAGGGGTTTGGGTCCATTGTGTTTATGTGCAGTGGGAGTGAATGGGAAGGGGTTTCGGTCCATTGGGATTGTGTAGAGTGTGAGTGAATGGGAACGGGTTTGGGTCCATTGGGATTGTGTACAGTGGGAGTGAATAGGAAGGAGTTTGGGTCCATTGGCATTCTGTATAGTGGGAGAGAATGGGAAGGGTGTTGGGCCCATTGGGATTATGTACAGTGGAAGTGAATGGGAAAGGGGGTGGGGTCCATTTTGATTGTGTCCAGTGGGAGTGAATGGGAAGTCCTTTGGGTCCATTGGGATTTTGTACAGAGGGAGTGAATGGGAAGGGGGTTTGGATCCATTGGGATTGTGTACAGTGGGAGAGAATGGGAAAGGGTTTCGGTCCATTGGGATTGTGTATTGTGGGAGAGAATGGGAATGAGTTTGGGTCCATTGGGATAGTGTACAGTGGGAGAGAATGGGAAGGGTTTTGGGTCCATTGGGATTGTGTACAGTGGGAGTGAATAGGAAAAAGTTTGGATCCATTGGGATTTTGTACCGTGGGAGTGAATGGGAAGGGGGTTTGGATCCATTGGGATTGTGTACAGGGGGAGAGAATGGGAAGGAGTTTGGGTCCATTGGGATGTGTGCAGTGGGGGTGAATGGGAAGAAGTTTGGGACAATTGGGATTGATTATAGTGGGAGTGAATGGGAAGGGGATTGGGTCCATTGGAATTGTGTGCAGTGGGAGTGAATGGGAAGGGGTTTCGGTCCATTGGGATTGTGCACAGTGTGAGTGAATGGGAAGGGGTTTGGGTCCATTGGGATTGTGTACAGTGGGAGTGAATGGGAAGGGGTTTGGGTCCATTGCGAATGTGTACAGTGGGAGTGAATTGGATAGGGGTTGGATCCATTGGGATTGTGTACAGTGGGAGTGAATGGGAAGGGGGTTTGTATCCATTGCGATTGTGTACAGTGGGAGAGAATGGGAATGAGTTTGGGTCCATTGGGATGTGTGCAGTGGGAGTGAATGGGAGGAAATTTGGGTCCATTGGGATAGTGTGCAGTGGGAGTGAATGGGAAGGGGTTTCGGTCCATTGGAATTGTGTAGAGTGTGAGTGAATGGGAACGGGGTTGGGTCCATTGGGATTTTGCATAGTGGGAGTGAATGGGAAGGGGTTTGGGTCCATTGGGATAGTGTACTGTTGGAGAGAATGCGAAGGGGTTTGGGTCCATTGGGATTGTGTACAGTGGGAGTGAATAGGAAAAGGTTTGTGTCCATTGGGATTGTGTGCAGTGGGAGTGAATGTGAAGGGGTTTGGAACCATAGGGATTGTGGGCAGTGGGAGTGAACCGGAAGGAGTTTGCGTCCATTGGGATTGTGTGCAGTGGGAGTGAATGGGAAGGAGTTTGGGTCCAGTGGGATGTGTGCAGTGGGAGAGAATGGGAAGGAGTTTGGGTCCTTTTGGATTGTGTACAGTGGGAGTGAATGGGAAGGGGTTTGGCTCCATTGGGATTGTGTGCAGTGGGAGTGAATGGGAAGCGGTTTGGATCCATTGGGATTGTGAGCAGTGGGAGTGAATGGGAATAGATTTGGGTATTTTGGGATTGTGTGCCGTGGGAGTCAATGGGAATGAGTTTGGGTCCATTGGGATTGTGTGCAGTGGGAGTGAATGGGAAGGAGTTTGGGTCCATTGGGATGTGTGCAGTGGGAGTGAATGGGAAGGGGTTTGGCTCCATTGGGATTGTGTGCAGTGGGAGTGAATGGGAAGGGGTTTGGATCAATTGGGATGTGTGCAGTGGGAGTGAATGACAAGGGGTTTCGGTCCATTTGGGATTGTGTACAGGTGGAGTGAATGGGAAGGAGTTTGGGTCAATTGGGATGTGTGCAGTAGGAGTGAATGGGAAGGGGATTGGGTCCAAATGCATTGTGTGCAGTGGGAGTGAATGTGAAGGAGTTTGGGTCCATTGGGATTGTGTCGAGTGGGAATGAATGGATAGGGGTTTGTGTCCATTGGGATAGTGTGCAGTGGGAGTGAATGGGAAGGGGTTTGGCTCCATTGGGATTGTGTGCAGGGGGAGTGAATGGGAAGGTGTTTGGATCAATTGGGATGTGTGCAGTGGGAGTGAATGACAAGGGGTTTCGGTCCATTTGGGATTGTGTACAGGTGGAGTGAATGGGAAGGAGTTTGGGTCAATTGGGATGTGTGCAGTAGGAGTGAATGGGAAGGGGATTGGGTCCAAATGGATTGTGTGCAGTGGGAGTGAATGTAAAGGAGTTTGGGTCCATTGGGATTGTGTCGAGTGGGAATGAATGGATAGGGGTTTGTGTCCATTGGGATAGTGTGCAGTGGGAGTGAATGGGAAGGGATTTGGGTCCATTGGGATTGAGTACAGTGGGAGTGAATGTGAAGAGGATTGGGTCCATTGGGATTTTGTACAGTGGGAGGGAATGGGAAGAGGTTTGGAACCATTGGGATTGTGTACAGTGGGAGTGAATGAGAAGGGGTTTGGGTCCATTGGGATTGTGTAGAGTGTGAGTAAATGGGAACGGGTTTGGATCCATTGGGATTGTGTGCAGTGGGAGTGAATGGGAAGGGATTTGGGTCCAATGTGATTGTGGGCAGTGAGATTGAATGGGAATGAGTTTGGGTCCATTGGGATTGTGTGCAGTGGGAGTGAATGGGATGGAGTTTGGGTCCATTGGGATGTGTGCAGTGGGAGTGAATGGGAAGGGGTTTGGATCCATTGGGATTTCGTGCAGAGGGAGTGAATGGGAAGGGGTTTGGATCCATTGGGATGTGTGCAGTGGGAGTGAATATGAAGGAGTTTGGGTCCATTGGGATTGTGTCGAGTGGGAATGAATGGGAAAGGGTTTGGGTCCATTGGGATAGTGTGCAGTGGGAGTGAATGGGAAGGGGTTTGGGTCCATTGTGTTTATGTGCAGTGGGGCTGAATGGGAAATGGTTTCGGTCCATTTGGATTGTGTAGAGTGTGAGTGAATGGGAACGGGTTTGGGTCCATTGGGATTTTGTACAGTGAGAGTGAATGGGAAGGGGTTTGGGTCCATTGGGATAGTGTTCTGTTGGAGTGAATGCGAAGGGGTTTGGGTCCATTGGGATTGTGTACAGTGGGAGTGAATGGGAAGGGATTTTGGTCCTTTGGGATTGAGTACAGTGGGAGTGAATGTGAAGAGGTTTGGGTCCATTGGGATTGTGTACAGTGGGAGGGAATGGGAAGAGGTTTGGAACCATTGGGATTGTGTACAGTGGGAGTGAATGAGAAGGGGTTTGGGTCCATTGGAATTGTGTGCAGTGGGAGTGAATGGGAAGGGGTTTGGATCCATTGGGAATGTGTACAGTGGGAATGAATGGGAAGGGGTTTGGGTCCATTGGAATTGTGTACAGGGGGAGTGAATGGGAAGGGACTTTGGATCCATTGGTATTGTGTGCAGTGGGAGTGAATGGGAAGGAGTTTGCGTCCATTGGGATTGTGTGCAGTGGGAGTGAATGGGAAGGAGTTTGGGTCCATTGGGATGTATGCAGTGGGAGTGAATGGGAAGGAGTTTGGGTCCATTGGGATTGAATAAAGTGGGAGTGAATGGGATGGGGATTGCGTCCATTGGAATTGTGTGCAGTGGGAGTGAATGGAAAGGGTTTTGGTCCATTTGGATTGTGTACAGTGGGAGTGAATGGGAAGGGGTTTGGCTCCATTGAGATTGTGTGCAGTGGGAGTGAATGGGAAGGGATTTTGGTCCTTTGGGATTGAGTACAGTGGGAGTGAATGTGAAGAGGTTTGGGTCCATTGGGATTGTGTACAGTGGGAGGGAATGGGAAGAGGTTTGGAACCATTGGGATTGTGTACAGTGGGAGTGAATGAGAAGGGGTTTGGGTCCATTGGAATTGTGTGCAGTGGGAGTGAATGGGAAGGGGTTTGGATCCATTGGGAATGTGTACAGTGGGAATGAATGGGAAGGGGTTTGGGTCCATTGGAATTGTGTACAGGGGGAGTGAATGGGAAGGGACTTTGGATCCATTGGTATTGTGTGCAGTGGGAGTGAATGGGAAGGAGTTTGCGTCCATTGGGATTGTGTGCAGTGGGAGTGAATGGGAAGGAGTTTGGGTCCATTGGGATGTATGCAGTGGGAGTGAATGGGAAGGAGTTTGGGTCCATTGGGATTGAATAAAGTGGGAGTGAATGGGATGGGGATTGCGTCCATTGGAATTGTGTGCAGTGGGAGTGAATGGAAAGGGTTTTGGTCCATTTGGATTGTGTACAGTGGGAGTGAATGGGAAGGGGTTTGGCTCCATTGAGATTGTGTGCAGTGGGAGTGAATGGGAAGGGATTTGGGTCCATTGGGATTGTGTGCATTGGGAGTGAATGGGAAGGGATTGGGATCATTGGGATTGTGTGCAGCGGGAGTGAATGGGAATGAGTTTGGGTCCATTGGCATTGTGTGCAGTGGGAATGAATGGGAAGGAGTTTGGGTCCATTGGGATGTGTGCATTGAGAGTGAATGGGAAGGAGTTTGGGTCCATTGGGATTGAATAAAGTGGGAGTGAATGGGAAGGGGATTGCGTCCATTGGAATTGTGTGCAGTGGGAGTGAATGGAAAGGGTTTTGGTCCATTTGGATTGTGTACAGTGGGAGTGAATGGGAAGGGGTTTGGCTGCATTGAGATTGTGTGCAGTGGGAGTGAATGGGAAGGGATTTGGATCCATTGGGATGTGTGCAGTGGGAGTGAATGGGAAGGGTTTCCGTCCATTGGGATTGTGTACAGGTGGAGTGAATGGGAAGGAGTTTGGGTCCATTGGGATGTGTGCAGTGGGAGTGAATGGGAAGGGGTTTGGGGCCATATGGATTGTGTGCAGTTGGAGTGAATAGGAAACGTTTTGGGTCCATTGGCATTGTGTGCAGTGGGAGTGAATGGGAAGGGGCTTGGGTCCATTGGGATTGTGTACAGTGGGAGTGAATGGGAAGAGGTTTGGGTCAATTGGGATTGTGTGCCGTGGGAGTGAATGGGAAGAGGTTTGGAACCATTGGAATTGTGTCCAGTGGGAGTGAATGGGAAGGGGTTTGGGTCCATTGGAATTGTGTGCAGTGGGAGGGAATGGGAAGGGGTTTGAGTCCATTGGGATTGTGTACAGTGGGAGTGAATGGGCAAGGGGATGGATCCATTGGGATTGTGTACAGTGGGAGTTAATGGGAACAGGTTTGGGCCCTTTGGGATTGTGTACAGTGGGAGTGAATGGGAAGAGGTTTGGAACCATTGGGATTGTGTACAGTGGGACTGAATGAGAAGGGGTTTGGGTCCATTGGAATTGTGTACAGTGGGAGTGAATGGGCAAGGGGTTGGATCCATTGGGATTGTGTACAGTGGGATTGAATAGGAAGGGGTTTGGTCGATTGGGATTGTGTATTGTGAGAGAGAATGGGAATGAGTTTGGGTGTATTGGGATAATGTACAGTGGGAGAGAATGGGAAGGGTTTTGGGTCCATTGGGATTGTGTTCAGTGGGAGTGAATAGGAAAAAGTTTGGATCCATTGGGATTTTGTACAGTGGGATTGAATGGGAAGGGGGTTTGGATCCATTGGGATTGTGTACAGTGGGAGAGAATGGGAATGAGTTTGGGTCCATTGGGATGTGTGCAGTGGGAGTGAATGGGAAGGGGTTTTGAACCATTGGGATTGTCTCCAGTGGGAGTGAATGGGAAGGTGTTTGCGTCCATTGGGATTATGTGCAGTGGCAGTGAATGGGAAGGAGTTTGGGTCCATTGGGATGTGTGCAGTGGGAGTGAATGGGAAGAAGTTTGGGTCCGTTGGGATTGATTATAGTGGGAGTGAATGGGAAGGGGATTGGGTCCATTGGAATTGTGTGCAGTGGGAGTGAATGGGAAGGGGTTTCGGTCCATTGGGATTGTGTACAGTGTGAGTGAATGAGAAGGGGTTTGGGTCCATTGGGATTGTGTACAGTGGGAGTGAATAGGAAGTGGTTTGGGTCCATTGGGATTGTGTACTGTGGGAGAGAATGGGAATGAGTTTGGGTCCATTGGGAATGTGTACAGTGGGAGAGAATGGGAAGGGTTTTGGATCCATTGGGACTGTGTACAGTGGGAGTGAATGGGAAGGGGGTTTGGATCCATTGGGATTGTGTACAGTGGGAGAGAATGGGAATGAGTTTGGGTCCATTGGGATGTGTGCAGTGGGAGTTAATGGGAAGGGGTTTTGAACCATTGGCATTGTCTGCAGTGGGAGTGAATGGGAAGGTTTTTGCGTCCATTGGGATTATGTGCAGTGGGAGTGAATGGGAAGAACTTTGGGTCCATTGGGATTGATTATAGTGGGAGTGAATGGGAAGGGGATTGGGTCCATTAGAATTGTGTGCAGTGGGAGTGAATTGGAAGCGGTTTCGGTCCATTGGGATTGTGTACAGTGTGAGTGAATGGGAAGGGGTTTGGGTCCGTTGGGATTGTGTACAGTGGGAGTAAATGGGAACGGGTTTGGGTCCATTGGGATTATGTACAGTGGGAGTGAATGCGAAGGGGTTTGGGTCCATTGGGATTGTGTACAGTGGGAGTGAATAGGAAGGGGTTGGGTCCATTGGGTTTGTGTCCAGTGGGAGTGAATGGGAAGGGGTTTGTGTCCATTGGGATTTTGTACAGTGGGAGTGAATGGGAAGGGGTTTTGGTCCATTGGAATTGTGTCCAGTGGGTATGAATGGGAAGGGGTTTGGGTCCATTGGGATTGTGTACAGGGGGAGTGAATGGGAAGGGGTTTTGGATCCATTGGCATTCTGTATAGTGGGAGAGATTGGGAAGGCGGTTGGGCCCATTGGGATTATGTACAGTGGAAGTGAATGGGAAAGGGGGTGGGGTCCATTTTGATTGTGTCCAGTGGGACTGAATGGGAAGGCCTTTGGTTCCATTGGGATTTTGTACAGAGGGAGTGAATGGGAAGGGGGTTTGGATCCATTGGGATTGTGTATTGTGGGAGAGAATGGGAATGAGTTTGGGTCCATTGGGATTGTGTACAGTGGGAGAGAATGGGAAAGGTTCTGGGTCCATTGGGATTGTGTACAGTGGGAGTGAATAGGAAAAAGTTTGGATCCATTGGGATTTTGTCCAGTGGGAGTGAATGGGAAGGGGGGTTGGATCCATTGGGATTGTATACAGTGGGAGTGAATAGGAAGTGGTTTGGGTCCATTGGGATTGCGTACTGTGGGGTTGAATAGGAAAAAGTTTGGATCCATTGGGATTTTGTTCAGTGGGAGTGAATGGGAAGGGGGTTTGGATCCATTGGGATTGTGTACAGTGGGAGAGAATGGGAATGAGTTCGGGTCCATTGGGATGTGTGCAGTGGGAGTGAATGGGAAGGGGTTTTGAACCATTGGGATTGTCTGCAGTGGGAGTGAATGGGAAGGTATTTGCGTCCATTGGGATTATGTGCATTGGGAGTGAATGGGAAGGAGTTTGGGTCCATTGGGATTTGTGCAGTGGGAGTGAATGGGAAGAAATTTGGGTCCATTGGGATTGATGATAGTGGGAGTGAATGGGAAGGGGATTGGGTCCATTGGAATTGTGTGCAGTGGGAGTGAATTGGAAGGGGTTTCGGTCCATTGGGATTGTGTACAGTGTGCGTGAATGGGAAGTGGTCTGGGTCCATTGGAATTGTGTACAGTGGGATTGAATGGGAAGAAGGTTGGGTCCATTGGGATTGTGTACAGTGGGAGTGAATGGGAAGGGGTTTGGGTCCATTGGGATTGTGTACAGTGGGAGTGAATGCGAAGGGGTTTGGGTCCATTGGGATTGTGTACAGTGGGAGTGAATAGGAAGGGTTTGGGTCCATTGGAGTTGTGTCCAGTGGGAGTGAATGGGCAAGGGGTTGGATCCATTGGGATTGTGTACAGTGGGAGTGAATAGGAAGGGGTTTGGTCCATTGGGATTGTGTATTGTGAGAGAGAATGGTTATGAGTTTGGGTCTATTGGGATTATGTACAGTGGGAGAGAATGGGAAGGGTTTTGGGTCCATTGGAATTGAGTTCAGTGGGAGTGAATAGGAAAAAGTTTGGATCCATTGGGATTTTGTACAGTGGGATTGAATGGGAAGGGGGTTTGGATCCATTGGGATTGTGTAAAGTGGGAGAGAATGGGAATGAGTTTGGGTCCATTGGGATGTGTGCAGTGGGGGTGAATAGGCAAGGGGTTGGATCCATTGGAATTGTGTACAGTGGGAGTGAATAGGAAGGAGTTTGGGTCCATTGGGATTGTGTACATTGGGAGTGAATAGGAAGGGTTTGGGTCCATTGGGATTGTGTCCAGTGGAAGTGAATGGGAAGGAGTTTGGGTCCTTTGGGATTGTGTACAGTGGGAGTGAATGGGAAGGGGTTTTGGTCCATTGGAATTGTGTGCAGTGGGAGTGAATGGGAAGGGGTTTGAGTCCATTGGGATTGTGTACAGTGGGGGTGAATAGGCAAGGGGTTGGATCCATTGGGATTGTGTACAGTGGGAGTGAATAGGAAGGAGTTTGGGTCCATTGGGATTGTGTATAGTGCGTATGAATGGGAAGGGGTTTGGATCCATTGGCATTCTGTATAGTGGGAGAGAATGGGAAGGTGGTTGGGCCCATTGGGATTATGTACAGTGGAAGTGAATGGGAAAGGGGGTGGGGTCCATTTTGTTTGTATCCAGTGGGAGTGAATGGGAAGGCCTTTGGGTCCATTGGGATTCTGTACAGAGGGAGTGAATGGGAAGGGGGTTTGGATCCATTGGGATTGTGTACAGTGGGGGAGAATGGGAAAGGGTTTGGGTCCATTGGGATTGTGTACAGTGGGAGAGAATGGGAAGGGGTTTGGTTCCATTGGGATTGTGTACAGTGGGAGTGAATGGGAAGGGGGTTTGGATCCATTGAGATTGTGTACAGTGGGAGAGAATGGGAAAGTGTTTGTGTCCATTGGGATTGTGTACAGTGGGAGAGAATGGGAAGGAGTTTGGGTCCAATGGGACTGTGTCCATTGGGAGAGAATGGGAAGGGGTTTCGAAACATTGGGATTGTGTGCAGTCGGAGTGAATGTGAAGGGCTTTGGAACCATAGCGATTGTGTGCAGTGGGAGTGAACCGGGAGGAGTTTGGGTCCATTGGGATTGTGTATAGTGGGTATGAATGGGAAGGGGTTTGGGTCCATTGGGATTGTGTACTGGGGGAGTGAATGGGAAGGGGTTTTGGATCCATTGGCATTCTGTATAGTGGGAGAGAATGGGAAGGGGGTTGGGCCCATTGGGATTATGTACAGTGGAAGTGAATGGGAAAGGGGGTGGGGTCCATTTTGTTTGTATCCAGTGGGAGTGAATGGGAAGGCCTTTGGGTCCATTGGGATTCTGTACAGAGGGAGTGAATGGGAAGGGGGTTTGGATCCATTGGGATTGTATACAGTGGGGGAGAATGGGAAAGGGTTTGGGTCCATTGGGATTGTGTACAGTGGGAGAGAATGGGAAGGGGTTTGGTTCCATTGGGATTGTGTACAGTGGGAGTGAATGGGAAGGGGGTTTGGATCCATAGAGATTGAGTACAGTGGGAGAGAATGGGAAAGTGTTTGTGTCCATTGGGATTGTGTACAGTGGGAGAGAATGGGAAGGAGTTTGGGTCCATTGGGACTGTGTCCGGTGGGAGTGAATGGGAAGGGGTTTCGAAACATTGGGATTGTGTGCAGTTGGAGTGAATGTGAAGGGGTTTGGAACCATAGCGATTGTGTGCAGTGGGAGTGAACCGGAAGGAGTTTGCGTCCATTGGGATTGTGTGCAGTGGGAGAGAATGGGAAGGAGTTTGGGTCCATTCGGATTGAATACAGTGGGAGTGAATGGACAGGCTTTGGGTCCATTTGGATTGTGTACAGTGGGAGAGAATGGGAAGGGGTTTGGCTCCATTGGGATTGTGTGCAGTGGGAATGAATGGGAAGGGGTTTGGATCCATTGTGATTATGTGCAGTGGGAGTGAATGGGAATAGATTTGGGTATTTTGGGATTGTGTGCAGTGGGAGTCAATGGGAATGAGTTTCGGTCCATTGGGATTGTGTGCAGTGGGAGTGAATGGGAAGGAGTTTGGGTCCATTGGGATGTGTGCAGTGGGAGTGAATGGGAAGGGGTTTGGCTCCATTGGGATTGTGTGCAGTGGGAGTGAATGGGAAGGGGTCTGGATCCATTGGGATGTGTGCAATGGGAGAGAATGAGAAGGGGTTTCGGTCCATTGGGATTGAATACAGTGGGAGTGAATGGGAAGGGAATTGGGTGCAATGGAATTGTGTGCAGTGGGAGTGAATGGATAGGGTTTGGGTCCATTTGGATTGTGTACAGTGGGAGTGAATGGGAAGGGGTTTGTCTCCATTGGGATTGTGTGCAGTGGGAGTGAATGGGATGGGATTTGGGTCCTTTGGGATTGTGTGCAGTGGGAGTGAATGGGAATGAGTTTGGGTCCATTGGGATTGTGTGCAGTGGGAGTGAATGGGAAGTAATTTGGGTCCATTGGGATGTGTGCAGTGTGAGTGAATCGGAAGAGGTTTGGAACCATTGGGATTGTGAACAGTGGGGCTGAAAGAGAAGGGGTTTGGGTCCATTGGAATTGTGTACAGGGGGAGTGAATGGGCAAGGGGTTGGATCCATTGGGATTGTGTACAGTGGGAGTGAATAGGAAGGGGTTTGGGTCCATTGGGATTGTGTATTGTGAGAGAGAATGGGAATGAGTTTGGGTCTATTGGGATTATGTACAGTGGGAGAGAATGGGAATGGTTTTGGGTCAATTGGGATTGTGTTCAGTGGGAGTGAATAGGAAAATGTTTGGATCCATTGGGATTTTGTACAGTGGGAGTGAATGGGAAGGGGGTTTGGATCCATTGGGATTGTGTACAGTGGGAGAGAATGGGAATGAATTTGGGTCCATTGGGATGTGTGCAGTGGGAGTGATTGGGAAGGGGATTTGAACCATTGGGATTGTCTGCAGTGGGAGTGAATGGGAAGGTGTTTGCGTCCATTGGGATTATGTGCAATGGGAGTGAATGGGAAGGAGTTTGGGTCCAGTGGGATGTGTGCAGTGGGAGTGAATGGGAAGAAGTTTGGGTCCATTGGGATTGATTATAGTGGGAGTGAACGGGAAGGGGATTGGGTCCATTGGAATTGTGTGCAGTGGGAGTGAATGGCAAGGGGTTTCGGTCCATTGGGATTGTGTACAGTGTGAGTGAATGGGAAGGGGTTTGGGTCCATTGGGATTGTGTACAGTGGGAGTGAATGGGAAGGGGTTTGGGTCCATTGCGATTGTGTACAGTGGGAGTGAATGGGAAAGGGGTTGGATCCATTGGGATTGTGGACAGTGGGAGTGAATAGGAAGTGGTTTGGGTCCATTGGGATTGTGTACTGTGGGAGAGAATGGGAATGAGTTTGGGTCCATTGGGATTGTGTACAGTGGGAGAGAATGGGAAGGGTTTTGGGTCCATTGGGATTGTGTACAGTGGGAGTGAATAGGAAAAAGTTTGGATCCATTGGGATTTTGTACAGTGGGAGTGAATGGGAAGGGGATTTGGATCCATTGGGATTGTGTACAGTGGGAGAGAATGGGAATGAGTTTGGGTCCATTGGGATGTCTGCAGTGGGAGTGAATGGGAAGGTGTTTGCGTCCATTGGGATTATGTGCAATGGGAGTGAATGGGAAGGAGTTTGGGTCCAGTGGGATGTGTGCAGTGGGAGTGAATGGGAAGAAGTTTGGGTCCATTGGGATTGATTATAGTGGGAGTGAACGGGAAGGGGATTGGGTCCATTGGAATTGTGTGCAGTGGGAGTGAATGGCAAGGGGTTTCGGTCCATTGGGATTGTGTACAGTGTGAGTGAATGGGAAGGGGTTTGGGTCCATTGGGATTGTGTACAGTGGGAGTGAATGGGAAGGGGTTTGGGTCCATTGCGATTGTGTACAGTGGGAGTGAATGGGAAAGGGGTTGGATCCATTGGGATTGTGGACAGTGGGAGTGAATAGGAAGTGGTTTGGGTCCATTGGGATTGTGTACTGTGGGAGAGAATGGGAATGAGTTTGGGTCCATTGGGATTGTGTACAGTGGGAGAGAATGGGAAGGGTTTTGGGTCCATTGGGATTGTGTACAGTGGGAGTGAATAGGAAAAAGTTTGGATCCATTGGGATTTTGTACAGTGGGAGTGAATGGGAAGGGGATTTGGATCCATTGGGATTGTGTACAGTGGGAGAGAATGGGAATGAGTTTGGGTCCATTGGGATGTGTGCAGTGGGAGTTAATGGGAAGGGGTTTTGAACCATTGGGATTGTCTGCAGTGGGAGGGAATGGGAAGATTTTTGCGTCCATTGGGATTATGTGCAGTGGGAGTGAATGGGAAGAAATTTGGGTCCATTGGGATTGATTATAGTGGGAGTGAATGGGAAGGAGATTGGGTCCATTTGAATTGTGTGCAGTGGGAGTGAATTGGAAGCGGTTTCGGTCCATTGGGATTGTGTACAGTGTGAGTGAATGGGAAGGGGTTTGGGTCCGTTGGGATTGTGTACAGTGGGAGTAAATGCGAAGGGGTTTGGGTCCATTGGGATTGTGTACAGTGGGAGTGAATAGGAAGTGTTTGGGTCCATTGGGTTTGTGTCCAGTGGGAGAGAATGGGAAGGGGTTTGGGTCCATTGGGATTTTGTACAGTGGGAGTGAATGGGAAGGGGTTTTGGTCCATTGGAATTGTGTGCAGTGGGAGTGAATTGTAAGGGGTTTGAGTCCATTGGGATTGTGTACAGTGGGAGTGAATGGGCAAGGGGTTGGATCCATTGGGATTGTGTATAGTGGGTATGAATGGGATGGGGTTTGGGTCCATTGCGATTGTGTACAGGGGGAGTGAATGGGAAGGGGTTTTGGATCCATTGGCATTCTGTATAGTGGAAGAGAATGGAAAGGGGGTTGGGCCCATTGGGATTATGTACAGTGGAAGTGAATGGGAAAGGGGGTGGGGTCCATTTTGATTGTGTCCAGTGGGAGTGAATGGGAAGAACTTTGGGTCCATTGGGATTTTGGACAGAGGGAGTGAATGGGAAGGGGGTTTGGATCCATTGGGATTGTGTATTGTGGGAGAGAATGGGAATAAGTTTGGGTCCATTGGGATTGTGTACAGTGGGAGAGAATGGGAAGGGTTTTGGGTCCATTGGGATTGTGTACAGTGGGAGTGAATAGGAAAAAGTTTGGATCCATTGGGATTTTGTACAGTGGGAGTGAATGGGAAGGGGGTTTGGATCCATTGGGATTGTGTACAGTGGGAGAGAATGGGAATGATTTTATATCCATTGGGATGTGTGCAGTGGGAGTGAATGGGAAGGGGTTTTGAACCATTGGGATTGTCTGCAGTGGGAGTGAATGGGAAGGTGTTTGCGTCCATTGGGATTCTGTGCAGTGGCAGTGAATGGGAAGGAGTTTGGGTCCATTGGGATGTGTGCAGTGGGAGTGAATCGGAAGAAGTTTGGGCCCATTGGGATTGATTATAGTGGGAGTGAATGCGAAGGGGTTTGGGTCCATTGGGATTGTGTACAGTGGGAGTGAATCGGAAGGGTTTGGGTCCATTGGGATTGTGTCCAGTGGAAGTGAATGGGAAGGAGTTTGGGTGCATTGGGATTGTGTACAGTGGGAGTGAATGGGAAGGGGTTTTGGTCCATTGGAATTGTGTGCAGTGGGAGTGAATTGGAAGGGGTTTGAGTCCATTGGGATTGTGGACAGTGGGGGTGAATAGGCAAGGGGTTGGATCCATTGGGATTGTGTACAGTGGGAGGGAATAGGAAGGAGTTTGGGTCCATTGGGATTGTGTATAGTGGGTATGAATGGGAAGGGGTTTGGGTCCATTGGGATTGTGTACTAGGGGAGTGAATGGGAAGGGGTTTTGGATCCATTGGCATTCTGTATAGTGGGAGAGAATGGGAAGGGGGTTGGGCCCATTGGGATTATGTACAGTGGAAGTGAATGGGAAAGGGGGTGGGGTCCATTTTGTTTGTATCCAGTGGGAGTGAATGGGAAGGCCTTTGGGTCCATTGGGATTCTGTACAGAGGGAGTGAATGGGAAGGGGGTTTGGATCCATTGGGATTGTATACAGTGGGGGAGAATGGGAAAGGGTTTGGGTCCATTGGGATTGTGTACAGTGGGAGAGAATGGGAAGGGGTTTGGTTCCATTGGGATTGTGTACAGTGGGAGTGAATGGGAAGGGGGTTTGGATCCATAGAGATTGAGTACAGTGGGAGAGAATGGGAAAGTGTTTGTGTCCATTGGGATTGTGTACAGTGGGAGAGAATGGGAAGGAGTTTGGGTCCATTGGGACTGTGTCCAGTGGGAGTGAATGGGAAGGGGTTTCGAAACATTGGGATTGTGTGCAGTTGGAGTGAATGTGAAGGGGTTTGGAACCATAGCGATTGTGTGCAGTGGGAGTGAACCGGAAGGAGTTTGCGTCCATTGGGATTGTGTGCAGTGGGAGAGAATGGGAAGGAGTTTGGGTCCATTCGGATTGAATACAGTGGGAGTGAATGGACAGGCTTTGGGTCCATTTGGATTGTGTACAGTGGGAGAGAATGGGAAGGGGTTTGGCTCCATTGGGATTGTGTGCAGTGGGAGTGAATGGGAAGGGGTTTGGATCCATTGTGATTATGTGCAGTGGGAGTGAATGGGAATAGATTTGGGTATTTTGGGATTGTGTGCAGTGGGAGTCAATGGGAATGAGTTTCGGTCCATTGGGATTGTGTGCAGTGGGAGTGAATGGGAAGGAGTTTGGGTCCATTGGGATGTGTGCAGTGGGAGTGAATGGGAAGGGGTTTGGCTCCATTGGGATTGTGTGCAGTGGGAGTGAATGGGAAGGGGTCTGGATCCATTGGGATGTGTGCAATGGGAGAGAATGAGAAGGGGTTTCGGTCCATTGGGATTGAATACAGTGGGAGTGAATGGGAAGGGAATTGGGTGCAATGGAATTGTGTGCAGTGGGAGTGAATGGATAGGGTTTGGGTCCATTTGGATTGTGTACAGTGGGAGTGAATGGGAAGGGGTTTGTCTCCATTGGGATTGTGTGCAGTGGGAGTGAATGGGAAGGGATTTGGGTCCTTTGGGATTGTGTGCAGTGGGAGTGAATGGGAATGAGTTTGGGTCCATTGGGATTGTGTGCAGTGGGAGTGAATGGGAAGTAATTTGGGTCCATTGGGATGTGTGCAGTGTGAGTGAATCGGAAGAGGTTTGGAACCATTGGGATTGTGAACAGTGGGGCTGAATGAGAAGGGGTTTGGGTCCATTGGAATTGTGTACAGGGAGAGTGAATGGGCAAGGGGTTGGATCCATTGGGATTGTGTACAGTGGGAGTGAATAGGAAGGGGTTTGGGTCCATTGGGATTGTGTATTGTGAGAGAGAATGGGAATGAGTTTGGGTCTATTGGGATTATGTACAGTGGGAGAGAATGGGAATGGTTTTGGGTCAATTGGGATTGTGTTCAGTGGGAGTGAATAGGAAAATGTTTGGATCCATTGGGATTTTGTACAGTGGGAGTGAATGGGAAGGGGGTTTGGATCCATTGGGATTGTGTACAGTGGGAGAGAATGGGAATGAATTTGTGTCCATTGGGATGTGTGCAGTGGGAGTGAATGGGAAGGGGATTTGAACCATTGGGATTGTCTGCAGTGGGAGTGAATGGGAAGGTGTTTGCGTCCATTGGGATTATGTGCAATGGGAGTGAATGGGAAGGAGTTTGGGTCCAGTGGGATGTGTGCAGTGGGAGTGAATGGGAAGAAGTTTGGGTCCATTGGGATTGATTATAGTGGGAGTGAACGGGAAGGGGTTTGGGTCCATTGGAATTGTGTGCAGTGGGAGTGAATGGCAAGGGGTTTCGGTCCATTGGGATTGTGTACAGTGTGAGTGAATGGGAAGGGGTTTGGGTCCATTGGGATTGTGTACAGTGGGAGTGAATGGGAAGGGGTTTGGGTCCATTGCGATTGTGTACAGTGGGAGTGAATGGGAAAGGGGTTGGATCCATTGGGATTGTGGACAGTGGGAGTGAATAGGAAGTGGTTTGGGTCCATTGGAATTGTGTACTGTGGGAGAGAATGGGAATGAGTTTGGGTCCATTGGGATTGTGTACAGTGGGAGAGAATGGGAAGGGTTTTGGGTCCATTGGGATTGTGTACAGTGGGAGTGAATAGGAAAAAGTTTGGATCCATTGGGATTTTGTACAGTGGGAGTGAATGGGAAGGGGGTTTGGATCCATTGGGATTGTGTACAGTGGGAGAGAATGGGAATGAGTTTGGGTCCATTGGGATGTGTGCAGTGGGAGTTAATGGGAAGGGGTTTTGAACCATTGGGATTGTCTGCAGTGGGAGGGAATGGGAAGATTTTTGCGTCCATTGGGATTATGTGCAGTGGGAGTGAATGGGAAGAAATTTGGGTCCATTGGGATTGATTATAGTGGGAGTGAATGGGATGGGGATTGGGTCCATTTGAATTGTTTGCAGTGGGAGTGAATTGGAAGCGGTTTCGGTCCATTGGGATTGTGTTCAGTGTGAGTGAATGGGAAGGGGTTTGGGTCCGTTGGGATTGTGTACAGTGGGAGTAAATGGGAAGGGGTTTGGGTCCATTGGGATTGTGTACAGTGGGAGTGAATGCGAAGGGGTTTGGGTCCATTGGGATTGTGTACAGTGGGAGTGAATAGGAAGTGTTTGGGTCCATTGGGTTTGTGTCCAGTGGGAGTGAATGGGAAGGGGTTTGGGTCCATTGGGATTTTGTACAGTGGGAGTGAATGGGAAGGGGTTTTGGTCCATTGGAATTGTGTGCAGTGGGAGTGAATTGTAAGGGGTTTGAGTCCATTGGGATTGTGTACAGTGGGAGTGAATGGGCAAGGGGTTGGATCCATTGGGATTGTGTATAGTGGGTATGAATGGGATGGGGTTTGGGTCCATTGCGATTGTGTACAGGGGGAGTGAGTGGGAAGGGGTTTTGGATCCATTGGCATTCTGTATAGTGGAAGAGAATGGAAAGGGGGTTGGGCCCATTGGGATTATGTACAGTGGAAGTGAATGGGAAAGGGGGTGGGGTCCATTTTGATTGTGTCCAGTGGGAGTGAATGGGAAGAACTTTGGGTCCATTGGGATTTTGGACAGAGGGAGTGAATGGGAAGGGGGTTTGGATCCATTGGGATTGTGTATTGTGGGAGAGAATGGGAATAAGTTTGGGTCCATTGGGATTGTGTACAGTGGGAGAGAATGGGAAGGGTTTTGGGTCCATTGGGATTGTGTACAGTGGGAGTGAATAGGAAAAAGTTTGGATCCATTGGGATTTTGTACAGTGGGAGTGAATGGGAAGGGGGTTTGGATCCATTGGGATTGTGTACAGTGGGAGAGAATGGGAATGATTTTATATCCATTGGGATGTGTGCAGTGGGAGTGAATGGGAAGGGGTTTTGAACCATTGGGATTGTCTGCAGTGGGAGTGAATGGGAAGGTGTTTGCGTCCATTGGGATTCTGTGCAGTGGCAGTGAATGGGAAGGAGTTTGGGTCCATTGGGATGTGTGCAGTGGGAGTGAATGGGAAGAAGTTTGGGTCCATTGGGATTGATTATAGTGGGAGTGAATGCGAAGGGGTTTGGGTCCATTGGGATTGTGTACAGTGGGAGTGAATCGGAAGGGTTTGGGTCCATTGGGATTGTGTCCAGTGGAAGTGAATGGGAAGGAGTTTGGGTGCATTGGGATTGTGTACAGTGGGAGTGAATGGGAAGGGGTTTTGGTCCATTGGAATTGTGTGCAGTGGGAGTGAATTGGAAGGGGTTTGAGTCCATTGGGATTGTGGACAGTGGGGGTGAATAGGCAAGGGGTTGGATCCATTGGGATTGTGTACAGTGGGAGGGAATAGGTAGGAGTTTGGGTCCATTGGGATTGTGTATAGTGGGTATGAATGGGAAGGGGTTTGGGTCCATTGGGATTGTGTACTGGGGGAGTGAATGGGAAGGGGTTTTGGATCCATTGGCATTCTGTATAGTGGGAGAGAATGGGAAGGGGGTTGGGCCCATTGGGATTATGTACAGTGGAAGTGAATGGGAAAGGGGGTGGGGTCCATTTTGTTTGTATCCAGTGGGAGTGAATGGGAAGGCCTTTGGGTCCATTGGAATTCTGTACAGAGGGAGTGAATGGGAAGGGGATTTGGATCCATTGGGATTGTATACATTGGGGGAGAATGGGAAAGGGTTTGGGTCCATTGGGATTGTGTACAGTGGGAGAGAATGGGAAGGGGTTTGGTTCCATTGGGATTGTGTACAGTGGGAGTGAATGGGAAGGGGGTTTGGATCCATTGAGATTGTGTACAGTGGGAGAGAATGGGAAAGTGTTTGTGTCCATTGGGATTGTGTGCAGTGGGAGAGAATGGGAAGGAGTTTGGGTCCATTGGGACTGTGTCCAGTGGGAGTGAATGGGAAGGGGTTTCGAAACATTGGGATTGTGTGCAGTTGGAGTGAATGTGAAGGGGTTTGGAACCATAGCGATTGTGTGCAGTGGGAGTGAACCGGAAGGAGTTTGCGTCCATTGGGATTGTGTGCAGTGGGAGTGAATGGGAAGGAGTTTGGGTCCAGTGGGATGTGTGCAGTGGGAGAGAATGGGAAGGAGTTTGGGTCCATTCGGATTGAATAGAGTGGGAGTGAATGGACAGGCTTTGGGTCCATTTGGATTGTGTACAGTGGGAGAGAATGGGAAGGGGTTTGGCTCCATTGGGATTGTGTGCAGTGGGAGTGAATGGGAAGGGGTATGGATCCATTGTGATTGTGTGCAGTGGGAGTGAATGGGAATAGATTTGGGTATTTTGGGATTGTGTGCAGTGGGAGTCAATGGGAATGAGTTTCGGTCCATTGGGATTGTGTGCAGTGGGAGTGAATGGGAAGGAGTTTGGGTCCATTGGGATGTGTGCAGTGGGAGTGAATGGGAAGGGGTTTGGCTCCATTGGGATTGTGTGCAGTGGGAGTGAATGGGAAGGGGTCTGGATCCATTGGGATGTGTGCAATGGGAGAGAATGAGAAGGGGTTTCGGTCCATTGGGATTGAATACAGTGGGAGTGAATGGGAAGGGAATTGGGTGCAATGGAATTGTGTGCAGTGGGAGTGAATGGATAGGGTTTGGGTCCATTTGGATTGTGTACAGTGGGAGTGAATGGGAAGGGGTTTGTCTCCATTGGAATTGTGTGCAGTGGGAGTGAATGGGAAGGGATTTGGGTCCTTTGGGATTGTGTGCAGTGGGAGTGAATGGGAATGAGTTTGGGTCCATTGGGATTGTGTGCAGTGGGAGTGAATGGGAAGTAATTTGGGTCCATTGGGATGTGTGCAGTGTGAGTGAATCGGAAGAGGTTTGGAACCATTGGGATTGTGAACAGTGGGGCTGAATGAGAAGGGGTTTGGGTCCATTGGAATTGTGTACAGTGGGAGTGAATGGGCAAGGGGTTGGATCCATTGGGATTGTGTACAGTGGGAGTGAATAGGAAGGGGTTTGGGTCCATTGGGATTGTGTATTGTGAGAGAGAATGGGAATGAGTTTGGGTCTATTGGGATTATGTACAGTGGGAGAGAATGGGAATGGTTTTGGGTCAATTGGGATTGTGTTCAGTGGGAGTGAATAGGAAAATGTTTGGATCCATTGGGATTTTGTACAGTGGGAGTGAATGGGAAGGGGGTTTGGATCCATTGGGATTGTGTACAGTGGGAGAGAATGGGAATGAGTTTGGGTCCATTGGGATGTGTGCAGTGGGAGTGAATGCGAAGGGGATTTGAACCATTGGGATTGTCTGCAGTGGGAGTGAATGGGAAGGTGTTTGCGTCCATTGGGATTATGTGCAATGGGAGTGAATGGGAAGGAGTTTGGGTCCAGTGGGATGTGTGCAGTGGGAGTGAATGGGAAGAAGTTTGGGTCCATTGGGATTGATTATAGTGGGAGTGAACGGGAAGGGGATTGGGTCCATTGGAATTATGTGCAGTGGGAGTGAATGAGAAGGGGTTTCGGTCCATTGGGATTGTGTACAGTGTGAGTGAATGGGAAGGGGTTTGGGTCCATTGGGATTGTGTACAGTGGGAGTGAATGGGAAGGGGTTTGGGTCCATTGCGATTGTGTACAGTGGGAGTGAATGGGAAAGGGGTTGGATGGATCCATTGGGATTGTGGACAGTGGGAGTGAATAGGAAGTGGTTTGGGTCCATTGGGATTGTGTACTGTGGGAGAGAGTGGGAATGAGTTTTGGTCCATTGGGATTGTGTACAGTGGGAGAGAATGGGAAGGGTTTTGGGTCCATTGGGATTGTGTACAGTGGGAGTGAATAGGAAAAAGTTTGGATCCATTGGGATTTTGTACAGTGGGAGTGAATGGGAAGGGGGTTTGGATCCATTGGGATTGTGTACAGTGGGAGAGAATGGGAATGAGTTTGGGTCCATTGGGATGTTTGCAGTGGGAGTTAATGGGAAGGGGTTTTGAACCATTGGGATTGTCTGCAGTGGGAGGGAATGGGAAGGTTTTTGCGTCCATTGGGATTATGTGCAGTGGGAGTGAATGGGAAGAAATTTGGGTCCATTGGGATTGATTATAGTGGGAGTGAATGGGAAGGGGATTGGGTCCATTTGAATTGTGTGCAGTGGGAGTGAATTGGAAGCGGTTTCGGTCCATTGGGATTGTGTACAGTGTGAGTGAATGGGAAGGGGTTTGGGTCCGTTGGGATTGTGTACAGTGGGAGTAAATGGGAAGGGGTTTGGGTCCATTGGGATTGTGTACAGTGGGAGTGAATGCGAAGGGGTTTGGGTCCATTGGGATTGTGTACAGTGGGAGTGAATAGGAAGTGTTTGGGTCCATTGAGATTGTGTACAGTGGGAGAGAATGGGAATGAGTTTATATCCATTGGGATGTGTGCAGTGGGAGTGAATGGGCAAGGGGTTGGATCCATTGGGATTGTGTACAGTGGGAGTGAATTTGAAGGGGTTTGGGTCCATTGGGATTGTGTATTGTGAGAGAGAATGGGAATGAGTTTGGGTCTATTGGGATTATGTACAGTGGGAGAAAATGGGAATGGTTTTGGGTCAATTGGGATTGTGTTCAGTGGGAGTGAATAGGAAAATGTTTGGATCCATTGGGATTTTGTACAGTGGGAGTGAATGGGAAGGGGGTTTGGATCCATTGGGATTGTGTACAGTGGGAGAGAATGGGAATGAGTTTGGGTCCATTGGGATGTGTGCAGTGGGAGTGAATGCGAAGGGGATTTGAACCATTGGGATTGTCTGCAGTGGGAGTGAATGGGAAGGTGTTTGCGTCCATTGGGATTATGTGCAATGGGAGTGAATGGGAAGGAGTTTGGGTCCAGTGGGATGTGTGCAGTGGGAGTGAATGGGAAGAAGTTTGGGTCCATTGGGATTGATTATAGTGGGAGTGAACGGGAAGGGGATTGGGTCCATTGGAATTATGTGCAGTGGGAGTGAATGAGAAGGGGTTTCGGTCCATTGGGATTGTGTACAGTGTGAGTGAATGGGAAGGGGTTTGGGTCCATTGGGATTGTGTACAGTGGGAGTGAATGGGAAGGGGTTTGGGTCCATTGCGATTGTGTACAGTGGGAGTGAATGGGAAAGGGGTTGGATGGATCCATTGGGATTGTGGACAGTGGGAGTGAATAGGAAGTGGTTTGGGTCCATTGGGATTGTGTACTGTGGGAGAGAGTGGGAATGAGTTTTGGTCCATTGGGATTGTGTACAGTGGGAGAGAATGGGAAGGGTTTTGGGTCCATTGGGATTGTGTACAGTGGGAGTGAATAGGAAAAAGTTTGGATCCATTGGGATTTTGTACAGTGGGAGTGAATGGGAAGGGGGTTTGGATCCATTGGGATTGTGTACAGTGGGAGAGAATGGGAATGAGTTTGGGTCCATTGGGATGTTTGCAGTGGGAGTTAATGGGAAGGGGTTTTGAACCATTGGGATTGTCTGCAGTGGGAGGGAATGGGAAGGTTTTTGCGTCCATTGGGATTATGTGCAGTGGGAGTGAATTGGAAGAAATTTGGGTCCATTGGGATTGATTATAGTGGGAGTGAATGGGAAGGGGATTGGGTCCATTTGAATTGTGTGCAGTGGGAGTGAATTGGAAGCGGTTTCGGTCCATTGGGATTGTGTACAGTGTGAGTGAATGGGAAGGGGTTTGGGTCCGTTGGGATTGTGTACAGTGGGAGTAAATGGGAAGGGGTTTGGGTCCATTGGGATTGTGTACAGTGGGAGTGAATGCGAAGGGGTTTGGGTCCATTGGGATTGTGTACAGTGGGAGTGAATAGGAAGTGTTTGGGTCCATTGGGATTGTGTACAGTGGGAGAGAATGGGAATGAGTTTATATCCATTGGGATGTGTGCAGTGGGAGTGAATGGGAAGGGGTTTTGAACCGTTGGGATTGTCTGCAGTGGGAGTGAATGGGAAGGTGTTTGCGTCCATTGGGATTCTGTGCAGTGGCAGTGAATGGGAAGGAGTTTGGGTCCATTGGGATGTGTGCAGTGGGAGTGAATGGGAAGAAGTTTGGGTCCATTGGGATTGATTATAGTGGGAGTGAATGGGAAGGGGATTGGGTCCATTGGAATTGTGTGCAGTGGGAGTGAATGGGAAGGGATTTCGGTCCATTGGGATTGTGCACAGTGTGAGTGAATGGGAAGGGGTTTGGGTCCATTGGGATTGTGTACAGTGGGAGTGAATGGGAAGGGGCTTGGGTCCTTTGCGAATGTGTATAGTGGGAGTGAATGGGAAAGGGGTTGGATCCATTGGGGTTGTCTACAGTGGGAGTGAATAGGAAGTGGTTAGGGTCAATTGGGATTGTGTACTGTGGGAGAGAATGGGAAGCGTTTTGGGTCCATTGGGATTGTGTACAGTGGGAGTGAATAGGAAAACGTTTGGATCCATTGGGATTTGGTTCAGTGGGAGTGAATGGGGAGGGGGTTTGGATCCATTGGGATTGTGTACAGTGGGAGAGAATGGGAATGAGTTTGGGTCCATTGGGATGTGTGCAGTGGGAGTGAATGGGAAGGGGCTTTGAACCATTGGGATTGTCTGAAGTGGGAGTGAATGGGAAGGTGTTTGCGTCCATTGGGATTATGTGCATTGGGAGTGAATGGGAAGGAGTTTGGGTCCATTGGGATTTGTGCAGTGGGAGTGAATGGGAAGAAATTTGGGTCCATTGGGATTGATGATAGTGGGAGTGAATGGGAAGGGGATTGGGTCCATTGGGATTGTGTGCAGTGGGAGTGAATGGGAATGGGTTTGGGTCCATTGGGATTGTGTACAGTGGGAGTGAATGCGAAGGGGTTTGGGTCCATTGGGATTGTGTGCAGTGGGAGTGAATAGGAAGGGTTTGGGTCCATTGGGATTGTGTCCAGTGGAAGTGAATGGGAAGGAGTTTGGGTCCATTGGGATTGTGTACAGTGGGAGTGAATGGGAAGGGGTTTTGGTCCATTGGAATTGTGTGCAGTGGGAGTGAATTGGAAGGGGTTTGAGTCCATTGGGATTGTGTACAGTGGGGGTGAATAGGCAAGGGGTTGGATCCATTGGGATTGTGTACAGTGGGAGTGAATAGGAAGGAGTTTGGGTCCATTGGGATTGTGTATAGTGGGTATGAATGGGAAGGGGTTTGGGTCCATTGGGATTGTGTACAGGGGGAGTGAATGGGAAAGGGTTTTGGATCCATTGGCATTCAGTATAGTGGGAGAGAATGGGAAGGGGGTTGGGCCCATTGGGATTATGTACAGTGGAAGTGAATGGGAAAGGGGGTGGGGTCCATTTTGTTTGTGTCCAGTGGGAGTGAATGGGAAGGCCTTTGGGTCCATTGGGATTCTGTACAGAGGGAGTGAATGGGAAGGGGGTTTGGATCCATTGGGATTGTGTACAGTGGGGGAGAATGGGAAAGGGTTTGGGTCCATTGGGATTGTGCACAGTGGGATAGAATGGGAAGGGGTTTGGTTCCATTGGGATTGTGTACAGTGGGAGTGAATGGGAAGGGGGTTTGGATCCATTGAGATTGTGTACAGTGGGAGAGAATGGGAAAGTGTTTGTGTCCATTGGGATTGTGTACAGTGAGAGAGAATGGGAAGGAGTTTGGGTCAATTGGGACTGTGTCCAGTGGGAGAGAATGGGAAGGGGTTTCGAAACATTGGGATTGTGTGCAGTGGGAGTGAATGTGAAGGGGTTTCGAACCATAGCGATTGTGTGCAGTGGGAGTGAACCGGAAGGAGTTTGCGTCCATTGGGATTGTGTGCAGTGGGAGTGAATGGGAAGGCGTTTGGGTCCATTGGGAATGTGTACAGTGGGAATGAATGGGAAGGAGTTTGCGTCCATTGGGATTGTGTGCAGTGGGAGTGAATGGGAAGGAGTTTGGGTCCAGTGGGATGTGTGCAGTGGGAGAGAATGGGAAGGAGTTTGGGTCCATTCGGATTGAATACAGTGGAAGTGAATGGACAGGCTTTGGGTCCATTTGGATTGTGTACAGTGGGAGTGAATGGGAAGGGGTTTGGCTTCATTGGGATTGTGTGCAGTGGGAGGGAATGGGAAGAGGTTTGGAACCATTGGGATAGTGTACAGCGGGAGTGAATGAGAAGGGGTTTGGGTCCATTGGAATTGTGTACAGGGGGAGTGAATGGGAAGGGGTTTGGGTCCATTGGGATTGTGTATAGTGGGTATGAATGGGAAGGGGGTTGGGCCCATTGGGATTATGTACAGTGGAAGTGAATGGGAAAGGGGGTGGGGTCCATTTTGTTTGTGTCCAGTGGGAGTGAATGGGAAGGCCTTTGGGTCCATTGGGATTCTGTACAGAGGGAGTGAATGGGAAGGAGTTTGGGTCCATTGGGATGTGTGCAGTGGGAGTGAATGTGAAGAGGTTTGGGTCCATTGGGATTGTGTACAGTGGGAGGGAATGGGAAGAGGTTTGGAACCATTAGGATAGTGTACAGTGGGAGTGAATGAGAAGGGGTTTGGGTCCATTGGAATTGTGTGCAGTGGGAGTGAATGGGAAGGCGTTTGGGTCCATTGGGAATGTGTACAGTGGGAATGAATGGGAAGGGGTTTGGGTCCATTGGAATTGTGTACAGGGGGAGTGAATGGGAAGGGTCTTTTGATCCATTGGGATTGTGTGCAGTGGGAGTGAATGGGAAGGAGTTTGCGTCCAGTGGGATTGTGTGCAGTGGGAGTGAATGGGAAGGAGATTGGGTCCATTGGGATGTGTGCAGTGGGAGGGAATGGGAAGAGGTTTGGAACCATTAGGATAGTGTACAGTGGGAGTGAATGAGAAGGGATTTGGGTCCATTGGAATTGTGTGCAGTGGGAGTGAATGGGAAGGCGTTTGGGTCCATTGGGAATGTGTACAGTGGGAATGAATGGGAAGGGGTTTGGGTCCATTGGAATTGTGTACAGGGGGAGTGAATGGGAAGGGTCTTTTGATCCATTGGGATTGTGTGCAGTGGGAGTGAATGGGAAGGAGTTTGCGTCCAGTGGGATTGTGTGCAGTGGGAGTGAATGGGAAGGAGATTGGGTCCATTGGGATGTGTGCAGTGGGAGTGAATGGGAAGGAGTTTGCGTCCAGTGGGATTGTGTGCAGTGGGAATGAATGGGAAGGAGATTGGGTCCATTGGGATGTGTGCAGTGGGAGTGAATGGGAAGGAGTTTGGGTCCATTGGGATTGAAAAAAGTGGGAGTGAATGGGAAGGGGATTGCGTCCATTGGAATTGTGTGCAGTGGGAGTGAATGGAAAGGGTTTGGGTCCATTTGGATTGCGTACAGTGGGAGTGAATGGGAAGGGGTTTGGCTCCATTGAGATTGTGTGCAGTGGGAGTGAATGGGAAGGTGTTTGGGTCCATTGGGATTGCGTGCATTGGGAGTGAATGGGAAGGGATTGGGATCATTGGGATTGTGTGCAGTGGGAGTGAATGGGAATGAGTTTGGGTCCATTGTGATTGTGTGCAGTGGGAATGAATGGGAAGGAGTTTTGGTACTTTGGGATGTGTGCAGTGGGAGTGAATTGTAAGGGGTTTGGCTCCATTTGGATTGTGTGCAGTGGGAGTGAATGGGAAGGGATTTGGATCCATTGGGATGTGTGCAGTGGGAGTGTATGGCAAGGGTTTCCGTCCATTGGGATGGTGTACAGGTGGAGTGAATGGGAAGGAGTTTGGGTCCATTGGGATGTGTGCAGTGGGAGTGAATGTGAAGAGGTTTGGGTCCATTGGGATTGTGTACAGTGGGAGGGAATGGGAAGAGGTTTGGAACCATTAGGATAGTGTACAGTGGGAGTGAATGAGAAGGGGTTTGGGTCCATTGGAATTGTGTGCAGTGGGAGTGAATGGGAAGGCGTTTGGGTCCATTGGGAATGTGTACAGTGGGAATGAATGGGAAGGGGTTTGGGTCCATTGGAATTGTGTACAGGGGGAGTGAATGGGAAGGGTCTTTTGATCCATTGGGATTGTGTGCAGTGGGAGTGAATGGGAAGGAGTTTGCGTCCAGTGGGATTGTGTGCAGTGGGAGTGAATGGGAAGGAGATTGGGTCCATTGGGATGTGTGCAGTGGGAGTGAATGGGAAGGAGTTTGCGTCCAGTGGGATTGTGTGCAGTGGGAATGAATGGGAAGGAGATTGGGTCCATTGGGATGTGTGCAGTGGGAGTGAATGGGAAGGAGTATGGGTCCATTGGGATTGAAAAAAGTGGGAGTGAATGGGAAGGGGATTGCGTCCATTGGAATTGTGTGCAGTGGGAGTGAATGGAAAGGGTTTGGGTCCATTTGGATTGCGTACAGTGGGAGTGAATGGGAAGGGGTTTGGCTCCATTGAGATTGTGTGCAGTGGGAGTGAATGGGAATGGGTTTGGGTCCATTGGGATTGTGTGCATTGGGAGTGAATGGGAAGGGATTGGGATCATTGGGATTGTGTGCAGTGGGAGTGAATGGGAATGAGTATGGGTCCATTGTGATTGTGTGCAGTGGGAATGAATGGGAAGGAGTTTCGGTCCATTGGGATGTGTGCAGTGGGAGTGAATTGTCAGGGGTTTGGCTCCATTTGGATTGTGTGCAGTGGGAGTGAATGGGAAGGAGTTTGGGTCCATTGGGATTGAAAGAAGTGGGAGTGAATGGGAAGGGGATTGCGTCCATTGGAATTGTGTGCAGTGGGAGTGAATGGAAAGGGTTTGGGTCCATTTGGATTGCGTACAGTGGGAGTGAATGGGAAGGGGTTTGGCTCCATTGAGATTGTGTGCAGTGGGAGTGAATGGGAAGGGGTTTGGGTCCATTGGGATTGTGTGCATTGGGAGTGAATGGGAAGGGATTGGGATCATTCGGATTGTGTGCAGTGGGAGTGAATGGGAATGAGTTTGGGTCCATTGTGATTGTGTGCAGTGGGAGTGAATGGGAAGGGATTTGGATCCATTGGGATGTGTGCATTGGGAGTGTATGGGAAGGGTTTCCGTCCATTGGGATTGTGTACAGGTGGAGTGAATGGGAAGGAGTTTGGGTCCATTGGGATGTGTGCAGTGGGAGTGAATGGGAAGGGGTTTGGATCCATTGGGATTGTGTGCAGTGGGAGTGAATGGGAATATATTTGGGTTCTTTGGGATTGTGTGCAGTGGGAGTCAATGGGAATGAGTTTGGGTCCATTGGGATTGTGTGCAGTGGGAGTCAATGGGAAGGAGTTTGGGTCCATTGGGATGTGTGCAGTGGGAGTGAATGGGAAGGGGTTTGGCTCCATTGGGATTGTGTGCAGTGGGAGTGAATGGGAAGGGGTCTGGATCCATTGGGATGTGTGCAGTGGGAGAGAATGAGAAGGTGTTTCGGTCCATTGAGATTGTGTACAGGTGGAGTGAATGGGAAGGAGTTTGGGTCAATTGGGATGTGTGCAGTAGGAGTGAATGGGAAGGGGTTTGGGTTCAAATGGATTGTATGCAGTGGGAGTGAATGCGAAGGGGTTTGGGTCAATTGGGACTGTGTACAGTGGGAGTGAATGGACAAGGTGTTGGATCCATTGGGATTGTGTACAG
This sequence comes from Scyliorhinus torazame, assembly GCF_047496885.1. NCBI lineage: Eukaryota > Metazoa > Chordata > Chondrichthyes > Carcharhiniformes > Scyliorhinidae > Scyliorhinus > Scyliorhinus torazame. Next base: position 85,755,193 of record NC_092710.1, on the reverse strand, counting down.
TGGGAATGAATGGCAAGGAGTTTGGGTTCATTGGGATTGTGTACAGTGGGTGTGAATGGGAAGGAGTATGGGCCATTGGGATTGTGTCCAGAGGGCGTGAATAGGAAGGCGTTATGTCCATTGGGATTGTGTACAGTGGGAGTGAATGGGCAAGGGGTTGGATCCATTTGGATTGTGTATAGTGGGAGTGAATGGGAAGAAGCTTGGGTCTATTGGGAATGTGTACAGTGGGAGTGAATGGGCAAGGGGTTGGATCCATTGGGATTGTGTGCAGTGGGAGTGAATGGGAAGGGGTTTGGATCCATTGGGATCGTGTACCGTGGGAGTAAATGGGAAGGGATTTGGGACCATTGGGATTGTGTGCAGTGGGGGTGAATGGGAATGAGTTTGGGTCCATTGGGATTGTGTACAGTGGGAGTGAATGGGCAAGGCGTTGGATCCATTGGGATTGTGTGCAGTGGGAGTGAATGGGAAGGGGTTTGGATCCATTGGGATTGTGTGCAGTGGGAGTGAATGTGAAGGGATTTGGGTCCAATGGGATTGTGTGCAGTGGGAGTGAATGGGAATGAGTTTGGGTCCATTGGGATTGTGTGCAGTGGGAGTGAATGGGAAGGAGTTTGGGTCCATTGGGATGTGTGCAGTGGGAGTGAATGGGAAGGCGTTTGGATCCATTGGGATTTTGTGCAGTGGGAGTGAATGGGAATGGGTTTGGATCCATTGGGATGTGTGCAGTGGGAGTGAATGTGAAGGAGTTTTGGTCCATTGGGATTGCGTCGAGTGGGAATGAATGGGATGGGGTTTGGGTCCATTGGGATAGTGTGCAGTGGGAGTGAATGAGAAGGGGTTTGTGTCCATTGTGTTTATGTGCAGTGGGAGTGAATGGGAAGGGGTTTCGGTCCATTGGGATTGTGTAGAGTGTGAGTGAATGGGAACGGGTTTGGGTCCATTGGGATTTTGTACAGTGGGAGTGAATGGGAAGGGGTTTGGGTCCATTGGGATAGTGTACTGTTGGAGTGAATGCGAAGTGGTTTGGGTCCATTGGGATTGTGTACAGTGGGAGTGAATAGGAAAAGGTTTGTGTCCATTGGGATTGTGTGCAGTGGGAGTGAATGGGAAGGGATTTGGGTCCATTGGGATTGAGTACAGTGGGAGTGAATGTGAAGAGGTTTGGGTCCATTGGGATTGTGTACAGTGGGAGGGAATGGGAAGAGGTTTGGAACCATTGGGATAGTGTACAGTGAGAGTGAATGAGAAGGGGTTTGGGTCCATTGGAATTGTGTGCAGTGGGAGTGAATGGGAAGGCGTTTGGGTCCATTGGGAATGTGTACAGTGGGAATGAATGGGAAGGGGTTTGGGTCCATTGGAATTGTGTACAGGGGGAGTGAATGGGAAGGGTCTTTTGATCCATTGGGATTGTGTGCAGTGGGAGTGAATGGGAAGGAGTTTGCGTCCAGTGGGATTGTGTGCAGTGGGAGTGAATGGGAAGGAGATTGGGTCCATTGGGATGTGTGCAGTGGGAGTGAATGGGAAGGAGTTTGGGTCCATTGGGATTGAATAAAGTGGGAGTCAATGGGAAGGGGATTGCGTCCATTGGAATTGTGTGCAGTGGGAGTGAATGGAAAGGGTTTGGGTCCATTTGGATTGCGTACAGTGGGAGTGAATGGGAAGGGGTTTGGCTCCATTGAGATTCTGTGCAGTGGGAGTGAATGGGAAGGGGTTTGGGTCCATTGGGATTGTGTGCATTGGGAGTGAATGGGAAGGGATTGGGATCATTGGGATTGTGTGCAGTGGGAGTGAATGGGAATGAGTTTGGGTCCATTGTGATTGTGTGCAGTGGGAATGAATGGGAAGGAGTTTCGGTCCATTGGGATGTGTGCAGTGGGAGTGAATTGTAAGGGGTTTGGCTCCATTTGGATTGTGTGCAGTGGGAGTGAATGGGAAGGGATTTGGATCCATTGGGATGTGTGCAGTGGGAGTGTATGGGAAGCGTTTCCGTCCATTCGGATTGTGTACAGGTGGAGTGAATGGGAAGGAGTTTGGGTCCATTGGGATGTGTGCAGTGGGAGTGAATGGGAAGGGATTTGGAACCATTGGAATTGTGAACACTGGGAGTGAATGAGAAGGGGTTTGGGTTCATTGGAATTGTGTCAATGGGAGTGAATGGGAAGGGGTTTGGGTCCATATCGATTGTGTGCAGTTGGAGTGAATGGGATGGGGTTTGGGACCATTGGGATTGTGCACAGTGGGAGTGAATGGGAAGAGGTTTGCGTCCATTGGGATTATGGCAGTGTGAGTGAATGGGAAGAGGTTTGGAACCATTGGAATTGTGTACAGTGGGAGTGAATAGGAAAAGGTTTTGGTCCATTGGCATTGTGTGCAGTGGGAGTGAACGGGAAGGGTTTTGGGTCCATTGGGATTGTGTACAGTGGGAGTGAATGGGAAGAGGTTTGGGTCCATTGGGATTGTGTGCAGTGGGAGTGAATGGGAAGAGGTTTGGAACCATTGGGATTGTGTACAGTGGGACTGAATGAGAAGGGGTTTGGGTCCATTGGAATTGTGTACAGTGGGAGAGAATGGGAATGAGTTTATATCCATTGGGATGTGTGCAGTGGGAGTGAATGGGAAGGGGTTTTGAACCGTTGGGATTGTCTGCAGTTGGAGTGAATGGGAAGGTGTTTGCGTCCATTGGGATTCTGTGCAGTGGCAGTGAATGGGAAGGAGTTTGGGTCCATTGGGATGTGTGCAGTGGGAGTGAATGGGAAGAAGTTTGGGTCCATTGGGATTGATTATAGTGGGAGTGAATGGGAAGGGGATTGGGTCCATTGGAATTGTGTGCAGTGGGAGTGAATGGGAAGGGATTTCGGTCCATTGGGATTGTGCACAGTGTGAGTGAATGGGAAGGGGTTTGGGTCCATTGGGATTGTGTACAGTGGGAGTGAATGGGAAGGGGTTTGGGTCCTTTGCGAATGTGTATAGTGGGAGTGAATGGGAAAGGGGTTGGATCCATTGGGGTTGTCTACAGTGGGAGTGAATAGGAAGTGGTTAGGGTCAATTGGGATTGTGTACTGTGGGAGAGAATGGGAAGCGTTTTGGGTCCATTGGGATTGTGTACAGTGGGAGTGAATAGGAAAACGTTTGGATCCATTGGGATTTTGTTCAGTGGGAGTGAATGGGGAGGGGGTTTGGATCCATTGGGATTGTGTACAGTGGGAGAGAATGGGAATGAGTTTGGGTCCATTGGGATGTGTGCAGTGGGAGTGAATGGGAAGGGGCTTTGAACCATTGGGATTGTCTGAAGTGGGAGTGAATGGGAAGGTGTTTGCGTCCATTGGGATTATGTGCATTGGGAGTGAATGGGAAGGAGTTTGGGTCCATTGGGATTTGTGCAGTGGGAGTGAATGGGAAGAAATTTGGGTCCATTGGGATTGATGATAGTGGGAGTGAATGGGAAGGGGATTGGGTCCATTGGGATTGTGTGCAGTGGGAGTGAATGGGAATGGGTTTGGGTCCATTGGGATTGTGTACAGTGGGAGTGAATGCGAAGGGGTTTGGGTCCATTGGGATTGTGTGCAGTGGGAGTGAATAGGAAGGGTTTGGGTCCATTGGGATTGTGTCCAGTGGAAGTGAATGGGAAGGAGTTTGGGTCCATTGGGATTGTGTACAGTGGGAGTGAATGGGAAGGGGTTTTGGTCCATTGGAATTGTGTGCAGTGGGAGTGAATTGGAAGGGGTTTGAGTCCATTGGGATTGTGTACAGTGGGGGTGAATAGGCAAGGGGTTGGATCCATTGGGATTGTGTACAGTGGGAGTGAATAGGAAGGAGTTTGGGTCCATTGGGATTGTGTATAGTGGGTATGAATGGGAAGGGGTTTGGGTCCATTGGGATTGTGTACAGGGGGAGTGAATGGGAAAGGGTTTTGGATCCATTGGCATTCTGTATAGTGGGAGAGAATGGGAAGGGGGTTGGGCCCATTGGGATTATGTACAGTGGAAGTGAATGGGAAAGGTGGTGGGGTCCATTTTGTTTGTGTCCAGTGGGAGTGAATGGGAAGGCCTTTGGGTCCATTGGGATTCTGTACAGAGGGAGTGAATGGGAAGGGGGTTTGGATCCATTGGGATAGTGTACAGTGGGGGAGAATGGGAAAGGGTTTGGGTCCATTGGGATTGTGCACAGTGGGATAGAATGGGAAGGGGTTTGGTTCCATTGGGATTGTGTACAGTGGGAGTGAATGGGAAGGGGGTTTGGATCCATTGAGATTGTGTACAGTGGGAGAGAATGGGAAAGTGTTTGTGTCCATTGGGATTGTGTACAGTGAGAGAGAATGGGAAGGAGTTTGGGTCAATTGGGACTGTGTCCAGTGGGAGAGAATGGGAAGGGGTTTCGAAACATTGGGATTGTGTGCAGTGGGAGTGAATGTGAAGGGGTTTCGAACCATAGCGATTGTGTGCAGTGGGAGTGAACCGGAAGGAGTTTGCGTCCATTGGGATTGTGTGCAGTGGGAGTGAATGGGAAGGCGTTTGGGTCCATTGAGAATGTGTACAGTGGGAATGAATGGGAAGGAGTTTGCGTCCATTGGGATTGTGTGCAGTGGGAGTGAATGGGAAGAAGTTTGGGTCCAGTGGGATGTGTGCAGTGGGAGAGAATGGGAAGGAGTTTGGGTCCATTCGGATTGAATACAGTGGAAGTGAATGGACAGGCTTTGGGTCCATTTGGATTGTGTACAGTGGGAGTAAATGGGAAGGGGTTTGGCTTCATTGGGATTGTGTGCAGTGGGAGGGAATGGGAAGAGGTTTGGAACCATTGGGATAGTGTACAGCGGGAGTGAATGAGAAGGGGTTTGGGTCCATTGGAATTGTGTACAGGGGGAGTGAATGGGAAGGGGTTTGGGTCCATTGGGATTGTGTATAGTGGGTATGAATGGGAAGGGGGTTGGGCCCATTGGGATTATGTACAGTGGAAGTGAATGGGAAAGGGGGTGGGGTCCATTTTGTTTGTGTCCAGTGGGAGTGAATGGGAAGGCCTTTGGGTCCATTGGGATTCTGTACAGAGGGAGTGAATGGGAAGGAGTTTGGGTCCATTGGGATGTGTGCAGTGGGAGTGAATGTGAAGAGGTTTGGGTCCATTGGGATTGTGTACAGTGGGAGGGAATGGGAAGAGGTTTGGAACCATTAGGATAGTGTACAGTGGGAGTGAATGAGAAGGGGTTTGGGTCCATTGGAATTGTGTGCAGTGGGAGTGACTGGGAAGGCGTTTGGGTCCATTGGGAATGTGTACAGTGGGAATGAATGGGAAGGGGTTTGGGTCCATTGGAATTGTGTACAGGGGGAGTGAATGGGAAGGGTCTTTTGATCCATTGGGATTGTGTGCAGTGGGAGTGAATGGGAAGGAGTTTGCGTCCAGTGGGATTGTGTGCAGTGGGAGTGAATGGGAAGGAGATTGGGTCCATTGGGATGTGTGCAGTGGGAGGGAATGGGAAGAGGTTTGGAACCATTAGGATAGTGTACAGTGGGAGTGAATGAGAAGGGATTTGGGTCCATTGGAATTGTGTGCAGTGGGAGTGAATGGGAAGGCGTTTGGGTCCATTGGCATTGTGTACAGTGGGAATGAATGGGAAGGGGTTTGGGTCCATTGGAATTGTGTACAGGGGGAGTGAATGGGAAGGGTCTTTTGATCCATTGGGATTGTGTGCAGTGGGAGTGAATGGGAAGGAGTTTGCGTCCAGTGGGATTGTGTGCAGTGGGGGTGAATGGGAAGGAGATTGGGTCCATTGGGATGTGTGCAGTGGGAGTGAATGGGAAGGAGTTTGCGTCCAGTGGGATTGTGTGCAGTGGGAATGAATGGGAAGGAGATTGGGTCCATTGGGATGTGTGCAGTGGGAGTGAATGGGAAGGAGTTTGGGTCCATTGGGATTGAAAAAAGTGGGAGTGAATGGGAAGGGGATTGCGTCCATTGGAATTGTGTGCAGTGGGAGTGAATGGAAAGGGTTTGGGTCCATTTGGATTGCGTACAGTGGGAGTGAATGGGAAGGGGTTTGGCTCCATTGAGATTGTGTGCAGTGGGAGTGAATGGGAAGGTGTTTGGGTCCATTGGGATTGCGTGCATTGGGAGTGAATGGGAAGGGATTGGGATCATTGGGATTGTGTGCAGTGGGAGTGAATGGGAATGAGTTTGGGTCCATTGTGATTGTGTGCAGTGGGAATGAATGGGAAGGAGTTTTGGTACTTTGGGATGTGTGCAGTGGGAGTGAATTGTAAGGGGTTTGGCTCCATTTGGATTGTGTGCAGTGGGAGTGAATGGGAAGGGATTTGGATCCATTGGGATGTGTGCAGTGGGAGTGTATGGGAAGGGTTTCCGTCCATTGGGATTGTGTACAGGTGGAGTGAATGGGAAGGAGTTTGGGTCCATTGGGATGTGTGCAGTGGGAGTGAATGTGAAGAGGTTTGGGTCCATTGGGATTGTGTACAGTGGGAGGGAATGGGAAGAGGTTTGGAACCATTAGGATAGTGTACAGTGGGAGTGAATGAGAAGGGTTTTGGGTCCATTGGAATTGTGTGCAGTGGGAGTGAATGGGAAGGCGTTTGGGTCCATTGGGAATGTGTACAGTGGGAATGAATGGGAAGGGGTTTGGGTCCATTGGAATTGTGTACAGGGGGAGTGAATGGGAAGGGTCTTTTGATCCATTGGGATTGTGTGCAGTGGGAGTGAATGGGAAGGAGTTTGCGTCCAGTGGGATTGTGTGCAGTGGGAGTGAATGGGAAGGAGATTGGGTCCATTGGGATGTGTGCAGTGGGAGTGAATGGGAAGGAGTTTGCGTCCAGTGGGATTGTGTGCAGTGGGAATGAATGGGAAGGAGATTGGGTCCATTGGGATGTGTGCAGTGGGAGTGAATGGGAAGGAGTTTGGGTCCATTGGGATTGAAAAAAGTGGGAGTGAATGGGAAGGGGATTGCGTCCATTGGAATTGTGTGCAGTGGGAGTGAATGGAAAGGGTTTGGGTCCATTTGGATTGCGTACAGTGGGAGTGAATGGGAAGGGGTTTGGCTCCATTGAGATTGTGTGCATTGGGAGTGAATGGGAATGGGTTTGGGTCCATTGGGATTGTGTGCATTGGGAGTGAATGGGAAGGGATTGGGATCATTGGGATTGTGTGCAGTGGGAGAGAATGGGAAGGGGTTTGGATCCATTGGGATTGTGTGCAGTGGGAGTGAATGTGAAGGGATTTGGGTCCAATGGGATTGTGTGCAGTGGGAGTGAATGGGAATGAGTTTGGGTCCATTGTGATTGTGTGCAGTGGGAATGAATGGGAAGGAGTTTCGGTCCATTGGGATGTGTGCAGTGGGAGTGAATTGTAAGGGGTTTGGCTCCATTTGGATTGTGTGCAGTGGGAGTGAATGGGAAGGAGTTTGGGTCCATTGGGATTGAAAGAAGTGGGAGTGAATGGGAAGGGGATTGCGTCCATTGGAATTGTGTGCAGTGCAAGTGAATGGAAAGGGTTTGGGTCCATTTGGATTGCGTACAGTGGGAGTGAATGGGAAGGGGTTTGGCTCCATTGAGATTGTGTGCAGTGGGAGTGAATGGGAAGGGGTTTGGGTCCATTGGGATTGTGTGCATTGGGAGTGAATGGGAAGGGATTGGGATCATTGGGATTGTGTGCAGTGGGAGTGAATGGGAATGAGTTTGGGTCCATTGTGATTGTGTGCAGTGGGAGTGAATGGGAAGGGATTTGGATCCATTGGGATGTGTGCATTGGGAGTGTATGGGAAGGGTTTCCGTCCATTGGGATTGTGTACAGGTGGAGTGAATGGGAAGGAGTTTGGGTCCATTGGGATGTGTGCAGTGGGAGTGAATGGGAAGGGGTTTGGATCCATTGGGATTGTGTGCAGTGGGAGTGAATGGGAATATATTTGGGTTCTTTGGGATTGTGTGCAGTGGGAGTCAATGGGAATGAGTTTGGGTCCATTGGGATTGTGTGCAGTGGGAGTCAATGGGAAGGAGTTTGGGTCCATTGGGATGTGTGCAGTGGGAGTGAATGGGAAGGGGTTTGGCTCCATTGGGATTGTGTGCAGTGGGAGTGAATGGGAAGGGGTCTGGATCCATTGGGATGTGTGCAGTGGGAGAGAATGAGAAGGTGTTTCGGTCCATTGGGATTGTGTACAGGTGGAGTGAATGGGAAGGAGTTTGGGTCAATTGGGATGTGTGCAGTAGGAGTGAATGGGAAGGGGATTGGGTCCAAATGGATTGTATGCAGTGGGAGTGAATGCGAAGGGGTTTGGGTCAATTGGGACTGTGTACAGTGGGAGTGAATGGACAAGGTGTTGGATCCATTGGGATTGTGTACAGTGGGAATGAATGGCAAGGAGTTTGGGTTCATTGGGATTGTGTACAGTGGGTGTGAATGGGAAGGAGTATGGGCCATTGGGATTGTGTCCAGAGGGCGTGAATAGGAAGGCGTTATGTCCATTGGGATTGTGTACAGTGGGAGTGAATGGGCAAGGGGTTGGATCCATTTGGATTGTGTATAGTGGGAGTGAATGGGAAGAAGCTTGGGTCTATTGGGATTGTGTACAGTGGGAGTGAATGGGCAAGGGGTTGGATCCATTGGGATTGTGTGCAGTGGGAGTGAATGGGAAGGGGTTTGGATCCATTGGGATCGTGTACCGTGGGAGTAAATGGGAAGGGATTTGGGACCATTGGGATTGTGTGCAGTGGGGGTGAATGGGAATGAGTTTGGGTCCATTGGGATTGTGTACAGTGGGAGTGAATGGGCAAGGCGTTGGATCCATTGGGATTGTGTGCAGTGGGAGTGAATGGGAAGGGGTTTGGATCCATTGGGATTGTGTGCAGTGGGAGTGAATGTGAAGGGATTTGGGTCCAATGGGATTGTGTGCAGTGGGAGTGAATGGGAATGAGTTTGGGTCCATTGGGATTGTGTGCAGTGGGAGTGAATGGGAAGGAGTTTGGGTCCATTGGGATGTGTGCAGTGGGAGTGAATGGGAAGGGGTTTGGATCCATTGGGATTTTGTGCAGTGGGAGTGAATGGGAATGGGTTTGGATCCATTGGGATGTGTGCAGTGGGAGTGAATGTGAAGGAGTTTTGGTCCATTGGGATTGCGTCGAGTGGGAATGAATGGGATGGGGTTTGGGTCCATTGGGATAGTGTGCAGTGGGAGTGAATGAGAAGGGGTTTGTGTCCATTGTGTTTATGTGCAGTGGGAGTGAATGGGAAGGGGTTTCGGTCCATTGGGATTGTGTAGAGTGTGAGTGAATGGGAACGGGTTTGGGTCCATTGGGATTTTGTACAGTGGGAGTGAATGGGAAGGGGTTTGGGTCCATTGGGATAGTGTACTGTTGGAGTGAATGCGAAGGGGTTTGGGTCCATTGGGATTGTGTACAGTGGGAGTGAATAGGAAAAGGTTTGTGTCCATTGGGATTGTGTGCAGTGGGAGTGAATGGGAAGGGATTTGGGTCCATTGGGATTGAGTACAGTGGGAGTGAATGTGAAGAGGTTTGGGTCCATTGGGATTGTGTACAGTGGGAGGGAATGGGAAGAGGTTTTGAACCATTGGGATAGTGTACAGTGAGAGTGAATGAGAAGGGGTTTGGGTCCATTGGAATTGTGTGCAGTGGGAGTGAATGGGAAGGCGTTTGGGTCCATTGGGAATGTGTACAGTGGGAATGAATGGGAAGGGGTTTGGGTCCATTGGAATTGTGTACAGGGGGAGTGAATGGGAAGGGTCTTTTGATCCATTGGGATTGTGTGCAGTGGGAGTGAATGGGAAGGAGTTTGCGTCCAGTGGGATTGTGTGCAGTGGGAGTGAATGGGAAGGAGATTGGGTCCATTGGGATGTGTGCAGTGGGAGTGAATGGGAAGGAGTTTGGGTCCATTGGGATTGAATAAAGTGGGAGTCAATGGGAAGGGGATTGCGTCCATTGGAATTGTGTGCAGTGGGAGTGAATGGAAAGGGTTTGGGTCCATTTGGATTGCGTACAGTGGGAGTGAATGGGAAGGGGTTTGGCTCCATTGAGATTCTGTGCAGTGGGAGTGAATGGGAAGGGGTTTGGGTCCATTGGGATTGTGTGCATTGGGAGTGAATGGGAAGGGATTGGGATCATTGGGATTGTGCGCAGTGGGAGTGAATGGGAATGAGTTTGGGTCCATTGTGATTGTGTGCAGTGGGAATGAATGGGAAGGAGTTTCGGTCCATTGGGATGTGTGCAGTGGGAGTGAATTGTAAGGGGTTTGGCTCCATTTGGATTGTGTGCAGTGGGAGTGAATGGGAAGGGATTTGGATCCATTGGGATGTGTGCAGTGGGAGTGTATGGGAAGCGTTTCCGTCCATTCGGATTGTGTACAGGTGGAGTGAATGGGAAGGAGTTTGGGTCCATTGGGATGTGTGCAGTGGGAGTGAATGGGAAGGGATTTGGAACCATTGGAATTGTGAACACTGGGAGTGAATGAGAAGGGGTTTGGGTTCATTGGAATTGTGTCAATGGGAGTGAATGGGAAGGGGTTTGGGTCCATATCGATTGTGTGCAGTTGGAGTGAATGGGATGGGGTTTGGGACCATTGGGATTGTGCACAGTGGGAGTGAATGGGAAGAGGTTTGCGTCCATTGGGATTATGGCAGTGTGAGTGAATGGGAAGAGGTTTGGAACCATTGGAATTGTGTACAGTGGGAGTGAATAGGAAAAGGTTTTGGTCCATTGGCATTGTGTGCAGTGGGAGTGAACGGGAAGGGTTTTGGGTCCATTGGGATTGTGTACAGTGGGAGTGAATGGGAAGAGGTTTGGGTCCATTGGGATTGTGTGCAGTGGGAGTGAATGGGAAGAGGTTTGGAACCATTGGGATTGTGTACAGTGGGACTGAATGAGAAGGGGTTTGGGTCCATTGGAATTGTGTTCAGTGGGAGTGAATGGGAAGGGGTTTGGGTCCATTGGAAGTGCGTGCAGTTGGAGTGAATGGTAAGGGGATGGAGTCCATTGGGATTTTGTACAGTGGGCATGAATGGGCAAGGGGTTGGCTCCATTGGGATTGTGTACAGTGGGAGTGAATGGCAAGGAGTTTGGGTCAATTGGGATGTGTGCAGTAGGAGTGAATGGGAAGGGGATTGGGTCCAAATGGATTGTGTGCAGTGGGAGTGAATGCGAAGGAGTTTGGGTCCATTGGGATTGTGACGAGTGGGAATGAATGGATAGGGGTTTGTGTCCATTGGGATTGTGTACAGTGGGAGTGAATGGGTAGGGGTTTGGGTCCATTGGGATTGTGTACAGTGGGAGTGAATGCGAAGGGGTTTGGGTCAATTGGGACTGTGTACAGTGGGAGTGAATGGATAAGGTTCTGGATCCATTGGGATTGTGTACAGTGGGAGTGAATGGCAAGGAGTTTGGGTCCATTGGGATTGTGTACAGTGGTTGTGAATGGGAAGGAGTATGGGTCCATTGGGATTGTGTCCAGTGGGCGTGAATCGGAAGGCGTTATGTCCATTGGGATTGTGAACAGTGGGAGTGAATGGGAAGGAGTTTGGGTCCATTGGGATTGTGTACAGTGGGAGTGAATGGGCAAGGGGTTGGATCCATTGGGATTGTGTGCAGTGGGAGTGAATGGGAAGGGGTTTGGATCCATTGGGATTGGGTGCAGTGGGAGTGAATGGGCAAGGGGTTGGATCCATTGGGATTGTGTGCAGTGGGAGTGAATGGGAAGGGGTCTGGATCCATTGGGATCGTGTGCCGTGGGTGTAAATGGGAAGGGATTTGGGACTATTGGGATTGTGTGCAGTGGGGGTGAATGGGAATGAGTTTGGGTCCATTGGGATTGTGTACAGTGGGAGTGAATGGGCAAGGCGTTGGATCCATTGGGATTGTGTGCAGTGGGAGTGAATGGGAAGGGGTTTGGATCCATTGGGATTGTGTGCAGTGGGAGCGAATGGGAAGGGGTTTGGGTCCAATGGGATTGTGTGCAGTGGGAGTGAATGGGAATGAGTTTGTGTCCATTGGGATTGTGTGCAGTGGGAGTGAATGGGAAGGAGTTTGGGTCCATTGGGATGTGTGCAGCGGGAGTGAATGGGAAGGGGTTTGTATCCATTGGGATGTCTGCAGTGGGAGTGAATGGGAAGGAGTTTGGGTCCATTGGGATGTGTGCAGTGGGAGTGTATGGGAAGAGTTTCCGTCCATTGGGATTGTGTACAGGTGGAGTGAATGGGAAGGAGTTTGGGTCCATTGGGATGTGTGCAATGGGAGTGAATGGGAAGGGGCTTGGGCCCATATGGATTGTGTGCAGTTGGAGTGAATGGGAAGGGGTTTGGGTCCATTGGGATTGTGTGCAGTGGGAGTGGATGGGAAGGGGTTTGGGTCCATTGGGATTGTGTACAGTGGGAGTGAATGGGAAGAGGTTTGGGTCCATTGGGATTGTGTGCAGTGGGAGTGAATGGGAAGAGGTTTGGAACCATTGGAATTGTGTACACTGGGAGTGAATGAGAAGGGGTTTGGGTCCATTGGAATTGTGTTCAATGGGAGTAAATGGGAAGGGGTTTGGGTCCATATGGATTGTGTGCAGTTGGAGTGAATGGGATGGGGTTTGGGACCATTGGGAATGTGCACAGTGGGAGTGAATGGGAAGAGGTTTGGGTCCATTGGGATTGTGTGCAGTGGGAGTGAATGGGAAGAGGTTTGGAACCATTGGAATTGTGTACAGTGGGAGTGAATAGGAAAAGGTTTTGGTCCATTGGCATTGTGTGCAGTGGGAGTGAACGGGAAGGGGTTTGAGCCCATTGGGATTGTGTCCAGTGGGAGCGAATGGGCAAGGGGTTGGATCCATTGGGACTGTGTACAGTGGGAGTGAATAGGAAAAAGTTTGGGTCCATTGGGGTGTGTGCAGCGGGAGTGAATGGGAAGGGATTTTGAACCATTGGGATTGTCTCAAGTGGGAGTGAATGGGAAGGTGTTTGCGTCCATTGGGATGTGTGCAGTGGGAGTGAATGGGAAGAAGTTTGGGTCCATTGGAATTGTGTACAATGTGAGTGAATGGGAAGGGGTTTGTGTCCATTGGGATTGTGTACAGTGGGAGTGAATGGGAAGGGGTTTGGATCCATTGGGATTGTGAACAGTGGGAGTGAATGCGAAGGGGTTTCGGTCCATTGGGATTGTGTACCATGGGAGTGAATAGGAAAAGGTTTGGGTCCATTGGGATTGTGTGCAGTGGGAGTGAATGGGAAGAGGTTTGGAACCATTGGGATTGTGTACAGTGGGAGTGAATGAGAAGAGGTTTGGGTCCATTGGAATTGTGTGCAGTGGGAGTGAAAGGGAAGGGGTTTGGGTCCATTGGGATTGTTTACAGTGGGAGTGAATAGGAAGGGATTGGGTCCATTGGGACTGTGTCCAGTGGGAGTGAATGGGAAGGGGTTGGGGTCCATTAGGATTGTGTATAGTGGGAGTGAACGGGAAGGGGTATTGGTCCATTGGGATTGTGTACAGTGGGAGTCAATGGGAAGGGGGTTTGGATCCATTGGGATTGTGAACAGTGGGAGTGAATGGGAAAGGGGGTGGGGTCCATTTGCATTGTGTCCAGTGGGAGTGATTGGGAAGGGCGCTGGGTCCATTGGGATTGTGTACAGAGGGAGTGAATGGGAAGGGGGTTTGGATCCATTGGGATTGTGTACGGTGGGAGAGAATGGGAAAGGGTTTGGATCCATTGGGATTGTGTACAGTCGGAGAGAATGGGAAGGGGTTTGGGTCCATTGGGATTGTGTACAGTGGGAGTGAATAGGAAAAGTTTTGGATCCATTGGGATTGTGTACAGTGGGAGTGAATGGGAAGGGGGTTTGGATCCATTGGGATTGTGTACAGTGGGAGAGAATGGGAAATGGTTTGGGTCCATTGGGATTGTGTACAGTGGGAGAGAATGGGAAGGAGGTTGGGTCCATTGGGATTGTGTACAGTGGGAGAGAATGCGAAGGGGTTTCGAAACATTGGGCTTGTGTGCAGTGTGAGTAAATGGGAAGGGATTTGGGTCCATTGGGATTGTGTGCAGAGGGAGTGAATGGGAATGAGTATGGGTCCATTGGGATGTGTGCAGTGGGAGTGAATGGGAAGGGGTTTGGAACCATTGGGATTGTGTGCAGTGGGAGTGAATGGGAAGGAGTTTGCGTCCATTGGGATTGTGTGCAGTGGGAGAGAATGGGAAGGGGTTTCGAAACATTGGGATTGTGTGCAGTGTGAGTAAATGGGAAGGGATTTAGGTCCATTGGGATTGTGTGCAGTGGGAGTGAATGGGAAGGGGTTGGAACCATTGGGATTGTGTGCAGTGGGAGTGAATGGGAAGGAGTTTGCGTCCATTGGGATTGTGTGCAGTGGGAGTGAATGGGAAGGAGATTGGGTCCATTGGGATGTGTGCAGTGGGAGAGAATGGGAAGGATTTTGGGTCCATTGGGATTGAATACAGTGGGAGTGAATGGGAAGGGGATTGGGTGCATTGGAATTGTGTGCAGTGGGAGTGAATGGAAAGGGGTTTGGGTCCATTGGGATTGTGTACAGTGGGAGTAAATGGGAAGAGGTTTGGGTCCATTGGGATTGTGTGCAGTGGGAGTGAATGGGAAGAGGTTTGGAACCATTGGAATTGTGTACAGTGGGAGTGAATGAGACGGGGTTTGGGTCCACTGGAATTGTGTTCAGTGGGAGTGAATGGGAAGCGGGTTGGGTCCATTGGAATTATGTGCAGTGGGAGTGAATGGGAAGGGGTTTGAGCCCATTGGGATTGTGTACAGTGGGAGCGAATGGGCAAGTGGTTGGATCCATTGGGACTGTGTACAGTGGGAGTGAATAGGAAAAAGTTTGGGTCCATTGGGGTGTGTGCAGCGGGAGTGAATGGGAAGGGGTTTTGAACCATTGGGATTGTCTGAAGTGGGAGTGAATGGGAAGGTGTTTGCGTCCATTGGGATGTGTGCAGTGGGAGTGAATGGGAAGAAGTTTGGGTCCATTGGGATTGATTTTTGTGGGAGTGAATGGGAAGGGGCATTGGGTCCATTGGAATTGTGTGCAGTGGGAGTGAATGGGAAGGGGTATCGGTCCATTGGGATTGTGTACAATGTGAGTGAATGGGAAGGGGTTTGTGTCCATTGGGATTGTGTACAGTGGGAGTGAATGGGAAGGGGTTTGGGTCCATTGGGATTGTGAACAGTGGGAGTGAATGCGAAGGGGTTTGGGTCCATTGGGATTGTGTACCGTGGGAGTGAATAGGAAAAGGTTTGGGTCCATTGGGATTGTGTGCAGTGGAAGTGAATGGGAAGAGGTTTGGAACCATTGGGATTGTGTACAGTGGGAGTGAATGAGAAGAGGTTTGGGTCCATTGGAATTGTGTGCAGTGGGAGTGATTGGGAAGAGGTTTGGGTCCATTGGGATTGTGTACAGTGGGAGTGAATGGGCAAGGTCTTGGATCCATTGGGATTGTGTACAGTGGGAGTGAATGGGAAGAGGTTTGGAACCATTGGGATTGTGTACAGTGGGTTTGAATGAGAAGAGGTTTGGGTCCATTGGAATTGTGTGTAGTGGGAGTGAAAGGGAAGGGGTTTGGGTCCATTGGGATTGTTTACAGTGGGAGTGAATAGGAAGGGATTGGGTCCATTGGGACTGTGTCCAGTGGGAGTGAATGGGAAGGGGTTGGGGTCCATTAGGATTGTGTATAGTGGGAGTGAACGGGAAGGGGTATTGGTCCATTGGGATTGTGTACAGTGGGAGTCAATGGGAAGGGGGTTTGGATCCATTGGGATTGTGTACAGTGGGAGTGAATGGGAAAGGGGGTGGGGTCCATTTGCATTGTGTCCAGTGGGAGTGATTGGGAAGGGCGTTGGGTCCATTGGGATTGTGTACCGTGGGAGTGAATAGGAAAAGGTTTGGGTCCATTGGGATTGTGTGCAGTGGAAGTGAATGGGAAGAGGTTTGGAACCATTGGGATTGTGTACAGTGGGAGTGAATGAGAAGAGGTTTGGGTCCATTGGAATTGTGTGCAGTGGGAGTGATTGGGAAGAGGTTTGGGTCCATTGGGATTATGTACAGTGGGAGTGAATGGGCAAGGTGTTGGATCCATTGGGATAGTGTACAGTGGGATTGAATGGGAAGAGGTTTGGAACCATTGGGATTGTGTACAGTGGGTTTGAATGAGAAGAGGTTTGGGTCCATTGGAATTGTGTGTAGTGGGAGTGAAAGGGAAGGGGTTTGGGTCCAATGGGATTGTTTACAGTGGGAGTGAATAGGAAGGGATTGGGTCCATTGGGACTGTGTCCAGTGGGAGTGAACGGGAAGGGGTATTGGTCCATTGGGATTGTGTACAGTGGGAGTCAATGGGAAGGGGGTTTGGATCGATTGGGATTGTGTACAGTGGGAGTGAATGGGAAAGGGGGTGGGGTCCATTTGCATTGTGTCCAGTGGGAGTGATTGGGAAGGGCGTTGGGTCCATTGGGATTGTGTACAGAGGGAGTGAATGGGAAGGGGGTTTGGATCCATTGGGATTGTGTACGGTGGGAGAGAATGGGAAAGGGTTTGGATCCATTGGGATTGTGTACTGTCGGAGAGAATGGGAAGGGGTTTGGGTCCATTGGGATTGTGTACAGTGGGAGTGAATAGGAAAAGATTTGGATCCATTGGGATTGTGTACAGTGGGAGTGAATGGGATGGGGGTTTGGATCCATTGGGATTGTGTACAGTGGGAGAGAATGGGAAAGGGTTTGGGTCCATTGGGATTGTGTAAAGTGGGAGAGAATGGGAAGGAGGTTGGGTTCATTGGGATTGTGTACAGTGGGAGAGAATGGGAAGGGGTTTCGAAACATTGCGATTGTGTGCAGTGTGAGTAAATGGGAAGGGATTTGGGTCCATTGGGATTGTGTGCAGTGGGAGTGAATGGGAATGAGTATGGGTCCATTGGGATGTGTGCAGTGGGAGTGAATGGGAAGGGGTTTGTAACCATTGGGATTGTGTGCAGTGGGAGTGAATTGGAAGGAGTTTGCGTCCATTGGGATTGTGTGCAGTGGGAGTGAATGGGAAGGAGATTGGGTCCATTGGGATGTGTGCAGTGGGAGAGAATGGGAAGGATTTTGGGTCCATTGGGATTGAATACAGTGGGAGTGAATGGGAAGGGGATTGGGTGCATTGGAATTGTGTGCAGTGGGAGTGAATGGAAAGGGTTTGGGTCCATTTGGATTGTGTACAGTGGGAGCGAATGGGAAGGGGTTTGGCTCCATTGGGATTGTGTGCAGTGGGAGTGAATGGGAAGGGGTTTGGATCCATTGGGATTGTGTGCAGTGGGAGTGAATGGGAAGGGATTTGGGTCCTTTGGGATTGTGTGCAGTGGAAGTGAATGGGAATGAGTTTGGGTCCATTGGGATTGTGTGCAGTGGGAGTGAATTGGAAGGGGTTTGGGTCCATTGGGATGTGTGCAGTGGGCGTGAATGGGAAGGGGTTTGGAACCATTAGAATTGTGTACAGTGGGAGTGAATGAGAAGGGGTTTGGGTCCACTGGAATTGTGTTCAGTGGGAGTGAATGGGAAGGGGGTTGGGTCCATTGGAATTGTGTGCAGTGGGAGTGAATGGGAAGGGGTTTGAGCCCATTGGGATTGTGTACAGTGGGAGTGAATGGGCAAGGGGTTGGAACCATTGGGATTGTGTACAGTGGGAGTGAATGGGAAGAGGTTTGGGTCCTTTGGGATTGTGTACAGTGGGAGTGAATGGGAAGAGATTTGGAGCCATTGGGATTGTGTACAGTGGGAGTGAATTGGAAGGGGTTTGGGTCCATTGGGATGTGTGCAGTGGGCGTGAATGGGAATGGGTTTGGAACCATTGGAATTGTGTACAGTGGGAGTGAATGAGAAGGGGTTTGGGTCCACTGGAATTGTGTTCAGTGGGAGTGAATGGGAAGGGGGTTGGGTCCATTGGAATTGTGTGCAGTGGGAGTGAATGGGAAGGGGTTTGAGCCCATTGGGATTGTGTACAGTGGGAGTGAATGGGCAAGGGGTTGGATCCATTGGGATTGTGTACAGTGGGAGTGAATGGGAAGAGGTTTGGGTCCTTTGGGATTGTGTACAGTGGGAGTGAATGGGAAGAGATTTGGAGCCATTGGGATTGTGTACAGTGGGACTGAATGAGAAGGGGTTTGGGTCCATTGGAATTGTGTTCAGTGGGAGTGAATGGGAAGGGGTTTGGGTCCATTGGAATTGTGTGCAGTTGGAGTGAATGGTAAGGGGTTTGAGTCCATTGGAATTGTGTGCAGTTGGAGTGAATGGTAAGGGGTTTGAGTCCATTGGGATTGTGTACAGTGGGAGTGAATGGGCAAGGGGTTGGCTCCATTGGGATTGTGTACAGTGGGAGTGAATAGGAAGGGGTTTGGGGCCATTGGGATTGTGCACTGTGGGAGAGAATGGGAATGAGTTTGGGTCCATTGGGATTGTGTGCAGTTCGAGAGAATGGGAAGGGTTTTGGGTCCATTGGGACTGTGTACAGTGGGAGTGAATAGGAAAAAGTTTGGGTCCATTGGGGTGTGTGCAGCGGGAGTGAATGGGTAGGGGTTTTGAACCATTGGGATTGTCTGAAGTGGGAGTGAATGGGAAGGTGTTTGCGTCCATTGGCATGTGTGCAGTGGGAGTGAATGGGAAGAAGTTTGGGTCCATTGGGATTGATTATAGTGGGAGTGAATGGGAAGGGGATTGGGTCCATTGGAATTGTGTGCAGTGGGAGTGAATGGGAAGGTGTATCGGTCCATTGGGATTGTGTACAATGTGAGTGAATGGGAAGGGGTTTGTGTCCATTGGGATTGTGTACAGTGGGAGTGAATGGGAAGGGGTTTGGGTCCATTGGGATTGTGAACAGTGGGAGTGAATGCGAAGGGGTTTGGGTCCATTGGGATTGTGTACCGTGGGAGTGAATATGAAAAGTTTTGGGTCCATTGGGATTGTGTGCAGTGGGAGTGAATGGCAAGAGGTTTGGAACCATTGGGATTGTGTACAGTGGGAGTGAATGAGAAGAGGTTAGTGTCCATTGGAATTGTGTGCAGTGGGAGTGATTTGGAAGAGGTTTGGGTCCATTGGGATTGTGAACAGTGGGAGTGAATGGGCAAGGTGTTGGATCCATTGGGATTGTGTACAGTGGGAGTGAATGGGAAGAGGTTTGGAACCATTGGGATTGTGTACAGTGGGTTTGAATGAGAAGAGGTTTGGGTCCATTGGAATTGTGTGTCGTGGGAGTGAAAGGGAAGGGGTTTGGTTCCATTGGGATTGTTTACAGTGGGAGTGAATAGGAAGGGATTGGGTCCATTGGGATTGTGTCCAGTGGGAGTGAATGGGAAGGGGTTGGGGTCCATTAGGATTGTGTATAGTGGGAGTGAACGGGAAGGGGTATTGGTCCATTGGAATTGTGTGCAGTGGGAGTGAATTGAAAGGGGTTTGAGTCCATTGGGATTGTGTACAGTGGGAGTGAATGGGCAAGGGGTTGGATCCATTGGAATTGTGTACAGTGGGAGTGAATAGGAAGGAGTTTGGGTCCATTGGGATTGTGTCTAGTGGGAATGATTGGGAAGTGGTTTGGGTCCATTGGGATTGTGTACAGGGGAATTGAATGGGAAAAGGTTTGGATCCATTGGGATTGTGTACAGTGGGAGTGAATGGGAAGGGGGTTTGGATCCATTGGGATGGTGTACAGTGGGAGTGAATGGGAAAGGGGGTGGGGTCCATTTGCATTGTGTCCGGTGGGAGTGATTGGGAAGGGCGTTGGGTCCATTGGGATTGTGTACAGAGGGAGTGAATGGGAAGGGGGTTTGGATCCATTGGGATTGTGTACGGTGGGAGAGAATGGGAAAGGGTTTGGATCCATTGGGATTGTGTACAGTCGGAGAGAATGGGAAGGGGTTTGGGTCCATTGGGATTGTGTGCAGTGGGAGTGAATGGGAAGGGGGTTTGGCTCCATTGGGATTGTGTACGGTGGGAGAGAATGGGAAAGGCTTTGGATCCATTTGGATTGTGTACAGTCGGAGAGAATGGGAAGGGGTTTGGGTCCATTGGGATTGTGTACAGTGGGAGTGAATAGGAAAAGTTTTGGATCCATTGGGATTGTGTACAGTGGGAGTGAATGGGAAGGGGGTTTGGATCCATTGGGATTGTGTACAGTGGCAGAGAATGGGAAAGGGTTTGGGTCCATTGGGATTGTGTACAGTGGGAGAGAATGGGAAGGAGGTTGGGCCCATTGGGATTGTGTACAGTGGGAGAGAATGGGAAGGGGTTTCGAAACATTGCGATTGTGTGCAGTGGGAGTAAATGGGAAGGGATTTGGGTCCATTGGGATTGTGTACAGTGGGAGAGAATGGGAAGGGTTTTGGGTCCATTGGGATTGTGGACAGTGGGAGTGAATGGGAACGGGGTTTGAATCCATTGGGATTGTGTACAGTGGGAGAGAATGGGAATGAGTTTGGGTCCATTGGGATGTGTGCAGTGGGAGTGAATGGGAAGGGGTTTCGGTCCATTGGGATTGTGTACAGGTGGAGTGAAAGGGAAGGAGTTTGGGTCCACTGGTATGTGTACAGTGGGAGTGAATGGGAAGGAGATTGGGTCCATTGGGATGTGTGCAGTGGGAGAGAATGGGAAGGATTTTGGGTCCATTGGGATTAAATACAGTGGGAGTGAATGGGAAGGGGATTGGGTGCATTGCAGTTGTGTGCAGTGGGATTGAATGGAAAGGGTTTGGGTCCATTTGGATTGTGTACAGTGGGAGAGAATGGGAAGGGGTTTGGGTCCATTGGGATTGTGTGCAGTGGGAGTGAATGGGAAGGGGTTTGGATCCATAGGGATTGTGTGCAGTGGGAGTGAATGGGAAGGGATTTGGGTCCTTTGGGATTGTGTGCAGTGGAAGTGAATGGGAATGAGTTTGGGTCCATTGGGATTGTGTGCAGTGGGAGTGAATGGGAAGGGGTTTGGGTCCATTGGGATGTGTGCAGTGGGCGTGAATGGGAAGGGGTTTGGCTCCATTGGGATTGTGTGCAGTTGGAGTGAATGGGAAGAGGTTTGCATCCATTGGGATGTGTGCAGTGGGAGTGAATGAGAAGGGGTTTCGGTCCATTGGGATTGTGTATAGTGGAGTGAATGGGAAGGAGTTCGGGTCCATTGGGATGTGTGCAGTGGGAGTGAATGGGAAGGGGATTGGGTCCATATGGATTGTGTGCAGTGGGAGTGAATGTGAAGGAGTTTGGGTCCATTGGGATTGTGTCGAGTGGGAATGAATGGGTAGGGGTTTGTGTCCATTGGCATTGTTTGCAGTGGGAGTGAATGGGAAGGGGTTTGGGTCCATTCGGATTATGTGCAGTGGGAGTGAATGGGAAGGGGTTTCGGTCCATTGGGATTGTGTACAGTGGGAGTAAATGGGAAGGGGTTTGGGTCCATTGGGATTGTGTACGGTGGGAGTGAATGCGAAGGGGTGTGGGTCAATTGGGATTGTGTAGAGTGGGAGTGAATAGGAAAAGTTTTCGGTCAATTGGGATTGTGTACACTGGGAGTGAATGGGAAGAGGTTTGTAACCATTGGGATTGTGTACAGTGGGAGTGAATGGGCAAGGTGTTGGATCCATTGAGATTGTGTACAGTGGGAGTGAATGGCAAGGACTTTGGGTCCATTGGGATTGTGTACAGTGGGTGTGAATGGGAAGGAGTATGGGTCCATTGGGAGTGTGTCCAGTGGTAGTGAATAGGAAGGAGTTATGTCCATTGGGAATGTGTACAGTGGGAGTGAATGGGCAAGGGGTTGGATCCATTTGGATTGTGTACAGTGGGAGTGAATGGGAAGGAGTTTGGGTTCATTGGGATTGTGCACAGTGGGAGTGAATGGGCAAGGGGTTGGATCCACTGGGATTGTGTGCAGTGGGAGTGAATGGGAAGGGGTTTGGGTCTATTGGGATTGTGTACAGTGGGAGAGAATGGGAAGGAGTTTGGGTCCATTGGGATTGAATACAGTGGGAGTGAATGGGAAGGGAATTGGGTGCAATGGAATTGTGTGCAGTGGGAGTGAATGGATAGGGTTTGGGTCCATTTGGATTGTGTACAGTGGGAGTGAATGGGAAGGGGTTTGGCTCCATTGGGATTGTGTGCAGTGGGAGTGAATGGGAAGGGATTTTGATCCTTTGGGATTGTGTGCAGTGGGAGTGAATGGGAATGAGTTTGGGTCCATTGGGATTGTGTGCAGTGGGAGTGAATGGGAAATAATTTGGGTCCATTGGGATGTGTGCAGTGGGAGTGAATGGGAAGGGGTTTGGATCCATTGGGATGTGTGCAGTGGGAGTGAATGAGAAGGGCTTTCGGTCCATTGGGATTGTGTACAGGTGGCGTGAATGGGAAGGAGCTTGTGTCCATTGGGATTGTGTCGAGTGGGAATGAATGGTAGGGGTTTGTGTCCATTGGGATTGTGTGCAGTGGGAGTGAATGGGAAGGGGTTTGGGTCCATTCGGATTATGTGCAGTGGGAGTGAATGGGAAGGGGTTTCGGTCCATTGGGATTGTGTACAGTGTGAGTGAATGGGAAGGGGTTTCGGTCCATTGGGATTGTGTACAGTGGGAGTGAATGGGAAGGGGTTTGTGTCCATTGGGATTGTGTACAGTGGGAGTGAATGTGAAGGGGTTTGGGTCAATTGGGATTGTGTACAGTGGGAGTGAATAGGAAAAGGTTTGGGTCCATTTGGATTGTGTACAGTGGGAGAGAATGCTCAGAGGTATGGAACCGTTGGGATTGTGTACAGTGGGAGTGAATGGTCAAGGTGTTGGATCCATTGGGATTGTGTACAGTGGGAGTGAATGGCAAGGAGTATGGGTCAACTGGGATTGTGTACAGTGGGTGTGAATGGGAAGGAGTATGGGTCCATTGGGATTGTGTCCAGTGGGAGTGAATAGGAAGGAGTTATGTCCATTGGGATTATGTGCAGTTGGAGTGAATAGGAAAAGGTTTGGGTCCATTGGGATTGTGTGCAGTGGGAGTGAATGGGAAGGGGTTTGGGACCATTGGGATTGTGTGCAGTGGGAGTGAATGGGAAGATGTTTGGATCCATTGGGATTGTGTGCAGTGGAAGTGAATGGGAAGGGGTTTGGATCCATTGGGATGTGTGCAGTCGGAGGGAATGGGAAGGGGTTTCGGTCCATTGGGATTGAGTCCAGGTGGAGTGAATGGGAAGGAGTACGGGTCCATTGGGATCTGTGCAGTGGGAGGGAATGGGAAGGGGTTTGCGTCCATCGGGATTGTGTCGTGTGGGAATGAATGGGAAGGGGTTTGGGTCCATTGTGTTTATGTGCAGTGGGAGTGAATGGGAAGGGGTTTGGGTCCATTGGGATTTGGTACCGTGGGAGTGAATGGGAAGGGGTTTGGGTCAATTGGGATTGTGTACAGTTGGAGTGAATGCGAAGGGGTTTGGGTCCATTGGGATTGTGTACAGTGGGAGTGAATAGGAAAAGGTTGGGGTCCATTGCGATAGTGTGCAGTGGGAGTGAATGGAAGGGGTTTGGGTCCATTGGGATTGTGTACAGTGGGAGTGAATGGTAAGAGGTTTGGGTCCATTGGGATTGTGTACAATGGGAGTGAATGGGAAGAAGATTGGAACCATTGGGATTGTGTACAGTGGGAGTGAATGAGAAGGGGTTTGGGTCCATTGGAATTGTGTGCAGTGGGAGTGAATGGGAAGAGGTTTGGGTCCATTGGGAATGTGTACAGTGGGAATGAATGGGAAGGGGTATCGGTCCATTGGGATTGTGTACAGTGTGAGTGAATGGGAAGGGGTTTGTGTCCATTGGGATTGTGTACAGCGGGAGTGAATGGGGAGGGGTTTGGGTCCATTGGGATTGTGAACAGTGGGAGCGAATGCGAAGGGGTTTGGGTCCATTGGGATTGTGTACAGTGGGAGTGAATAGGAAAAGGTTTGGGTCCATTGGGATTGTGTGCAGTGGGAGTGAATGGGAAGAGGTTTGGAACCATTGGGATTGTGTACAGTGGGAGTGAATGATAAGAGGTTTGGGTCCATTGGAATTGTGTGCAGTGGGAGTGATTGGGAAGAGGTTTGGGTCCATTGGGATTGTGTTCAGTGGGAGTGAATGGGCAAGGTGTTGGATCCATTGGGATTGTGTGCAGTGGGAGTGAATGGGAAGAGGTTTGGAACCATTGGGATTGTGTACAGTGGGTTTGAATGAGAAGTGGTTTGGGTCCATTGGGATTGTGTACAGGGGAAGTGAATGGGAAAAGGTTTGGATCCATTGGGATTGTGTACAGTGGGAGTGAATGGGAAGGGGGTTTGCATCCATTGGGATTGTGTACAGTGGGAGTGAATGGGAAAGGGGGTGGGGTCCATTTGCATTGTGTCCAGTGGGAGTGATTGGGAAGGGCGTTGGGTCCATTGGGATTGTGTGCAGAGGGAGTGAATGGGAAGGGGGTGTGGATCCATTGGGATTGTGTACGGTGGGAGAGAATGGGAAAGGGTTTGGATCCATTGGGATTGTGTACAGTCGGAGAGAATGGGAAGGGGTTTGGGTCCATTGGGATTGTGTACAGTGGGAGTGAATAAGAAAAGTTTTGGATCCATTGGGATTGTGTACAGTGGGAGTGAATGGGAAGGGGCTTCGGTCCATTGGGATTGTGTACAGGTGGAGTGAATGGGAAGGAGTTTGGGTCCATTGGGATTATGTGCAGTGGGAGTGAATGGGAAGGGGTTTGTGTCCATTGGGATTGTGTACAGTGGGAGTGAATGTGAAGGGGTTTGGGTCCATTGGGATTGGGAACAGTGGGAGTGAATGCGAAGGGGTTTGGGTCCATTGGGATTGTGTACAGTGGGAGTGATTGGGAAGAGGTTTGGGTCCATTGGGATTGTGTACAGTGGGAGTGAATGGGCAAGGTGTTGGATCCATTGAGATTGTGTACAGTGGGAGTGAATGGGAAGAGGTTTGTAACCATTGGGATTGTGTACAGTGGGAGTGAATGGGCAAGGTGTTGGATCCATTGAGATTGTGTACAGTGGGAGTGAATGGGAAGAGGTTTGGAACCATTGGGATTGTGTACAGTGGGTTTGAATGAGAAGAGGTTTGGGTCCATTGGAATTGCGTGTAGTGGGAGTGAAAGGGAAGGGGTTTGGGTCCATTGGGATTGTTTACAGTGGGAGTGAATAGGAAGGGACTTGTGTCCATTGGGATTTTGTATAGTGGGAGTGAACGGGAAGGGGTATTGGTCCACTGGAATTGTGTGCAGTGGGAGTGAATTGGAAGGGGTTTGAGTCCATTGGGATTGTGTACAGTGGGAGTGAATGGGCAAGGGGTTGGATCCATTGGGATTGTGTACAGTGGGAGTGAATAGGAAGGAGTTTGGGTCCATTGGGATTGTGTCTAGTGGGAATGATTGGGAAGTGGTTTGGGTCCATTGGGATTGTGTACAGGGGAAGTGAATGGGAAAAGGTTTGGATCCATTGGGATTGTGTACAGTGGGAGTGAATGGGAAGGGGGTTTGCATCCATTGGGATTGTGTACAGTGGGAGTGAATGGGAAAGGGGGTGGGGTCCATTTGCATTGTGTCCAGTGGGAGTGATTGGGAAGGGCGTTGGGTCCATTGGGATTGTGTGCAGAGGGAGTGAATGGGAAGGGGGTGTGGATCCATTGGGATTGTGTACGGTGGGAGAGAATGGGAAAGGGTTTGGATCCATTGGGATTGTGTACAGTCGGAGAGAATGGGAAGGGGTTTGGGTCCATTGGGATTGTGTACAGTGGGAGTGAATAAGAAAAGTTTTGGATCCATTGGGATTGTGTACAGTGGGAGTGAATGGGAAGGGGCTTCGGTCCATTGGGATTGTGTACAGGTGGAGTGAATGGGAAGGAGTTTGGGTCCATTGGGATTATGTGCAGTGGGAGTGAATGGGAAGGGGTTTCGGTCCATTGGGATTGTGTACAGTGTGAGTGAATGGGTAGGGGTCTGGGTCCATTGGGATTGTGTACAGTGGGAGCGAATGGGAAGGAATTTGGGTACATTGGGATTGTGTACTGTGGGAGTGAATGGGAAGGGGTTTGGGTCCATTGGGATTGTGTGCAGTGGGAGTGAATGGCAAGGTGTTTGGATCCATTACGATTGTGTACAGTGGGAGTGAATAGGAAGGGATTTGGGCCCATTGGGATTGTGTGCAGTGTGAGTTAATGGGAAGGGGTTTGGGTCCATTGTGATTGTTTGCAGTGGGCGTGAATGGGAAGGGGTTTGGGTCCATTGGGATTGTGTGCAGTGGGCGTGAATGGGAAGGGGTTTGGGTCCATTGGGATTTTGTACAGTGGGACTGAATGGGAAGGAGTTTACGTCCATTGGGATGTGTGCAGTGGGAGTGAATGGGAAGGTGTTTGGGTCCATTGGGATGTGTGCAGTGGGAGTGAATGGGAAGGGGTTTGGGTCCATTGGGATTGTGTACAGTGGTAGTGAATGGGAAGGAGTTTCGGTCCATTGGGATTGTGTGCAGTGGGAGTGAATGGGAAGTGGTTTGGGTCCATTGGGATAGTGTACAGTGGTAGTGAATGGGAAGGAGTTTTGGTCCATTGGGATTATGTGCAGTGGGAGTGAATGGGAAGGGCTTTGGGTCCATTGGAATTGGGTACAGTGGGAGTTAATGGGTTACACGATTTGATCTAAGTGCCTGGCATATGCGTTGGTGGAGTTTATTAAAAAGATAATTTGTGGCCTCGGCAGTCGCCTGGAATTGTTTGCTCACAGTAATTCAATCTTTCCTAATCTATATTTAATTGGGTAGATCTCATTCAGAGCCTGGGTTTCAGGTGACATCTCCAAGCACATCCTGACTGAGATCATTCTGTCTTCTTGCTCTGTATCGCTTGTCCTATTTTCGTGCAGATGGCTCTTGGATTGGCCATGCTGAAGAGATTCCTGTAGCAAACCACCCCTCCCACCCTACCCCTCTTTCCCAGGACCCCTCCCCTCATCTCCAACAATGCTGAGTCTGGGAATGGCTTCTTGCTGACCTCTGCTCCTTCCTCCACACGCTGCCCGTCTCCTGTGAGGAGAGTTGTCCCAAGCCCATATCTGGTCCTTGCTGAGGAGGTGTGAAAGGGTTGGCAGCAACCAGTTGTGGTTAACATTTCAATCCTCCTTCATTGTCGGTAAATTTCTCTCTCTGTCCCTTTGACTCTCTCTGTCTCTCTCTCTCTTTCTGTCTCACTGTCTCAGTCCCTTTTTCTCCGTCTCCCTCTCTGTCTCTCTCTCTCTCTCAGTCTCTCTCTCTGTCTCCATCTCTCTCTGTCTCTGCCCCTCTCGCTGTCTCTTTCTCTCTCCAACTCTTTCTGCCCCATCTGTCTCTCTCTGTGTGTCTCTCTCTGTGTCTCTTTTCGTCCCTCTCTCTGCCTCTCTCTCTCTGTCTTTCTAACGTTCTCTCGCTCCCTGTGTCTCTCTGTCTTTCTCCGTGTGTCTCTCTCTGTCTCTCTCTCTTTCTGTTTCACTGTCTCGGTCCCTTTTTCTCCGTCTCCCTCGCTGTCTCTCTCTCTCTCAGTCTCCATCGCTCTCTGTCTCTGCCTCTCTCTCTGTCTCTCTTTCTCTCTCCATCTCTCTCTGCTCCATCTGTCTCTCTCTGTGTGTCTCTCTCTCTGTGTCTCTCTCTCTCTGTCTCTTTTTGTCCCTCTCTCTGCCTCTCTCTCTGTCTTTCTATCTTTCTCTCTCTCCCTTGCATCTCTGTCTTTCTCCGTGTGTCTCTCTCTGTCTCTCTCTCTCTCGGTCTCTCTTTCTCTCTGTCTCTTTCTGTCCCTCTCTCTGCCTCTCTCTCTTTTTGTCTTTCTCTCCGTTTGTGTCTGTCTCTCTCTCTTTCTGTCCCTCTCTCTGCCTCTCTCTCTTTTTGTCTTTCTCTCCGTTTGTGTCTGTCTCTCTCTCTTTTTGTCCCTCTCTCTGCCTCTCTCTCTCTGTCTTTCTATCTTTCTCTCTCTCCCTGTGTCTCTCCCTCTGTCTTTCTCCCTGTGTGTCTCTCTCTGTCTCTCTCCCTCTCTTTCTCTCTCTGTCACTCTCTCTGCCTCTCTCTCTTTCTGTCTTTCTCTCTCTCCATTTGTGTCTGTCTCTCTCTGTCTCTGTTTTTTTTCTCTCCCTCTATTTCTCTCGCACTCTCTCTATGTCTCTCTCTCTTTCTCTGTCTGTCTCTCTCTCTCTGTCTCTCTCTCTCACAGGAACTATTCTGCCATTATGTCCATCCCACTGTAATGTGACATCTTAATCTCTGGTCCATGTCATCCCTCATGAAATAGCCACATCAACTGAAACTAAATCCCAGTCCCTTAAAATACATCTGAATGAAATGAACACCTACCAGAGTGTACAACCAATCTTTACCCGTTTAAAAGCAAAGTCTTCAAACATTTCACTCCATCCCTGCACATCTATTTATCTATCTATCTATCTATCTATCTATCTATCTGTCTGTCTGTCTGTCTGTCTATCTATCTGTCTGTCTGTCTGTCTGTCTATTATCATTATCTATCTATCTGTTTATCTGTCTATTCATTTACCTATCTTTCTATCTATTATCATTATCTGTCAACCTATCTATCTATCTGTCTATCTATCTTTATCTGTCTATCTATCTTTCTATCTATTATTATTATCTATCTATCTCTCTAGCTATCTATCTTTCTATCTATTATCATTATCTATCTATCTCTCTTTCTATCTATCTTTCTATCTATTATCATTATTTATCTATCTATCTTTCTATCTATTATCATTATCTATCTGTCTATCTATCTATCTAACTATCTGTCTGTGTGTCTGTCTGTCTCTCTTTCTATCTATCTATTTCCATTGTCTATCTATTTCTCTATCTATCTATCTATTTATTATCATTATCTATCTAGCTATCTATCTGTCTATCTGCCTATCTGCCTATCTATCTATCTTTCTATCTATTATCATTATCTTACTATCTATCTATCTTTCTATTATCATTTATCTATCTATCTATCTTTCTATCTATTATCATTATCTATCTATCTATCTTTCTATCTATTATCATTATCTATCTATCGGTCTATCTATTCCCTCTTGGCTATTTCTCTCCATTTCTCACTCGAACACTTTCTCTATCCCTTTATCTCTATCTATCGATGTCTCTATCTATCGCTATCTTATTCCTCCCTCTGCTTCTGTTGTTTCTTGCTCCATCGATGGGCTCATTCAGTCATCTGTCCACCAGTCCTTTTCTTCCGCACCACTTTTCATTCCCCATCCCTCTCCCCCTCTTGTTCTTCCATCCTTTATGCATTCGCTTCTTTATCTGTGTCTCGATCAGCCGCCCCTTGTCAACGAGCGTGACCTGC
This sequence comes from Scyliorhinus torazame, assembly GCF_047496885.1. NCBI lineage: Eukaryota > Metazoa > Chordata > Chondrichthyes > Carcharhiniformes > Scyliorhinidae > Scyliorhinus > Scyliorhinus torazame. The sequence goes on along the minus strand of NC_092710.1, from coordinate 85,725,869 downwards.
CTCGCGCCTGGGGCACACCCTACATTCAACGTCTGCCCAGTTCACTGGCTCCGCATGTACCCGTGTGCACGGAGACACCCACAGTGCCCTCGCTTCCACGTCACTGCGTGGCCTGTCGCGGGGAGGGGGGCGTTGGGTGGGGGTGTACCAGCACAGCAAGTTTCTCGCCGGCCGTCTCTGCTTGCCTCATCGTCTTCTATTTTTAGCGGAGACGCCTGAGACCTGGTCCTGTATTCCTTAATATGGGTGTGTAATACTCTCACCAGTCGCTGCCTTGGGCGCAGGAGCTGATTGCCTGCCCAGGCATTTGCCAATACTACAGCTTTCAGCTTGGAGTCACTGACTCTTTTTCCTCGGACATCCTCCGTCCGACCGTCTTCTGTTGCGAGAGAGAGAGGTCCCCGGGCAGATTCTCGGAACTCGACCCAGAGACTTCCCTTCCCAAACACCTGGCTCGCCATAACCCTCCTTCATAACCCTCCCCCCTCCTCTCTCGCCCTCTCCCACTCTGTCTCCCGCGCGGCATCACCACCCCCCATCGGCTGCTAGACTCCGTGGTGACATGAGGTGCCTGTGGCTGGTCCTGGCCGCCGTGTCCCTGGCTCTCGCCTGGGCGGAGGAGGGGATCGACATCCCAGAGTACGATGGCGTAGACCGAGTTCTCCACCTCTCCCTGAAGAACTACAAACAGGCACTGAAAAAGTTCGACATCATCTGCCTCTACTACCACGAGCCCATCGAGGACGACAAGATCTCGCAGAAACAGTTCGAATGGGACGAGCTGACCCTTGAGGTAAATGACGCCCATCCTTCCGCTCCGCCCGGGCGTGCAGCCCGTCGGCGCGAGGCCGCGTTTCTCCAGGCTCGGTTCACACCCATCTCCGCCACCAGCTCATGAAACCTGGCAGGTTAGCGGGTGCGGGTGGGAATGGTGCACTGGTATTACCCTGGTTAGGATTTAAAACAAGTATTAATAGTCACGGTGCTCACAGAGCTCGGTGAGTTGAAGGATGACTGAGACTTGGGCAGAGAAAGATACAGCAAGGATTGAGTGGAGTCCCGTGTGTCTTCTGTGTGAGCGTGTTTGCAGGAGTGTGTGTGTGTGTGTGTGTGCTCCTCGTATGTTTGTGTGTCCGTATTATTCTGCGTGGGTTTGTGGCATTTGTATGTGTATGATTGTATGTGTGTGTTTGTGTGACTGTGTTTGTGAGCGTTTGTGTGTCTGTGTTTGTTGGTGTCTGTGTGGCTGTCTTTAAGAACGTTTGTACGGCTGGGTCTGCCAGTCTGTGTGTGTGTTTTTGTCAACACTCGCTCAGTACTGACCCTCTGACAGTGCAGCACTCCCTCAGTACTGACCCTCTGACAGTGCAGCCCTCCCTCAGTACTGACCCTCTGACAGTGCAGCGCTCCCTCAGTACTGACCCTCTGACAGTGCAGCACTCCCTCAGTACTGACCCTCTGACAGTGCAGCACTCCCTCAGTACTGACCCTCTGACAGTGTAGCACTCCCACAGTACTGACCCTCTGATAGTGCAGCTCTCCCTCAGTACTGACCCTCTGACAGTGCAGCTCTCCCACAGTACTGACCCTCTGACAGTGCAGCTCTCCCTCAGTACTGACCCTCTGACAGTGCAGAACTCCCTCAGTACTGACCCTCTGACAATGCAGCACTCCCTCAGTAATGACCCTCTGACAGTGCAGCACTCCCTCAGTACTGACCCTCTGACAATGCAGCACTCCCTCAGTACTGACCCTCTGACGGTGCAGAACTCCCTCAGTACTGACTGACAATGCAGCACTCCCTCAGTCCTGACCCTCTGACAGTGCAGCACTCCCTCAGTACTGACTCTCTGACAGTGCAGCACTCCCTCAGTACTGACCTTCTGACAGTGCAGCACTCCCTCAGTACTGACTCTCTGACAGTGCAGCACTCCCTCACTGACCCTCTGACAGTGCAGCACTCCCTCAGTACTGACCCTCTGACAGTGCAGCACTCCCTCAGTACTGACACTCTGACAGTGCAGCACTCCCTCACTGACCCTCTGACAGTGCAGAACTCCCTCAGTACTGACCCTCTGACAGTGCAGCACTCCCTCACTGATCCTCTGACAGTGCAGCGCTCCCTTAGTACTGACCCTCTGACAGTGCAGCACTACCTCAGTACTGACCCTCTGACAGTGCAGCACTCCCTCAGTACTGACCCTCTGACAGTGCAGCACTCCCTCAGTACTGACCCTCAGACAGTGCAGCACTCCCTCAGTACTGACCCTCAGACAGTGCAGCACTCCCTCAGTACTGACCCTCTGACAGTGCAGCACTCCCTCAGTACTGACCCTCTGACAGTGAAGCACTCCCTCAGAACTGACTCTCTGACAGTGCAGCACTCCCTCAGTACTGACCTTCTGACAGTGCAGCACTCCCTCAGGACTGACCCTCTGACAGTGCAGCACTCCCTCAGTACTGACCCTCTGACAGAGCAGCACTCCCTCAGTACTGACCCTCTGACAGTGCAGCACTCCCTCGGAACTGACCCTCTGACAGTGCAGTACCCCCTCAGTACTGACCCTCTGACAGTGCAGCACTCCCTCAGTACTGACCCTCAGACAGTGCAGCGCGCCCTCAGTATTGACCCTCTGACAGTGCAGCACTCCGTCAGTACTGACCCTCTGACAGTGCGGTGGAGGGGGGTGGGGGTGGTGATAGGGGGCTCCAATATGAACTAGTAACCAATGTTTCCAAAAACTCATGAGAAGGATATACGTCAGAGATTTGCAAACTTTTAGTCAAAGACCCGATTTACACACCCAGACTTGCTGTGAACCCAGCTGCATTGGCATGTGGCCATTGCCTTGCCTCGACTGGCACGTCAGTGGATGGCACGGTCTCAGGATTCTGCACAGTTAGAGGCATCTCACCCGAGCAGCTTGCTAACAGCTGATGTGAAGAAATGTTGGCTTCGAACCAGGCATGACTGGTCCAAACCCGTTTATGTTGCTTGGGTTGCATCAATTCGATATTTCTTGCTTAGGTAGCATTTCCGCTCTGGGAGATGAAGGACCAGACCCCAGGCCGTATTACAGAATAGAACCTTTTGAAATTCTATAGGACTCGAGGAGGCCATTCAGCCCACTGAGCCTGTGCTGCCCTATGATCCACTCAGTTCCAACTGCTCTTTCCCCCGTTTCCCTGTAAATTTACCCCTTTCCAGTGTTTCACCCATTCCCCCTTTCTAGAAGTTTCTATTGAATCTGCTTCCACCGCCCTTTCAGGCAGCACCTTCCAGATTACAACAGCTCTCTGTGTAAAAACATTTCTCCTGTAAGACCATAAGGTCATAAGAAATAGGAGGAGAATTGGGCCACTCGGCCCATCGCGTCTGCTCCGCCATTCAATCATGGCTGATATTTTTCTCATCCCCATTCTCCTGCATGCTTCCTATAACCCCTGAACCCCTTATTAATCAAGAACCTATCTATCTCTGCCTTAAAGACACTCCGTGAATTGGCCTCCACAGCCTTCTGCGGCAAAAAGTTCCACAGATTCACCACCCTCTGGCTGAAGAAATTCCTCCTGATCTCTGTTTTAAAGGATCGTCCCTTTAGTCTGAGATCGTGTCCTCATCCTCAAGTTCCGCCCTTCTGGTACTTTGACCAATTCTCATTGAATCATAGAGTGACTACTGTGCAGAAGGAGTCTGCACCGGCCCTCCAAAAGAGTGCCCAGGCCCACTCCCCACTCTATCCCGGTAACCCTACCCAACCTTTGGACACTATGGGGCAATTTAACATGGCCAATCCACCTAACCTGCAGACCTTTGAACTTCAACCTGTGTCCCTCTGGTTACCAACCCTCCTCTCACTGGAAGCATTTTCTCCTCATTTACTTGATACAAACCCTTCCTCATTTTGAACACCTCGATTCAATCTCCACCTTCAACCTTCTGTTTTCAAAGGACAACAATCCCAGCTTCTCCAGTCCCACCTCGACGTCTGATGTCCCTCATCCATGGATCTTCCTCTGCACCCTCTCCGAGGTCTTTACATCCTTCCTGAAGTCTGAGGCCCCTATATTCCAGCTGGCGCTGAGCCAGTGTTTCTTCAGGGTCCACAGTGGCTTCCTTAGCTCTTGTGCCCTTTCCCTCAATCAAGCCACCTATACTGTACATCACTCACATGGCTTGTGGGTAAGACTGAACAGGCCAGGGCTGCTTTATCTAGAAAACAGTAAGAAGTCTGACAACACCAGGTTAAAGTCCAACAGGTTTGTTTCGAATCACTAGCTTTCGGAGCACTGCTCCTTCCTCAGGTGAATGAAGAGGTAGGTTCCAGAAACACATCAATAGACCAAGTCAAAGGTGCAAGACGATACTTTGAATGCGAGCATTTGCAGGTAATTAAGTCTTTACAGATCTAGAGAGAGAGGGGTAATCCCAAGTTAAAGAGGTGCGAATTGTCTCAAACCAGGACAGTTCGTAGGATTTCACCAGCCCAGGCCAGATGGTGGGGGATGAATGTAATGCGACATGAATCCCAGGTCCCGGTTGAGGCCGCACTTATGAGTGTGGAACTTGGCTATCAGTTTCTAAGTGGTTGTGGTGTTGTAAGACTTCTTACTGTGCTCACACCAGTCCAACGCCGGCATCTCCACATCTTTGAGATTAGGAATTGATTTTGACAGGATCAGAGTGAGAATCACAGAATAATACAGCACAGGAGAGGCCCTTCGGCCCATCCAGTCTGCACTGATGCATGAAAAACACCTGAGCTGCCGACCTAATCCCATTTGCCAGCACTTGGCCCATAGCCTTGAATGTTAAGATGCGCCAAGTGTTTATCCAGGTAGTTTTTAAAGGATGTGAGGCATCCCGCCTATACCACCCTCCCAGGCACTGCATTCCAGACCGTCACCAGGATCGACACAAGAGGCGACGTTCCCGCTGGTGGGCGAGACCAGAAGGAGGTGCAGCCATCGACGTTAGACTGTCACTGATAAACCCAACTGAGAATTCAGGTGGAAATCCTTCACTCAGAGAGTTGGAGAGAATGTGGAGCTCACTCCCACTGAGCTCATTGTGTCGTATGAACACGCAGGGCTAAATCGCTGGCTTTGAAAGCAGACCAAGGCAGGCCAGCAGCACGGTTCGATTCCCAGACCAGCCTCCCCGAACAGGTGCCGGAATGTGGTGACTAGGGGCTTTTCACAGTAACTTCATTTGAAGCCTACTTGTGACAAGAAGCGATTTTCATAGAATTTACAGTGCAGTGCATTTTCATTTCATTTTCATTTCAAATAGGAACAGGGGTAGGCCATTCAGCCCATCGAGCTTGCTCCGCCATTCAGGAGGATCCTGGCTGATTTTTTTGTGTTTAAACTCCTGCATTCCCCATCAACCCCTGCCCCCCCCCGATAATCTTTGATTCCCTTGCCAAACAAGAAACTGATCTACCTCCACCTTCAAAATATTAATTGAGCCTTCTGAGGCAGAGTTCTGAGGGTACAAAATTATGAGGGACATAGAAAGGAATGAACGTTTCCCCTTAGTAGAGGGGTCAATAATCAGGGGGCATTGATTTACGATTAGGGGCAGGGGGGTTAGAGGGGATTAGAGGGAAACCTTTTCTCCCAGAGGGTGATGGGAATCTGGAACTCGCTGCCTGAAAGGGTGGTAGAGGCGGGAACCCTCACAACAATTTAGAAGCATTTAGATGAGCGCTTGAAATGTCACGGCACACAAAGCCATAGGCCAAATGCTGGGAAATGGCATTCGAATAGATAGGTTCTTGATGGCCAGCACCAATACGATAGGCCAAAGGGCCTCTTTTGTGTGCTGTAAAACTCCAAACTTACACACCTCCTAAAATATTCTTCTTCTCTGCCTAAAAGTAATTTTCAAATAGAGCCCCCTAGATCGGGACTCACCCACAAAAGGCAATTTCCTTTCAACCTCCAGCCTATCAACGCAATTCAGCACCTCATACACTTCAACCACGTCACCCCCTCGCGCTGATAAACTCGAGTGGAAACAAGCTTTCCTCATCAGCCAGCCCACTCATTCCAGGCATCAATCTAGGATTGCAGCGGTGAGCTGGATAGGTATGTGAAGGATATGTTGGTGAGGGGGTAGGAGGAGGTACGTGTGGAGCAGAATGGGCTGAATGGCCTCTTTCGGAGTTGTACGATTCGTTGCAATTCGTAACAGAACCTCACAGGCCGGAGATTCTCCAACTCCATTGCATGGATGTTTTAACTCAGCCGGAGATTCTCCAACTCCATTGCATGGATGTTTTAACTCGGCCAATGATCTGGCTCTGACCTCTGTATCCTCGGTCAGTTTGGTTGCTCTAGGCCCACACTGCAAACTGGGGAGTTACACCCCATCTTTCCATTTGGCTTTCCAATGCGTCCACAACTAAAGCTGATTTCAACAATCTAAGATCTAGTTTATTATCAGACTGATGTAATGCTGGAATGTTCTCAGAAATTATTCCAGTCCTGATCAAAAGTTATTAAAATGCTTCTCCACACCTAGTTTACATCCAGGCTCAAAACTTGACCAGCCTCCAAAGTCCCCAATCATGCAGACATCAGCTCATGTGAATCTCTGCTGCCCTCTTGTCCCCAACACACAACTCATTCGACATCACCCCGTGTGCTCACTAACCCACTGTCCCCCAGTCCCAAAACGCCTCCATTTTAAAATTCCTCTTATTGTGTCGGACCACTTCAGGAACTCAGAAATTCCTATCTCTATAACCTCTTCCTGCCCCTCCAATCCTCCCTATCTCTGTAACCTCTTCCTGCCAATCCAACCCTCCCCATCTCTGTAACCTCTTCCTGCCCCTCCAACCCTCCCTATCTCTATAACCTATTCCTGCCCCTCCAACCCTCCCTATCTCTGTAACCTCTTCCTGCCACTCCAACCCTCCCTATCTCTGTAACCTCTTCCTGCCCCTCCAACCCTCCCTATCTCTGTAACCTCCTCCAGCCCCAACAACCCACCCTATCTCTGTAACCTCCTCCAGACCCTACAACCCTCCGTATCTCTGTAACCTCCTCCAGCCCCGCCAACCTTCCCAATCTCTGTAACTTCCTCCAGCCCCGCCAACCCTCCCTATCTCTGTAACCTCCTCCAGCCCCGCCAACCCACCCTATCTCTGTAACCTCTTCCTGCCCCTCCAACCCTCCCTATCTCTGTAACCTCCTCCAGCCCCTACAACCCTCCCTATCTCTGTTACCCCCTCCAGTCCCTCCAACCCTCCCTATCTCTGTAACCTCCTCCAGCCCCTCCAACCCTCCCTATCTCTATAACCTCTTCCAGCCCCTACAACACTCCCTACCTCTGTAAACTCCTCCAGCCCCTACAAACCTCCCTATCTCTGTAACCTCCTCCAGCCCATACAACCCTCCCTATCTCTGTAACCTCCCCAGCCCCTACAACTCTCCCTATCTCTACAATCTGCTCCAGATCCTCCAACCCTCCCTATCTCTGTAACCTCCTCCAACCCCTCCCACCCTCTCTATTTCTGTCACCTCCTCCAGCCCCTACAACCCTCCCTATCTCTGTTATCCCCTCCAGCCCCTACAACCCTCCCTATCTCTATAACCTCTTCCAGCTCCTACAACCCTCCCTATCTCTGTAACCTCCTCCAGCCCCTACAACCCTCCCTTTCTCTGTAACATCTTCCAGCCCCAACAATCCTCCCTATCTCTGTCACCTCCTCCAGCCCGTACAACCCTCCCTGTCCCTGTAAGCTCCTCCAGACCCTACAACCATACCTATCTCTGTAACCTCCTCCAGCCCCTACAACCCTCCCTATCTCTACAATCTCCTCCAGCCCCTACAACCCTCCCTATCCCTGTAACCTCCTCCAGCCCCTACAACTCTCCCTAACTCTGTAACCACCTCCAGCCCGTACAACCCTCCCTATCTCTGCAACCTCCTCCAACCCCTACAACCCTCCCTATCTCTGTTACCTCCTCCAGCCCCTACAAACCTCCCTATCCCTGTAACCTTCACCAGCCCCTACAACTCTCCCTATCTCTGTAACCTCCTCCAGCCACCACAACCCTCCCTATCTATCTAACCTCCTCCAGCCCCTAGAACCCTCCCTGTCTCTACAATCTCCTCCAGCCCCTCCAAACCTCCCTATCTCTGGAACCTCTTCCTACCCCTCTAATCCTCCCTACCTATATAACCTGCTGCAACCCCTCCAACCCTCTCTATTTCTGTAACCTCCTTCAGCCCCGACAACTCTCCCTATCTCTGTAACCTCCTCCAGCCCCTATAATCCTCCCTATCTCTGTAAACTCCTCCAGTCCCTTCATTACCCCTATCTCTGTAACCTCCTCCAGCCCCTACAATGGGCAGCACGGTAGCCTTGTGGATAGCACAATTGCTTCACAGCTCCAGGGTCCCAGGTTCGATTCCAGCTTGGGTCACTGTCTGTGCGGAGTCTGCACATCCTCCCCGTGTGTGCGTGGGTTTCCTCCGGGTGCTCCGGTTTCCTCCCACAGTCCAAAGATGTGCAGGTTAGGTGGATTAGCCATGATAAATTGCCCTTAGTGTCCAAAATTGCCCTTAGATTTGGGTGGGGTTACTGGGTTATGGGGATAGGGTGGCGGTGTTGACCTTGGGTAGGGTGCTCTTTCCAAGAGCCGGTGCAGACTTGATGGGCCGAATGGCCTCCCCCTGCACTGTAAATTCTATGATAATCCTCCCTATCTCTGTAAGCTCCTCCAGCCCTTACAACCCTTCCTATCTCTGTAAACTCCTCCGGCCTCTACAATCCTTCCTATCTCTGTAACCTCATCCAGCCCCGACAACCCTCACGATGTCTGTAAACTCTTCCAGCCCCCACAACCCTCCCTATATCTGTAACCTACTCCAGCCCCCACAACCCTCCCCATCTCTGTAACCTACTCCAGCCCCTACAACCTTCCCTATCTCTGTAACCTCCTCCAGCCTCTACAATCCTCCCTATCTCTGTAACCTCCTCCAGCCCCTACAATCCTCCCTATCTCTGTAACCTCCTCCAGCCCTTACAACCCTCCCTATCGCTGTAACCTCCTCCAGCCCCTACAACCCTCCCCATCTCTACAATCTCCTCCAGACCCTCCAACCCTCCCTATCTCTGTAACCTCCTCCAACCACTCCCACCCTCTCTATTTCTGTCACCTCCTCCAGCCCCTACAACCCTCCCTACAACCCAGAGATAACAATCTCTGTTATCCCCTCCAGCCCCTACAACCCGCCCTATCTCTGTAACCTCTTCCAGCTCCTACAACCCTCCCTATCTCTGTAACCTCCTCCAGCCCCTAAAACCCTCCCTTTCTCTGTAACATCTTCCAGCCCCAACAATCCTCCCTATCTCTGTCACCTCCTCCAGCCCCTACAACCGTCCCTGTCCCTGTAACCTCCTCCAGACCCTACAACCATCCCTATCCCTGTAACCTCCTCCAGCCCCTACAACTCTCCCTATCTCTGTCACCTCCTCCAGCCGCTACAACCCTCCCTATTCCTGAAACCTCCTCCAGCCCCTCCAACCTTCCCTATGTCTGTAACCTCCTCCAGCCCCTACAATCCTCCCTATCTCTGTAACCTCCTCCAGCCCCTACAATCCTCCCTATCTCTGTAACCTCCTCCAGCCCTTACAACCCTCCCTATCTCTGTAACCTCCTCCAGCCCCTACAACCCTCCCTATCTCTGTAACCTCCTCCAGACCCTACAACCCTCCCTATCTCTACAATCTCCTCCAGCCCCTACAACCCTCCCTATCTCTACAATCTCCTCCAGACCCTCCAACCCTCCCTATCTCTGTAACCTCCTCGAGACCCTACAACCCTCCCTATCTCTGTAACCTCCTCCAGCCCCTACAACCCTCCCTATCTCTACAATCTCCTCCAGCCCCTACAACCCTCCCTATCCCTGTAACCCCCTCCAGCCCCTACAACTCTCTCTATCTCTGTAACCTCCTCCAGCCCCTACAACCCTCCCTATCTCTGCAACCTCCTCCAGCCCCTACAACCCTCCCTTATCTCTGTTACCTCCTCCAGCCCCTACAAACCTCCCTATCCCTGTAAACTTCACCAGCCCCTACAACTCTCCCTATCTCTGTAACCTCCTCCAGCCACCACAACCCTCCCTATCTATCTAACATCCTCCAGCCCCTAGAACCCTCCCTATCTCTACAATCTCCTCCAGCCCCTCCAACCCTCCCTATCTCTGTAACCTCTTCCTACCCCTCCAATCCTTCCTATCAATATAACCTGCTGCAACCCCTCCAACCCTCTCTATTTCTGTCACCTCCTTCAGCCCGACAACTCTCCCTATCTCTGTAACCTCCTCCAGCCCCTATAATCCTCCCTATCTCTGTAACCTCCTCCAGTCCCTTCATTACCCCTATCTCTGTAACCTCCTCCAGCCACTACAACCCTCCCTATCTCTGTAACCTCATCCATCCCCTACAACCCTCCCTATCTCTGTAACCTCCTCCAGCCCCTACAATGGGCAGCACGGTAGCCTTGTGGATAGCACAAGTGCTTCACAGCTCCAGGGTCCCAGGTTCGATTCCAGCTTGGGTCACTGTCTGTGCGGAGTCTGCACATCCTCCCCGTGTGTACGTGGGTTTCCTCCGGGTGCTCCGGTTTCCTCCCACAGTCCAAAGATGTGCAGGTTAGGTGGATTAGCCAGATAAATTGCCCTCAGTGTCCAAAATTGCCCTTAGATTTGGGTGGGGTTACTGGGTTATGGGGATAGGGTGGCGGTGTTGACCTTGGGTAGGGTGCTCTTTCCAAGAGCCGGTGCAGACTCGATGGGCCGAATGGCCTCCTTCTGCACTGTAAATTCTATGATAATCCTCCCTATCTCTGTAAGCTCCTCCAGCCCTTACAACCCTTCCTATCTCTGAAACCTCCTCCGGCCCCTACAATCCTTCCTATCTCTGTAACCTCATCCAGCCCCGACAACCCTCACTATGTCTGTTATCTCCTCCAGCCCCGACAACCCTCCCTATCTCTGTAAACTATTCCAGCCCCCACAACCCTCCCTATCTCTGTAACCTCCTCCAGCCCCTACAAACCTCCATTTCTCTGGAACGTCTTCCAGCCCTTACAACCCTCCCTATCTCTGTAATCGCTTCCAGCCCCTCCAACCATCCCTATGTCTGTAACCTCCTCCATCCCCTACAATCCCCCCTATCTCTGTAACCTCCTCCAGCCCCTACAACCTTCCCTATCTCTGTAACCTCCTCCAGCCCCTACAATCCTCCCTATCTCTGTAACCTCCTCCAGGCCCTACAATCCTCCCTATCTCTGTAACCTCCTCCAGCCCTTACAACCCTCCCTATCTCTGTAACCTCCTCCAGCCCCTACAACCCTCCCTATGTCTGTAACCTCCTCCAGCCCGTACAACTCTCCCTACCCCTGTAACCTCCTCCAGCCCCTACAACCCTCCCTAACTCTTCAGTCTCCTCCAGCCCCTCCAACCCTCCCTATCTCTGTAACCTCCTCCAGCCCTCTCTATTTCTATAACCTCCTCCAGCCCATACAATTCTCCCGATCACTGTTATCTCCTCCAGCCCTTACAACCCTCCCTATCTCTGTAACCTCCTCCAGCCCCTGCAACCCTCCCTATCTCTGTAACATTCTCCAGCCCCTAAAATCCTCCCTATCTCTATAACCTCCACCAGTCCCTACAACCCTCCCTAACCCTGTAACATCCTCCAGACCCTCCAACTCACCATTTCTGTATAACCTCCTCCAGCACCTACAAACCTCCCTATCCCTGTAACCTCCTCCAGCCCCTTCAACTCTCCCTATCTCTGTAACCTCCTCCAGCCCCTACAATCCTCCCTATCTCTGTAACCTCCTCCAGCCCCTACAACCCTCCCTACGTCTGTAACCTCCTCCAGCCCGTACAACTCTCCCTATCTCTGTAACCTCCTCCAACCCATACAACTCTCCCTATCCCTGTAACATACTCCAGCCCCTACAACCCTCCCTAACTCTTCAGTCTCCTCCAGCCCCTCCAACCCTCCCTATCTCTGTAACCTCCTCCAGCCCCTCCAACCCTCTCTATTTCTGTGACCTCCTCCAGCCCCTACAATCCTCCCTATCTCTGTAACCTCCTCCAGCCCCTAAAACCATCCCTATCTCTGTAACCTCTTCCAGCCCCTACAATCCTCCCTATCTCTGTAACCTCCTCCAGCACCAAAAACCCTCCCTATCTGTGTAACCTCCTCCAGCCCCTACAACCCTCCCTATCTCTGTAACCTCCTCCAGCCCCTACAAACCTCCCTATCTCTGTAACCTCCTCGAGTCCATACAACCCTCCCTATCTCTGTAACCTCCTCCATGCCCTACAGCATTCCCTATCTCTACAATCTCCTCCAGCCCCTCCAACCCTTCCTATCTCTGTACCTTCCTCCAACCCCTCCAACCCTCCCTATCTCTGTAACCTCCTCCAGCTCCTGCAACCCTCCCTAACCCTACAATCTCCTCCAGCCCCTCCAACCCTCCCTATCTCTGTAATCTCTTCCAGCCCCTCCAACCATCCTTATGTCTGTAACCTCCTCCATCCCCTACAATCCCCCCTATCTCTGTAACCTCCTCCAGCCCCTACAACACTATCTATTTCTGTAATCTCTTCCAGCCCCTCCAACCATCCCTATGTTTGTAACCTCCTCCAACCCCTCCAAACATCCCTATCTCTACAATCTCCTCCAGTCCCTCCAACCCTATCTATATCTGTAATCTCTTCCAGCCCCTCCAACCATCCCTATGTCTGTAACCTCCTCCATCCCCTACAATCCCCCCTATCTCTGTAACCACCTCCAGCCCCTACAACCCTCCCTTTCCCTGTAACCTCTTTCAGCCACTACAACTCTCCCTATCTCTGTAACCTCCTCCAACCCCTCCAAACATCCCTATCTCTACAATCTCCTCCAGTCCCTCCAACCCTCTCTATTTCTGTAAACTCCTTCAGCCCCTACAACTCTCTCTGTCTCTGTAAACTCCTCCACCCCCTAAAATCCTCCCTATCTCTGTAACCTCCTCCAGTCCCTACAACCCCGCCTATCTCTGTAACTTCCTGCATCTCCTACAAGCCTCTCCACGTCTGAAACCTCCTCCAGCCCCTACAATCCTCCCTATCTCTGTAACCTCCTCCAGTCCCTACAACCATCCTTATCTCTGTAACCTCCTCCAGCCCCTACAACCCGCCCTATCTCTGTAACCTCCTCCACCCCCTACAACCCTCCCTATCTCTGTAACCTCCTCCAGCCCTTACAACCCTCCCTATCTCTATAACCTCCTTCAGCCCCTACAATCCTCCCTATCTCTGGAACCTCCTCCAGCCCATACAACCCTCCTTATGTCTGTAATCTCCTCCAGCCCTACAACTTTCCCTATCTCTGTAACCTCCTCCAGCCCCAACAACTCTCCCTATCCCTATAACCTCCTCCAGCACCTACAACTCTCCCTCTGTCTGTAATCTCCTCCAGCCCGTACAACCCGCCCTATCTCTGTAACCTCCTCCAGCCCATACAAATCTCCCTAACTCTGTGAAATACTCCAGCTCATACAAGCCTCCCTATCTCTGTAACATCCTCCAACCCTCCCTATCTCGATAACCTCCTCCAGCCCCTACAATCCTCCCTATCTCTGTAACCTCTTCCAGGTCCTACAACCCTCCCTAACCCTACAATCTCCTCCAGTCGCTCCAACCCTCCCTTTCTCTGTAACGTCTTCCAGCCACTCCAATCCTCCCTATCTCTGTCACCTCCTCCAGTCACTCCAACACTCCCTTTCTCTGTAACGTCTTCCAGCACCTACAATTCTGTCCATGTAACCTCGTCCAGCCCCTACAACCCTCCCTATCTCTGTAACCTCCTCAAGCCCCGACAACACTCCCTATCTCTGTAACCTCCTCCAGCCCGTACAACCCTCCCTATCTCTGTAACCTACTCCACCCCCTACAACCCTCCCTATCTCTGTAACCTCCTCCAGCCCTTACATCCCTCTCTATCTCTACAACCTCCTCCAGCCCCTACAATCCTCCCTATCTCTGTAACCTCCTCCAGCCCCTATAACCCTCCCTATGTCTGTAATCTCCTCCAGCCCGTACAACTCTCCCTATCTCTGTAACCTCCTCCAGCCCCTACAATCCTCCCTATGTCTGTAATCTCTTCCAGGTCCTACAACCCTCCCTAACCCTACAATCTCCTCCAGTCCCTCCAACCCTCCCTTTCTCTGTAACGTCTTCCAGCCCCTACAATCCTCCCTATCTCTGTCACTTCCTCCAGCCCCTACAACCCTCCCTATCTCTGTGACCTCCTCCAGCCCCTACAACCCTCCATATCTCAGTAACCTCCTCCAGCCCCTACAACCCTCCCTATCTCTGTAACCTCCTCCAACCCCTACAACCCTCCCTATCTCTGTAACCTCCTCCAGCCCCTGCAACCCTCCCTATCTCTGTAACCTCCTCCAGCCCCTAAAATCCTCCCTATCTCTATAACCTCCACCAGTCACTACAACCCTCCCTATCCCTGTAACATCCTCCAGCACCTCCAACTCACCATTTCTGTATAACCTCCTCCAGCCCCTACAAACATCCCTATCCCTGTAATCTCCTCCAGCCCCTCCAACTCACCATTTCTGTGTAACCTCCTCCAGCCCCTACAACCCTCCCTATCCCTGTTACCTCCTCCAGCCCCTACAACCCTCCATATCTCTGTAACCTCCTCCAGCCCCTACAACCCTCCCTAACTCTTCAGTCTCCCCCAGCCCCTCCAACCCTCCCTATCTCTGTAACCTCCTCCAGCCACTGCAACCCTCTCTATTTCTGTGACCTCCTCCAGCCCCTACAATCCTCCCTATCTCTGCAACCTCCTCCAGCCCCTAAAATCCTCCCTATCTCTGTAACCTCTTCATGCCCCTACAACCCTCCCTATCCCTGTAACACCCTACAGCCCCTAAAATCCTCCCTATCTCTGTAACCTCCTCCAGCCCTCTTATTTCTAGAACCTCCTCCAGCCCCTACAATTCTCCCGATCTCTGTTATCTCCTCCAGCCCTTACAACCCTCCCTATCTCTTTGACCTCCTCGAGCCCCTGCAACACTCCCTATCTCTGTAACATTCTCCAGCCCCTAAAATCCTCCCTATCTCTATAACCTCCACCAGTCACTACAACCCTCCCTATCCCTGTAACATCCTCCAGCCCCTCCAACTCACCATTTCTGTATAACCTCCTCCAGCCCCTACAAACATCCCTATCCCTGTAAACTCCTCCAGCCACTTCAACTCTCCCTATCTCTGTAACCTCCTCCAGCCCCTACAATCTTCCCTATCTCTGTAACCTCCTCCAGCCCTTACAACCCACCCTATCTCTGTAACCTCCTCCAGCCCCTACAACCCTCCCTATGTCTGTAACCTCCTCCAGCCCGTACAACTCTCCCTATCTCTGTAACCTCCTCCAGCCCCTACAACTCTCCCTATCCCGGTAACCTCCTCCAGCCCCTACAACCCTCCCTAACTCTTCAGTCTCCTCCAGCCCCTCCAAACCTCCCTATCTCTGTAACCTCCTCTAGCCCCACCAACCGTCTCTATTTCTGTGACCTCCTCCAGCCCCTACAATCCTCCCTATCTCTGTAACCTCCTCCAGCCCCGAAAACCCTCCCTATTTCTGTAACCTCTTCATGCCCCTACAACCCTCCCTATCCCTGTAACACCTTCCAGCCCCTAAAATTTTCCCTATCTCTGTAACCTCCTCCAGCCCCTACAACCCTCCGTATCTCTGTAACCTCCTCCAACCCCTCCAAACCTCCCTATCATTGTAACCTCCTCCAGCTCCTACAACCATCCCTATCTCTGTAACCTCCTCCAGCCCCTACAATCCTCCCTATCTCTGTAAACTCCTTCAGCACCGAAAACACTCCCTATATCTGTAACCTCCTCCAGCCCTTACAACCCTCCCTATCTCTGTAACCTCCTCCAGCCCCTACAAACCTCCCTATCTCTGTAACCTCCTCGAGTCCATACAACCCTCCCTATCTCTGTAACCTCCTCCAGCTCCTGCAACCCTCCCTAACCCTACAATCTCCTCCAGTCCCTCCAACCCTCTCTATTTCTGTAAACTCCTTCAGCACCTACAACTCTCCCTGTCTCTGTAACCTCCTCCAGCCCCTAAAATCCTTCCTATCTCTGTAACCTCCTCCAGTCCCTACAACCCCGCCTATCTCTGTAATTTCCTCCATCCCCTACCAGCCTCTCCACGTCTGAAACCTCCTCCAGCTCCTACAATCCTCCCTATCTCTGTAACCTCCTCCAGTCCCAACAACCATCCTTAGCTCTGTAACCTCCTCCAGCCCTTACTACCCTCCCTATCTCTGTAACCTCCTCCAGCCCTTACAACCCTCCCTATCTCTGTAACCTCCTCCACCCCCTACAACCCTTCCTATCTCTGTAACCTCCTCCAGCCCTTACAACCCTCCCTATCTCTATAACCTCCTCCAGCCCCTACAATCCTCCCTATCTCTGTAACCTCCTCCAGCCCCTACATCCCTCCCTATCTCTGTAACCTCCTCCAGCCGCTACAACCCTCCCTATGTCTGTAATCTCCTCCAGCCCGTACAACCCGCCCTATCTCTGTAACCTCCTCCAGCCCATACAAATCTCCCTAACTCTGTGACATACTCCAGCCCATACAACCCTCCCTATCTCTGTAACCTCCTCCAGCCCCTACAATCCTCCCTATCTCTGTAACCTCTTCCAGGTCCTACAACCCTCCCTAACCCTACAGTCTCCTCCAGTCCCTCCAAGCCTCCCTATCTCTGTAACCTCCTCCAGCCCTTACAACCCTCCCTATCTCTATAACCTCCTCCAGCCCCTACAATCCTCCCTATCTCTGGAACCTCCTCCAGCCCCTACAACCCTCCCCATGTCTGTAATCTCCTCCAGCCCGTACAACTCTCCCTATCTCTGTAACCTCCTCCAGCCCCTACATCCCTCCCTATCTCTGTAACCTCCTCCAGGTCCTACAACCCTCCCTAACCCTACAATCTCCTCCAGTCCCTCCAACCCTCCCTTTCTCTGTAACGTCTGCCAGCCCCTACAATCCTCCCTATCTCTGTTACCTCCTCCAGTCCCTCCAACCCTCCCTTTCTCTGTAACGTCTTCCAGGCCCTACAATCCTCCCTATCTCTGTCACCTCCTCCAGCTCTTACAACCCTCCCTGTCCATGTAACCTCCTCCAGCCCATACAACCCTCCCTATCTCTGTAACCTACTCCACCCCCTACAACCCTCCCTATCTCTGTAACCTCCTCCAGCCCTTACATCCCTCCCTATCTCTACAACCTCCTCCAGCCCCTACAATCCTGCCTATCTCTGTAACCTCCTCGAGCACCTATAACCCTCCCTCTGTCTGTAATCTCCTCCAGCCCGTACAATTCTCCCTATCTCTGTAACCTCCTCTAGCCCCTACAACCCTCCCTATCCCTGTAACCTCCTGCAGCCCCTACAACTCTCCCTATCTCTGTAACCTCCTCCAGCCCCTACATCCCTCCCTATCTCTGTAACCTCCTCCAGCCGCTACAACCCTCTCTTACTCTACAATCTCCTCCAGCCCCTACAACCCTCCCTAACTCTACAATCTCCTCCAGCCCCTCCAAACCTCCCTATTTCTGTAACTACTTCCAGCACCTACAATCCTCCCTGTCTCTCCAACCTCCTCCAGCCCCTAAAACCCTCCCTATCTCTGTAACCTCCTCAAGCCCCTACAACCCTCCCTATCCCTATAACCTCCTCCAGCCCCTACAATCCTCCTTATCTCTGTAACGTTCTCCAGCCCGTACAACCCACCCTATCGCTGTAACCTCCTCCAGCCCCTACAACCCTCCCTATCTCTGTGACCTCCTCCAGCCCCTCCAACCCTCCCTATCTCTGTAACCTCTTCCTACCCCTCCAATCCTTCCTATCTATATAACCTACTGCAACCCCTCCAACCCTCTCTATTTCTGTAACCTCCTTCAGCCCCGACAACTCTCCCTATCTCTGTAACCTCCTCCAGCCCCTATAATCCTCCCTATCTCTGTAACCTCCTCCAGTCCCTTCATTACCCCTATCTCTGTAACCTCCTCAAGCCACTACAACCCTCCCTATCTCTGGAACCTCATCCATCCCCTACAACCCTCCCTATCTCTGTAACCACCTCCAGCCCCTACAATGGGCAGCACGGTAGCCTTGTGGATAGCACAATTGCTTCACAGCTCCAGGGTCCCAGGTTCGATTCCAGCTTGGGTCACTGTCTGTGCGGAGTCTTCACATCCTCCCTGTGTGTGCGTGGGTTTCCTCCGGGTGCTCCGGTTTCCTCCCACAGTCCAAAGATGTGCAGGTTTGGTGGATTAGCCAGATAAATTGCCCTTAGTGTCCAAAATTGCCCTTAGATTTGGGTGGGGTTACTGGGTTATGGGGATAGGGTGGTGATGTTGACCTTGGGTAGGGTGCTCTTTCCAACAGCCGGTGCAGACTCGATGGGCCGAATGGCCTCCTTCTGCACTGTAAATTCTATGATAATCCTCCCTATCTCTGTAAGCTCCTCCAGCCCTTACAACCCTTCCTATCTCTGAAACCTCCTCCGGCCCCTACAATCCTTCCTATCTCTGTAATCGCATCCAGCTCCGACAACCCTCACTATGTCTGTTATCTCCTCCAGCCCCGACAACCCTCCCTATCTCTGTAAACTCTTCCAGCCCCCACAACCCTCCCTATCTCTGAAACCTCCTCCAGCCCCTACACACCTCCATTTCTCTGGAACGTCTTCCAGCCTCTACAATCCTCCCTATCTCTGTCACTTCCTCCAGCCGCTACAACCCTCCCTATTCCTGAAACCCCCTCAAGCCCCTACAACCTTCCCTATCTCTGTAACCTCCTCCAGCCCGTACAATCCTCCCTATCTCTGTAACCTCCTCCAGCCCCTACAATCCTCCCTATCTCTGTAACCTCCTCCAGCCCTTATAACCCTCCCTATCTCTGTAACCTCCTCCAACCCCTACAACCCTCCCTATGTCTGTAACCTCCTCCAGCCCGTACAACTCTCCCTATCTCTGTAACCTCCTCCAGCCCCTACAACTCTCCCTAACTCTTCAGTCTCCTCCAGCCCCTCCAACCCTCCCTATCTCTGTAACCTCCTCCAGCCCTCTCTATTTCTATAACCACCTCCAGCCCCTACAATTCTCCCGATCTCTGTTATCTCCTCCAGCCCCTACAACCCTCCCTATCTCTGTAACCTCCTCCAGCTCCTGCAACCCTCCCTATGTCTGTAACCTCCTCCAGCCCGTACAACTCTCCCTATCTCTGTAACCTCCTCCAGACCCTACAACTCTCCATATCCCTGTAACCACCTCCAGCCCCTACAACCCTCCCTATCTCTGTAACCTCCTCCAGCCCTCTCTATTTCTATAACCTCCTCCAGCCCCTACAATTCTCCCGATCTCTGTTATCTCCTCCAGCCCCTACAACACTCCCTATCCCTGTAACCTCCTCCAGCCCCTTCAACTCTCCCTATCTCTGTAACCTCCTCCAGCCCCTACAATCCTCCCTATCTCTGTAACCTCCTCCAGCCCTTACAACCCTCCCTATCTCTGTAACCTCCTCCAGCCCCTTCAACTCTCCCTATCTCTGTAACCTCCTCCAGCCCCTATAATCCTCCCTATCTCTGTAACCTCCTCCAGTCCCTTCATTACCCCTATCTCTGTAACCTACTCAAGCCACTACAACCCTCCCTATCTCTGTAACCTCCTCCAGCCCCTACAACCCTCCCTCCGTCTGTAACCTCCTCCATCCCGTACAACTCTCCCTATCTCTGTAACCTCCTCCAACCCATACAACTCTCCCTATCCCTGTAACATCCTCCAGCCCCTACAACCCTCCCTAACTCTTCAGTCTCCTCCAGCCCCTCCAACCCTCCCGATCTCTGTAGCCTCCTCCAGCCTCTCCAACCGTCTCTATTTCTGTGACCTCCTCCAGCCCCTACAATCCTCCCTATCTCTGTAACCTCCTCCAGCCCCTAAAACCCTCCCGATCTCTGTAACCTCTTCCAGCCCCTACAATCCTCCCTATCTCTGTAACCTCCTCCAGCACCAAAAACCCTCCCTATCTGTGTAACCTCCTCCAGCCCCTACAACCCTCCCTATCTCTGTAACCTCCTCCAGCCTCTACAAACCTCCCTATCTCTGTAACCTCCTCTAGTCCATACAACCCTCCCTATCTCTGTAACCTCCTCCAGCCCTTACATCCCTCCCTATCTCTGTAACCTCCTCCAGCCCCTACAATCCTCCCTATCTCTGTAGCCTCCTCCAGCCCCTATAACCCTCCCTATGTCTGTAATCTCCTCCAGCCCGTACAAATCTCCCTATCTCTGTAACCTCCTCCAGCCCCTACAACCCTCCCTATCCCTAAAACCTCCTCCAGCCCCTACAACTCTCCCTATCTCTGTAACCTCCTCCAGCCCCTACATCCCTCCCTATCTCTGTAACCTCCTCCAGCCGCTACAACCCTCCCATACTCTACAATCTCCTCCAGCCCCTACAACCCTCCCTAACTCTACAATCTCCTCCAGCCCCTCCAAACCTCCCTATTTCTGTAACCACTTCCAGCCCCTACAATCCTCCCTATCTCTCTAACCTCCTCCAGCCCCTAAAACCCTCCCTATCTCTGTAACCTCCTCAAGCCCCTACAACCCTCCCTATCCCTGTAACCTCCTCCAGCCCCTACAATCCTCCTTATCTCTGTAACCTCCTCAGCCCATACAACCCGCCCTATCTCTGTAACCTGCTCCAGCCCCTACAACCCTCCCTATCTCTGTGACCTCCTCCAGCCCCTACAACCCTCCCTATCTCTGTAACCTCCTCCAGCCCCTACAACCCTCCCTATCTCTGTAACCTCCTCCAACCCATACAACCCTCCCTATCTCTGTAACCTCCTCCAGCCCCAAAACCCTCCCTATCCCTGTAACCTCCTCCAACCCCTACAACCCTCCCTATCCCTGTAACCTCCTCCAGCCCCTCCAACTCGCCATTTCTGTGTAACCTCCTCCAGACCCTACAACACTCCCTATCCCTGTTACCTCCTCCCGCCCCTACAACCCTCCCTATCTCTGTAACCTCCTCGAGCCCTACAACCCTCCCTATCACTGTAACCTCCTCCAGCCCCATAACCCTCCCTATCTCTTTAAACTCCTCCAACCCTCTCTATTTCTATAACCTCCTCCAGCCCCTACAATTCTCCCGATCTCTGTTATCTCCTCCAGCACTTACAACCCTCCCTATCTCTGTAACCTCCTCCAGCCCCTGCAATCCTCCCTTTCTCTGCAACATTCTCCAGCCCCTCCATCTCACCATTTCTGTATAACCTCCTACAGCCCTTACAAACCTCCCTATCCCTACAATCTCCTCCAGTCCCTCCAACCCTCCCTTTCTCTGTAACGTCTTCCAGCCCCTACAACCCTCCCTATCTCTGTGACCTCCTCCAGCCCCTACAACCCTCCCTATCTCAGTAACCTCCTCCAGCCCCTACAACCCTCCCTATCTCTGTAACCTCCTCCAAACCCTACAACCCTCCCTATCCCTGTAATCTCCTCCAGCCCCTCCAACTCACCATTTTTGTGTAACCTCCTCCAGCCCCTACAACCCTCCCTATCCCTGTTACCTCCTCCAGCCCCTACAACCCTCCCTATCTCTGTAACCTCCTCCAGCCCCTACAACCCTCCCTAACTCTTCAGTCTCCTCCAGCCCCTCCAACCCTCCCTATCTCTGTAACCTCTTCCAGCCACTCCAACCCTCTCTATTTCTGTGACCTCCTCCAGCCCCTACAATCCTCCCTATCTCTGTAACCTCCTCCAGCCTCTAAAATCCTCCCTACCTCTGTAACCTCTTCATGCCCCTACAACCCTCCCTATCCCTGTAACACCCTACAGCCCCTAAAATCCTCCCTACCTCTGTAACCTCCTCCAGCCCTCTCTATTTCTAGAACCTCCTCCAGCCCCTACAATTCTCCTGATCTCTGTTATCTCCTCCAGCGCTTACAACCCTCCCTATCTCTGTAACCTCCTCGAGCCCCTGCAACATTCCCTATCTCTGTAACATTCTCCAGCCACTAAAATCCTCCCTATCTCTATAACCTCCACCAGTCGCTACAACCCTCCCTATCCCTGTAACATCCTCCAGCCCCTCCAACTCACCATTTCTGTATAACCTCCTCCAGCCCCGACAAACATCCCTATCCCTGTAACCTCCTCCAGCCCCTTCAACTCTCCCTATCTCTGTAACCTCCTCCAGCCACTACAATCCTCCCTATCTCTGAAACCTCCTCCAGCCCTTACAACCCACCCTATCTCTGTAACCTCCTCTAGCCCCTACAACCCTCTCTATGTCTGTAACCTCCTCCAGCCCCTACAACTCTCCCTATCCCTGTAACCTCCTCCAGCCCCTACAACCCTCCCTAACACTTCAGTCTCCTCCAGCCCCTCCAACCCTCCCTATCTCTGTAACCTCCTCCAGCCCCTACAATCCTCCCTATCTCTGTAACCTCCTCCAGCCCCTACAATCCTCCCTATCTCTGTAACCTCCTCCAGCCCCTACAACTCTCCCTATCTCTGTAACCTCCTCCAGCCCCTACATCCCTCCCTATCTCTGTAACGTCCTCCAGCCGCTACAACCCTCCCATACTCTACAATCTCCTCCAGCCCCTACAACCCTCCCTAACTCTACAATCTCCTCCAGCCCCTCCAAACCTCCCTATTTCTGTCACCACTTCCAGCCCCTACAATCCTCCCTATCTCTCTAACCTCCTCCAGCCCCTAAAACCCTCCCTATCTCTGTAACCTCCTCAAGCCCCTACAACCCTCCCTATCCCTGTAACCTCATCCAGCCCCTACAATCCTCCTTATCTCTGTAACCTCCTCAGCCCATACAACCCGCCCTATCTCTGTAAACTCCTCCAGCCCCTACAACCCTCCCTATCTCTGTGACCTCCTCCAGCCCCTACAACCCTTGATATCTCTGTACCCTCCTCCAGCCCCTACAACCCTCCCTATCTCTGTAACCTCCTCCAGCCCCAAAACTCTCCCTATCCCTGTAACCTCCTCCAACCCCTACAACCCTCCCTATCCCTGTAACCTCCTCCAGCCCCTCCAACTCACCATTTCTGTGTAAACTCCTCCAGACCCTACAACCCTCCCTATCCCTGTTACCTCCTCCCGCCCCTACAACCCTCCCTATCTCTGTAACCTCCTCGAGCCCTACAACCCTCCCTATCTCTGTAACCTCCTCCAGCCCCACAACCCTCCCTATCTCTTTAAACTCCTCCAACCATCTCTATTTCTATAACCTCCTCCAGCCCCTACAATTCTCCCGATCTCTGTTATCTCCTCCAGCACTTAGAACCCTCCCTATCTCTGTAACCTCCTCCAGCCCCACAACCCTCCCTATCTCTTTAAACTCCTCCAACCATCTCTATTTCTATAACCTCATCCAGCCCCTGCAATCCTCCCTATCTCTGTAACCTCCTCCAGTCCCTAAAATCCTTCCTATCTCTGTAACCTCCTCCAGTCCCTACAACCCCGCCTATCTCTGTAATTTCCTCCATCCCCTACCAGCCTCTCCACGTCTGAAACCTCCTCCAGCTCCTACAATCCTCCCTATCTCTGTAACCTCCTCCAGTCCCAACAACCATCCTTAGCTCTGTAACCTCCTCCAGCCCCTACAACCCGGCCTATCTCAGTAACCTCCTCCAGCCCTTACTACCCTCCCTATCTCTGTAACCTCCTCCAGCCCTTACAACCCTCCCTATTTCTGTAACCTCCTCCACCCCCTACAACCCTTCCGATCTCTGTAACCTCCTCCAGCCCTTACAACCCTCCCTATCTCTATAACCTCCTCCAGCCCCTACAATCCTCCCTATCTCTGGAACCTCCTCCAGCCCCTAAAACCCTGCCTATGTCTGTAATCTCCTCCAGCCCGTACAACTCTCCCTAGCTCTGTAACCTCCTCCAGCCCCTACAACTCTCCCAATCCCTATAACCACCTCCAGCACCTACAACTCTCCCTATCTCTGTAACCTCCTCCAGCCCCTACATCCCTCCCTATCTCTGTAACCTCCTCCAACCGCTACAACCCTCCCTATGTCTGTAATCTCCTCCAGCCCGTACAACCCGCCCTATCTCTGTAACCTCCTCCAGCCCATACAAATCTCCCTAACTCTGTGACATACTCCAGTCATACAACCCTCCCTATCTCTGTAACCTCCTCCAACCCTCCCTATCTCTGTAACCTCCTCCAGCCCCTACAATCCTCCCTATCTCTGTAACCTCTTCCAGGTCCTACAACCCTCCCTAACCCTACAGTCTCCTCCAGTCCCTCCAAGCCTCCCTATCTCTGTAACCTCCTCCAGCCCTTACAACCCTCCCTATCTCTATAACCTCCTCCAGCCCCTACAATCCTCCCTATCTCTGGAACCTCCTCCAGCCCCTACAACCCTCCCAATGTCTGTAATCTACTCCAGCCCGTACAACTCTCCCTATCTCTGTAACCTCCTCCAGCCCCTACATCCCTCCCTATCTCTGTAACCTCCTCCAGGTCCTACAACCCTCCCTAACCCTACAATCTCCTCCAGTCCCTCCAACCCTCCCTTTCTCTGTAACGTCTTCCAGCCCCTACAATCCTCCCTATCTCTGTTACCTCCTCCAGTCCCTCCAACCCTCCCTTTCTCTGTAACGTCTTCCAGGCCCTACAATCCTCCCTATCTCTGTCACCTCCTCCAGCTCTTACAACCCTCCCTGTCCATGTAACCTCCTCCAGCCCATACAACCCTCCCTATCTCTGTAACCTACTCCACCCCCTACAACCCTCCCTATCTCTGTAACCTCCTCCAGCCCTTACATCCCTCCCTATCTCTACAACCTCCTCCAGCCCCTACAATCCTCCCTATCTCTGTAACCTCCTCCAGCACCTATAACCCTCCCTCTGTCTGTAATCTCCTCCAGCCCGTACAATTCTCCCTATCTCTGTAACCTCCTCTAGCCCCTACAACCCTCCCTATCCCTGTAACCTCCTGCAGCCCCTACAACTCTCCCTATCTCTGTAACCTCCTCCAGCCCCTACATCCCTCCCTATCTCTGTAACCTCCTCCAGCCGCTACAACCCTCTCTTACTCTACAATCTCCTCCAGCCCCTACAACCCTCCCTAACTCTACAATCTCCTCCAGCCCCTCCAAACCTCCCTATTTCTGTAACTACTTCCAGCACCTACAATCCTCCCTGTCTCTCCAACCTCCTCCAGCCCCTAAAACCCTCCCTATCTCTGTAACCTCCTCAAGCCCCTACAACCCTCCCTATCCCTATAACCTCCTCCAGCCCCTACAATCCTCCTTATCTCTGTAACGTTCTCCAGCCCGTACAACCCACCCTATCTCTGTAACCTCCTCCAGACCCTACAACCCTCCCTATCTCTATGACCTCCTCCAGCCCCTCCAACCCTCCCTATCTCTGTAACCTCTTCCTACCCCTCCAATCCTTCCTATCTATATAACCTACTGCAACCCCTCCAACCCTCTCTATTTCTGTAACCTCCTTCAGCCCCGACAACTCTCCCTATCTCTGTAACCTCCTCCAGCCCCTTCATTACGCCTATCTCTGTAACCTCCTCAAGCCACTACAACCCTCCCTATCTCTGGAACCTCATCCATCCCCTACAACCCTCCCTATCTCTGTAACCACCTCCAGCCCCTACAATGGGCAGCACGGTAGCCTTGTGGATAGCACAATTGCTTCACAGCTCCAGGGTCCCAGGTTCGATTCCAGCTTGGGTCACTGTCTGTGCGGAGTCTTCACATCCTCCCTGTGTGTGCGTGGGTTTCCTCCGGGTGCTCCGGTTTCCTCCCACAGTCCAAAGATGTGCAGGTTTGGTGGATTAGCCAGATAAATTGCCCTTAGTGTCCAAAATTGCCCTTAGATTTGGGTGGGGTTACTGGGTTATGGGGAGAGGGTGGTGGTGTTGACCTTGGGTAGGGTGCTCTTTCCAACAGCCGGTGCAGACTCGATGGGCCGAATGGCCTCCTTCTGCACTGTAAATTCTATGATAATCCTCCCTATCTCTGTAAGCTCCTCCAGCCCTTACAACCCTTCCTATCTCTGAAACCTCCTCCGGCCCCTACAATCCTTCCTATCTCTGTAATCGCATCCAGCCCCGACAACCCTCACTATGTCTGTTATCTCCTCCAGCCCCGACAACCCTCCCTATCTCTGTAAACTCTTCCAGCCCCCACAACCCTCCCTATCTCTGAAACCTCCTCCAGCCCCTACACACCTCCATTTCTCTGGAACGTCTTCCAGCCTCTACAATCCTCCCTATCTCTGTCACTTCCTCCAGCCGCTACAACCCTCCCTATTCCTGAAACCCCCTCAAGCCCCTACAACCTTCCCTATCTCTGTAACCTCCTCCAGCCCGTACAATCCTCCCTATCTCTGTAACCTCCTCCAGCCCCTACAATCCTCCCTATCTCTGTAACCTCCTCCAGCCCTTACAACCCTCCCTATCTCTGTAACCTCCTCCAACCCCTACAACACTCCCTATGTCTGTAACCTCCTCCAGCCCGTACAACTCTCCCTATCTCTCTAACCTCCTCCAGCCCCTACAACTCTCCACATCCCTGTAACCTCCTCCAGCCCCTACAACCCTCCCTAACTCTTCAGTCTCCTCCAGCCCCTCCAACCCTCCCTATCTCTGTAACCTCCTCCAGCCCTCTCTATTTCTATAACCACCTCCAGCCCCTACAATTCTCCCGATCTCTGTTATCTCCTCCAGCCCCTACAACCCTCCCTATCTCTGTAACCTCCTCCAGCTCCTGCAACCCTCCCTATGTCTGTAACCTCCTCCAGCCCGTACAACTCTCCCTATCTCTGTAACCTCCTCCAGCCCCTACAACTCTCCATATCCCTGTAACCTCCTCCAGCCCCTCCAACCCTCCCTATCTCTGTAACCTCCTCCAGCCCTCTCTATTTCTATAACCTCCTCCAGCCCCTACAATTCTCCCGATCTCTGTTATCTCCTCCAGCCCCTACAACCCTCCCTATCCCTGTAACCTCCTCCAGCCCCTTCAACTCTCCCTATCTCTGTAACCTCCTCCAGCCCCTACAATCCTCCCTATCTCTGTAACCTCCTCCAGCCCTTACAACCCTCCCTATCTCTGTAACCTCCTCCAGCCCCTACAACCCTCCCTCCGTCTGTAACCTCCTCCATCCCGTACAACTCTCCCTATCTCTGTAACCTCCTCCAACCCATACAACTCTCCCTATCCCTGTAACATCCTCCAGCCCCTACAACCCTCCCTAACTCTTCAGTCTCCTCCAGCCCCTCCAACCCTCCCGATCTCTGTAACCTCCTCCAGCCCCTCCAACCGTCTCTATTTCTGTGACCTCCTCCAGCCCCTACAATCCTCCCTATCTCTGTAACCTCCTCCAGCCCCTTAAACCCTCCCGATCTCTGTAACCTCTTCCAGTCCCTACAATCCTCCCTATCTCTGTAACCTCCTCCAGCACCAAAAACCCTCCCTATCTGTGTAACCTCCTCCAGCCCCTACAACCCTCCCTATCTCTGTAACCTCCTCCAGCCTCTACAAACCTCCCTATCTCTGTAACCTCCGCTAGTCCATACAACCCTCCCTATCTCTGTAACCTCCTCCAGCCCTTACATCCCTCCCTATCTCTGTAACCTCCTCCAGCCCCTACAATCCTCCCTATCTCTGTAGCCTCCTCCAGCCCCTATAACCCTCCCTATGTCTGTAATCTCCTCCAGCCCGTACAAATCTCCCTATCTCTGTAACCTCCTCCAGCCCCTACAACCCTCCCTATCCCTATAACCTCCTCCAGCCCCTACAACTCTCCCTATCTCTGTAACCTCCTCCAGCCCCTACATCCCTCCCTATCTCTGTAACCTCCTCCAGCCGCTACAACCCTCCCATACTCTACAATCTCCTCCAGCCCCTACAACCCTCCCTAACTCTACAATCTCCTCCAGCCCCTCCAAACCTCCCTATTTCTGTAACCACTTCCAGCCCCTACAATCCTCCCTATCTCTCTAACCTCCTCCAGCCCCTAAAACCCTCCCTATCTCTGTAACCTCCTCAAGCCCCTACAACCCTCCCTATCCCGGTCACCTCCTCCAGCCCCTACAATCCTCCTTATCTCTGTAACGTTCTCCAGCCCGTACAACCCACCCTATCTCTGTAACCTCCTCCAGCCCCTACAACCCTCCCTATCTCTGTGACCTCCTCCAGCCCCTACAACCCTCCCTATCTCTGTAACCTCCTCCAGCCCCTACAACCCTCCCTATCTCTGTAACCTCCTCCAACCAATACAACCCTCCCTATCTCTGTAACCTCCTCCAGCCCCAAAACCCTCCCTATCCCTGTAACCTCCTCCAACCCCTACAACCCTCCCTATCCCTGTAACCTCCTCCAGCCCCTCCAACTCGCCATTTCTGTTTAACCTCCTCCAGACCCTACAACACTCCCTATCCCTGTTACCTCCTCCCGCCCCTACAACCCTCCCTATCTCTGTAACCTCCTCGAGCCCTACAACCCTCCCTATCACTGTAACCTCCTCCAGCCCCATAACCCTCCCTATCTCTTTAAACTCCTCCAACCCTCTCTATTTCTATAACCTCCTCCAGCCCCTACAATTCTCCCGATCTCTGTTATCTCCTCCAGCACTTACAACCCTCCCTATCTCTGTTATCTCCTCCAGCCCCTGCAATCCTCCCTTTCTCTGCAACATTCTCCAGCCCCTCCATCTCACCATTTCTGTATAACCTCCTACAGCCCTTACAAACCTCCCTATCCCTACAATCTCCTCCAGTCCCTCCAACCCTCCCTTTCTCTGTAACGTCTTCCAGCCCCTACAACCCTCCCTATCTCTGTGACCTCCTCCAGCCCCTACAACCCTCCCTATCTCAGTAACCTCCTCCAGCCCCTACAACCCTCCCTATCTCTGTAACCTCCTCCAAACCCTACAACCCTCCCTATCCCTGTAATCTCCTCCAGCCCCTCCAACTCACCATTTTTGTGTAACCTCCTCCAGCCCCTACAACCCTCCCTATCTCTGTAACCTCCTCCAGCCCCTACAACCCTCCCTAACTCTTCAGTCTCCTCCAGCCCCTCCAACCCTCCCTATCTCTGTAACCTCTTCCAGCCACTCCAACCCTCTCTATTTCTGTGACCTCCTCCAGCCCCTACAACCCTCCCTATCTCTGTAACCTCCTCCAGCCCCTAAAATCCTCCCTACCTCTGTAACCTCTTCATGCCCCTACAACCCTCCCTATCCCTGTAACACCCTACAGCCCCTAAAATCCTCCCTACCTCTGTAACCTCCTCCAGCCCTCTCTATTTCTAGAACCTCCTCCAGCCCCTACAATTCTCCCGATCTCTGTTATCTCCTCCAGCGCGTCCAACCCTCCCTATCTCTGTAACCTCCTCGAGCCCCTGCAACATTCCCTATCTCTGTAACATTCTCCAGCCCCTAAAATCCTCCCTATCTCTATAACCTCCACCAGTCGCTACAACCCTCCCTATCCCTGTAACATCCTCCAGCCCCTCCAACTCACCATTTCTGTATAACCTCCTCCAGCCCCGACAAACATCCCTATCCCTGTAACCTCCTCCAGCCCCTTCAACTCTCCCTATCTCTGTAACCTCCTCCAGCCCCTACAATCCTCCCTATCTCTGTAACCTCCTCCAGCCCTTACAACCCACCCTATCTCTGTAACCTCCTCTAGCCCCTACAACCCTCCCTATGTCTGTAACCTCCTCCAGCCCCTACAACTCTCCCTATCCCTGTAACCTCCTCCAGCTCCTACAACCCTCCCTAACACTTCAGTCTCCTCCAGCCCCTCCAACCCTCCCTATCTCTGTAACCTCCTCCAGCCCCTACAATCCTCCCTATCTCTGTAACCTCCTCCAGCCCCTACAATCCTCCCTATCTCTGTAACCTCCTCCAGCCCCTACAACTCTCCCTATCTCTGTAACCTCCTCCAGCCCCTACATCCCTCCCTATCTCTGTAACCTCCTCCAGCCGCTACAACCCTCCCATACTCTACAATCTCCTCCAGCCCCTACAACCCTCCCTAACTCTACAATCTCCTCCAGCCCCTCCAAACCTCCCTATTTCTGTCACCACTTCCAGCCCCTACAATCCTCCCTATCTCTCTAACCTCCTCCAGCCCCTAAAACCCTCCCTATCTCTGTAACCTCCTCAAGCCCCTACAACCCTCCCTATCCCTGTAACTTCCTCCAGCCCCTACAATCCTCCTTATCTCTGTAACCTCCTCAGCCGATACAACCCGCCCTATCTCTGTAACCTCCTCCAGCCCCTACAACCCTCCCTATCTCTGTGACCTCCTCCAGCCCCTACAACCCTCCATATCTCTGTAACCTCCTCCAGCCCCTACAACCCTCCCTATCTCTGTAACCTCCTCCAACCCCTACAACCCTCCCTATCTCTGTAACCTCCTCCAGCCCCAAAACTCTCCCTATCCCTGTAACCTCCTCCAACCCCTACAACCCTCCCTATCCCTGTAACCTCCTCCAGCCCCTCCAACTCACCATTTCTGTGTAACCTCCTCCAGACCCTACAACCCTCCCTATCCCTGTTACCTCCTCCCGCCCCTACAACCCTCCCTATCTCTGTAACCTCCTCGAGCCCTACAACCCTCCCTATCCCTGTTACCTCCTCCCGCCCCTACAATCCTCCTTATCTCTGTAACCTCCTCAGCCCATACAACCCGCCCTATCTCTGTAACCTCCTCCAGCCCCTGCAATCCTCCTTATCTCTGTAACCTCCTCAGCCCATACAACCCGCCCTATCTCTGTAACCTCCTCCAGCCCCTACAACCCTCCCTATCTCTGTGACCTCCTCCAGCCCCTACAACCCTCCCTATCTCTGTAACCTCCTCCAGCCCCTACAACCCTCCCTATCTCTGTAACCTCCTCCAACCCATACAACCCTCCCTATCTCTGTAACCTCCTCCAGCCCCAAAACCCTCCCTATCCCTGTAACCTCCTCCAACCCCTACAACCCTCCCTATCCCTGTAATCTCCTCCAGCCCCTCCAACTCGCCATTTCTGTGTAACCTCCTCCAGACCCTACAACACTCCCTATCCCTGTTACCTCCTCCCGCCCCTACAACCCTCCCTATCTCTGTAACCTCCTCGAGCCCTACAACCCTCCCTATCACTGTAACCTCCTCCAGCCCCATAACCCTCCCTATCTCTTTAAACTCCTCCAACCCTCTCTATTTCTATAACCTCCTCCAGCCCCTACAATTCTCCCGATCTCTGTTATCTCCTCCAGCACTTACAACCCTCCCTATCTCTGTAACCTCCTCCAGCCCCTGCAACATTCCCTATCTCTGTAACATTCTCCAGCCCCTAAAATCCTCCCTATCTCTATAACCTCCACCAGTCGCTACAACCCTCCCTATCCCTGTAACATCCTCCAGCCCCTCCAACTCGCCATTTCTGTGTAACCTCCTCCAGCCCCGACAAACATCCCTATCCCTGTAACCTCCTCCAGCCCCTTCAACTCGCCATTTCTGTGTAACCTCCTCCAGCCCCTACAACCCTCCCTATCTCTGTAACCTCCTCCAAACCCTACAACCCTCCCTATCCCTGTAATCTCCTCCAGCCCCTCCAACTCACCATTTTTGTGTAACCTCCTCCAGCCCCTACAACCCTCCCTATCCCTGTTACCTCCTCCAGCCCCTACAACCCTCCCTATCTCTGTAACCTCCTCCAGCCCCTACAACCCTCCCTAACTCTTCAGTCTCCTCCAGCCCCTCCAACCCTCCCTATCTCTGTAACCTCTTCCAGCCACTCCAACCCTCTCTATTTCTGTGACCTCCTCCAGCCCCTACAATCCTCCCTATCTCTGTAACCTCCTCCAGCCCCTAAAATCCTCCCTACCTCTGTAACCTCTTCATGCCCCTACAACCCTCCCTATCCCTGTAACACCCTACAGCCCCTAAAATCCTCCCTACCTCTGTAACCTCCTCCAGCCCTCTCTATTTCTAGAACCTCCTCCAGCCCCTACAATTCTCCCGATCTCTGTTATCTCCTCCAGCGCTTACAACCCTCCCTATCTCTGTAACTTCCTCGAGCCCCTGCAACATTCCCTATCTCTGTAACATTCTCCAGCCCCTAAAATCCTCCCTATCTCTATAACCTCCACCAGTCGCTACAACCCTCCCTATCCCTGTAACATCCTCCAGCCCCTCCAACTCACCATTTCTGTATAACCTCCTCCAGCCCCGACAAACATCCCTATCCCTGTAACCTCCTCCAGCCCTTACAACCCACCCTATCTCTGTAACCTCCTCTAGCCCCTACAACCCTCCCTATGTCTGTAACCTCCTCCAGCCCCTACAACTCTCCCTATCCCTGTAACCTCCTCCAGCCCCTACAACCCTCCCTAACACTTCAGTCTCCTCCAGCCCCTCCAACCCTCCCTATCTCTGTAACCTCCTCCAGCCCCTAAAATCCTCCCTATCTCTGTAACCTCCTCCAGCACCTACAATCCTCCCTATCTCTGTAACCTCCTCCAGCCCCTACAACTCTCCCTATCTCTGTAACCTCCTCCAGCCCCTACATCCCTCCCTATCTCTGTAACGTCCTCCAGCCGCTACAACCCTCCCATACTCTACAATCTCCTCCAGCCCCTACAACCCTCCCTAACTCTACAATCTCCTCCAGCCCCTCCAAACCTCCCTATTTCTGTCACCACTTCCAGCCCCTACAATCCTCCCTATCTCTCTAACCTCCTCCAGCCCCTAAAACCCTCCCTATCTCTGTAACCTCCTCAAGCCCCTACAACCCTCCCTATCCCTGTAACTTCCTCCAGCCCCTACAATCCTCCTTATCTCTGTAACCCCCTCAGCCCATACAACCCGCCCTATCTCTGTAACCTCCTCCAGCCCCTACAACCCTCCCTATCTCTGTGACCTCCTCCAGCCCCTACAACCCTCCATATCTCTGTAACCTCCTCCAGCCCCTACAACCCTCCCTATCTCTGTAACCTCCTCCAACCCCTATAACCCTCCCTATCTCTGTAACCTCCTCCAGCCCCAAAACTCTCCCTATCCCTGTAACCTCCTCCAACCCCTACAACCCTCCCTATCCCTGTAACATCCTCCAGCCCCTCCAACTCACCATTTCTGTGTAACCTCCTCCAGACCCTACAACCCTCCCTATCCCTGTTACCTCCTCCCGCCCCTACAACCCTCCCTATCTCTGTAACCTCCTCGAGCCCTACAACCCTCCCTATCCCTGTTACCTCCTCCCGCCCCTACAATCCTCCTTATCTCTGTAACCTCCTCAGCCCATACAACCCGCCCTATCTCTGTAACCTCCTCCAGCCCCTGCAATCCTCCTTATCTCTGTAACCTCCTCAGCCCATACAACCCGCCCTATCTCTGTAACCTCCTCCAGCCCCTACAACCCTCCCTATCTCTGTGACCTCCTCCAGCCCCTACAACCCTCCCTATCTCTGTAACCTCCTCCAGCCCCTACAACCCTCCCTATCTCTGTAACCTCCTCCAACCCATACAACCCTCCCTATCTCTGTAACCTCCTCCAGCCCCAAAACCCTCCCTATCCCTGTAACCTCCTCCAACCCCTACAACCCTCCCTATCCCTGTAACCTCCTCCAGCCCCTCCAACTCGCCATTTCTGTGTAACCTCCTCCAGACCCTACAACACTCCCTATCCCTGTTACCTCCTCCCGCCCCTACAACCCTCCCTATCTCTGAAACCTCCTCGAGCCCTACAACCCTCCCTATCACTGTAACCTCCTCCAGCCCCATAACCCTCCCTATCTCTTTAAACTCCTCCAACCCTCTCTATTTCTATAACCTCCTCCAGCCCCTACAATTCTCCCGATCTCTGTTATCTCCTCCAGCACTTACAACCCTCCCTATCTCTGTAACCTCCTCCAGCCCCTGCAATCCTCCCTTTCTCTGCAACATTCTCCAGCCCCTCCATCTCACCATTTCTGTATAACCTCCTACAGCCCTTACAAACCTCCCTATCCCTACAATCTCCTCCAGTCCCTCCAACCCTCCCTTTCTCTGTAACGTCTTCCAGCCCCTACAACCCTCCCTATCTCTGTGACCTCCTCCAGCCCCTACAACCCTCCCTATCTCAGTAACCTCCTCCAGCCCCTACAACCCTCCCTATCTCTGTAACCTCCTCCAAACCCTACAACCCTCCCTATCCCTGTAATCTCCTCCAGCCCCTCCAACTCACCATTTTTGTGTAACCTCCTCCAGCCCCTACAACCCTCCCTATCCCTGTTACCTCCTCCAGCCCCTACAACCCTCCCTATCTCTGTAACCTCCTCCAGCCCCTACAACCCTCCCTAACTCTTCAGTCTCCTCCAGCCCCTCCAACCCTCCCTATCTCTGTAACCTCTTCCAGCCACTCCAACCCTCTCTATTTCTGTGACCTCCTCCAGCCCCTACAATCCTCCCTATCTCTGTAACCTCCTCCAGCCCCTAAAATCCTCCCTACCTCTGTAACCTCTTCATGCCCCTACAACCCTCCCTATCCCTGTAACACCCTACAGCCCCTAAAATCCTCCCTACCTCTGTAACCTCCTCCAGCCCTCTCTATTTCTAGAACCTCCTCCAGCCCCTACAATTCTCCCGATCTCTGTTATCTCCTCCAGCGCTTACAACCCTCCCTATCTCTGTAACCTCCTCGAGCCCCTGCAACATTCCCTATCTCTGTAACATTCTCCAGCCCCTAAAATCCTCCCTATCTCTATAACCTCCACCAGTCGCTACAACCCTCCCTATCCCTGTAACATCCTCCAGCCCCTCCAACTCACCATTTCTGTATAACCTCCTCCAGCCCCGACAAACATCCCTATCCCTGTAACCTCCTCCAGCCCCTTCAACTCTCCCTATCTCTGTAACCTCCTCCAGCCCCTACAATCCTCCCTATCTCTGTAACCTCCTCCAGCCCTTACAACCCACCCTATCTCTGTAACCTCCTCTAGCCCCTACAACCCTCCCTATGTCTGTAACCTCCTCCAGCCCCTACAACTCTCCCTATCCCTGTAACCTCCTCCAGCCCCTACAACCCTCCCTAACACTTCAGTCTCCTCCAGCCCCTCCAACCCTCCCTATCTCTGTAACCTCCTCCAGCCCCTAAAATCCTCCCTATCTCTGTAACCTCCTCCAGCCCCTACAATCCTCCCTATCTCTGTAACCTCCTCCAGCCCCTACAACTCTCCCTATCTCTGTAACCTCCTCCAGCCCCTACATCCCTCCCTATCTCTGTAACGTCCTCCAGCCGCTACAACCCTCCCATACTCTACAATCTCCTCCAGCCCCTACAACCCTCCCTAACTCTACAATCTCCTCCAGCCCCTCGAAACCTCCCTATTTCTGTCACCACTTCCAGCCCCTACAATCCTCCCTATCTCTCTAACCTCCTCCAGCCCCTAAAACCCTCCCTATCTCTGTAACCTCCTCAAGCCCCTACAACCCTCCCTATCCCTGTAACTTCCTCCAGCCCCTACAATCCTCCTTATCTCTGTAACCCCCTCAGCCCATACAACCCGCCCTATCTCTGGAACCTCCTCCAGCCCCTACAACCCTCCCTATCTCTGTGACCTCCTCCAGCCCCTACAACCCTCCATATCTCTGTAACCTCCTCCAGCCCCTACAACCCTCCCTATCTCTGTAACCTCCTCCAACCCCTATAACCCTCCCTATCTCTGTAACCTCCTCCAGCCCCAAAACTCTCCCTATCCCTGTAACCTCCTCCAACCCCTACAACCCTCCCTATCCCTGTAACATCCTCCAGCCCCTCCAACTCACCATTTCTGTGTAACCTCCTCCAGACCCTACAACCCTCCCTATCCCTGTTACCTCCTCCCGCCCCTACAACCCTCCCTATCTCTGTAACCTCCTCGAGCCCTACAACCCTCCCTATCCCTGTTACATCCTCCCGCCCCTACAATCCTCCTTATCTCTGTAACCTCCTCAGCCCATACAACCCGCCCTATCTCTGTAACCTCCTCCAGCCCCTGCAATCCTCCTTATCTCTGTAACCTCCTCAGCCCATACAACCCGCCCTATCTCTGTAACCTCCTCCAGCCCCTACAACCCTCCCTATCTCTGTGACCTCCTCCAGCCCCTACAACCCTCCCTATCTCTGTAACCTCCTCCAGCCCCTACAACCCTCCCTATCTCTGTAACCTCCTCCAACCCATACAACCCTCCCTATCTCTGTAACCTCCTCCAGCCCCAAAACCCTCCCTATCCCTGTAACCTCCTCCAACCCCTACAACCCTCCCTATCCCTGTAACCTCCTCCAGCCCCTCCAACTCGCCATTTCTGTGTAACCTCCTCCAAACCCTACAACACTCCCTATCCCTGTTACCTCCTCCCGCCCCTACAACCCTCCCTATCTCTGTAACCTCCTCGAGCCCTACAACCCTCCCTATCACTGTAACCTCCTCCAGCCCCATAACCCTCCCTATCTCTTTAAACTCCTCCAACCCTCTCTATTTCTATAACCTCCTCCAGCCCCTACAATTCTCCCGATCTCTGTTATCTCCTCCAGCACTTACAACCCTCCCTATCTCTGTAACCTCCTCCAGCCCCTGCAATCCTCCCTTTCTCTGCAACATTCTCCAGCCCCTCCATCTCACCATTTCTGTATAACCTCCTACAGCCCTTACAAACCTCCCTATCCCTACAATCTCCTCCAGTCCCTCCAACCCTCCCTTTCTCTGTAACGTCTTCCAGCCCCTACAACCCTCCCTATCTCTGTGACCTCCTCCAGCCCCTACAACCCTCCCTATCTCAGTAACCTCCTCCAGCCCCTACAACCCTCCCTATCTCTGTAACCTCCTCCAAACCCTACAACCCTCCCTATCCCTGTAACATCCTCCAGCCCCTCCAACTCACCATTTCTGTATAACCTCCTCCAGCCCCGACAAACATCCCTATCCCTGTAACCTCCTCCAGCCCCTTCAACTCTCCCTATCTCTGTAACCTCCTCCAGCCCCTACAATCCTCCCTATCTCTGTAACCTCCTCCAGCCCTTACAACCCACCCTATCTCTGTAACCTCCTCTAGCCCCTACAACCCTCCCTATGTCTGTAACCTCCTCCAGCCCCTACAACTCTCCCTATCCCTGTAACCTCCTCCAGCCCCTACAACCCTCCCTAACACTTCAGTCTCCTCCAGCCCCTCCAACCCTCCCTATCTCTGTAACCTCCTCCAGCCCCTAAAATCCTCCCTATCTCTGTAACCTCCTCCAGCCCCTACAATCCTCCCTATCTCTGTAACCTCCTCCAGCCCCTACAACTCTCCCTATCTCTGTAACCTCCTCCAGCCCCTACATCCCTCCCTATCTCTGTAACGTCCTCCAGCCGCTACAACCCTCCCATACTCTACAATCTCCTCCAGCCCCTACAACCCTCCCTAACTCTACAATCTCCTCCAGCCCCTCGAAACCTCCCTATTTCTGTCACCACTTCCAGCCCCTACAATCCTCCCTATCTCTCTAACCTCCTCCAGCCCCTAAAACCCTCCCTATCTCTGTAACCTCCTCAAGCCCCTACAACCCTCCCTATCCCTGTAACTTCCTCCAGCCCCTACAATCCTCCTTATCTCTGTAACCCCCTCAGCCCATACAACCCGCCCTATCTCTGTAACCTCCTCCAGCCCCTACAACCCTCCCTATCTCTGTGACCTCCTCCAGCCCCTACAACCCTCCATATCTCTGTAACCTCCTCCAGCCCCTACAACCCTCCCTATCTCTGTAACCTCCTCCAACCCCTATAACCCTCCCTATCTCTGTAACCTCCTCCAGCCCCAAAACTCTCCCTATCCCTGTAACCTCCTCCAACCCCTACAACCCTCCCTATCCCTGTAACATCCTCCAGCCCCTCCAACTCACCATTTCTGTGTAACCTCCTCCAGACCCTACAACCCTCCCTATCCCTGTTACCTCCTCCCGCCCCTACAACCCTCCCTATCTCTGTAACCTCCTCGAGCCCTACAACCCTCCCTATCCCTGTTACCTCCTCCCGCCCCTACAATCCTCCTTATCTCTGTAACCTCCTCAGCCCATACAACCCGCCCTATCTCTGTAACCTCCTCAAGCCCCTGCAATCCTCCTTATCTCTGTAACCTCCTCAGCCCATACAACCCGCCCTATCTCTGTAACCTCCTCCAGCCCCTACAACCCTCCCTATCTCTGTGACCTCCTCCAGCCCCTACAACCCTCCCTATCTCTGTAACCTCCTCCAGCCCCTACAACCCTCCCTATCTCTGTAACCTCCTCCAACCCATACAACCCTCCCTATCTCTGTAACCTCCTCCAGCCCCAAAACCCTCCCTATCCCTGTAACCTCCTCCAACCCCTACAACCCTCCCTATCCCTGTAACCTCCTCCAGCCCCTCCAACTCGCCATTTCTGTGTAACCTCCTCCAAACCCTACAACACTCCCTATCCCTGTTACCTCCTCCCGCCCCTACAACCCTCCCTATCTCTGTAACCTCCTCGAGCCCTACAACCCTCCCTATCACTGTAACCTCCTCCAGCCCCATAACCCTCCCTATCTCTTTAAACTCCTCCAACCCTCTCTATTTCTATAACCTCCTCCAGCCCCTACAATTCTCCCGATCTCTGTTATCTCCTCCAGCACTTACAACCCTCCCTATCTCTGTAACCTCCTCCAGCCCCTGCAATCCTCCCTTTCTCTGCAACATTCTCCAGCCCCTCCATCTCACCATTTCTGTATAACCTCCTACAGCCCTTACAAACCTCCCTATCCCTACAATCTCCTCCAGTCCCTCCAACCCTCCCTTTCTCTGTAACGTCTTCCAGCCCCTACAACCCTCCCTATCTCTGTGACCTCCTCCAGCCCCTACAACCCTCCCTATCTCAGTAACCTCCTCCAGCCCCTACAACCCTCCCTATCTCTGTAACCTCCTCCAAACCCTACAACCCTCCCTATCCCTGTAATCTCCTCCAGCCCCTCCAACTCACCATTTTTGTGTAACCTCCTCCAGCCCCTACAACCCTCCCTATCCCTGTTACCTCCTCCAGCCCCTACAACCCTCCCTATCTCTGTAACCTCCTCCAGCCCCTACAACCCTCCCTAACTCTTCAGTCTCCTCCAGCCCCTCCAACCCTCCCTATCTCTGTAACCTCTTCCAGCCACTCCAACCCTCTCTATTTCTGTGACCTCCTCCAGCCCCTACAATCCTCCCTATCTCTGTAACCTCCTCCAGCCCCTAAAATCCTCCCTACCTCTGTAACCTCTTCATGCCCCTACAACCCTCCCTATCCCTGTAACACCCTACAGCCCCTAAAATCCTCCCTACCTCTGTAACCTCCTCCAGCCCTCTCTATTTCTAGAACCTCCTCCAGCCCCTACAATTCTCCCGATCTCTGTTATCTCCTCCAGCGCTTACAACCCTCCCTATCTCTGTAACCTCCTCGAGCCCCTGCAACATTCCCTATCTCTGTAACATTCTCCAGCCCCTAAAATCCTCCCTATCTCTATAACCTCCACCAGTCGCTACAACCCTCCCTATCCCTGTAACATCCTCCAGCCCCTTCAACTCACCATTTCTGTATAACCTCCTCCAGCCCCGACAAACATCCCTATCCCTGTAACCTCCTCCAGCCCCTTCAACTCTCCCTATCTCTGTACCCTCCTCCAGCCCCTACAATCCTCCCTATCTCTGTAACCTCCTCCAGCCCTTACAACCCACCCTATCTCTGTAACCTCCTCTAGCCCCTACAACCCTCCCTATGTCTGTAACCTCCTCCAGCCCCTACAACTCTCCCTATCCCTGTAACCTCCTCCAGCCCCTACAACCCTCCCTAACACTTCAGTCTCCTCCAGCCCCTCCAACCCTCCCTATCTCTGTAACCTCCTCCAGCCCCTACAATCCTCCCTATCTCTGTAACCTCCTCCAGCCCCTACAATCCTCCCTATCTCTGTAACCTCCTCCAGCCCCTTCAACTCTCCCTATCTCTGTAACCTCCTCCAGCCCCTACATCCCTCCCTATCTCTGTAACCACCTCCAGCCGCTACAACCCTCCCATACTCTACAATCTCCTCCAGCCCCTACAACCCTCCCTAACTCTACAATCTCCTCCAGCCCCTCCAAACCTCCCTATTTCTGTCACCACTTCCAGCCCCTACAATCCTCCCTCTCTCTCTAACCTCCTCCAGCCCCTAAAACCCTCCCTATCTCTGTAACCTCCTCAAGCCCCTACAACCCTCCCTATCCCTGTAACTTCCTCCAGCCCCTACAATCCTCCTTATCTCTGTAACCTCCTCAGCCCATACAACCCGCCCTATCTCTGTAACCTCCTCCAGCCCCTACAACCCTCCCTATCTCTGTGACCTCCTCCAGACCCTACAACCCTCCATATCTCTGTAACCTCCTCCAGCCCCTACAACCCTCCCTATCTCTGTAACCTCCTCCAACCCCTACAACCCTCCCTATCTCTGTAACCTCCTCCAGCCCCAAAACTCTCCCTATCCCTGTAACCTCCTCCAACCCCTACAACCCTCCCTATCCCTGTAACCTCCTCCAGCCCCTCCAACTCACCATTTCTGTGTAACCTCCTCCAGACCCTACAACCCTCCCTATCCCTGTTACCTCCTCCCGCCCCTACAACCCTCCCTATCTCTGTAACCTCCTCGAGCCCTACAACCCTCCCTATCCCTGTTACCTCCTCCCGCCCCTACAATCCTCCTTATCTCTGTAACCTCCTCAGCCCATACAACCCGCCCTATCTCTGTAACCTCCTCCAGCCCCTGCAATCCTCGCTATCTCTGCAACATTCTCCAGCCCCTCCAACTCACCATTTCTGCATAACCTCCTACAGCCCTTACAAACCTCCCTATCCCTACAATCTCCTCCAGTCCCTCCAACCCTCCCTTTCTCTGTAACGTCTTCCAGCCCTACAACCCTCCCTATCTCTGTGACCTCCTCCAGCCCCTACAACCCTCCCTATCTCAGTAACCTCCTCCAGCCCCTACAACCCTCCCTATCTCTGTAACCTCCTCCAACCCCTACAACCCTCCCTATCTCTGTACCCTCCTCCAGCCCCTGCAACCCTTCCTATCTCTGTAACCTCCTCCAGCCCCTCCAATCCTCCCTATCTCTGTAACCTCCTCCAGCCCCAAAACCCTCCCTATCCCTGTAACCTCCAACAAACCCTACAACCCTCCCTATCCCTGTAATCTCCTCCAGCCCCTCCAACTCACCATTTTTGTGTAACCTCCTCCAGCCCCTACAACCCTCCCTATCCCTGTTACCTCCTCCAGCCCCTACAACCCTCCCTATCTCTGTTACCTCCTCCAGCCCCGACAACCCTCCCTAACTCTTCAGTCTCCTCCAGCCCCTCCAACCCTCCCTATCTCTGTAACCTCTTCCAGCCACTCCAACCCTCTCTATTTCTGTGACCTCCTCCAGCCCCTACAATCCTCCCTATCTCTGTAACCTCCTCCAGCCCCTAAAATCCTCCCTATCTCTGTAACCTCTTCATGCCCCTACAACCCTCCCTATCCCTGTAACACTCTACAGCCCCTAAAATCCTCCCTATCTCTGTAACCTCCTCCAGCCCTCTCTATCTCTAGAACCTCCTCCAGCCCCTACAATTCTCCCGATCTCTGTTATCTCCTCCAGCGCTTACAACCCTCCCTATCACTGTAACCTCCTCGAGCCACTGCAACACTCCCTATCACTGTAACATTCTCCAGCCCCTAAAATCCTCCCTATCTCTCACCTCCACCAGTCGCTACAACCCTCCCTATCCCTGTAACATCCTCCAGCCCCTAAAATTCTCCCTATCTCTGTAACCTCCTCCAGCCCCTACAACCCTCCCTATCTCTGTAATCTCCTCCAGCCCTTACAACCCTCCCTATCTCTATAACCTCCTCCAGCCCCTACAATCCTCCCTATCTCTGGAACCTCCTCCAGCCCCTACAACCCTCCCTATGTCTGTAATCTCCTCCAGCCCGTACAACTCTCCCTATCTCTGTAACCTCCTCCAGCCCCTACATCCCTCCCTATCTCTGTAACCTCCTCCAGCCGCTACAACCCTCCCTCTGTCTGTAATCTCCTCCAGCCCGTACAACCCGCCCTATCTCTGTAACCTCCTCCAGCCCATACAAATCTCCCTAACTCTGTGACATACTACAGCCCATACAACCCTCCCTATCTCTGTAACCTCCTCCAACCCTCCCTATCTCCGTAACCTGCTCCAGCCCCTACAATCCTCCCTATCTCTGTAACCTCTTCCAGGTCCTACAACCCTCCCTAACCCTACAATCTCCTCCAGTCCCTCCAACCCTCCCTATCTCTGTAACCTCCTCCAGCCCTTACAACCCTCCCTATCTCTATAACCTCCTCCCGCCCCTACAATCCTCCGTATCTCTGGAACCTTCTCCAGCCCCTACAACCCTCCCTATGTCTGTAATCTCCTCCAGCCCGTACAACTCTCCCTATCTCTGTAACCTCCTCCAGCCCCTACA
Source organism: Scyliorhinus torazame (assembly GCF_047496885.1). Taxonomy (NCBI): domain Eukaryota; kingdom Metazoa; phylum Chordata; class Chondrichthyes; order Carcharhiniformes; family Scyliorhinidae; genus Scyliorhinus; species Scyliorhinus torazame. The sequence continues at coordinate 85,683,246 of NC_092710.1, read as the reverse complement.
CATCTCCCTATCCCTATAACCTCCTCCAGCCCCTAAAATTCTCCCTATCTCTGTAACCTCTTCCAGGTCCTACAACCCTCCCTAACCCTACAATCTCCTCCAGTCCCTCCAACCCTCCCTTTCTCTGTAACCTCCTCCAGCCCCTACAACCATCCCTATGTCTGTAAGCTCCTCCAGCCCGTACAACTCTCCCTATCTCTGTAACCTCCTCCAGCCCCTACAACTCTCCATATCCCTGTAACCTCCTCCAGCCCCTACAACCCTCCCTAACTCTTCAGTCTACGCCAGCCCCTACAACGCTCCCTATCTCTGTAACCTCCTCCAGCCCCTGCAACCCTCCCTATGTCTGTAACCTCCTCCAGCCCGTACAACTCTCCCTATCTCTGTAACCTCCTCCAGCCCCTACAACTCTCCATATCCCTGTAACCTCCTCCAGCCCCTACAACCCTCCCTAACTCTTCAGTCTCCTCCAGCCCCTCCAACCCTCCCTATCTCTGTAACCTCCTCCAGCCCTCTCTATTTCTATAACCTCCTCCAGCCCCTACAATTCTCCCGATCTCTGTTATCTCCTCCAGCCCCTACAACCCTCCCTATCTCTGTAACCTCCTCCAGCCCCTACAACCCTCCCTATCTCTGTAACCTCCTCCAACCCCTACAACCCCCCCTATCTCTGTACCCTCCTCCAGCCCCTGCAACCCTCCCTATCTCTGTAACCTCCTCCAGCCCCTACAATCCTCCCTATCTCTGTAACCTCCTCCAGCCCCAAAACCCTCCCTATCCCTGTAACCTCCTCCAAACCCTACAACCCTCCCTATCCCTGTAATCTCCTCCAGCCCCTCCAACTCACCATTTTTGTGTAACCTCCTCCAGCCCCTACAACCCTCCCTATCCCTGTTACCTCCTCCAGCCCCTACAACCCTCCCTATCTCTGTAACCTCCTCCAGCCCCTACAACCCTCCCTAACTCTTCAGTCTCCTCCAGCCCCTCCAACCCTCCCTATCTCTGTAACCTCTTCCAGCCACTCCAACCCTCTCTATTTCTGTGACCTCCTCCAGCCCCTACAATCCTCCCTATCTCTGGAACCTCCTCCAGCCCCTAAAATCCTCCCTACCTCTGTAACCTCTTCATGCCCCTACAACCCTCCCTATCCCTGTAACACCCTACAGCCCCCAAAATCCTCCCTACCTCTGTAACCTCCTCCAGCCCTCTCTATTTCTAGAACCTCCTCCAGCCCCTACAATTCTCCCGATCTCTGTTATCTCCTCCAGCGCTTACAACCCTCCCTATCTCTGTAACCTCCTCGAGCCCCTGCAACATTCCCTATCTCTGTAACATTCTCCAGCCCCTCAAATCCTCCCTATCTCTATAACCTCCACCAGTCGCTACAACCCTCCCTATCCCTGTAACATCCTCCAGCCCCTCCAACTCACCATTTCTGTATAACCTCCTCCAACCCCGACAAACATCCCTATCCCTGTAAACTCCTCCAGCCCCTCCAACTCACCATTTCTGTGTAACCTCCTCCAGACCCTACAACCCTCCCTATCTCTGTTACCTCCTCCCGCCCCTACAACCCTCCCTATCTCTGTAACCTCCTCGAGCCCTACAACCCTCCCTATCTCTGTAACCTCCTCCAGCCCCATAACCCTCCCTATCTCTTTAAACTCCTCCAACCCTCTCTATTTCTATAACCTCCACCAGCCCCTACAATTCTCCCGATCTCTGTTATCTCCTCCAGCACTTAGAACCCTCCCTATCTCTGTAACCTCCTCCAGCCCCTGCAATTCTCCCTATCTCTGCAACATTCTCCAGCCCCTCCAACTCACCATTTCTGTATAACCTCCTACAGCCCTTACAAACCTCCCTATCCCTACAATCTCCTCCAGTCCCTCCAACCCTCCCTTTCTCTGTAACGTCTTCCAGCCCTTACAACCCACCCTATCTCTGTAACCTCCTCTAGCCCCTACAACCCTCCCTATGTCTGTAACCTCCTCCAGCCCCTACAACTCTCCCTATCCCTGTAACCTCCTCCAGCCCCTACAACCCTCCCTAACACTTCAGTCTCCTCCAGCCCCTCCAACCCTCCCTATCTCTGTAACCTCCTCCAGCCCCTACAATCCTCCCTATCTCTGTAACCTCCTCCAGCCCCTACAATCCTCCCTATCTCTGTAACCTCCTCCAGCCCCTTCAACCCTCCCTATCCCTGTAACCTCCTCCAGCCCCTACAACTCTCCCTATCTCTGTAACCTCCTCCAGCCCCTACATCCCTCCCTATCTCTGTAACCTCCTCCAGCCGCTACAACCCTCCCATACTCTACAATCTCCTCCAGCCCCTACAACCCTCCCTAACTCTACAATCTCCTCCAGCCCCTCCAAACCTCCCTATTTCTGTAACCACTTCCAGCCCCTACAATCCTCCCTATCTCTCTAACCTCCTCCAGCCCCTAAAACCCTCCCTATCTCTGTAACCTCCTCAAGCCCCTACAACCCTCCCTATCCCTGTAACCTCCTCCAGCCCCTACAATCCTCCTTATCTCTGTAACCTCCTCAGCCCATACAACCCGCCATATCTCTGTAACCTCCTCCAGCCCCTACAACCCTCCCTATCTCTGTGACCTCCTCCAGCCCCTACAACCCTCCATATCTCTGTAACCTCCTCCAGCCCCTACAACCCTCCCTATCTCTGTAACCTCCTCCAACCCCTACAACCCTCCCTATCTCTGTAACCTCCTCCAGCCCCAAAACTCTCCCTAACCCTGTAACCTCCTCCAACCCCTACAACCCTCCCTATCCCTGTAACCTCCTCCAGCCCCTCCAACTCACCATTTCTGTGTAACCTCCTCCAGACCCTACAACCCTCCCTATCCCTGTTACCTCCTCCCGCCCCTACAACTCTCCCTATCTCTGTAACCTCCTCGAGCCCTACAACCCTCCCTATCTCTGTAACCTCCTCCAGCCCCATAACCCTCCTTAGCACGGTAGCACAAGTGATTAGCACTGTGGCTTCACAGCGCCAGGGCCCCAGGTTCGATTCCCCGCTGGGTCACTGTCTGTGCGGAGTTTGCACGTTCTCCCCGTGTGTGCGTGGGTTTTCTCCGGGTGCTCCGGTTTCCTCCCACAGTCCAAAGACGTGCAGGTTAGGTGGATTGGCCATGCTAAATTACCCGTAGTGTCCATAAGGGTTGGGAGGGGTTATTGGGTTGCGGGGAAAAGGTGGAAGTGAGGGATTAATGTGGGTCGGTGCAGACTCGATGGGCCGAATGGCCTCCTTCTGCACTGTATGTTCTATGTAATCTATGTAATCTCTTTAAACTCCTCCAACCCTCTCTATTTCTATAATCTCCAACAGCCCTTACAAACCTCCCTATCCCTACAATCTCCTCCAGTCCCTCCAACCCTCCCTTTCTCTGTAACGTCTTCCAGCCCCTACAACCCTCCCTATCTCTGTGACCTCCTCCAGCCCCTACAACCCTCCCTATCTCTGTAACCTCCTCCAGCCCCTACAACCCTCCCTAACTCTTCAGTCTCCTCCAGCCCCTCCAACCCTCGCTATCTCTGTAACCTCTTCCAGCCACTCCAACCCTCTCTATTTCTGTGACCTCCTCCAGCCCCTACAATCCTCCCTATCTCTGGAACCTCCTCCAGCCCCTAAAATCCTCCCTACCTCTGTAACCTCTTCATGCCCCTACAACCCTCCCTATCCCTGTAACACCCTACAGCCCCTAAAATCCTCCCTACCTCTGTAACCTCCTCCAGCCCTCTCTATTTCTAGAACCTCCTCCAGCCCCTACAATTCTCCCGATCTCTGTTATCTCCTCCAGCGCTTACAACCCTCCCTATCTCTGTAACCTCCTCGAGCCCCTGCAACATTCCCTATCTCTGTAACATGCTCCAGCCCCTCAAATCCTCCCTATCTCTATAACCTCCACCAGTCGCTACAACCCTCCCTATCCCTGTAACATCCTCCAGCCCCTCCAACTCACCATTTCTGTATAACCTCCTCCAGCCCCGACAAACATCCCTATCCCTGTAAACTCCTCCAGCCCCTTCAACTCTCCCTATCTCTGTACCCTCCTCCAGCCCCTACAACCCTCCCTATCTCTGTAACCTCCTCCAGCCCCATAACCCTCCCTATCTCTTTAAACTCCTCCAACCCTCTCTATTTCTATAACCTCCACCAGCCCCTACAATTCTCCCGATCTCTGTTATCTCCTCCAGCACTTAGAACCCTCCCTATCTCTGTAACCTCCTCCAGCCCCTGCAATTCTCCCTATCTCTGCAACATTCTCCAGCCCCTCCAACTCACCATTTCTTTATAACCTCCTACAGCCCTTACAAACCTCCCTATCCCTACAATCTCCTCCAGTCCCTCCAACCCTCCCTTTCTCTGTAACGTCTTCCAGCCCTTACAACCCACCCTATCTCTGTAACCTCCTCTAGCCCCTACAACCCTCCCTATGTCTGTAACCTCCTCCAGCCCCTACAACTCTCCCTATCCCTGTAACCTCCTCCAGCCCCTACAACCCTCCCTATCACTTCAGTCTCCTCCAGCCCCTCCAACCCTCCCTATCTCTGTAACCTCCTCCAGCCCCTACAATCCTCCCTATCTCTGTAACCTCCTCCAGCCCCTACAATCCTCCCTATCTCTGTAACCTCCTCCAGCCCCTTCAACCCTCCCTATCCCTGTAACCTCCTCCAGCCCCTACAACTCTCCCTATCTCTGTAACCTCCTCCAGCCCCTACATCCCTCCCTATCTCTGTAACCTCCTCCAGCCGCTACAACCCTCCCATACTCTACAATCTCCTCCAGCCCCTACAACCCTCCCTAACTCTACAATCTCCTCCAGCCCCTCCAAACCTCCCTATTTCTGTAACCACTTCCAGCCCCTACAATCCTCCCTATCTCTCTAACCTCCTCCAGCCCCTAAAACCCTCCCTATCTCTGTAACCTACTCAAGCCCCTACAACCCTCCCTATCCCTGTAACCTCCTCCAGCCCCTACAATCCTCCTTATCTCTGTAACCTCCTCAGCCCATACAACCCGCCATATCTCTGTAACCTCCTCCAGCCCCTACAACCCTCCCTATCTCTGTGACCTCCTCCAGCCCCTACAACCCTCCATATCTCTGTAACCTCCTCGAGCCCTACAACCCTCCCTATCTCTGTAACCTCCTCCAGCCCCATAACCCTCCCTATCTCTTTAAACTCCTCCAACCCTCTCTATTTCTATAATCGCCACCAGCCCCTACAATTCTCCCGATCTCTGTTATCTCCTCCAGCACTTAGAACCCTCCCTATCTCTGTAACCTCCTCCAGCCCCTGCAATCCTCCCTATCTCTGCAACATTCTCCAGCCCCTCCAACTCACCATTTCTGTATAACCTCCTACAGCCCTTACAAACCTCCCTATCCCTACAATCTCCTCCAGTCCCTCCAACCCTCCCTTTCTCTGTAACGTCTTCCAGCCCCTACAACCCTCCCTATCTCTGTGACTTCCTCCAGCCCCTACAACCCTCCCTATCTCAGTAACCTCCTCCAGCCCCTACAACCCTCCCTATCTCTGTAACCTCCTCCAACCCCTACAACCCTCCCTGTCTCTGTAACCTCCTCCAGCCCCTACAATCCTCCCTATCTCTGTAACCTCCTCCAGCCCCAAAACCCTCCCTATCCCTGTAACCTCCAACAAACCCTACAACCCTCCCTATCCCTGTAATCTCCTCCAGCCCCTCCAACTCACCATTTTTGTGTAACCTCCTCCAGCCCCTACAACCCTCCCTATACCTGTTACCTCCTCCAGCCCCTACAACCCTCCCTATCTCTGTAACCTCCTCCAGCCCCTACAACCCTCCCTAACTCTTCAGTCTCCTCCAGCCCCTCCAACCCTCCCTATCTCTGTAACCTCTTCCAGCCACTCCAACCCTCTCTATTTCTGTGATCTCCTCCAGCCCCTACAATCCTCCCTATCTCTGTAACCTCCTCCAGCCCCTAAAATCCTCCCTATCTCTGTAACCTCTTCATGCCCCTACAACCCTCCCTATCCCTGTAACACCCTACAACCCCTAAAATCCTCCCTATCTCTGTAACCTCCTCCAGCCCTCTCTATTTCTAGAACCTCCTCCAGCCCCTACAATTCTCCCGATCTCTGTTATCTCCTCCAGCGCTTACAACCCTCCCTATCACTGTAACCTCCTCGAGCCACTGCAACACTCCCTATCTCTGTAACATTCTCCAGCCCCTAAAATCCTCCCTATCTCTCACCTCCACCAGTCGCTACAACCCTCCCTATCCCTGTAACATCCTCCAGCCCCTCCAACTCACCATTTCTGTATAACCTCCTCCAGCCCCGACAAACATCCCTATCCCTGTAACCTCCTCCAGCCCCTACAATCCTCCCTATCTGTGTAACCTCCTCCAGCCCTTACAACCCACCCTATCTCTGTAACCTCCTCCAGCCCCTACAACCCTCCCTATGTCTGTAACCTCCTCCAGCCCCTACAACTCTCCCTATCCCTGTAACCTCCTCCAGCCCCGACAACTCTCCCTAACTCTTCAGTCTCCTCCAGCCCCTCCAACCCTCCCTATCTCTGTACCTCCTCTAGCCCCACCAACACTCTCTATTTCTGTGACCTCCTCCAGCCCCTACAATCCTCCCTATCTCTGTAACCTCCTCCAGCCCCGAAAACCCTCCCTATCTCTGTAACCTCTTCATGCCCCTACAACCCTCCCTATCCCTGTAACGCTCTCCAGCCCCTAAAATTCTCCCTATCTCTGTAAACTCCTCCAGCCCCTACAACCCTCCCTATCTCTGTAATCTCCTCCAGCCCTTACAACCCTCCCTATCTCTATAACCTCGTCCAGCCCCTACAATCCTCCCTATCTCTGGAACCTCCTCCAGCCCCTACAACCCTCCCTATGTCTGTAATCTCCTCCAGCCCGTACAACTCTCCCTATCTCTGTAACCTCCTCCAGCCCCTACAACTCTCCCAATCCCTATAACCACCTCCAGCCCATACAAATCTCCCTAACTCTGTGACATACTACAGCCCATACAACCCTCCCTATCTCTGTAACCTCCTCCAACCCCTACAATCCTCCCTATCTCTGTAACCTCTTCCAGGTCCTACAACCCTCCCTAACCCTACAATCTCCTCCAGTCCCTCCAACCCTCCCTATCTCTGTAACCTCCTCCAGCCCTTACAACCCTCCCTATCTCTATAACCTCCTCCCGCCCCTACAATCCTCCGTATCTCTGGAACCTTCTCCAGCCCCTACAACCCTCCCTATGTCTGTAATCTCCTCCAGCCCGTACAACTCTCCCTATCTCTGTAACCTCCTCCAGCCCCTACAACTCTCCCTATCCCTATAACCTCCTCCAGCACCTAAAATTCTCCCTATCTCTGTAACCTCTTCCAGGTCCTACAACCCTCCCTAACCCTACAATCTCCTCCAGTCCCTCCAACCCTCCCTTTCTCTGTAACGTCTTCCAGCCCCTACAATCCTCCCTATCTCTGTTACCTCCTCCAGTCCCTCCAAACCTCCCTTTCTCTGTAACGTCTTCCAGGCCATACAATCCTCCCTATCTCTGTCACCGCCTCCAGCTCTTACAACCCTCCCTGTCCATGTAACCTCGTCCAGCCCCGACAACCCTCCCTGTCTCTGTAACCTCCTCCAGCCCCTACAACCCTCCCTATCTCTGTAATCTCCTCCAGCCCGTACAAATCTCCCTAACTCTGTAACCTCCTCCAGCCCCTACAACCCTCCCTATCCCTGTAACCTCCTCCAGCCCCTACAACTCTCCCTATCTCTGTAACCTCCTCCAGCCCCTACATCCCTCCCTATCTCTGTAACCTCCTCCAGCCGCTACAACCCTCCCATACTCTACAATCTCCTCCAGCCCCTACAACCCTCCCTAACTCTACAATCTCCTCCAGCCCCTCCAAACCTCCCTATTTCTGTAACCACTTCCAGCCCCTACAATCCTCCCTATCTCTCTAACCTCCTCCAGCCCCTAAAACCCTCCCTATCTCTGTAACCTCCTCAAGCCCCTACAACCCTCCCTATCCCTGTAACCTCCTCCAGCCCCTACAATCCTCCTTATCTCTGTAACCTCCTCAGCCCATACAACCCGCCCTATCTCTGTAACCTCCTCCAGCCCCTACAACCCTCCCTATCTCTGTGACCTCCTCCAGCCCCTACAACCCTCCCTATCTCTTTAACCTCCTCCAGCCCCTACAACCCTCCCTTTCTCTGTAACCTCCTCCAGCCCCTACAACCCTCCCTATCTCTGTGACCTCCTCCAGCCCCTACAACCCTCCCTATCTCTGTAACCTCCTCCAACCCCTACAACCCCCCTATCTCTGTACCCTCCTCCAGCCCCTGCAGCCCTCCCTATCTCTGTAACCTCCTCGAGCCCCTCCAATCCTCCCTATCTCTGTAACCTCCTCCAGCCCCAAAACCCTCCCTATCCCTGTAACCTCCTCCAAACCCTACAAGCCTCCCTATCCCTGTAATCTCCTCCAGCCCCTCCAACTCACCATTTTTGTGTAACCTCCTCCAGCCCCTACAACCCTCCCTAACTCTTCAGTCTCCTCCAGCCCCTACAACCCTCCCTATCTCTGTAACCTCCTCCAGCCCCTACAACCCTCCCTAACTCTTCAGTCTCCTCCAGCCCCTCCAACCCTCCCTATCTCTGTAACCTCTTCCAGCCACTCCAACACTCTCTATTTCTGTGACCTCCTCCAGCCCCTACAATGCTCCCTATCTCTGTAACCTTCTCCATCCCCTAAAATCCTCCCTACCTCTGTAACCTCTTCATGCCCCTACAACCCTCCCTATCCCTTTAACACCCTACAGCCCCTCCAATCCTCCCTATCACTGTAACCTCTTCCAGGTCCAACAACCCTCTCTAACCCTACAATCTCCTCCAGTCCCTCCAACCCTCCCTTTCTCTGTAACGTCTTCCAGCCCCTACAATCCTCCCTATCTCTGTCACCTCCTCCAGTCCCTCCAACCATCCCTTTCCCTGTAACGTCTTCCAGCCCCTACAATCCTCCCTATCGCTGTCACCTCCTCCAGCTCTTACAACCCTCCCTGTCCATGTAACCTCGTCCAGCCCCTACAACCCTCCCTATCTCTGTAACCTCCTCCAGCCCGTACAACCCTCCCTATCTCTGTAACCTACTCCACCCCCTACAACCCTCTCTATCTCTGTAACCTCCTCCAGCCCTTACATCCCTCCCTATCTCTACAACCTCCTCCAGCCCCTACAATCCTCCCTATCTCTGTAACCTCCTCCAGCCCCTATAACCCTCCCTATGTCTGTAATCTCCTCCAGCCCGTACAAATCTCCCTATCTCTGTAACCTCCTCCAGCCCCTACAACACTCCCTATCCCTGTAACCTCCTCCAGCCCCTACAACTCTCCCTATCTCTGTAACCTCCTCAAGCCCCTACATCCCTCCCTATCTCTGTAACCTCCTCCAGCCGCTACAACCCTCCCATACTCTACAATCTCCTCCAGCCCCTACAACCCTCCCTAACTCTACAATCTCCTCCAGCCCCTCCAAACCTCCCTATTTCTGTAACCACTTCCAGCCCCTACAATCCTTCCTATCTCTCTAACCTCCTGCAGCCCCTAAAACCCTCGCTATCTCTGTAACCTCCTCAAGCCCCTACAACCCTCCCTCTCCCTGTAACCTCCTCCAGCCCCTACAATCCTCGTTATCTCTGTAACCTCCTCAGCCCATACAACCCGCCCTATCTCTGTAAGCTCCTCCAGCCCCGACAACCCTCCCTATCTCTGTGACCTCCTCCAGCCCCTACAACCCTCCCTATCTCTGTAACCTCCTCCAGCCCCTACAACCCTCACTATCTCTGTAACCTCCTCCAACCCCTACAACCCTCCCTATCTCTGTAACCTCCTCCAGCCCCAAAACCCTCCCTATCCCTGTAACCTCCTCCAACCCCTACAACCCTCCCTATCCCTGTAACCTCCTCCAGCCCCTCCAACTCACCATTTCTGTGTAACCTCCTCCAGACCCTACAACACTCCCTATCCCTGTTACCTCCTCCCGCCCCTACAACCCTCCCTATCTCTGTAACCTCCTCGAGCCCTACAACCCTCCCTATCTCTGTAACCTCCTCCAGCCCCATAACCCTCCCTATCTCTTTAAACTCCTCCAACCCTCTCTATTTCTATAAACTCCTCCAGCCCCTACAATTCTCCCGATCTCTGTTATCTCCTCCAGCACTTACAACCCTCCCTATCTCTGTAACCTCCTCCAGCCCCTGCAATCCTCCCTATCTCTGCAACATTCTCCAGCCCCTCCAACTCACCATTTCTGTATAACCTCCTACAGCCCTTACAAACCTCCCTATCCCTACAATCTCCTCCAGTCCCTCCAACCCTCCCTTTCTCTGTAACGTCTTCCAGCCCCTACAACCCTCCCTATCTCTGTGACCTCCTCCAGCCCCTACAACCCTCCCTATCTCAGTAACCTCCTCCAGCCCCTACAACACTCCCTATCTCTGTAACCTCCTCCAACCCCTACAACCCCCCCTATCTCTGTACCCTCCTCCAGCCCCTGCAACCCTCCCTATCTCTGTAACCTCCTCCAGCCCCAACAATCCTCCCTATCTCTGTAACCTCCTCCAGCCCCAAAACCCTCCCTATCCCTGTAACCTCCTCCAAACCCTACAACCCTCCCTATCCCTGTAATCTCCTCCAGCCCCTCCAACTCACCATTTTTGTGTAACCTCCTCCAGCCCCTACAACCCTCCCTATCCCTGTTACCTCCTCCAGCCCCTACAACCCTCCCTATCTCTGTAACCTCCTCCAGCCCCTACAACCCTCCCTAACTCTTCAGTCTCCTCCAGCCCCTACAACCCTCCCTATCTCTGTAACCTCCTCCAGCCCCTACAACCCTCCCTAACTCTTCAGTCTCCTCCAGCCCCTCGAACCCTCCCTATCTCTGTAACCTCTTCCAGCCACTCCAACACTCTCTATTTCTGTGACCTCCTCCAGCCCCTACAATGCTCCCTATCTCTGTAACCTTCTCCATCCCCTAAAATCCTCCCTACCTCTGTAACCTCTTCATGCCCCTACAACCCTCCCTATCCCTGTAACACCCTACAGCCCCTCCAATCCTCCCTATCACTGTAACCTCTTCCAGGTCCAACAACCCTCTCTAACCCTACAATCTCCTCCAGTCCCTCCAACCCTCCCTTTCTCTGTAACGTCTTCCAGCCCCTACAATCCTCCCTATCTCTGTCACCTCCTCCATTCCCTCCAACCATCCCTTTCCCTGTAACGTCTTCCAGCCCCTACAATCCTCCCTATCGCTGTCACCTCCTCCAGCTCTTACAACCCTCCCTGTCCATGTAACCTCGTCCAGCCCCTACAACCCTCCCTATCTCTGTAACCTCCTCCAGCCCGTACAACCCTCCCTATCTCTGTAACCTACTCCACCCCCTACAACCCTCTCTATCTCTGTAACCTCCTCCAGCCCTTACATCCCTCCCTATCTCTACAACCTCCTCCAGCCCCTACAATCCTCCCTATCTCTGTAACCTCCTCCAGCCCCTATAACCCTCCCTATGTCTGTAATCTCCTCCAGCCCGTACAAATCTCCCTATCTCTGTAACCTCCTCCAGCCCCTACAACACTCCCTATCCCTGTAACCTCCTCCAGCCCCTACAACTCTCCCTATCTCTGTAACCTCCTCAAGCCCCTACATCCCTCCCTATCTCTGTAACCTCCTCCAGCCGCTACAACCCTCCCATACTCTACAATCTCCTCCAGCCCCTACAACCCTCCCTAACTCTACAATCTCCTCCAGCCCCTCCAAACCTCCCTATTTCTGTAACCACTTCCAGCCCCTACAATCCTTCCTATCTCTCTAACCTCCTGCAGCCCCTAAAACCCTCGCTATCTCTGTAACCTCCTCAAGCCCCTACAACCCTCCCTATCCCTGTAACCTCCTCCAGCCCCTACAATCCTCGTTATCTCTGTAACCTCCTCAGCCCATACAACCCGCCCTATCACTGTAAGCTCCTCCAGCCCCGACAACCCTCCCTATCTCTGTGACCTCCTCCAGCCCCTACAACCCTCCCTATCTCTGTAACCTCCTCCAGCCCCTACAACCCTCACTATCTCTGTAACCTCCTCCAACCCCTACAACCCTCCCTATCTCTGTAACCTCCTCCAGCCCCAAAACCCTCCCTATCCCTGTAACCTCCTCCAACCCCTACAACCCTCCCTATCCCTGTAACCTCCTCCAGCCCCTCCAACTCACCATTTCTGTGTAACCTCCTCCAGACCCTACAACACTCCCTATCCCTGTTACCTCCTCCCGCCCCTACAACCCTCCCTATCTCTGTAACCTCCTCGAGCCCTACAACCCTCCCTATCTCTGTAACCTCCTCCAGCCCCATAACCCTCCCTATCTCTTTAAACTCCTCCAACCCTCTCTATTTCTATAAACACCTCCAGCCCCTACAATTCTCCCGATCTCTGTTATCTCCTCCAGCACTTACAACCCTCCCTATCTCTGTAACCTCCTCCAGCCCCTGCAATCCTCCCTATCTCTGCAACATTCTCCAGCCCCTCCAACTCACCATTTCTGTATAACCTCCTACAGCCCTTACAAACCTCCCTATCCCTACAATCTCCTCCAGTCCCTCCAACCCTCCCTTTCTCTGTAACGTCTTCCAGCCCCTACAACCCTCCCTATCTCTGTGACCTCCTCCAGCCCCTACAACCCTCCCTATCTCAGTAACCTCCTCCAGCCCCTACAACCCTCCCTATCTCTGTAACCTCCTCCAACCCCTACAACCCCCCCTATCTCTGTACCCTCCTCCAGCCCCTGCAACCCTCCCTATCTCTGTAACCTCCTCCAGCCCCTACAATCCTCCCTATCTCTGTAACCTCCTCCAGCCCCAAAACCCTCCCTATCCCTGTAACCTCCTCCAAACCCTACAACCCTCCCTATCCCTGTAATCTCCTCCAGCCCCTCCAACTCACCATTTTTGTGTAACCTCCTCCAGCCCCTACAACCCTCCCTATCCCTGTTACCTCCTCCAGCCCCTACAACCCTCCCTAACTCTTCAGTCTCCTCCAGCCCCTCCAACCCTCCCTATCTCTGTAACCTCTTCCAGCCACTCCAACCCTCTATTTCTGTGACCTCCTCCAGCCCCTACAATCCTCCCTATCTCTGTAACCTCCTCCAGCCCCTAAAATCCTCCCTACCTCTGTAACCTCTTCATGCCCCTACAACCCTCCCTATCCCTGTAACACCCCACAGCCCCTAAAATCCTCCCTATCTCTGTAACCTCCTCCAGCCCTCTCTATTTCTAGAACCTCCTCCAGCCCCTACAATTCTCCCGATCTCTGTTATCTCCTCCAGCGCTTACAACCCTCCCTATATCTGTAACCTCCTCGAGCCCCTGCAACACTCCCTATCTCTGTAACATTCTCCAGCCCCTAAAATCCTCCCTATCTCTATAACCTCCACCAGTCGCTACAACCCTCCCTATCCCCGTAACATCCTCCAGCCCCTCCAACTCACCATTTCTGTATAACCTCCTCCAGCCCCGACAAACATCCCTATCCCTGTAACCTCCTCCAGCCCCTTCAACTCTCCCTATCTCTGTAACCTCCTCCAGCCCCTACAATCCTCCCTATCTCTGTAACCTCCTCCAGCCCTTACAACCCACCCTATCTCTGTAACCTCCTCCAGCCCCTACAACCCTCCCTATGTCTGTAACCTCCTCCAGCCCCTACAACTCTCCCTATCCCTGTAACCTCCTCCAGCCCCTACAACCCTCCCTAACACTTCAGTCTCCTCCAGCCCCTCCAACCCTCCCTATCTCTGTAACCTCCTCCAGCCCCTACAATCCTCCCTATCTCTGTAACCTCCTCCAGCTCCTGCAACCATCCCTATCTCTGTATCCTCCTCCAGCCGCGACAACACTCCCTATGTCTGTAATCTCCTCCAGCCCGTACAACCCGCCCTATCTCTGTAACCTCCTCCAGCCCCTACAATCCTCCCTATCTCCGTAACCACTTCCAGGTCCTACAACCCTCCCTAACCCTACAATCTCCTCCAGTCCCTCCAACCCTCCCTATCTCTGTCACCTCCTCCAGCCCCTACAAGCCTCCCTATCTCTGTGGCCTCCTCCAGCCCCTACAACCTCCCTATCTCTGAAACCGCCTCCAGCCCCTACAACCCTCCCTTTCTCTGTAACCTCCTCCAACCCCTACAACCCTCCATATCTCTGTAACCTCCTCCAGCCCCTGCAACCCTCCCTATCTCTGTAATCTCCTCCAACCCCTACAACCCTCCCTATCCCTGTAACCTCCTCCAGCCCCTCCAACTCACCATTTCTGTGTAACCTCCTCCAGCCCCTACAACCCTCCCTATCCCTGTTACCTCCTCCAGCCCCTACAGCCCTCCCTATCCCTGTAACATCCTCCAGCCCCTCCAACTCACCATTTCTGTAGAACCTCCTCCAGCCCCTACAAACCTCCCTATCCCTGTAACCTCCTCCAGCCCCTTCAACTCTCCCTAACTCTGTAACCTCCTCCAGCTCCTACAATACTCCCTATCTCTGTAACCTCCTCCAGCCCCTTCAACTCTCCCTATCTCTGTAACCTCCTCCAGCCCCCACAACCCTTCCTATCTCTGTAACCTCCTCCAACCCCTCCAACCCTTTCTATTTCTGTAACCCCCTACAGCCCCTACAATACTCGCTATCTCTGTTATCTCCTCCAGCCCCTAAAACACTCCCAGTCGCTATAACCTTCTCCAGCCCATACAACTCTCCCTATCGCTGTAACCTCCTCCAGCGTCCACAACCCTCACTATCTATCTAACCGCCTCCAGCCCCTAGAACCCTCCCTATCTCTGTTATCTCCTCCAGCCCCTCCAACACTCCCTATCTCTGTAACCTCGTCCAGCTCCTCCAACCCTCCCTATCTCTGTAACCTCCTCCACCCCCTCTAATCCTCCCTATCTCTGTAACCTGCTGCAACCCTCCAGCCCTCTCTATTTCTGTAGGGATATCTCTATAACAGCCTCTCTATTACAGATAGGGATATCTCTGTAACCTCCTCCAGCCCCTACAACCCTCCCTGTCTCTGTAACCTCCTCCAGCCCCTACAGACATCCCTATCTCTGTAACCTCCTCCATTCCCTACAACTCTTCCTATCTCTACAATCTCCCCCAGCTCCTCCAGCCCTCCCTCTCTCTGTACCCTCCTCCAACCCCTTCAACCCTCCCTATCTCTGTAACCACCTCCAGCTCCTACAACCCTCCCTAACCCTACAATCTCCTCCAGCCCCTCCAACCCTCCCTATCTCTTTAACCTCATCCAGCACCTCCAGCCCTCCCTATTTCTGTAACCTCCTTCATCCCCTACAATCCTCCATATCTCATTAACCTCCTCCAGCCTCTATAACCCTCCCTATGTCTGTAACTTCCTCCAGCCCCTACAACCCTCTCTATCCCTGTAACCTCCTCCAGCCCCTGCAATCCTCCTTATCTCTGTAACCTCCTCAGCCCATACAACCCGCCCTATCTCTGTAACCTCCTCCAGCCCCTACAACCCTCCCTATCTATGTGACCTCCTCCAGCCCCTACAACCCTCCCTATCTCTGTAACCTCCTCCAACCCCTACAACCCTCCCTATCTCTGTAACCTCCTCCAGCCCCAAAACCCTCCCTATCCCTGTAACCTCCTCCAACCTCTACAACCCTCCCTATCCCTGTAACCTCCTCCAGCCCCTCCAACTCACCATTTCTGTGTAACCTCCTCCAGACCCTACAACACTCCCTATCCCTGTTACCTCCTCCCGCCCCTACAACCCTCCCTATCTCTGTAACCTCCTCCAGCCCCATAACCCTCCCTATCTCTTTAAACTCCTCCAACCCTCTCTATTTCTATAACCTCCTCCAGCCCCTACAATTCTCCCGATCTCTGTTATCTCCTCCAGCACTTACAACCCTCCCTATCTCTGTAACCTCCTCCAGCCCCTGCAATCCTCCCTATCTCTGCAACATTCTCCAGCCCCTCCAACTCACCATTTCTGTATAACCTCCTACAGCCCTTACAAACCTCCCTATCCCTACAATCTCCTCCAGTCCCTCCAACCCTCCCTTTCTCTGTAACGTCTTCCAGCCCCTACAACCCTCCCTATCTCTGTGACCTCCTCCAGCCCCTACAACCGTCCCTATCTCAGTAACCTCCTCCAGCCCCTACAACCCTCCCTATCTCTGTAACCTCCTCCAACCCCTCCAACCCCCCCTATCTCTGTACCCTCCTCCAGCCCCTGCAGCCCTCCCTATCTCTGTAACCTCCTCCAGCCCCTACAATCCTCCCTATCTCTGTAACCTCCTCCTGCCCCAAAACCCTCCCTATCCCTGTAACCTCCTCCAAACCCTACAACCCTGCCTATCCCTGTAATCTCCTCCAGCCCCTCCAACTCACCATTTTTGTGTAACCTCCTCCAGCCCCTACAACCCTCCCTATCCCTGTTACCTCTTCCAGCCCCTACAACCCTCCCTATCTCTGTAATCTCCTCCAGCCCCTACAACCCTCCCTAACTCTTCAGTCTCCTCCAGCCCCTCCAACCCTCCCTATCTCTGTATCCTCTTCCAGCCACTCCAACCCTCTCTATTTCTGTGACCTCCTCCAGCCCCTACAATGCTCCCTATCTCTGTAACCTTCTCCATCCCCTAAAATCCTCCCTACCTCTGTAACCTCTTCATGCCCCTACAACCCTCCCTATCCCTGTTACACCCTACAGCCCCTCCAACCCTCCCTATCTCGGTAACCTCCTCCGGCCCCTACAATCCTCCCTATCTCTGTAACCTCTTCCAGGTCCTACAACCCTCTCTAACCCTACAATCTCCTCCAGTCCCTCCAACCCTCCCTTTCTCTGTAACGTCTTCCAGCCCCTACAATCCTCCCTATCTCTGTCACCTCCTCCAGTCCCTCCAACCCTCCCTTTCCCTGTAACGTCTTCCAGCCCCTACAATCCTCCCTATCGCTGTCACCTCCTCCAGCTCTTACAACCCTCCCTGTCCATGTAACCTCGTCCAGCCCCTACAACCCTCCCTATCTCTGTAACCTCCTCCAGCCCTTACATCCCTCCCTATCTCTACAACCTCCTCCAGCCCCTACAATCCTCCCTATCTCTGTAACCTCCTCCAGCCCCTATAACCCTCCCTATGTCTGTAATCTCCTCCAGCCCGTACAAATCTCCCTATCTCTGTAACCTCCTCCAGTCCCTACAACCCTCCCTATCCCTGTAACCTCCTCCAGCCCCTACAACTCTCCCTATCTCTGTAACCTCCTCAAGCTCCTACATCCCTCCCTGTCTCTGTAACCTCCTCCAGCCGCTACAACCCTCCCATACTCTACAATCTCCTCCAGCCCCTACAACCCTCCCTAACTCTACAATCTCCTCCAGCCCCTCCAAACCTCCCTATTTCTGTAACCACTTCCAGCCCCTACAATCCTCCCTATCTCTCTAACCTCCTGCAGCCCCTAAAACCCTCCCTATCTCTGTAACCTCCTCAAGCCCCTACAACCCTCCCTATCCCTGTAACCTCCTCCAGCCCCTACAATCCTCCTTATCTCTGTAACCTCCTCAGCCCATACAACCCGCCCTATCTCTGTAAGCTCCTCCAGCCCCGACAACCCTCCCTATCTCTGTGACCTCCTCCAGCCCCTACAACCCTCCCTATCTCTGTAACCTCCTCCAGCCCCTACAACCCTCCCTATCTCTGTAACCTCCTCCAACCCCTACAACCCTCCCTATCTCTGTAACCTCCTCCAGCCCCAAAACCCTCCCTATCCCTGTAACCTCCTCCAACCCCTACAACCCTCCCTATCCCTGTAACCTCCTCCAGCCCCTCCAACTCACCATTTCTGTGTAACCTCCTCCAGACCCTACAACACTCCCTATCCCTGTTACCTCCTCCCGCCCCTACAACCCTCCCTATCTCTGTAACCTCCTCGAGCCCTACAACCCTCCCTATCTCTGTAACCTCCTCCAGCCCCATAACCTTCCCTATCTCTTTAAACCCCTCCAACCCTCTCTATTTCTATAACCTCCTCCAGCCCCTACAATTCTCCCGATCTCTGTTATCTCCTCCAGCACTTACAACCCTCCCTATCTCTGTAACCTCCTCCAGCCCCTGCAATCCTCCCTATCTCTGCAACATTCTCCAGCCCCTCAAACTCACCATTTCTGTATAACCTCCTACAGCCCTTACAAACAAACCTATCCCTACAATCTCCTCCAGTCCCTCCAACCCTCCCTTTCTCTGTAACGTCTTCCAGCCCCTACAACCCTGCCTATCTCTGTGACCTCCTCCAGCCCCTACAACCCTCCCTATCTCAGTAACCTCCTCCAGCCCCTACAACCCTCCCTATCTCTGTAACCTCCTCCAACCCCTACAACCCCCCCTATCTCTGTACCCTCCTCCAGCCCCTGCAACCCTCCCTATCTCTGTAACCTCCTCCAGCCCCTACAATCCTCCCTATCTCTGTAACCTCCTCCAGCCCCAATACCCTCCCTACCCCTGTAACCTCCTCCAAACCCTACAACCCTCCCTATCCCTGTAATCTCCTCCAGCCCCTCCAACTCACCATTTTTGTGTAACCTCCTCCAGCCCCTACAATCCTCCCTATCCCTGTTACCTCCTCCACCCCTACAACCCTCCCTATCTCTGTGACCTCCTCCAGCCCCTACAATCCTCCCTATCTCTGTAACCTCCTCCAGCCCCTAAAATCCTCCCTACCTCTGTAACCTCTTCATGCCCCTACAACCCTCCCTATCCCTGTAACACCCTACAGCCCCTAAAATCCTCCCCATCTCTGTAACCTCCTCCAGCCCTCTCTTTTTCTAGAACCTCCTCCAGCCCCTACAATTCTCCCGATCTCTGTTATCTCCTCCAGCGCTTACAACCCTCCCTATATCTGTAACCTCCTCGAGCCCCTGCAACACTCCCTATCTCTGTAACATTCTCCAGCCCCTAAAATCCTCCCTATCTCTATAACCTCCACCAGTCGCTACAACCCTCCCTATCCCTGTAACATCCTCCAGCCCCTCCAACTCACCATTTCTGTATAACCTCCTCCAGCCCCGACAAACATCCCTATCCCTGTAACCTCCTCCAGCCCCTTCAACTCTCCCTATCTCTGTAACCTCCTCCAGCCCCTACAATCCTCCCTATCTCTGTAACCTCCTCCATCCCTTACAACCCACCCTATCTCTGTAACCTCCTCCAGCCCCTACAACCCTCCCTATGTCTGTAACCTCCTCCAGCCCCTACAACTCTCCCTATCCCTGTAACCTCCTCCAGCCCCTACAACCCTCCCTAACACTTCAGTCTCCTCCAGCCCCTCCAACCCTCCCTATCTCTGTAACCTCCTCCAGCCCCTACAATCCTTCCTATCTCTGTAACCTCCTCCAGCCCCTACAATCCTCCCTATCTCTGTAACCTCCTCCAGCCCCTACAACCCTCCCTATCCCTGTAACCTCCTCCAGCCCCTACAACTCTCCCTATCTCTGTAACCTCCTCCAGCCCCTACATCCCTCCCTATCTCTGTAACCTCCTCCAGCCGCTACAACCCTCCCTATCCCTGTAACCTCCTCCAGCCCCTACAATCCTCCTTATCTCTGTAACCTCCTCAGCCCATACAACCCGCCCTATCTCTGTGACCGCCTCCAGCCCCTACAACCCTCCCTATCACTGTAACCTCCTCCAGCCCCTACATCCCTCCCTATCTCTGTAACCTCCTCCAACCCCTACAACCCTCCCTATCTCTGTAACCTCCTCCAGCCCCAAAACCCTCCCTATCCCTGTAACCTCCTCCAACCCCTACAACCCTCCCTATCCCTGTAACCTCCTCCAGCCCCTCCAACTCACCATTTCTGTGTAACCTCCTCCAGACCCTACAACCCTCCCTATCCCTGTTACCTCCTCACGCCCCTACAACCCTCCCTATCTCTGTAACCTCCTCGAGCCCTACAACCCTCCCTATCTCTGTAACCTCCTCCAGCCCCATAACACTTCCTATCTCTTTAAACTCCTCCAACCCTCTCTATTTCTATAACCTCCTCCAGCCCATACAATTCTCCCGATCTCTGTTATCTCCTCCAGCACTTACAACCCTCCCTATCTCTGTAACCTCCTCCAGCCCCTGCAATCCTCCCTATCTCTGCAACATTCTCCAGCCCCTCCAACTCACCATTTCTGTATAACCTCCTACAGCCCTTACAAACCTCCCTATCCCTACAATCTCCTCCAGTCCCTCCAACCCTCCCTTTCTCTGTAACGTCTTCCAGCACCTACAACCCTCCCTATCTCTGTAACCTCCTCCAGCCGCGACAACCCTCCCTATGTCTGTAATCTCCTTCAGCCCGTACAACCCGCCCTATCCCTGTAACCTCCTCCAGACCCTCCAACTCACCATTTCTGTGTAACCTCCTCCAGCCCCTACAACCCCCCCTATCTCTGGAACATACTCCACCCCTACAACCCTCCGTATCTCTGTAACCTACTCCACCCCCTACAACCCTCCCTATCTCTGTAACCTCCTCCAGCCCTTACATCCCTCCCTATCTCTACAACCTCCTCCAGCCCCTACAATCCTCCCTATCTCTGTAACGTCCTCCAGCCCCTACATCCCTCCCTATCTCTGTAACCTCCTCCAGCCGCTACAGCCCTCCCTTACTCTACAATCTCCTCCAGCCCCTACAACCCTCCCAAACTCTACAATCTCTTCCAGCCCCTCCAAACCACCCTATTTCTGTAACCACTTCCAGCCCCTACAAACCTCCCTATCTCTCTAACCTCCTCCAGCCCCTACAACCCTCCCTATCTCTGTAACCTCCTCAAGCCCCTGCAACCCTCGCTATCTCTGTAACCTCCTCCAGCCCCTACAACCCTCCCTATCCCTGTAACCACCTCCAGCCCCTACAACTCTCCCTATCTCTGTAACCTCCTCCAGCCCCTACATCCCTCCCTATCTCTGTAACCTCCTCCAGCCCCTACAGCCCTCCCTTACTCTACAATCTCCTCCAGCCCCTACAACCCTCCCTATCTCTGTAACCTCCTCCAGCCCCTACAACCCTCCCTAACTCTGTAACCTCCTCCAGCCCCTACAACCCTCCCTAACTCTTCAGTCTCCTCCAGCCCCTCCAACCCTCCCTATCTCTGTAACCTCTTCCAGCCACTCCAACCCTCTCTATTTCTGTGACCTCCTCCAGCCCCTACAATCCTCCCTATCTCTGTAACCTCCTCCAGCCCCTAAAATCCTCCCTACCTCTGTAACCTCTTCATGCCCCTACAACCCTCCCTATCCCTGTAACACCCTACAGCCCCTAAAATCCTCCCTATCTCTGTAACCTCCTCCAGCCCTCTCTTTTTCTAGAACCTCCTCCAGCCCCTACAATTCTCCCGATCTCTGTTATCTCCTCCAGCGCTTACAATCCTCCCTATATCTGTAACCTCCTCGAGCCCCTGCAACACTCCCTATCTCTGTAACATTCTCCAGCCCCTAAAATCCTCCCTATCTCTATAACCTCCACCAGTCGCTACAACCCTCCCTATCCCTGTAACATCCTCCAGCCCCTCCAACTCACCATTTCTGCATAACCTCCTCCAGCCCCGACAAACATCCCTATCCCTGTAACCTCCTCCAGCCCCTTCAACTCTCCCTATCTCTGTAACCTCCTCCAGCCCCTACAATCCTCCCTATCTCTGTAACCTCCTCCAGCCCTTACAACCCACCCTATCTCTGTAACCTCCTCCAGCCCCTACAACCCTCCCTATATCTGTAACCTCCTCCAGCCCCTACAACTCTCCCTATCCCTGTAACCTCCTCCAGCCCCTACAACCCTCCCTAACACTTCAGTCTCCTCCAGCCCCTCCAACCCTCCCTATCTCTGTAACCTCCTCCAGCCCCTACAATCCTCCCTATCTCTGTAACCTCCTCCAGCCCCTACAATCCTCCCTATCTCTGTAACCTCCTCCAGCCCCTACAAACCTCCCTATCCCTGTAACCTCCTCCAGCCCCTACAACTCTCCCTATCTCTGTAACCTCCTCCAGCCCCTACATCCCTCCCTATCTCTGTAACCTCCTCCAGCCGCTACAACCCTCCCATACTCTACAATCTCCTCCAGCCCCTACAACCCTCCCTAACTCTACAATCTCCTCCAGCCCCTCCAAACCTCCCTATTTCTGTCACCACTTCCAGCCCCTACAATCCTCCCTATCTCTCTAACCTCCTCCAGCCCCTAAAACCCTCCCTATCTCTGTAACCTCCTCAAGCTCCTACAACCCTCCCTATCCCTGTAACCTCCTCCAGCCCCTACAATCCTCCTTATCTCTGTAACCTCCTCAGCCCATACAACCCGCCCTATCTCTGTAACCTCCTCCAGCCCCTACAACCCTCCCTATCTCTGTGACCTCCTCCAGCCCCTACAACCCTCCCTATCTCTGTAACCTCCTCCAGCCCCTACAACCGTCCCTATCTCTGTAACATCCTCCAACCCCTACAACCCTCCCTATCTCTGTAACCTCCTCCAGCCCCAAAACCCTCCCTATCCCTGTAACCTCCTCCAACCCCTACAACCCTCCCTATCCCTGTAACCTCCTCCAGCCCCTCCAACTCACCATTTCTGTGTAACCTCCTCCAGACCCTACAACCCTCCCTATCCCTGTTACCTCCTCCCGCCCCTACAACCCTCCCTATCTCTGTAACCTCCTCGAGCCCTACAACCCTCCCTATCTCTGTAACCTCCTCCAGCCCCATAACCCTCCCTATCTCTTTAAACTCCTCCAACCCTCTCTATTTCTATAACCTCCTCCAGCCCCTACAATTCTCCCGATCTCTGTTATCTCCTCCAGCACTTACAACCCTCCCTATCTCTGTAACCTCCTCCAGCCCCTGCAATCCTCCCTATCTCTGCAACATTCTCCAGCCCCTCCAACTCAGCATTTCTGTATAACCTCCTACAGCCCTTACAAACCTCCCTATCCCTACAATCTCCTCCAGTCCCTCCAACCCTCCCTTTCTCTGTAACGTCTTCCAGCACCTACAACCCTCCCTATCTCTGTAACCTCCTCCAGCCGCGACAACCCTCCCTATGTCTGTAATCTCCTCCAGCCCGTACAACCCGCCCTATCCCTGTAACCTCCTCCAGACCCTCCAACTCACCATTTCTGTGTAACCTCCTCCAGCCCCTACAACCCCCCCTATCTCTGGAACATACTCCACCCCCACAACCCTCCGTATCTCTGTAACCTACTCCACCCCCTACAACACTCCCTATCTCTGTAACCTCCTCCAGCCCTTACATCCCTCCCTATCTCTACAACCTCCTCCAGCCCCTACAATCCTCCCTATCTCTGTAACCTCCTCCAGCCCCTACATCCCTCCCTATCTCTGTAACCTCCTCCAGCCGCTACAGCCCTCCCTTACTCTACAATCTCCTCCAGCCCCTCCAAACCACCCTATTTCTGTAACCACTTCCAGCCTCTACAAACCTCGCTATCTCTCTAACCTCCTCCAGCCCCTACAACCCTCCCTATCTCTGTGACCTCCTCCAGCCCCTACAACCCTCCCTATCTCTGTAACCTCCTCCAGCCCCTACAACCCTCCCTATCTCTGTAACCTCCTCCAACACCTACAACCCTCCCTATCTCTGTAACCTCCTCCAGCCCCTGCAACCCTCGCTATCTCTGTAACCTCCTCCAGCCCCTACAACACTCCCTATCCCTGTAACCACCTCCAGCCGCTACAGCCCTCCCTTACTCTACAATCTCCTCCAGCCCCTACAACCCTCCCTATCTCTGTAACCTCCTCCAGCCCCTACAACCCTCCCTATCTCTGTAACCTCCTCCAGCCCCATAACCCTCCCTATCTCTGTAAAATCCTCCAACCCTCGCTATTTCTATAACCTCCTCCAGCCCCTACAATTCTCCCGATCTCTGTTATCTCCTCCAGCCATTACAACCCTCCCTATCTCTGTAACCTCCTCCAGCTCCTGCAACCATCCCTATCTCTGTATCCTCCTCCAGCCGCGACAACACTCCCTATGTCTGTAATCTCCTCCAGCCCGTACAACCCGCCCTATCTCTGTAACCTCCTCCAGCCCCTACAATCCTCCCTATCTCTGTAACCACTTCCAGGTCCTACAACACTCCCTAACCCTACAATCTACTCCAGTCCCTCCAACCCTCCCTATCTCTGTCACCTCCTCCAGCCCCTACAACCCTCCCTATCTCTGTGGCCTCCTCCAGCCCCTACAACCTCCCTATCTCTGTAACCGCCTCCAGCCCCTACAACCCTCCCTTTCTCTGTAACCTCCTCCAACCCCTGCAACCCTCCATATCTCTGTAACCTCCTCCAGCCCCTGCAACCCTCCCTATCTCTGTAACCGCCTCCAGCCCCTACAATCCTCCCTATCTCTGTAATCTCCTCCAACCCCTACAACCCTCCCTATCCCTGTAACCTCCTCCAGCCCCTCCAACTCACCATTTCTGTGTAACCTCCTCCAGCCCCTACAACCCTCCCTATCCCTGTTACCTCCTCCAGCCCCTACAGCCCTCCCTATCCCTGTAACATCCTCCAGCCCCTCCAACTCACCATTTCTGTAGAACCTCCTCCAGCCCCTACAAACCTCCCTATCCCTGTAACCTCCTCCAGCCCCTTCAACTCTCCCTAACTCTGTAACCTCCTCCAGCTCCTACAATACTCCCTATCTCTGTAACCTCCTCCAGCCCCTTCAACTCTCCCTATCTCTGTAACCTCCTCCAGCCCCCACAACCCTTCCTATCTCTGTAACCTCCTCCAACCACTCCAACCCTTTCTATTTCTGTAACCCCCTACAGCCCCTACAATACTCCCTATCTCTGTTATCTCCTCCAGCCCCTAAAACCCTCCCAGTCGCTATCACCTTCTCCAGCCCATACAACTCTCCCTATCGCTGTAACCTCCTCCAGCGTCCACAACCCTCACTATCTATCTAACCGCCTCCAGCCCCTAGAACCCTCCCTATCTCTGTTATCTCCTCCAGCCCCTCCAACACTCCCTATCTCTGTAACCTCCTTCAGCTCCTCCAACCCTCCCTATCTCTGTAACCTCCTCCAACCCCTCTAATCCTCCCTATCTCTGTAACCTGCTGCAACCCCTCCAGCCCTCTCTATTTCTGTAGGGATATCTCTATAACAGCCTCTCTATTACAGATAGGGATATCTCTGTAACCTCCTCCAGCCCCTACAACCCTCCCTGTCTCTGTAACCTCCTCCAGCCCCTACAGACATCCCTATCTCTGTAACCTCCTCCATTCCCTACAACTCTTCCTATCTCTACAATCTCCCCCAGCTCCTCCAGCCCTCCCTCTCTCTGTACCCTCCTCCAACCCCTTCAACCCTCCCTATCTCTGTAACCACCTCCAGCTCCTACAACCCTCCCTAACCCTACAATCTCCTCCAGCCCCTCCAACCCTCCCTATCTCTTTAACCTCCTCCAGCACCTCCAGCCCTCCCTATTTCTGTAACCTCCTTCATCCCCTACAATCCTCCATATCTCTGTAACCTCCTCCAGCCTCTATAACCCTCCCTATGTCTGTAACTTCCTCCAGCCCATACAACCCTCTCTATCCCTGTAACCTCCTCCAGCCCCCACAATCCTCCCTATCTCTGTAACCTCCTCCAGCCCCTACAGACATCCCTATCTCTGTAACCTCCTCCATTCCCTACAATACTTCCTATCACTGTAAACTCCTCCAACACTCTCTATTTCTATAACCTCCTCCAGCTCCTACAATTCTCCCGATCTCTGTTATCTCCTCCAGCCCTTACAACCCTCCGTATCTCTGTAACCACCTTCAGCCCCTGCAACCCTCCCTATCTCTATAACATTCTCCAGCCCCTCCAACTCACCATTTCTGTATAACCTCCTCCAGCCCCTACAAACCTCCCTATCCCTGTAACCTCCTCCAGCCCCTTCAACTCTCCCTATCTCTGTTACCTCCTCCAGCTCCTACAATACTCCCTATCTCTGTAACCTCCTCCAGCCCCTTCAACTCTCCCTATCTCTGTAACCTCCTCCATTCCCTACAACTCTTCCTATCTCTACAATCACCCACAGCTCCTCCAACCCTCCCTATCTCTGTACCCTCCTCCAGCCCCTCCAACCCTCCCTATCTCTGTAACCTCCTCGAGCCCCTTCAACTCTCCCTATCTCTGGTACCTCCTCCAGCTCCTACAAACCTCCCTAAGCCTACAATCTACTCCAGCCCCTCCAACCCTCACTATCTCTGTAACCTCCTCCAGCACCTCCGGCTCTCCCTATTTCTGTAACCTCCTCCATCCCCTACAATCCTCCCTATCTCTGTAAAATCCTCCAGCCTCTATAACCCTCCCTATGTCTGTAACTTCCTCCAGCCCCTCCAACCCTCTCTGGCCCTGTAACCTCCTCCAGCCCCTACAATCCTCCCTATCTCTGTAACCTCCTCCAGCCCCTACAACCCTCCCTATCTCTGTAACCTCCTCCAGCCCCTCCAACCCTCCCTATGTCACTAACCTCCTCCAGCCCCTACAACCCTCCCTATCTCTGTAACCTCCACCAGCCTCTACAACCCTACCTACCCTGTAACCTCCTCCAGCCCCTACAACCGTCCCTATCCCTGTAACCTCCTCCAGCCCCTACAATCCTCCCTATCTCTGTAACCTCCTCCAGCCCCTACAACCCTCCCTATCTCTGTAACCTCCTCCAGCCCCTCCAACCCTCCCTATGTCAGTAACCTCCTCCAGCCCCTACAACCCTCCCTATCTCTGTAACCTCCACCAGCCTCTACAACCCTCCCTACCCTGTAACCTCCTCCAGCCCCTACAACCGTCCCTATCCCTGTAACCTCCTCCAGCCCCTACAATCCTCCCTATCTCTGTAACCTCCTCCAGCCCCTACAGCCCTCCCGATCTCTGTAACCTCCTCCAGCCTCTAAAATCCTCCCTATCTCTGTAACCTCCTCCAGCCCCTACAGCCCTCCCGATCTCTGTAACCTTCTCCAGACCCTACAAGTCTCCCTATCTCTGTAACCTCCTCCAGCCCCTACAACCCTCCCTATCTCTACAATCACCTCCAGCCCCTCCAACCCTCCCTATCTCTGTAACCCCCTCCAACGCTCCCTATTTCTGTAACCTCCTACAGCCCCTACAATGCTCCCTATCTCTGTTATCTCCTCCAGCCCATACAACCCTCCCTATCTCTGTAACCTTCTCCAGACCCTACAACTCTCCCTATCTCTGTAACCTCCTACAGCCCCTAAAACCCTCCCAGTCCCTGTAACCTCCTCCAGCCCCTACAACAATCCCTATCTCTGTAACCTCCTCCAGCCCCTACAACCCTCCCTATCTCTGTAACCTCCTGCAGCCCCTACAAACCTCCCTATCTCTGTAACCTCCACCAGCCTCTACAACCCTCCCTACCCAGTAACCTCCTCCAGTCCCGACAACTCTCCCTCTCTCTATAACCTCCTCCAGCCCCTACAACCCTCCCGAACTCTTTAACCTCCTCCAGCTCCTACAACCTTCCCTATCTCTGTTACCTCCTCCAGCACCTACTGTCCTCCCTATCTGTGTAACCTCCTCCAGCCCCTACAATCCTCCCTATCTCTGTAACCTCCTCCAGCCCCTACAACCCTCCCTATCTATGTAACCTCCTCTTGCTCCTACAATCCTCCCTATCTCTGTAACCTCCTCCAGCCACTACAACCCTCCCTATACCTGTTACCTCCTCCAGCCCCTACAACCCTCCCTATCTCTGTAACCTCCTCCAGCCCCAACAACCCTCCCTATCTCTGTAACCTCCTCCAGCCCCTATAAACCTCCCTATCTCTGTAAACTCCTCCAACCGTCTCTTTTTCGATAACCTCCTCCAGCCCCTACAACCCTCCCTATCTCTGTAACCTCCTGCAGCCCCTACAAACCTCCCTATCTCTGTAACCTCCACCAGCCTCTACAACCCTCCCTACCCAGTAACCTCCTCCAGTCCCGACAACTCTCCCTCTCTCTATAACCTCCTCCAGCCCCTACAACCCTCCCGAACTCTGTAACCTCCTCCAGCCCCTACAACCCTCCCTATCTCTTTAACCTCCTCCAGCTCCTACAACCTTCCCTATCTCTGTTACCTCCTCCAGCACCTACAGTCCTCCCTATCTCTGTAACCTCCTCCAGCCCCTACAATCCTCCCTATCTCTGTAACCTCCTCCAGCCCCTACAACCCTCCCTATCTATGTAACCTCCTCTTGCTCCTACAATCCTCCCTATCTCTGTAACCTCCTCCAGCCCCTACAACCCTCCCTATACCTGTTACCTCCTCCAGCCCCTACAACCCTCCCTATCTCTGTAACCTCCTCCAGCCCCAACAACCCTCCCTATCTCTGTAACCTCCTCCAGCCCCTATAAACCTCCCTATCTCTGTAAACTCCTCCAACCGTCTCTTTTTCTATAACCTCCTCCAGCCCCTACAATTCTCCCTGTCTCTGTTATCTCCTCCAGCCCTAACAACCCTCCCTATCTCAGTAACCTCCTCCAGCCCCTACTACTCTCCCTATCTCTGTAACCTCCTCCAGCCCCTACAGTCCTCCCTATCTCTGTAACCTCCTCCAGCCCCGACAACCATCCCTATCTCTGTAACCTCCTCCAGCCCCATAACCCTCCCTATCTCTGTAAAATCCTCCAACCCTCGCTATTTCTATAACCTCCTCCAGCCCCTACAATTCTCCCGATCTCTGTTATCTCCTCCAGCCATTACAACCCTCCCTATCTCTGTAACCTCCTCCAGCTCCTGCAACCATCCCTATCTCTGTATCCTCCTCCAGCCGCGACAACACTCCCTATGTCTGTAATCTCCTCCAGCCCGTACAACCCGCCCTATCTCTGTAACCTCCTCCAGCCCCTACAATCCTCCGTATCTCTGTAACCACTTCCAGGTCCTACAACCCTCCCTAACCCTACAATCTCCTCCAGTCCCTCCAACCCTCCCTATCTCTGTCACCTCCTCCAGCCCCTACAACCCTCCCTATCTCTGTGGCCTCCTCCAGCCCCTACAACCTCCCTATCTATGTAACCGCCTCCAGCCCCTACAACCCTCCCTTTCTCTGTAACCTCCTCCAACCCCTGCAACCCTCCATATCTCTGTAACCTCCTCCAGCCCCTGCAACCCTCCCTATCTCTGTAACCGCCTCCAGCCCCTACAATCCTCCCTATCTCTATAATCTCCTCCAACCCCTACAACCCTCCCTATCCCTGTAACCTCCTCCAGCCCCTCCAACTCACCATTTCTGTGTAACCTCCTCCAGCCCCTACAACCCTCCCTATCCCTGTTACCTCCTCCAGCCCCTACAGCCCTCCCTATCCCTGTAACATCCTCCAGCCCCTCCAACTCACCATTTCTGTAGAACCTCCTCCAGCCCCTACAAACCTCCCTATCCCTGTAACCTCCTCCAGCCCCTTCAACTCTCCCTAACTCTGTAACCTCCTCCAGCTCCTACAATACTCCCTATCTCTGTAACCTCCTCCAGCCCCTTCAACTCTCCCTATCTCTGTAACCTCATCCAGCCCCCACAACCCTTCCTATCTCTGTAACCTCCTCCAACCACTCCAACCCTTTCTATTTCTGTAACCCCCTACAGCCCCTACAATACTCCCTATCTCTGTTATCTCCTCCAGCCCCTAAAACCCTCCCAGTCGCTATCACCTTCTCCAGCCCATACAACTCTCCCTATCGCTGTAACCTCCTCCAGCGTCCACAACCCTCACTATCTATCTAACCGCCTCCAGCCCCTAGAACCCTCCCTATCTCTGTTATCTCCTCCAGCCCCTCCAACACTCCCTATCTCTGTAACCTCCTTCAGCTCCTCCAACCCTCCCTATCTCTGTAACCTCCTCCAACCCCTCTAATCCTCCATATCTCTGTAACCTGCTGCAACCCCTCCAGCCCTCTCTATTTCTGTAGGGATATCTCTATAACAGCCTCTCTATTACAGATAGGGATATCTCTGTAACCTCCTCCAGCCCCTACAACCCTCCCTGTCTCTGTAACCTCCTCCAGCCCCTACAGACATCCCTATCTCTGTAACCTCCTCCATTCCCTACAACTCTTCCTATCTCTACAATCTCCCCCAGCTCCTCCAGCCCTCCCTCTCTCTGTACCCTCCTCCAACCCCTTCAACCCTCCCTATCTCTGTAACCACCTCCAGCTCCTACAACCCTCCCTAACCCTACAATCTCCTCCAGCCCCTCCAACCCTCCCTATCTCTTTAACCTCCTCCAGCACCTCCAGCCCTCCCTATTTCTGTAACCTCCTTCATCCCCTACAATCCTCCATATCTCTGTAACCTCCTCCAGCCTCTATAACCCTCCCTATGTCTGTAACTTCCTCCAGCCCATACAACCCTCTCTATCCATGTAACCTCCTCCAGCCCCCACAATCCTCCCTATCTCTGTAACCTCCTCCAGCCCCTACAGACATCCCTATCTCTGTAACCTCCTCCATTCCCTACAACACTTCCTATCACTGTAAACCCCTCCAACACTCTCTATTTCTATAACCTCCTCCAGCTCCTACAATTCTCCCGATCTCTGTTATCTCCTCCAGCCCTTACAACCCTCCGTATCTCTGTAACCACCTCCAGCCCCTGCAACCCTCCCTATCTCTCTAACATTCTCCAGCCCCTCCAACTCACCATTTCTGTATAACCTCCTCCAGCCCCTACAAACCTCCCTATCCCTGTAACCTCCTCCAGCCCCTTCAACTCTCCCTATCTCTGTTACCTCCTCCAGCTCCTACAATACTCCCTATCTCTGTAACCTCCTCCAGCCCCTTCAACTCTCCCTATCTCTGTAACCTCCTCCATTCCCTACAACTCTTCCTATCTCTACAATCACCCACAGCTCCTCCAACCCTCCCTATCTCTGTACCCTCCTCCAGCCCCTCCAACCCTCCCTATCTCTGTAACCTCCTCGAGCCCCTTCAACTCTCCCTATCTCTGGTACCTCCTCCAGCTCCTACAAACCTCCCTAAGCCTACAATCTACTCCAGCCCCTCCAACCCTCACTATCTCTGTAACCTCCTCCAGCACCTCCGGCTCTCCCTATTTCTGTAACCTCCTCCATCCCCTACAATCCTCCCTATCTCTGTAAAATCCTCCAGCCTCTATAACCCTCCCTATGTCTGTAACTTCCTCCAGCCCCTCCAACCCTCTCTGTCCCTGTAACCTCCTCCAGCCCCTACAATCCTCCCTATCTCTGTAACCTCCTCCAGCCCCTACAACCCTCCCTATCTCTGTAACCTCCTCCAGCCCCTCCAACCCTCCCTATGTCACTAACCTCCTCCAGCCCCTACAACCCTCCCTATCTCTGTAACCTCCACCAGCCTCTACAACCCTACCTACCCTGTAACCTCCTCCAGCCCCTACAACCGTCCCTATCCCTGTAACCTCCTCCAGCCCCTACAATCCTCCCTATCTCTGTAACCTCCTCCAGCCCCTACAACCCTCCCTATCTCTGTAACCTCCTCCAGCCCCTCCAACCCTCCCTATGTCAGTAACCTCCTCCAGCCCCTACAACCCTCCCTATCTCTGTAACCTCCACCAGCCTCTACAACCCTCCCTACCCTGTAACCTCCTCCAGCCCCTACAACCGTCCCTATCCCTGTAACCTCCTCCAGCCCCTACAATCCTCCCTATCTCTGTAACCTCCTCCAGCCCCTACAGCCCTCCCGATCTCTGTAACCTCCTCCAGCCTCTAAAATCCTCCCTATCTCTGTAACCTCCTCCAGCCCCTACAGCCCTCCCGATCTCTGTAACCTTCTCCAGACCCTACAAGTCTCCCTATCTCTGTAACCTCCTCCAGCCCCTACAACCCTCCCTATCTCTACAATCACCTCCAGCCCCTCCAACCCTCCCTATCTCTGTAACCCCCTCCAACGCTCCCTATTTCTGTAACCTCCTCCAGCCCCTACAATGCTCCCTATCTCTGTTATCTCCTCCAGCCCATACAACCCTCCCTATCTCTGTAACCTTCTCCAGACCCTACAACTCTCCCTATCTCTGTAACCTCCTACAGCCCCTAAAACCCTCCCAGTCCCTGTAACCTCCTCCAGCCCCTACAACAATCCCTATCTCTGTAACCTCCTCCAGCCCCTACAACCCTCCCTATCTCTGTAACCTCCTGCAGCCCCTACAAACCTCCCTATCTCTGTAACCTCCACCAGCCTCTACAACCCTCCCTACCCAGTAACCTCCTCAAGTCCCGACAACTCTCCCTCTCTCTATAACCTCCTCCAGCCCCTACAACCCTCCCGAACTCTGTAACCTCCTCCAGCCCCTACAACCCTCCCTATCTCTTTAACCTCCTCCAGCTCCTACAACCTTCCCTATCTCTGTTACCTCCTCCAGCACCTACTGTCCTCCCTATCTGTGTAACCTCCTCCAGCCCCTACAATCCTCCCTATCTCTGTAACCTCCTCCAGCCCCTACAACCCTCCCTATCTATGTAACCTCCTCTTGCTCCTACAATCCTCCCTATCTCTGTAACCTCCTCCAGCCACTACAACCCTCCCTATACCTGTTACCTCCTCCAGCCCCAACAACCCTCCCTATCTCTGTAACCTCCTCCAGCCCCTATAAACCTCCCTATCTCTGTAAACTCCTCCAACCGTCTCTTTTTCGATAACCTCCTCCAGCCCCTACAACCCTCCCTATCTCTGTAACCTCCTGCAGCCCCTACAAACCTCCCTATCTCTGTAACCTCCACCAGCCTCTACAACCCTCCCTACCCAGTAACCTCCTCCAGTCCCGACAACTCTCCCTCTCTCTATAACCTCCTCCAGCCCCTACAACCCTCCCGAACTCTGTAACCTCCTCCAGCCCCTACAACCCTCCCTATCTCTTTAACCTCCTCCAGCTCCTACAACCTTCCCTATCTCTGTTACCTCCTCCAGCACCTACAGTCCTCCCTATCTCTGTAACCTCCTCCAGCCCCTACAATCCTCCCTATCTCTGTAACCTCCTCCAGCCCCTACAACCCTCCCTATCTATGTAACCTCCTCTTGCTCCTACAATACTCCCTATCTCTGTAACCTCCTCCAGCCCCTACAACCCTCCCTATACCTGTTACCTCCTCCAGCCCCTACAACCCTCCCTATCTCTGTAACCTCCTCCAGCCCCAACAACCCTCCCTATCTCTGTAACCTCCTCCAGCCCCTATAAACCTCCCTATCTCTGTAAACTCCTCCAACCGTCTCTTTTTCTATAACCTCCTCCAGCCCCTACAATTCTCCCTGTCTCTGTTATCTCCTCCAGCCCTAACAACCCTCCCTATCTCAGTAACCTCCTCCAGCCCCTACAACTCTCCCTATCTCTGTAACCTCCTCCAGCCCCTACAGTCCTCCCTATCTCTGTAACCTCCTCCAGCCCCGACAACCATCCCTATCTCTGTAACCTCCTCCAGCCCCTACAGTCCTCCCTATCTCTGTAACCTCCTCCAGCCCCTACATCCCTCCCTATCTCTGTAACCTCCTCCAGCCCCTACAGTCCTCCCTATCTCTGTAACCTCCTCCAGCCCCTACAATCCTCCCTATCTCTGTAACCTCCTCCAGACCCTCCAACTCACCATTTCTGTGTAACCTCCTCCAGCCCCTACAACCCTCCCTATCCCTGTTACCTCCTCCAGCCCTTACATCACTCCCTATCTCTACAACCTCCTCCAGTCCCTACAATCCTCCCTATCTCTGTAACCTCCTCCAGCACGTATAACCCTCCCTATGTCTGTAATCTCCTCCAGCCCGTACAACTCTCCCTCTCTCTGTAACCTCCTCCAGCCCCTACAACCCTCCCTATCCCTGTAACCACCTCCAGCCCCTACAACTCTCCTTATCTCTGTAACCTCCTCCAGCCCCTACAACCCCCCCTATCTCTGGAACATACTCCACCCCTACAACACTCCCTATCTCTGTAACCTACTCCACCCCCTACAACCCTCCCTATCTCTGTAACCTCCTCCAGCCCTTACATCCCTCCCTATCTCTACAACCTCCTCCAGTCCCTACAATCCTCCCTATCTCTGTAACCTCCTCCAGCACGTATAACCCTCACTATGTCTGTAATCTCCTCCAGCCCGTACAACTCTCCCTCTCTCTGTAACCTCCTCCAGCCCCTACAACCCTCCCTATCCCTGTAACCACCTCCAGCCCCTACAACTCTCCTTATCTCTGTAACCTCCTCCAGCCCCTACATCCATCCCTATCTCTGTAACCTCCTCCAGCCGCTACAGCCCTCCCTTACTCTACA
This sequence comes from Scyliorhinus torazame, assembly GCF_047496885.1. NCBI lineage: Eukaryota > Metazoa > Chordata > Chondrichthyes > Carcharhiniformes > Scyliorhinidae > Scyliorhinus > Scyliorhinus torazame. Next base: position 85,648,872 of record NC_092710.1, on the reverse strand, counting down.
ATCGCCTCCAGCCCCTACAACCCTCCCAAACTCTACAATCTCCTCCAGCCCCTCCAAACCACCCTATCTCTGTGACCTCCTCCAGCCCCTACAACCCTCCCTATCTCTGTAACCTCCTCCAGCCTCTATAACCCACCCTATGTCTGTAACTTCCTCCAGCCCCTACAACCCTCTCTATCCCTGTAACCTCCTCCAGCCCCCACAATCCTCCCTATCTCTGTAACCTCCTCCAGCCCCTACAGACATCCCTATCTCTGTAACCTCCTCCATTCCCTACAACACTTCCTATCACTGTAAACTCCTCCAACACTCTCTATTTCTATAACCTCCTCCAGCTCCTACAATTCTCCCGATCTCTGTTATCTCCTCCAGCACTTACAACCCTCCGTATCTCTGTAACCTCCTCCAGCCCCTTCAACCCTCCCTATCTCTGTAGCCTCCTCAAGCCCCATAACCCTCCCTATCTCTGTAAAATCCTCCAACCCTCTCTATTACTATAACCTCCTCCAACCCCTACAATTCTCCCGATTTCTGTTATCTCCTCCAGCCATTACAACCCTCCCTATCTCTGTAACCTCCTCCAGCTCCTGCAACCATCCCTATCTCTGTATCCTCCTCCAGCCCCTGCAACCCTCGCTATCTCTGTAACCTCCTCCAGCCCCTACAACCCTCCCTATCCCTGTAACCACCTCCAGCCCCTTCAACTCTCCCTATCTCTGTAACCTCCTCCAGCCCCTACATCACTCCATATCTCTGTAACCTCCTCCAGCCGCTACAGCCCTCCCTTACTCTACAATCTCCTCCAGCCCCTACAACCCTCCCTATCTCTGTAACCTCCTTCTGCCCCTACAACCCTCCCTATCTCTGTAACCTCCTCCAGCCCCATAACCCTCCCTATCTCTGTAAAATCCTCCAACCCTCTCAATTTCTATAACCTCCTCCAGCCCCTACAATTCTCCCGATCTCTGTTATCTCCTCCAGCCATTACAACCCTCCCTATCTCTGTAACCTCCTCCAGCTCCTGCAACCATCCCTATCTCTGTATCCTCCTCCAGCCGCGACAACACTCCCTATGTCTGTAAACTCCTCCAGCCCGTACAACCCGCCCTATCTCTGTAACCTCCTCCAGCCCCTACAATCCTCCCTATCTCTGTAACCACTTCCAGGTCCTACAACCCTCCCTAACCCTACAATCTCCTCCAGTCCCTCCAACCCTCCCTATCTCTGTAACCTCCTCCAACCCGTACAACCCTCCATATCTCTGTAGCCTCCTCCAGCCCCTACAACTCTCCCTATCCCTATAACCTCCTCCAGCCCCTAAAATTCTCCCTATCTCTGTAACCTCTTCCAGGTCCTACAACCCTCCCTAACCCTACAATCTCCTCCAGTCCCTCCAACCCTCCCTTTCTCTGTAACCTCCTCCAACCCCTACAACCCTCCCTATCCCTGTAACCTCCTCCAGCCCCTCCAACTCACCATTTCTGTGTAACCTCCTCCAGACCCTACAACACTCCCTATCCCTGTTACCTCCTCCCGCCCCTACAACCCTCCCTACCTCTGTAACCTCCTCGAGCCCTACAACCCTCCCTATCTCTGTAACCTCCTCCAGCCCCATAACCCTCCCTATCTCTTTAAACTCCTCCAACCCTCTCTATTTCTATAACCTCCTCCAGCCCCTACAATTCTCCCGATCTCTGTTATCTCCTCCAGCACTTACAACCCTCCCTATCTCTGTAACCTCCTTCAGGACCTGCAATCCTCCCTATCTCTGCAACATTCTCCAGCCCCTCCAACTCACCATTTCTGTATAACCTCCTACAGCCCTTACAAACCTCCCTATCCCTACAATCTCCTCCAGTCCCTCCAACCCTCCCTTTCTCTGTAACGTCTTCCAGCCCCTACAACCCTCCCTATCTCTGTGACCTACTCCAGCCCCTACAAACCTCCCTATCTCAGTAACCTCCTCCAGCCCCTACAACCCTCCCTATCTCTGTAACCTCCTCCAACCCCTACAACCCCCCTACTCTGTACCCTCCTCCAGCCCCTGCAGCCCTCCCTATCTCTGTAACCTCCTCCAGCCCCTACAATCCTCCCTATCTCTGTAACCTCCTCCAGCCCCAAAACCCTCCCTATCCCTGTAACCTCCTCCAAACCCTACAACCCTCCCTATCCCTGTAATCTCCTCCAGCCCCTCCAACTCACCATTTTTGTGTAACCTCCTCCAGCCCCTACAACCCTCCCTATCCCTGTTACCTCCTCCAGCCCCTACAACCCTCCCTATCTCTGTAACCTCCTCCAGCCCCTACAACCCTCCCTAACTCTTCAGTCTCCTCCAGCCCCTCCAACCCTCCCTATCTCTGTAACCTCTTCCAGCCACTCCAACCCTCTCTATTTCTGTGACCTCCTCCAGCCCCTACAATGCTCCCTATCTCTGTAACCTCTTCCAGGTCCTACAACACTCTCTAACCCTACAATCTCCTCCAGTCCCTCCAACCCTCCCTTTCTCTGTAACGTCTTCCAGCCCCTACAATCCTCCCTATCTCTGTCACCTCCTCCAGTCCCTCCAACCCTCCCTTTCCCTGTAACGTCTTACAGCCCCTACAATCCTCCCTATCGCTGTCACCTCCTCCAGCTCTTACAACCCTCCATGTCCATGTAACCTCGTCCAGCCCCTACAACCCTCCCTATCTCTGTAACCTCCTCCAGCCCGTACAACCCTCCCTATCTCTGTAACCTACTCCACCCCCTACAACCCTCCCTATCTCTGTAACCTCCTCCAGCCCTTACGTCCCTCCCTATCTCTACAACCTCCTCCAGCCCATACAATCCTCCCTATCTCTGTAACCTCCTCCAGCCCCTATAACCCTCCCTATGTCTGTAATCTCCTCCAGCCCGTTCAAATCTCCCTATCTCTGTAACCTCCTCCAGCCGCTACAACCCTCCCTATCCCTGTAACCTCCTCCAGCCCCTACAACTCTCCCTATCTCTGTAACCTCCTCAAGCCCCTACATCCCTCCCTATCTCTGTAACCTCCTCCAGCCGCTACAACCCTCCCATACTCTACAATCTCCTCCAGCCTCTACAACCCTCCCTAACTCTACAATCTCCTCCAGCCCCTCCAAACCTCCCTATTTCTGTAACCACTTCCAGCCCCTACAATCCTCCCTATCTCTCTAACCTCCTGCAGCCCCTAAAACCCTCGCTATCTCTGTAACCTCCTCAAGCCCCTACAACCCTCCCTATCCCTGTAACCTCCTCCAGCCCCTACAATCCTCCTTATCTCTGTAACCTCCTCAGCCCATACAACCCGCCCTATCTCTGTAAGCTCCTCCAGCCCCGACAACCCTCCCTTTCTCTGTGACCTCCTCCAGCCCCTACAACTCTCCCTATCTCTGTAACCTCCTCCAGCCACTTCAACCCTCCCTATCTCTGTAACCTCCTCCAACCCCTACAACCCTCCCTATCTCTGTAACCTCTTCCAGGTCCTACAACCCTCTCTAACCCTACAATCTCCTCCAGTCCCTCCAACCCTCCCTTTCTCTGTAACGTCTTCCAGCCCCTACAATCCTCCCTATCTCTGTCACCTCCTCCTGTCCCTCCAACCCTCCCTTTCCCTGTAACGTCTTCCAGCCCCTACAATCCTCCCTATCGCTGTCACCTCCTCCAGCTCTTACAACCCTCCATGTCCATGTAACCTCGTCCAGCCCCTACAACCCTCCCTATCTCTGTAACCTCCTCCAGCCCGTACAACCCTCCCTATCTCTGTAACCTACTCCACCCCCTACAACCCTCCCTATCTCTGTAACCTCCTCCAGCCCTTACATCCCTCCCTATCTCTACAACCTCCTCCAGCCCCTACAATCCTCCCTATCTCTGTAACCTCCTCCAGCCCCTATAACCCTCCCTATGTCTGTAATCTCCTCCAGCCCGTACAAATCTCCCTATCTCTGTAACCTCCTCCAGCCCCTACAACCCTCCCTATCCCTGTAACCTCCTCCAGCCCCTACAACTCTCCCTATCTCTGTAACCTCCTCAAGCCCCTACATCCCTCCCTATCTCTGTAACCTCCTCCAGCCGCTACAACCCTCCCATACTCTACAATCTCCTCCAGCCCCTACAACCCTCCCTAACTCTACAATCTCCTCCAGCCCCTCCAAACCTCCCTATTTCTGTAACCACTTCCAGCCCCTACAATCCTCCCTATCTCTCTAACCTCCTGCAGCCCCTAAAACCCTCGCTATCTCTGTAACCTCCTCAAGCCCCTACAACCCTCCCTATCCCTGTAACCTCCTCCAGCCCCTACAATCCTCCTTATCTCTGTAACCTCCTCAGCCCATACAACCCGCCCTATCTCTGTAAGCTCCTCCAGCCCCGACAACCCTCCCTATCTCTGTGACCTCCTCCAGCCCCTACAACTCTCCCTATCTCTGTAACCTCCTCCAGCCCCTACAACCCTCCCTATCTCTGTAACCTCCTCCAACCCCTACAACCCTCCCTATCTCTGTAACCTTCTCCAGCCCCAAAACCCTCCCTATCCCTGAAACCTCCTCCAACCCCTACAACCCTCCCTATCCCTGTAACCTCCTCCAGCCCCTCCAACTCACCATTTCTGTGTAACCTCCTCCAGACCCTACAACACTCCCTATCCCTGTTACCTCCTCCCGCCCCTACAACCCTCCCTATCTCTGTAACCTCCTCGAGCCCTACAACCCTCCCTATCTCTGTAACCTCCTCCAGCCCCATAACCCTCCCTATCTCTTTAAACTCCTCCAACCCTCTCTATTTCTATAACCTCCTCCAGCCCCTACAATTCTCCCGATCTCTGTTATCTCCTCCAGCACTTACAACCCTCCCTATCTCTGTAACCTCCTCCAGCCCCTGCAATCCTCCCTATCTCTGCAACATTCTCCAGCCCCTCCAACTCACCATTTCTGTATAACCTCCTACAGCCCTTACAAACCTCCCTATCCCTACAATCTCCTCCAGTCCCTCCAACCCTCCCTTTCTCTGTAACGTCTTCCAGCCCCTACAACCCTCCCTATCTCTGTGACCTCCTCCAGCCCCTACAACCCTCCCTATCTCAGTAACCTCCTCCAGCCCCTACAACCCTCCCTATCTCTGTAACCTCCTCCAAACCCTACAACCCTCCCTATCCCTGTAATCTCCTCCAGCCCCTCCAACTCACCATTTTTGTGTAACCTCCTCCAGCCCCTACAACCCTCCCTATCCCTGTTACCTCCTCCAGCCCCTACAACCCTCCCTATCTCTGTAACCTCCTCCAGCCCCTACAACCCTCCCTATCTCAGTAACCTCCTCCAGCCCCTACAACCCTCCCTATCTCTGTAACCTCCTCCAAACCCTACAACCCTCCCTATCTCTGTAACCTCTTCCAGCCACTCCAACCCTCTATTTCTGTGACCTCCTCCAGCCCCTACAATCCTCCCTATCTCTGTAACCTCCTCCAGCCCCTAAAATCCTCCCTACCTCTGTAACCTCTTCATGCCCCTACAACCCTCCCTATCCCTGTAACACCCTACAGCCCCTAATATCTTCCCTATCTCTGTAACCTCCTCCAGCCCTCTCTATTTCTAGAACCTCCTCCAGCCCCTACAATTCTCCCGATCTCTGTTATCTCCTCCAGCGCTTACAACCCTCCCTATATCTGTAACCTCCTCGAGCCCCTGCAACACTCCCTATCTCTGTAACATTCTCCAGCCCCTAAAATCCTCCCTATCTCTATAACCTCCACCAGTCGCTACAACCCTCCCTATCCCTGTAACATCCTCCAGCCCCTCCAACTCACCATTTCTGTATAACCTCCTCCAGCCCCGACAAACATCCCTATCCCTGTAACCTCCTCCAGCCCCTTCAACTCTCCCTATCTCTGTAACCTCCTCCAGCCCCTACAATCCTCCCTATCTCTGTAACCTCCTCCAGCCCTTACAACCCACCCTATCTCTGTAACCTCCTCCAGCCCCTACAACCCTCCCTATGTCTGTAACCTCCTCCAGCCCCTACAACTCTCCCTATCCCTGTAACCTCCTCCAGCCCCTACAACCCTCCCTAACACTTCAGTCTCCTCCAGCCCCTCCAACCCTCCCTATCTCTGTAACCTCCTCCAGCCCCTACAATCCTCCCTATCTCTGTAACCTCCTCCAGCCCCTACAATCCTCCGTATCTCTGTAACCTCCTCCAGCCCCTACAACCCTCCCTATCCCTGTAACCTCCTCCAGCCCCTACAACTCTCCCTATCTCTGTAACCTCCTCCAGCCCCTACATCCCTCCCTATCTCTGTAACCTCCTCCAGCCGCTACAACCCTCCCATACTCTACAATCTCCTCCAGCCCCTACAACCCTCCCTAACTCTACAATCTCCTCCAGCCCCTCCAAACCTCCCTATTTCTGTAACCACTTCCAGCCCCTACAATCCTCCCTATCTCTCTAACCTCCTCCAGCCCCTAAAACCCTCTCTATCTCTGTAACCTCCTCAAGCCCCTACAACCCTCCCTATCCCTGTAACCTCCTCCAGCCCCTACAATCCTCCTTATCTCTGTAACCTCCTCAGCCCATACAACCCGCCCTATCTCTGTAACCTCCTCCAGCCCCTACAACCCTCCCTATCTATGTGACCTCCTCCAGCCCCTACAACCCTCCCTATCTCTGTAACCTCCTCCAACCCCTACAACCCTCCCTATCTCTGTAACCTCCTCCAGCCCCAAAACCCACCCTATCCCTGTAACCTCCTCCAACCTCTACAACTCTCCCTATCCCTGTAACCTCCTCCAGCCCCTCCACCTCACCATTTCTGTGTAACCTCCTCCAGACCCTACAACACTCCCTATCCCTGTTACCTCCTCCCGCCCCTACAACCCTCCCTATCTCTGTAACCACCTCGAGCCCTACAACCCTCCCTATCTCTGTAACCTCCTCCAGCCCCATAACCCTCCCTATCTCTTTAAACTCCTCCAACCCTCTCTATTTCTATAATCTCCTCCAGCCCCTACAATTCTCCCGATCTCTGTTATCTCCTCCAGCAGTTACAACCCTCCCTATCTCTGTAACCTCCTCCAGCCCCTGCAATCCTCCCTATCTCTGCAACATTCTCCAGCCCCTCCAACTCACCATTTCTGTATAACCTCCTACAGCCCTTACAAACCTCCCTATCCCTACAATCTCCTCCAGTCCCTCCAACCCTCCCTTTCTCTGTAACGTCTTCCAGCCCCTACAACCCTCCCTATCTCTGTGACCTCCTTCAGCCCCTACAACCCTCCCTATCTCACTAACCTCCTCCAGTCCCTACAACCCTCCCTATCTCTGTAACCTCCTCCAACCCCTACAACCCCCCCTATCTCTGTACCCTCCTCCAGCCCCTGCAGCCCTCCCTATCTCTGTAAACTCCTCCAGCCCCTACAATCCTCCCTATCTCTGTAACCTCCTCCAGCCCCAAAACCCTCCCTATCCCTGTAACCTCCTCCAAACCCTACAACCCTCCCTATCCCTGTAATCTCCTCCAGCCCCTCCAACTCACCATTTTTGTGTAACCTCCTCCAGCCCCTACAACCCTCCCTATCCCTGTTACCTCCTCCAGCCCCTACTACCCTCCCTATCTCTGTAACCTCCTCCAGCCCCTACAACCCTCCCTAACTCTTCAGTCTCCTCCAGCCCCTCCAACCCTCCCTATCTCTGTAACCTCTTCCAGCCACTCCAACACTCTCTATTTCTGTGACCTCCTCCATCCCCTACAATCCTCCCTATCTCTGTAACCTTCTCCATCCCCTAAAATCCTCCCTACCTCTGTAACCTCTTCATGCCCCTACAACCCTCCCTATCCCTGTAACACCCTACAGCCCCTCCAACCCTCCCTATCTCGGTAACCTCCTCCGGCCCCTACAATCCTCCCTATCTCTGTAACCTCTTCCAGGTCCTACAACCCTCTCTAACCCTACAATCTCCTCCAGTCCCTCCAACCCTCCCTTTCTCTGTAACGTCTTCCAGCCGCTACAATCCTCCCTATCTCTGTCACCTCCTCCAGTCCCTCCAACCCTCCCTTTCCCTGTAACGTCTTCCAGCCCCTACAATCTTCCCTATCGCTGTCACATCCTCCAGCTCTTACAACCCTCCCTGTCCATGTAACCTCGTCCAGCCCCTACAACCCTCCCTATCTCTGTAACCTCCTCCAGCCCGTACAACCCTCCCTATCTCTGTAACCTACTCCACCCCCTACAACCCTCCCTATCTCTGTAACCTCCTCCAGCCCTTACATCCCTCCCTATCTCTACAACCTCCTCCAGCCCCTACAATCCTCCCTATCTCTGTAACCTCCTCAAGCCCCTACAACCCTCCCTATACCTGTAACCTCCTCCAGCCCCTACAATCCTCCCTATCTCTGTAACCTCCTCCAGCCCCTACAACCCTCCCTATCCCTGTAACCTCCTCCAGCCCCTACAACTCTCCCTATCTCTGTAACCTCCTCCAGCCCCTACATCCCTCCCTATCTCTGTAACCTTCTCCAGCCGCTACAACCCTCCCATACTCTACAATCTCCTCCAGCCCCTACAACCCTCCCTAACTCTACAATCTCCTCCAGCCCCTCCAAACCTCCCTATTTCTGTAACCACTTCCAGCCCCTACAATCCTCCCTATCTCTCTAACCTCCTCCAGCCCCTAAAACCCTCCCTATCTCTGTAACCTCCTCAAGCCCCTACAACCCTCCCTATCCCTGTAACCTCCTCCAGCCCCTACAATCCTCCTTATCTCTGTAACCTCCTCAGCCCATACAACCCGCCCTATCTCTGTAAACTCCTCCAGCCCCTACAACCCTCCCTATCTATGTGACCTCCTCCAGCCCCTACAACCCACCCTATCTCTGTAACCTCCTCCAACCCCTACAACCCTCCCTATCTCTGTAACCTCCTCCAGCCCCAAAACCCACCCTATCCCTGTAACCTCCTCCAACCTCTACAACTCTCCCTATCCCTGTAACCTCCTCCAGCCCCTCCAACTCACCATTTCTGTGTAACCTCCTCCAGACCCTACAACACTCCCTATCCCTGTTACCTCCTCCCGCCCCTACAACCCTCCCTATCTCTGTAACCTCCTCGAGCCCTACAACCCTCCATATCTCTGTAACCTCCTCCAGCCCCATAACCCTCCCTATCTCTTTAAACTCCTCCAACCCTCTCTATTTCTATAACCTCCTCCAGCCCCTACAATTCTCCCGATCTCTGTTATCTCCTCCAGCAGTTACAACCCTCCCTATCTCTGTAACCTCCTCCAGCCCCTGCAATCCTCCCTATCTCTGCAACATTCTCCAGCCCCTCCAACTCACCATTTCTGTATAACCTCCGACAGCCCTTACAAACCTACCTATCCCTACAATCTACTCCAGTCCCTCCAACCCTCCCTTTCTCTGTAACGTCTTCCAGCCCCTACAACCCTCCCTATCTCTGTGACCTCCTCCAGCCCCTACAACCCTCCCTATCTCAGTAACCTCCTCCAGTCCCTACAACCCTCCCTATCTCTGTAACCTCCTCCAACCCCTACAACCCCCCCAATCTCTGTACCCTCCTTCAGCCCCTGCAGCCCTCCCTATCTCTGTAACCTCCTCCAGCCCCTACAATCCTCCCTATCTCTGTAACCTCCTCCAGCCCCAAAACCCTCCCTATCCCTGTAACCTCCTCCAAACCCTACAACCCTCCCTATCCCTGTAATCTCCTCCAGCCCCTCCAACTCACCATTTTTGTGTAACCTCCTCCAGCCCCTACAACCCTCCCTATCCCTGTTATCTCCTCCAGCCCCTACAACCCTCCCTATCTCTGTAACCTCCTCCAGCCCCTACAACCCTCCCTAACTCTTCAGTCTCCTCCAGCCCCTACAACCCTCCCTATCTCTGTAACCTCTTCCAGCCACTCCAACACTCTCTATTTCTGTGACCTCCTCCAGCCCCTACAATCCTCCCTATCTCTGTAACCTTCTCCATCCCCTAAAATCCTCCCTACCTCTGTAACCTCTTTATGCCCCTACAACCCTCCCTATCCCTGTAACACCCTACAGCCCCTCCAACCCTCCCTATCTCGGTAACCTCCTCCGGCCCCTACAATCCTCCCTATCTCTGTCACCTCCTCCAGTCCCTCCAACCCTCCCTTTCCCTGTAACGTCTTCCAGCCCCTACAATCCTCCCTATCGCTGTCACCTCCTCCAGCTCTTACAACTCTCCCTGTCCATGTAACCTCGTCCAGCCCCTACAACCCTCCCTATCTCTGTAACCTACTCCAGCCCGTACAACCCTCCCTATCTCTGTAACCTACTCCACCCCCTACAACCCTCCCTATCTCTGTAACCTCCTCCAGCCCTTACATCCCTCCCTATCTCTACAACCTCCTCCAGCCCCTACAATCCTCCCTATCTCTGTAACCTCCTCCAGCCCCTATAACCCTCCCTATGTCTGTAATCTCCTCCAGCCCGTACAAATCTCCCTATCTCTGTAACCTCCTCGAGCCCTACAACCCTCCCTGTCTCTGTAACCTCCTCCAGCCGCTACAACCCTCCCATACTCTACAATCTCCTCCAGCCCCTACAACCCTCCCTAACTCTACAATCTCCTCCAGCCCCTCCAAACCTCCCTATTTCTGTAACCACTTCCAGCCCCTACAATCCTCCCTATCTCTCTAACCTCCTGCAGCCCCTAAAACCCTCCCTATCTCTGTAACCTCCTCAAGCCCCTACAACCCTCCCTATACCTGTAACCTCCTCCAGCCCCTACAATCCTCCCTATCTCTGTAACCTCCTCCAGCCCCTACAACCCTCCCTATCCCTGTAACCTCCTCCAGCCCCTACAACTCTCCCTATCTCTGTAACCTCCTCCAGCCCCTACATCCCTCCCTATCTCTGTAACCTCCTGCAGCCGCTACAACCCTCCCATACTCTACAATCTCCTCCAGCCCCTACAACCCTCCCTAACTCTACAATCTCCTCCAGCCCCTCCAAACCTCCCTATTTCTGTAACCACTTCCAGCCCCTACAATCCTCCCTATCTCTCTAACCTCCTCCAGCCCCTAAAACCCTCCCTATCTCTGTAACCTCCTCAAGCCCCTACAACCCTCCCTATCCCTGTAAGCTCCTCCAGCCCCTACAATCCTCCTTATCTCTGTAACCTCCTCAGCCCATACAACCCGCCCTATCTCTGTAAACTCCTCCAGCCCCTACAACCCTCCCTATCTATGTGACCTCCTCCAGCCCCTACAACCCTCCCTATCTCTGTAACCTCCTCCAGCCCCAAAACCCACCCTATCCCTGTAACCTCCTCCAACCTCTACAACTCTCCCTATCCCTGTAACCTCCTCCAGCCCCTCCAACTCACCATTTCTGTGTAACCTCCTCCAGACCCTACAACACTCCCTATCCCTGTTACCTCCTCCCGCCCCTACAACCCTCCCTATCTCTGTAACCTCCTCGAGCCCTACAACCCTCCCTATCTCTGTAACCTCCTCCAGCCCCATAACCCTCCCTATCTCTTTAAACTCCTCCAACCCTCTCTATTTCTATAACCTCCTCCAGCCCCTACAATTCTCCCGATCTCTGTTATCTCCTCCAGCAGTTACAACCCTCCCTATCTCTGTAACCTCCTCCAGCCCCTGCAATCCTCCCTATCTCTGCAACATTCTCCAGCCCCTCCAACTCACCATTTCTGTATAACCACCTACTGCCCTTACAAACCTCCCTATCCCTACAATCTCCTCCAGTCCCTCCAACCCTCCCTTTCTCTGTACCCTCCTCCAGCCCCTGCAGCCCTCCCTATCTCTGTAACCTCCTCCAGCCCCTACAATCCTCCCTATCTCTGTAACCTCCTCCAGCCCCAAAACCCTCCCTATCCCTGTAACTTCCTCCAAACCCTACAACCCTCCTTATTCCTGTAATCTCCTCCAGCCCCTCCAACTCACCATTTTTGTGTAACCTCCTCCAGCCCCTACAACCCTCCCTATCCCTGTTACCTCCTCCAGCCCCTACAACCCTACCTATCTCTGTAACCTCCTCCAGCCCCTACAACCCTCCCTAACTCTTCAGTCTCCTCCAGCCCCTCCAACCCTCCCTATCTCTGTAACATCTTCCAGCCACTCCAACACTCTCTATTTCTGTGACCTCCTCCAGCCCCTACAATCCTCCCTATCTCTGTAACCTTCTCCATCCCCTAAAATCCTCCCTACCTCTGTAACCTCTTCATGCCCCTACAACCCTCCCTATCCCTGTAACACCCTACAGCCCCTCCAACCCTCCCTATCTCGGTAACCTCCTCCGGCCCCTACAATCCTCCCTATCTCTGTAACCTCTTCCAGGTCCTACAACCATCTCTAACCCTACAATCTCCTCCAGTCCCTCCAACCCTCCCTTTCTCTGTAACGTCTTCCAGCCCCTACAATCCTCCCTATCTCTGTCACCTCCTCCAGTCCCTCCAACCCTCCCTTTCCCTGTAACGTCTTCCAGCCCCTACAATCCTCCCTATCGCTGTCACCTCCTCCAGCTCTTACAACCCTCCCTGTCCATGTAACCTCGTCCAGCCCCTACAACCCTCCCTATCTCTGTAACCTCCTCCAGCCCGTACAACCCTCCCTATCTCTGTAACCTACTCCACCCCCTACAACCCTCCCTATCTCTGTAACCTCCTCCAGCCCTTACATCCCTCCCTATCTCTACAACCTCCTCCAGCCCCTACAATCCTCCCTATCTCTGTAACCTCCTCCAGCCCCTATAACCCTCCCTATGTCTGTAATCTCCTCCAGCCCGTACAAATCTCCCTATCTCTGTAACCTCCTCCAGTCCCTACAACCCTCCCTATCCCTGTAACCTCCTCCAGCCCCTACAACTCTCCCTATCTCTGTAACCTCCTCAAGCCCCTACATCCCTCCCTGTCTCTGTAACCTCCTCCAGCCGCTACAACCCTCCCATACTCTACAATCTCCTCCAGCCCCTACAACCCTCCCTAACTCTACAATCTCCTCCAGCCCCTCCAAACCTCCCTATTTCTGTAACCACTTCCAGCCCCTACAATCCTCCCTATCTCTCTAACCTCCTGCAGCCCCTAAAACCCTCCCTATCTCTGTAACCTCCTCAAGCCCCTACAACCCTCCCTATACCTGTAACCTCCTCCCGCCCCTACAATCCTCCTTATCTCTGTAACCTCCTCCAGCCCCTAAAATCCTCCCTACCTCTGTAACCTCTTCATGCCCCTACAACCCTCCCTATCCCTGTAACACCCTACAGCCCCGAAAATCCTCCCTACCTCTGTAACCTCCTCCAGCCCTCTCTTTTTCTAGAATCTCCTCCAGCCCCTACAATTCTCCCGATCTCTGTTATCTCCTCCAGCGCTTACAACCCTCCCTATATCTGTAACCTCCTCGAGCCCCTGCAATCCTCCCTATCTCTGTCACATTCTCCAGCCCCTAAAATCCTCCCTATCTCTATAACCTCCACCAGTCGCTACAACCCTCCCTATCCCTGTAACATCCTCCAGCCCCTCCAACTCACCATTTCTGTATAACCTCCTCCAGCCCCGACAAACATCCCTATCCCTGTAACCTCCTCCAGCCCCTTCAACTCTCCCTATCTCTGTAACCTCCTCCAGCCCCTACAATCCTCCCTATCTCTGTAACCTCCTCCAGCCCTTACAACCCACCCTATCTCTGTAACCTCCTCCAGCCCCTACAACCCTCCCTATGTCTGTAACCTCCTCCAGCCCCTACAACTCTCCCTATCCCTGTAACCTCCTCCAGCCCCTACAACCCTCCCTAACACTTCAGTCTCCTCCAGCCCCTCCAACCCTCCCTATCTCTGTAACCTCCTCCAGCCCCTACAATCCTCCCTATCTCTGTAACCTCCTCCAGCCCCTACAATCCTCCCTATCTCTGTAAACTCCTCCAGCCCCTACAACCCTCCCTATCCCTGTAACCTCCTCCAGCCCCTACAACTCTCCCTATCTCTGTAACCTCCTCCAGCCCCTACATCCCTCCCTATCTCTGTAACCTCCTCCAGCCGCTACAACCCTCCCATACTCTACAATCTCCTCCAGCCCCTACAACCCTCCCTAACTCTACATTCTCCTCCAGCCCCTCCAAACCTCCCTATTTCTGTCACCACTTCCAGCCCCTACAATCCTCCCTATCTCTCTAACCTCCTCCAGCCCCTAAAACCCTCCCTATCTCTGTAACCTCCTCAAGCCCCTACAACCCTCCCTATCCCTGTAACCTCCTCCAGCCCCTACAATCCTCCTTATCTCTGTAACCTCCTCAGCCCATACAACCCGCCCTATCTCTGTAACCTCCTCCAGCCCCTACAACCCTCCCTATCTCTGTGACCTCCTCCAGCCCCTACAACCCTCCCTATCTCTGTAACCTCCTCCAACCCCTACAACCCTCCCTATCTCTGTAACCTCCTCCAGCCCCAAAACCCTCCCTATCCCTGTAACCTCCTCCAACCCCTACAATCCTCCCTATCCCTGTAACCTCCTCCAGCCCCTCCAACTCACCATTTCTGTGTAACCTCCTCCAGACCCTACAACCCGTCCTATCCCTGTTACCTCCTCCCGCCCCTACAACCCTCCCTATCTCTGTAACCTCCTCGAGCCCTACAACCCTCCCTATCTCTGTAACCTCCTCCTGCCCCATAACCCTCCCTATATCTTTAAACTCCTCCAACCCTCTCTATTTCTATAACCTCCTCCAGCCCCTACAATTCTCCAGATCTCTGTTATCACCTCCAGCACTTACAACCCTCCCTATCTCTGTAACCTCCTCCAGCCCCTGCAATCCTCCCTATCTCTGCAACATTCTCCAGCCCCTCCAACTCACCATTTCTGTATAACCTCCTACAGCCCTTACAAACCTCCCTATCCCTACAATCTCCTCCAGTCCCTCCAACCCTCCCTTTCTCTGTAACGTCTTCCAGCACCTACAACCCTCCCTATCTCTGTAACCTCCTCCAGCCGCCACAACCCTCCCTATGTCTGTAATCTCCTTCAGCCCGTACAACCCGCCCTATCCCTGTAACCTCCTCCAGACCCTCCAACTCACCATTTCTGTGTAACCTCCTCCAGCCCCTACAACCCCCCCATCTCTGGAACATACTCCACCCCTACAACCCTCCGTATCTCTGTAACCTACTCCACCCCCTACAACCCTCCCTATCTCTGTAACCTCCTCAAGCCGCTACAGCCCTCCCTTACTCTACAATCTCCTCCAGCCCCTACAACCCTCCCAAACTCTACAATCTCCTCCAGCCCCTGCAACCCTCGCTATCTCTGTAACCTCCTCCAGCCCCTACAACCCTCCCTATCCCTGTAACCACCTCCAGCCCCTACAACTCTCCCTATCTCTGTAACCTCCTCCAGCCCCTACATCCCTCCCTCTCTCTGTAACCTCCTCCAGCCGCTACAGCCCTCCCTTACTCTACAATCTCCTCCAGCCCCTACAACCCTCCCTATCTCTGTAACCTCCTCCAGCCCCTACAACCCTCCCTATCTCTGTATCCTCCTCCAGCCGCGACAACACTCCCTATGTCTGTAATCTCCTCCAGCCCGTACAACCCGCCCTATCTCTGTAACCTCCTCCAGCCCCTACAATCCTCCCTATCTCTGTAACCACTTCCAGGTCCTACAACCCTCCCTAACCCTACAATCTCCTCCAGTCCCTCCAACCCTCCCTATCTCTGTCACCTCCTCCAGCCCCTACAACCCTCCCTATCTCTGTGGCCTCCTCCAGCCCCTACAACCTCCCTATCTCTGTAACCGCCTCCAGCCCCTACAACCCTCCCTTTCTCTGTAACCTCCTCCAACCCATACAACCCTCCATATCTCTGTAACCTCCTCCAGCCCCTGCAACCCTCCCTATCTCTGTAACCTCCTCCAGCCCCTACAATCCTCCCTATCTCTGTAACATCCTCCAGCCCCTCCAACTCACCATTTCTGTATAACCTCCCCCAGCCCCTACAAACCTCCCTATCCCTGTAACGTCCTCCAGCCCCTACAACTCTCCCTATATCTGTAACCTCCTCCAGCCCCGACAACCATCCCTATCTCTGTAACCTCCTCCAGCCCCTACAGTCCTCCCTATCTCTGTAACCTCCTCCAGCCCCTACATCTCTCCCTATCTCTGTAACCTCCTCCAGCCGCGACAACCCTCCCTATGTCTGTAATCTCCTCCAGACCCTCCAACTCACCATTTCTGTGTAACCTCCTCCAGCCCCTACAACCCTCCCTATCCCTGTTACCTCCTCCAGCCCCTACAACCCCCCCTATCTCTGGAACATACTCCACCCCTACAACACTCCCTATCTCTGTAACCTACTCCACCCCCTACAACCCTCCCGATCTCTGTAACCTCCTCCAGCCCTTACATCCCTCCCTATCTCTACAACCTCCTCCAGTCCCTACAATCCTCCCTATCTCTGTAACCTCCTCCAGCACGTATAACCCTCCCTATGTCTGTAATCTCCTCCAGCCCGTACAACTCTCCCTCTCTCTGTAACCTCCTCCAGCCCCTACAACCCTCCCTATCCCTGTAACCACCTCCAGCCCCTACAACTCTCCTTATCTCTGTAACCTCCTCCAGCCCCTACATCCCTCCCTATCTCTGTAACCTCCTCCAGCCGCTACAGCCCTCCCTTACTCTACAATCGCCTCCAGCCCCTACAACCCTCCCAAACTCTACAATCTCCTCCAGCCCCTCCAAACCACCCTATTTCTGTAACTCCAGCCCCTACAACTCTCCCTATCTCTGTAACCTCCTCCAGTCCCTACAACCCTCCCTATCACTGTAACCTCCTACAGCCCCTACAACCCTCCCTATCTCTGTAACCTCCTCCAGCCCCTTCAACTCTCCCTATCTCTGTAACCTCCTCCAGCCCTACAAACCTCCCTATCCCTGTAACCTCCTCCAGCCCCTACAACTCTCCCTATCTCTGTAACCTCCTCCATCCCCTACAACCCTCCCTATCTCTGCAATCTCCTCCAGCCCCTAAACCTTCCATGTCTCTGTAACCTCCTCCAGTCCCTACAACACTCCCTATCTCTGGAACATCCTCCAGCCTCTACAACCCTCCCTATCTCTGTAACCTCCTCCAGCCCCTAAACCTTCCCTATCTCTGTAACCTCCGCCAGTCCCTACAATCCTCCCTATCTCTGTCACCTCCTCCAGCCCCTACAACCCTCCTATCTCTGTAACCTCCTCCAGCCCTTACAACCCTCCCTAGCTCTGTAACCTCCTCCAGTCCCTACAAAACTCCCTATCCCTGTAACATCCTCCACCCCCTACAACTCTCCCAATCTCTGTAACCTCCTCCAGCCCCTCCAACTCACCATTTCTGTATACCCTCCTCCAGCGCCTACAACCCTCCCTTATCCCTGTAACCTCCTTCAGCCCTTACAACCCTCCCTATCTCTGTAACATTCTCCAGCCCCTAAAATCCTCCCTATCTCTATAACCTTCTCCAGTCCCTACAATCCTTCCTATCTCTCTAACCTCCTGCAGCCCCTAAAACCCTCGCTATCTCTGTAACCTCCTCAATCCCCTACAACCCTCCCTATCCCTGTAACCTCCTCCAGCCCCTACAATCCTCCTTATCTCTGTAACCTCCTCAGCCCATACAACCCGCCCTATCTCTGTAACCTCCTCCAGCCCCGACAACCCTCCCTATCTCTGTGACCTCCTCCAGCCCCTACAACCCTCCCTATTTCTGTAACCTCCTCCAGCCCCTACAACCCTCCCTATCTCTGTAACCTCCTCCAACCCCAACAACCCTCCCTATCTCTGTAACCTCCTCCAGCCCCTACAACCCTCCTATCTCTGTAACCTCCTCCAGCCCTTACAACCCTCCCTAGCTCTGTAACCTCCTCCAGTCCCTACAAAACTCCCTATCCCTGTAACATCCTCCACCCCCTACAACTCTCCCTATCTCTGTAACCTCCTCCAGCCCCTCCAACTCACCATTTCTGTATACCCTCCTCCAGCGCCTACAACCCTCCCTTATCCCTGTAACCTCCTTCAGCCCTTACAACCCTCCCTATCTCTGTAACATTCTCCAGCCCCTAGAATCCTCCCTATCTCTATAACCTCCTCCAGGCGCTCCAACCCTCTCTATTTCTGTAACCTCCTCCAGCCCCTACAATCCTCCCTATCTCTGTAACCTCCTCCTGCCCCTACAACCCTCCCTATCTCTGTAACGTCATCCAGCCTCTC
Organism: Scyliorhinus torazame; assembly: GCF_047496885.1. Classification (NCBI taxonomy): domain Eukaryota; kingdom Metazoa; phylum Chordata; class Chondrichthyes; order Carcharhiniformes; family Scyliorhinidae; genus Scyliorhinus; species Scyliorhinus torazame. The sequence goes on along the minus strand of NC_092710.1, from coordinate 85,630,648 downwards.
CAACCCTCCCTATCTCTGTAACCTCCTCCAGCCCCTACAACTCTCCCTATCTCTGTAACCTCCTCCAGCCTCCACAACCCTCCCTATCTCTGTAACCTCCTCCAGCCCCTACAACCCTCCATATATCTGTAACCTCCTCCAGCCCCTACAACCCTCTCTATCTCTGTAAGCGGCTCCAGCCTCTACAACCCTACCTTTCTCTGTGCCCTCCGCAGCCACTACAATCCTCCCTATCCCTGTAACCTCCTCCAGCCCCTATAACCCACCCTATCTCTGTAAACTCCTTTAGCCCCTCCAACCCTCCCTATTTCTGTAACCTCCTCCATCCCATACAACCCTCCCGACCTCTGTAACCTCCTCCAGCCACTACAACCCTCCCTGTCCCTGTAACCTCCTCCAGCCCTTACAACCCTCCCTATCTCTGTAACTTCCTCCAGCTCCTCCAACCCTCCCTATCTCTGTAACCTCCTCCAAACCCACCAACCCTCCCTATCTCTGTAACCTCCTCAAGCCCCTATAACCCTCCCTATCTCTGTAATCTCCTCCAAACCTCTCTATTTCTGTAACCTCCCCCAGCCCCTACAATTCTCCCTATCTCTGTAACCTCCTCCAGTCCCTACAACCCTCCCTATCACTGTAACCTCCTCAAGCCCCTACAACCCTCCCTATCTCTGTCACCTCCTCCAGCCCCTACAACCCTCCCTATCCCTGTAACCTCCTCCAGCCCCTGCAACTCTCCCTATCTCTGTAACCTCCTCCAGCCCCTACAACCCTCCCTATCCCTGTAACCTCCTCCAGCCCCTTCAACTCTCCCTATCTCTGTCACCTCCTCCAGCCCTACAAACCTCCCTATCCCTGTAACCTCCTCCAGCCCCTACAACTCTCCCTATCTCTGTAACCTCCTCCAGCCCCTGCAACTCTCCCGATCTCTGTAACCTCCTCCAGCCCCTACAAACCTCTCAATCTCTGTAAGCGGCTCCAGCCTCTACAAACCTACCTTTCTCTGTGCCCTCCTCCAGCCCCTACAATCCTCCCTATCTCTGTAACCTCCTCCAGCCCCTATAACCTACCCTAGCTCTGTAACCTCCTCCAGCCCCTCCAACCCTCCCTATTTCTTTAACCTCCTCCATACCATACAATCCTCCCGACCTCTGTAACCTCCACCAGCCACTACAACCCTCCCTGTACCTGTAACCTCCTCCAGCCCCTACAACCCTCCCTATCTCTGTAACGTCCTCCAGCTCCTCCAACCCTTCCTATCTCTGTAACCTCCTCCAAACCCTCCAAGCCTCTCTATTTCTGTAACCTCCTCCAGCCTCTACAATCCTCCCTATTTCTGTTATCTCCTCCAGCCCCTTAAACCCTCTCTATCTCTGGAACCTCTTCCAGCCCTTACAACCCTCCCTATCTCTGTAACCTCCTCCAGCCCCTACAAACCTCCCGATCTCTGTAACCTCCTCCAGCCCCTTCAACTCTCCCTATCGCTGGAACCTCCTCCAGCACCTAGAATCCTCCCTATCTCTGTAACCTCCTCCAGCCCCTACAACCCTCCCTATCTCTGTAACCTCCTTCAGCCCTTACAACTCTCCCTATCTTTGTAACATTCTCCAGCCCCTAGAATCCTCCCGATCTCTATAACCTCCTCCAGGCCCTCCAACCCTCTCTATTTCTGTAACCTCCTCCAGCCCCTACAATCCTCCATATCTCTGTAACCTCCTCCAGCCCCTAAAATCCTCCCTACCTCTGTAACCTCCTCCAGCTACTACAACCCTCCCTATCTCTGTAACGTCGTCCAGCCTCTCCAACCCTCCCTATCTCTGTAACCTCCACCAGCCCCTACAAATCTCCCTATCTCTGTAACCTCCTCCAGCCTCCACAACCCTCCCTATCTCTGTAACCTCCTCCAACCCCTACAACCCTCCCTATATCTGTAACCTCCTCCAGCACCTACAACCCTCTCTATCTCTGTAAGCGGCTCCAGCCTCTACAACCCTACCTTTCTCTGTGCCCTCCGCAGCCCCTACAATCCTCCCTATCTCTGTAACCTCCTCCAGCCCCTATAACCCACCCTATCTCTGTAACCTCCTTTATCCCCTCCAACCCTCCCTATTTCTGTAACCTCCTCCATCCCATACAACCCTCCCGACCTCTGTAACCTCCTCCAGCCACTACAACCCTGCCTGTCCCTGTAACCTCCTCCAGCCCCTACAACCCTCCCTATCTCTGTAACTTTCTCCAGCTCCTCCAACCCTCCCTATCTCTGTAACCTCCTCCAAACCCTCCAACCCTCCGTTTCTCTGTAACCTCCTCAAGCCCCTATAACCCTCCCTATCACTGTAAACTCCTCCAGCCCCTACAACCCTCCCTATCTCTGTCACCTCCTCCAGCCCCTACAACCCTCCCTATCACTGTAAACTCCTCCAGCCCCTACAACCCTCCCTATCTCTGTAACCTCCTCCAGTCCCTCCAACCCTCCCTATCACTGTAAACTCCTCCAGCCCCTACAACCCTTCCGATCTCTGTCACCTCCTCCAGCCCCTACAACCCTCCCTATCCCTGTAACCTCCTCCAGCCCCTTCAACTCTCCCTATCTCTGTAACCTCCTCCAGCCCTACAAACCTCCCTATCCCTGTAACCTCCTCCAGCCCCTACAACTCTCCCTATCTCTGTAACCTCCTCCAGCCCCTACAACTCTCCCTATCTCTGTAACCTCCTCCAGCCCCTACAACCCTCTCAATCTCTGTAAGCGGCTCCAGCCTCCACAACCCTACCTTTCTCTGTGCCCTCCTCCAGCCCCTACAATCCTCCCTATTTCTGTAACCTCCTCCAGCCCCTATAACCCACCCTATCTCTGTAACCTTCTCCAGCCCCTCCAACCCTCCCTATTTCTTTAACCTCCTCCATCCCATACAACCCTCCCGACCTCTGTAACCTCCTCCAGCCACTACAACCCTCCCTGTCCCTGTAACCTCCTCCAGCCACTACAACCCTCCCTATCTCTGTAACTTCCTCCAGCTCCTTCAACCCTTGCTATCTCTGTAACCTCCTCCAAACCCTCCAAGCCTCTCTATTTATGTAACCTCCTCCAGCCCCTACAATCCTCCCTATTTCTGTAACCTCCTCCAGCCCCTACAACCCTCCCGATCTCTGTAACCTCCTCCAGCCCCTTCAACACTCCCTATCCCTGTAACCTCCTCCAACCCCTACAACCCTCCTTATCTCTGTAACCTCCTCCAGCCCTTACAACCCTCCCTATCTCTGTAACCTCCTCCAGCCCCTACAACCCTCCCGATCTCTGTAACCTCCTCCAGCCCCTTCAACACTCCCTATCCCTGTAATCTCCTCCAACCCCTACAACCCTCCTTATCTCTGTAACCTCCTCCAGCCCATTCAACCCTCCCTATCCCTGTAACCTCCTCCAACCCCTACAACCATCCTTATCTCTATAACCTCCTCCAGTCCCTACAACCCTCCCTATCCCTGTAACATCCTCCAGCCCCTCCAACTCACCATTTCTGTATAACCTCCTCCAGCCCCTCCAACTCTCCCTATCTCTGTAACCTCCTCCTGCCCCTACAACCCTCCCTATCTCTGTAACATTCTCCAGCCCCTAAAATCCTCCCAATCTCTATAACCTCCTCCAGTGCCTCCAACTCACCATTTCTGTATAACCTCCTCCAGCCGCTACAACCCTCCCTATATCAACAATCTCCTCCAGCCCCTCCAACCCTCCCTGTCTCTGTTACCTCCTCCAACACCTCCAACCCTCGCTATTTCTGTAACCTCCTTCAGCCCCTACAACTCTCCCTATCTCTGTATCCTCCTCCAGCCCCTAAAATCCTCCCTATCTCTGTTAACCTCCAGTCCCTACAAACCCCCCCTAACTCTGTAACCTCCTCTAGCCCCTACAACCCTCTCTATCTCTGTAACCTCCTCCAGCCCCTACAACCCTCCCTATCTCTGTAAACTCCGCCAGCCCTTACAACCCACCCGATCTCCGAAACCTCCTCCAGCCCCTACAACCCTCCCTATCCCTGTTTCCTCCTCCAGCCGCTACAACCCTCCCTATCTCTGTAACCTCCTCCAGCCCCTAAGCCTTCCCTATCTCTGTAACCTCCACCAGTCCCTACAACCCTCCCTATCTCTGGAACCTCCTCCAGCCCCTACAACCCTCCCTATCTCTGTAACCTCCTCCAGCCCCAAAACCTTGCCTATCTCTGTAACCTCCACCAGTCCCTACAACCCTCCCTATCTCTGGAACCGACTCCAGCCCCTACAACCCTCCCTATCTCTGTAACCTCCTCCAACACTCTCTATTTCTGTAACCTCCTCCAGCCCCTATAACCCTCTCTATCTCTGTAACCTCCTCCAGCCCCTAGAACCCTCCCTATCTCTGTAACATTCTCCAGCCCCTAAAATCCTCCCAATCTCTATAACCTCCTCCAGTGCCTACAACCCTCCCAATCCCTGTAACCTCCTCCAGCCCCTCCAAATCGCCATTTCTGTATAACCTCCTCCAGCCCCTACAACCCTCCCTATCTCTGTAACATTCTCCAGCCCCTAAAATCCTCCCAATCTCTATAACCTCCTCCAGCACCTCCGACCCTCCCTGTCTCTGTTACCTCCTCCAACACCTCCAACCCTCGCTATTTCTGTAACCTCCTTCAGCCCCTACAACTCTCCCTATCTCTGTATCCTCCTCCAGCCCCTAAAATCCTCCCTATCTCTGTAAACCTCCACTCCCTACAACCCCCCCTAACTCTGTAACCTCCTCTAGCCCCTACAACCCTCTCTATCTCAGTAACCTCCTCCAGCCCCTACAACCCTCCCTTTCTCTGTAATCTCCTCCAGCCCTTACAACCCACCCGATCACTGAAACCTCCTCCAACCCCTACAACACTCCCTATCTCTGTAACCTCCTCCAGCCCCTCCAACTCACCATTACTGTATATCCTACTCCAGCCCCTACAGCCCTCCCTATCTCTGTAACCTCCTCCAGCCCCTATAACCCTCCCTATCTCTGTAAACTCCTCCAACCCTCTCTATTTCTGTAACCTCCTCCAGCCCCTTCAATTCTCCCTATCTCTGTTATCTGCTCCAGCCCTTACAACCCTTCCTATCTCTGTAACCTCCTCCGGCCCCTACAACCCTCCCTATCTCTGTAACCTCTTCCAGTCCCTACAAACCTCCCTATCCCTGTAACATCCTCCAGCCCCTCCATCTCATCATTTCTGTATAACCTCCTCCAGCCCCTACAAACCTCCCTATCCCTGTAACCTGCTCCAGCCCCTACCACCCTCCCTATCTCTGTAACCTCCTCCAGCCACTACAAACCTCCCTATCCCTGTAACCTCCTCCAGCCCCTACAACTCTCCCTATCTCTGTAACCTCCTCCAGCCCCTACAACTCTCCCTATCTCTGTAACCTCCTCCAGCCCCTACAACCCTCCCTATCTCTGTAAACTCCGCCAGTCCTTACAACCCACCCGATCTCCGAAACCTCCTCCAGCCCCTACAAATCTCCCTATCCCTGTAACCTCCTCCAGCCGCTACAATTCTCCATATCTCTGTAACCTCCTCCAGCCCCTACAACCCTCCCTATCTCTGTAACGTCGTCCAGCCTCTCCAACCCTCCCTATCTCTGTAACCTCCTCCAGCCCCTACAACTCTCCCTATCTCTGTAACCTCCTCCAGCCTCCACAACCCTCCCTATATCTGTAACCTCCTCCAGCACCTACAACCCTCTCTATCTCCGTAAGCGGCTCCAGCCTCTACAACCCTCCCTATCTCTGTAACCTCCTCCAGCCCCTATAACCCACCCTATCTCAGTAACCTCCTTTATCCCCTCCAACCCTCCCTATTTCTGTAACCTCCTCCATCCCATACAACCCTCCCGACCTCTGTAACCTCCTCCAGCCACTACAACCCTGCCTGTCCCTGTAACCTCCTCCAGCCCCTACAACCCTCCCTATCTCTGTAACTTTCTCCAGCTCCTCCAACCCTCCCTCTCTCTGTAACCTCCTCCAAACCCTCCAACCCTCCGTTTCTCTGTAACCTCCTCCAGCCCTACAAACCTCCCTATCCCTGTAACCTCCTCCAGCCCCTACAACTCTCCCTATCTCTGTCACCTCCTCCAGCCCCTACAACCCTCCCTATCCCTGTAACCTCCTCCAGCCCCTGCAACTCTCCCTATCTCTGTAACCTCCTCCAGCCCCTGCAACCCTCCCTATCTCTGTAACCTCCTCCAGCCCCTTCAACTCTCCCTATCTCTGTAACCTCCTCCAGCCCTACAAACCTCCCTATCCCTGTAACCTCCTCCAGCCCCTACAACTCTCCCTATCTCTGTAACCTCCTCCAGCCCCTACAACTCTCCCTATCTCTGTAACCTCCTCCAGCCCCTACAACCCTCTCAATCTCTGTAAGCGGCTCCAGCCTCCACAACCCTACCTTTCTCTGTGCCCTCCTCCAGCCCCTACAATCCTCCCTATCTCTGTAACCTCCTCCAGCCCCTATAACCCACCCTCTCTCTGTAACCTCCTCCAGCCCCTCCAACCCTCCCTATTTCTTTAACCTCCTCCATCCCATACAACCCTCCCGACCTCTGTAACCTCCTCCAGCCACTACAACCCTCCCTGTCCCTGTAACCTCCTCCAGCCACTACAACCCTCCCTATCTCTGTAACTTCCTCCAGCTCCTTCAACCCTTGCTATCTCTGTAACCTCCTCCAAACACTCCAAGCCTCTCTATTTATGTAACCTCCTCCAGCCCCTACAATCCTCCCTATTTCTGTTATCTCCTCCAGCCCCTTTAACCCTCTCTATCTCTGTAACCTCCTCCAGCCCCTATAACCCACCCTATCTCTGTAACCTCCCCCAGCCCCAAAACCTTGCCTATCTCTGTAACCTCCACCAGTCCCTACAACCCTCCCTATCTCTGGAACCTCCTCCAGCCCCTACAACCCTCCCTATCTCTGTAACCTCCTCCAACACTCTCTATTTCTGTAACCTCCTCCAGCCCCTATAACCCTCTCTATCTCTGTAACCTCCTCCAGCCCCTACAACCCTCCCTATCTCTGTAACATTCTCCAGCCCCTAAAATCCTCCCAATCTCTATAACCTCCTCCAGTGCCTACAACCCTCCCAATCCCTGTAACCTCCTCCAGCCCCTCCAACTCGCCATTTCTGTATAACCTCCTCCAGCCGCTACAATTCTCCCTATATCAACAATCTCCTCCAGCCCCTCCGACCCTCCCTGTCTCTGTTACCTCCTCCAACACCTCCAACCCTCGCTATTTCTGTAACCTCCTTCAGCCCCTACAACTCTCCCTATCTCTGTATCCTCCTCCAGCCCCTAAAATCCTCCCTATCTCTGTAAACCTCCACTCCCTACAACACCCCCTAACTCTGTAACCTCCTCTAGCCCCTACAACCCTCTCTATCTCAGTAACCTCCTCCAGCCCCTACAACCCTCCCTTTCTCTGTAATCTCCTCCAGCCCTTACAACCCACCCGATAACTGAAACCTCCTCCAACCCCAACAACACTCCCTATCCCTGTAACCTCCTCCAGCCCCTCCAACTCACCATTACTGTGTAACCTCCTCCAGCCCCAACAACCCTCCCTATCTCTACAATATCCTCCAGCCCCTCCAAACCTCCCTATCTCTGTAACATTCTCCAGCCCCTAAAATCCTCCCTATCTCTGTAACCTCCTCCAGCCCCTACAATCATCCCTATCTCTGTAACCTCCTCCAGCCCCTACAACCCTCCCTAACTCTGTAACCTCCTCTTGGTCCTACAATCTTCCCTATCTCTGTAACCTCGTCCAGCCCCTACAGCCCTCCCTATCTCTGTAACCTCCTCCAGCCCCTACAACCCTCCCTATCTCTGTCACCTCCTGCAGCCTCCGCAACCCTCCCTATCTCTGTAACCTCCTCCAGCCCCTGCAACCCTCCCTATCTCTGTAACCTCCTCCAGCCTCCACAACCCTCCCGATCTCTGTAACCTCCTCCAGCCGCTACAACCCTCTCTTTCTCTGTAACCTCCTCCAGCCCCTACAACTCTCCCTATCTCTGTAACCTCCTCCAGCCCATACAATTCTCCCTATCTCTGTAACCTCCTCCAGACACTCCAACCCTCCCTATCTCTGTAACCTCCTCTAGCCCCTACAACTCTCCCTATCTCTGTAACCTCCTCCAGCCCATACAATTCTCCCTATCTCTGTAACCTCCTCCAGACCCTACAACCCTCCCTATCTCTGCAACCTCTCCAGACCCTACATCACTCCCTATCTCTGTAACCTCCTCCAGACCCTACAACCCTCCCTATCTCTACAATCTCCTACAGCCCCTCCAAACCTCCCTATCTCTGTAACCTCTTCCAACCTCTAAAACCCTCCCTATCCCTGTAACCTCCTCCAGCCCCTACAACTCTCCCTATCTCTGTAACCTCCTCCAGCCCCTACAACGCTCCCTATCTCTGTCACCTCCTCCAGTCCCTACAAAACTCCCTATCTCTGGAACCTCCTCCAGCCCCTCCAACTCACCATTTCTGCATAACCTCCTCCACCCCCTGCAACTCTCCCTACCTCTGTAACCTCCTCCAGCCCCTCCAACTCACCATTTCTGTATAACCTCCTCCAGCCCCTTCAATTCTCCCTATCTCTGTTATCGCCTCCAGCCCTTACAACCCTTCCTATCTCTGTAACCTCCTCCGGCCCCTACAACCCTCCCTATCTCTGTAACCTCTTCCAGTCCCTACAAACCTCCCTATCCCTGTAACATCCTCCAGCCCCTCCAACTCACTATTTCTGTATAACCTCCTCCAGCCCCTACAAACCTCCCTATCCCTGTAACCTCCTCCAGCCCCTACCACCCTCCCTATCTCTGTAACCTCCTCCAGCCACTACAAACCTCCCTATCCATGTAACCTCCTCCAGCCCCTACAACCCTTCCTATCTCTACAATATCCTCCAGCCCCTCCAAACCTCCCTATCCCTGTAACTTCCTCCAGCCCCTACAACTCTCCCTATCTCTGTAACTACCTCCAGCCCCTACAACCCTCCCTATCTCTGTAACCTCCTCCAGCCACTACAAACCTCACTATCCCTGTAACATCCTCCACCCCTCCAACTCACCATTTCTGTATAACCTCCTCCAGCCCCTGCAATCCTCCCTATCTCTGTAACCTCCTCCAGCCCCTACAACCCTATCTCTGTAACCACGAACAGCCGCTAAAACCCTCCCTATCTCTGTAACCTCCTCCAGCCCCTACAACCCTCCCTATCTCTGTAACCTCCTCCAGCCCCTACAAACCTCCCTATCCCTGTAACCTCCTCCTGCCCCTACAACTCTCCCTATCTCTGTAACCTCCTTCAGCCCCTACAACCCTCCCTATCTCTGTAACCTCCACCAGTCCCTAAAACCCTCCCTATCTCTGGAACCTCTCCAGCCCCTACAACCCTCCCTATCTCTGGAACCTCCTCCAGCCCCTACAACCCTCCCTATCTCTGTAACCTCCTCCAGCCCCTACAACCCTCCCTATCTCTGTAAACTCCTCCAACCCTCTCTATTTCTGTAACCTCCTCCAGCCCCTTCAATTCTCCCTATCTCTGTTATCGCCTCCAGCCCTTACAACCCTTCCTATCTCTGTAACCTCCTCCGGCCCCTACAACCCTCCCTATCTCTGTAACCTCTTCCAGTCCCTACAAACCTCCCTATCCCTGTAACATCCTCCAGCCCCTCCAACTCACCATTTCTGTATAACCTCCTCCAGCCCCTACAAACCTCCCTATCCCTGTAACCTCCTCCAGCCCCTACCACCCTCCCTATCTCTGTAACCTCCTCCAGCCACTACAAACCTCCCTATCCATGTAACCTCCTCCAGCCCCTACAACCCTTCCTATCTCTACAATATCCTCCAGCCCCTCCAAACCTCCCTATCCCTGTAACTTCCTCCAGCCCCTACAACTCTCCCTATCTCTGTAACTACCTCCAGCCCCTACAACCCTCCCTATCTCTGTAACCTCCTCCAGCCACTACAAACCTCACTATCCCTGTAACATCCTCCAGCCCCTCCAACTCACCATTTCTGTATAACCTCCTCCAGCCCCTGCAATCCTCCCTATCTCTGTAACCTCCTCCAGCCCCTACAACCCTATCTCTGTAACCACGAACAGCCGCTAAAACCCTCCCTATCTCTGTAACCTCCTCCAGCCCCTACAACCCTCCCTATCTCTGTAACCTCCTCCAGCCCCTACAAACCTCCCTATCCCTGTAACCTCCTCCTGCCCCTACAACTCTCCCTATCTCTGTAACCTCCTTCAGCCCCTACAACCCTCCCTATCTCTGTAACCTCCTCCAGCCCCTTCAACTCTGCCTATCTCTGTAACCTCCTCCAGCCCCTACAACTCTCCCTATCTCTGTAACCTCCTTCTACCCTTACAACTCTCCCTATCTCTGCAACATCCTCCAGCCCCTACAACCATCCCTATCTCTGTAACCTCCTCCAGTCCCTACAAAACTCCCTATCTCTGTAACCTCCTCCAGCCCCTCCAACTCACCATTTCTGCATAACCTCCTCCACCCCCTACAACTCTCCCTATCTCTGTAACCTCCTTCAGCCCTGACAACTCTCCCTATCTCTGTAACATTCTCCAGCCCCTAAAATCCTCCCTATCTCTGTAACCTCCTCCAGGCCCTCCAACCCTCTCTATTTCTGTAACCTCCTCCAGCCCCTACAATCCTCCCTATCTCTGTAACCTCCTCCAGCCCCTACAACCCTCCCTATCTCGGTGCCCTCCTGCAGCCCCTACAATCCTCCCTATCTCTGTTACCTCCTCCAGCCCCTACAGCCCTCCGTATCGCTGTAACCTGCTCCAGCCCCTACAACCCTCCCTATCTCTGTAACCTCCTCCAGCCCCTACAACCCTCCCTATATCTGTATCCTCCTCCAGCCCCTACAACCCTCTCTATCTCTGTAAGCTGCTCCAGCCCCTACAACCCTCCCTTTCTCTGTAACCTCCTCCAGCCCCTACAATCCTCCCTATCTCTGTCACCTCCTCCAGCCTCCGCAACCCTCCCTATCTCTGTAACCTCCTCCAGCCTCCACAACCCTCCCGATCTCTGTAACCTCCTCCAGCCCTACAATCCTCCCTCTCTCTGTAACCTCCTTCAGCCCCTACAACCCCCCCCCCCTATATCTGTAACCTCCTCCAGCCTCCGCAACCCTTCCTATCTCTGTCACCTCCTCCAGCCTCCGCAACCCTCCCTATCTCTGTAACCTCCTCCAGCCTCCACAACCCTCCCGATCTCTGTAACCACCTCCAGCCCCTACAACCCTCTCTTTCTCTGTAACCTCCTCCAGCCCCTCCTACCCTCCCGATCTCTGTAACCTCCTCCAGCCCCTACAACCCTCCCTATCTCTGTAACCTCCTCCAGCCCCTACAATCCTCCCAATCTCTGTCACCTCCTCCAGCCCTTACAACCCTCCCTCTCTCTGTAACCTCCTCCAGCCCCTACAACCCTCCCTATCTCTGTAACCTCCTCCAGCCCCTACAACCCTCCCTATCTCTGTAACCTCCTCCAGCCCCTACAACCCTCCCTATCTCTGTAACCTCCTCCATCCTCTACAACCCTTCCTATCCCTGTAACCTCCTCCAGCCCCCACAACCCTCCCGATCTCTGGAGTTATGAAGTGGAAATGGTGATGCACTGGTATTATCTAATAATCCAGAGACCCGGGGCAGTGCTCGAGGAACCCGGGTTCAAATCCCATTACCACGAGATGGTAACATTTGAATTTAGTCTGAAATCTGGAATTCGAAGTCTGATGATGACCATTAAACCATTGTCGATTGTGGTAAAAATGGTGGCACAGTAGTTAGCACTGCTGCCTCACAGTGGCAGAGACCCAGGTTCAATTACGGCCTCGGGTGACTGTGCGGAGTCCGCACATTCTCCCTGTGTGTGCGTGGGTTTCCTCCAGGTGCTCCGGTTTCCTCCCACAGTCCAAAGATGTGCAGGTTAGGTGGATTGGCCATGATAAAGTGTCCAAAGATTAGGTGGGGTTACTGGGTTACGGGGTAGGGTGGAGGCGTGGGCTTGGGGAGGGTGCTCTTTCCAAGGTCCGCTGCAGACTCGATGGGCCGAATGGCCTCCTTCTGCACTGTAATTGCTATGATCCCGTGATTTCATATTGTTTCCATGTCATGCCCCCATTGTGTCCGTGTTGTACTTGTGTTCAGTCTATGTTGTGTCTGTATTGGTTCCATGTTTGTTCTGGGTTGGGTCCATGTTGTGTTCATGTTCTGTCCATTTGGTGAAAGTTGGGTTCAAGGGGCAGGTGGTGGGATTTGGAGATCTGCAGTTGATAAAAAAGCATTTGTGTTTGTCCCCTCCTCCTCCCCCTCCCGCCATCGCGCTGCTCCCACCAGTTAGCCGCCCAGGTGCTAGAGGATGAGAATGTTGGCTTTGGGCTTGTTGATGCTGAGGAAGATGAAGCTGTGGCCAAGAAACTGGGTGAGTCAACACTCTGCCTTTCTCTTCATCGATGGAAAGGTCCGGTCGGAGGAGGAGAGGGAGGAAGGGGAAGAGGGAGGGAGAGTGTGGGAGAGGGAGAAGGAGGGAGGGAGAATGGGAGAGATTGGAGAGGGAGAGAAAGAGGAAGTAGGAGAAGGAGGGAGGAGAGAGAGGGAGGGTTGGGAGAGGGGGAGAAATAGGAAGTGGGAGAAGGAGTGAGGAGAGAGGGGGACGAAGAAGGAGGAGGAGGAGAGGGAGAGAGAGGGAGAAGGAGGGAGGGAGGGTGTGTGAGAGGGAGAAGGAGAAGGCAGAGGGAGAGGGTGGGAGCAGAGAGGGAGGGGAGAGGGAGGGATGGAGGGAAAGAGCGAGAGGGAGAGGGAGTGAGACCGGGAGAGGGAGGGGAGAGAAGGGGAAGAAGGTGAGGGGGAGAGGGAGGGAGGGAGGAGGATAGGGGAGGACCAGCAAGGGGAGGGCAGGCTGGAGGAGAGGAGAAAGGTTCGGAGAGGGGAAGGGTGAGGGCAAACAAGGGGAGGAGAGGGGAGGAGAGGTGTAGTGTGGTCTCTCCCTCGCCCAGCCAGACTGACAGAGTGAAGACCAGTGGTTTTGGCTCGTGGGACTGGGATATTAGAAGGCCCTTCCATTGAAGTCACAGTCAATCCTTGCCCCATTCCTGTACCAGGTTTGTCGGAGGAAGGCAGCATTTACGTTTTCAAAGAAGACGATGTGATTGAATACGATGGAGAGATGGCTTCAGACACGGTCGTGGAGTTCATCCTCGATGTAAGTAAAGGTCCTTTCTCGTGATATTAAACAACGGGAATGGGTGGGGCAGGATGGGGAGGAGCTGTGGCAGGGAATCAGAGACTGGGAATTCTGCGGCGAGTAACTCACCTCCTGACTCCTCAAAGCCTGTCCATGCCTACAAGACACAAGTCAGGAGTGCAATGGAATACGCCCCACCAGTCTGAATGAGCACTGAAGGACAGAGGGATCTGGGTGTACAGGTTCACAGGTCACTGAAAGGGGCAACACAGGTGGAGAAGGTAGTCAAGAAGGCATACGGTATGCTTGCCTTCATTGGCCGGAGCATTGAGTATAAGAATTGGCAAGTCATGTTGCAGCTGTATAGAACCTAAGTTAGGCCACACTTGGAGTATCGTGTTCAATTCTGGTCACACTACCAGAAGGATGTGGAGGCTTTGGAGAGGGTGCAGAAGAGAATTACCAGAATGTTGCCTGGTCTGGAGGGCATTAGCTATGAGGAGAGATTGGATAAACTTTGTTTGTTCTCACTAGAGCAATGTGGTTGAGGGGCCGATGAATGCAAGCTTGGCGTATGCCTTCTTGAATGCCTTCTTGAATACCTTCTCCACCTGCGTTGCCCCTTTCAGTGACCTGTCGACGTGTACACCCAGATAGAAGACATGGGAGAAGCTTTTTCCAGCAATATTACTGCTGGCAATAAATGTTCACCCCCACCTATCACTCTCATGAAAGAATAATTAAAAGTCCATTCTCCATATCCCTCAGTTAGACCACACTGGGAGCACTGTGCACAGTTCTGGTCTCCATATCCCTCGGTTAGACCACACTGGGAGCACTGTGCACAGTTCTGGTCTCCATATACCTCGGTTAGACCACACTGGGAGCACTATGCACAGTTTTGGTCTCCATATCCCTCAGTTAGACCACACTGGGTGCACTATTCACAGTTCTGGTCTCCATATCCCTCGGTTAGTCCACACTGGGAGCACTGTGCACAGTTCTCGTCTCCGTGTCCCTCGGTTAGACCACAGTGGGAGCACTGTGCACAGTTGTGGTCTCCATGTCCCTCTGTTAGACCACACTGGGAACACTGTGCACAGTTCTGGTCTCTATATGCCTCAGGAAGAACCCACTGGGAGCACTGTGCACAGTTCTAACCTCCATATCCCTCAGTTCGACCACACTTGGAGCACTGTGCACATTTCTGATCTACATATCCATCGCTTAGACCACACTGGGAGCACTGTGCACAGTTCTGGTCTCCATATCCCACAGTTAGACCACACTGGGAGCACTGTGCACAGTTCTGGTCTCCATAACCCTCGGTTAGACCACACTGGGAGCACTGTGCACAGTTCTGGTCTCCATGTCCCTCGGTTAGACCACACTGGGAGCACTGTGCACAGTTCTGGTCTCCATGTCCCTCGGTTAGACCACACTTGGAGCACTGTGCACAGTTCTGGTCTCCATATCCCTCGGTTAGACCACACTGGGAGCACTGTGCACAGTTCTGGTCTCCATATACCTCGGTTACACCACAGTGGGAGCACCGTGCACAGTTCTGGTCTCCAAATCCCTCGGTTAGACCACACTGGGAGCTCTGTGCACAGTTCTGGTCCACATATCCCTCGGTTAGACCACACTGGGAGCACTCTGCACAGTTCTGGTCTCCATATCCCTCGGTTAGACCACACTTCGAGCACTGTGCACAGTTCTGGGCTCCATATCCCTCGGTTAGACCACAATGGGAGCACTGTGCACCGTTCTGGTCTCCATATCCCTCGGTTAGACCACACTGGGAGCACTCTGCACAGTTCTGGTCTCCATATCCCTCAGTTAGATCACACTAGGAGCGCTGTGCACAGTTCTGGTCTCCATATCCTTCGGTTAGACCACACTGGGAGCACTGTGCACAGTTCTGGTCTTCATGTCACTCGGTTAGACCACACTTGGAGCACTGTGCACAGTTCTGGTATCCATATCCCTCGGTTAGACCACACTGGGAGCACTCTGCACAGTTCTGGTCTCCATATCCCTCGGTTAGACCACACTTCGAGCACTGTGCACAGTTCTGGTCACCATATCCCTCGGTTAGACCACACTGGGAGCACTGTGCACAGTTCTGGTCTCCATATCCCTCGGTTAGACCAGACTGGGAGCACTCTGCACAGTTCTGGTCTCCATCACCCTCGGTTAGACCACACTGGGAGCACTGTGCACAGTTCTGGTCTCCATAACCCTCGATTAGACCACACTGGGAGCACTGTGCACAGTCCTGGTCTCCATATCCCTCGGTTACACCACACTGGAAGCACTGTGCACAGTTCTGGTCTCCATCACCCTCGGTTAGACCACACTGGGAGCACTGTGCACAGTTCTGGTCTCCATAACCCTCAGTTAGACCACACTGGGAGCACTGTGCACAGTTCTGGTCTCCATAACCCTCGGTTAGACCACACTGGGAGCACTGTGCACAGTTCTGGTCTCCATATCCCTCGGTTAGACCACACTGGGAGCACTCTGCACAGTTCTGGTCTCCATATACCTCGGATAGACCACACTGGGAGCTCTGTGCACAGTTCTGGTCTCCATGTCCCTCGGTTAGACCACACTGGGAGCACTCTGCACAGTTCTGGTCTCCATATCCCTCGGTTAGACCATACTGGGAGCACTGTGCACAGTTCTGGTCTTCATGTCACTCGGTTAGACCACACTTGGAGCACTGTGCACAGTTCTGGTCTCCATATCCCTCGGTTAGACCACACTGGGAGCACTCTGCACAGTTCTGGTCTCCATATCCCTCGGTTAGACCACACTTCGAGCACTGTGCACAGTTCTGGTCTCCATATCCCTCGGTTAGACCACACTGGGAGCACTGTGCACAGTTCTGGTCTCCATATCCCTCGGTTAGACCAGACTGGGAGCACTCTGCACAGTTCTGGTCTCCATATCCCTCAGTTAGATCACACTAGGAGCACTGTGCACAGTTCTGGTCTCCATATCCTTCGGTTACAGCACACTGGGAGCACTGTGCACAGTTCTGGTCTCCATAACCCTCGGTTAGACTACACTGGGAGCACTGTGCACAGTCCTGGTCTCCATATCCCTCGGTTACACCACACTGGGAGCACTGTGCACAGTTCTGGTCTCCATCACCCTCGGTTAGACCACACTGGGAGCACTGTGCACAGTTCTGGTCTCCATAACCCTCAGTTAGACCACACTGGGAGCACTGTGCACAGTTCTGGTCTCCATAACCCTCGGTTAGACCACACTGGGAGCACTGTGCACAGTTCTGGTCTCCATAACCCTCAGTTAGACCACACTGGGAGCACTGTGCACAGTTCTGGTCTCCATATCCCTCGGTTAGACCACACTGGGAGCACTGTGCACAGTTCTGGTCTCCATGTCCCTCGGTTAGACCACACTGGGAGCACTGTGCACAGTTCTGGTCTTCATGTCCCTCGGTTAGACCACACTTGGAGCACTGTGCACAGTTCTGGTATCCATATCCCTCGGTTAGACCACACTGGGAGCACTCTGCACAGTTCTGGTCTCCATATCCCTCGGTTAGACCACACTTTGAGCATTGTGCACAGTTCTGGTCTCCATATCCCTCGGTTAGACCACACTGGGAGCACTGTGCACAGTTCTGGTCTCCATATCCCTCGGTTAGACCAGACTGGGAGCACTCTGCACAGTTCTGGTCTCCATATCCCTCAGTTAGATCACACTAGGAGCACTGTGCACAGTTCTGGTCTCCATATCCTTCGGTTACAACACACTGGGAGCACTGTGCACAGTTCTGGTCTCCATAACCCTCGGTTAGACCACACTGGCAGCACTGTGCACAGTTCTGGTCTCCATATCCCTCGGTTACACCACACTGGGAGCACTGTGCACAGTTCTGGTCTCCATCACCCTCGGTTAGACCACACTGGGAGCACTGTGCACAGCTCTGGTCTCCATAACCCTCAGTAAGACCACACAGGGAGCACTGTGCACAGTTCTGGTCTCCATAACCCTCGGTTAGACCACACTGGGAGCACTGTGCACAGTTCTGGTCTCCATAACCCTCAGTTAGACCACACTGGGAGCACTGTGCACAGTTCTGGTCTCCATATCCCTCGGTTAGACCACACTGGGAGCACTGTGCACAGTTCTGGTCTCCATGTCCCTCGGTTAGACCACACTGGGAGCACTGTGCACAGTTCTGGTCTTCATGTCACTCGGTTAGACCACACTTGGAGCACTGTGCACAGTTCTGGTATCCATATCCCTCGGTTAGACCACACTGGGAGCACTCTGCACAGTTCTGGTCTCCATATCCCTCGGTTAGACCACACTTCGAACATTGTGCACAGTTCTGGTCTCCATATCCCTCGGTTAGACCACACTGGGAGCACTGTGCACAGTTCTGGTCTCCATATCCCTCGGTTAGACCAGACTGGGAACACTCTGCACAGTTCTGGTCTCCATATCCCTCAGTTAGATCACACTAGGAGCACTGTGCACAGTTCTGGTCTCCATATCCTTCGGTTACACCACACTGGGAGCACTGTGCACAGTTCTGGTCTCCATAACCCTCGGTTAGACCACACTGGGAGCACTGTGCACAGTTCTGGTCTCCATATCCCTCGGTTACACCACACTGGGAGCACTGTGCACAGTTCTGGTCTCCATCACCCTCGGTTAGACCACACTGGGAGCACTGTGCACAGTTCTGGTCTCCATAACCCTCGGTTAGACCACACTGGCAGCACTGTGCACAGTTCTGGTCTCCATATCCCTCGGTTACACCACACTGGGAGCACTGTGCACAGTTCTGGTCTCCATCACCCTCGGTTAGACCACACTGGGAGCACTGTGCACAGCTCTGGTCTCCATAACCCTCAGTAAGACCACACAGGGAGCACTGTGCACAGTTCTGGTCTCCATAACCCTCGGTTAGACCACACTGGGAGCACTGTGCACAGTTCTGGTCTCCATAGCCCTCAGTTAGACCACACTGGGAGCACTGTGCACAGTTCTGGTCTCCATATCCCTCGGTTAGACCACACTGGGAGCACTGTGCACAGTTCTGGTCTCCATGTCCCTCGGTTAGACCACACTGGGAGCACTGTGCACAGTTCTGGTCTTCATGTCACTCGGTTAGACCACACTTGGAGCACTGTGCACAGTTCTGGTATCCATATCCCTCGGTTAGACCACACTGGGAGCACTCTGCACAGTTCTGGTCTCCATATCCCTCGGTTAGACCACACTTCGAACATTGTGCACAGTTCTGGTCTCCATATCCCTCGGTTAGACCACACTGGGAGCACTGTGCACAGTTCTGGTCTCCATATCCCTCGGTTAGACCAGACTGGGAACACTCTGCACAGTTCTGGTCTCCATATCCCTCAGTTAGATCACACTAGGAGCACTGTGCACAGTTCTGGTCTCCATATCCTTCGGTTACACCACACTGGGAGCACTGTGCACAGTTCTGGTCTCCATAACCCTCGGTTAGACCACACTGGGAGCACTGTGCACAGTTCTGGTCTCCATATCCCTCGGTTACACCACACTGGGAGCACTGTGCACAGTTCTGGTCTCCATCACCCTCGGTTAGACCACACTGGGAGCACTGTGCACAGTTCTGGTCTCCATAACCCTCAGTTAGACCACACTGGGAGCACTGTGCACAGTTCTGGTCTCCATCACCCTCGGTTAGACCACACTGGGAGCACTGTGCACAGTTCTGGTCTCCATAACCCTCAGTTAGACCACACTGGGAGCACTGTGCACAGTTCTGGTCTCCATAACCCTCGGTTAGACCACACTGGGAGCACTGTGCACAGTTCTGGTCTCCATAACCCTCAGTTAGACCACACTGGGAGCACTGTGCACAGTTCT
Organism: Scyliorhinus torazame; assembly: GCF_047496885.1. Classification (NCBI taxonomy): domain Eukaryota; kingdom Metazoa; phylum Chordata; class Chondrichthyes; order Carcharhiniformes; family Scyliorhinidae; genus Scyliorhinus; species Scyliorhinus torazame. The sequence goes on along the minus strand of NC_092710.1, from coordinate 85,611,471 downwards.
GGTCTCCATATCCCTTGGTTAGGCCACACTGGGAGCACTGTGCACAGTTCTGGTATCCATATCCCTCAGTTAGACCACACTGGGAGCACTCTGCACAGTTCTGGTCTCCATGTCCCTCGGTTAGACCACACTTGGAGCAGTGTCTACAGTTCACTTCTGGTCTCCACATCCCTCGGTTAGACCCCACTGGGAGCACTGTGCACAGTTCTGGTCTCCATATCCCTCGGTCAGACCACACTGGGAGCACTGTGCACAGTTCTGGTCTCCATATCCCTCGTTTAGATCACACCTGGAGCACTGTGCACAGTTCTGGTCTCCATATCCCTCGGTTAGACCACACTTGGAGCACTGTGCAAAGTTCTGGTCTCCATATCCCTCGGTTCGACCTCACTTGGAGCACTGTGCACAATTCTGGTCTCCATATCCCTCGGTAAGATCACACTAGGAGCACTGTGCACAGTTCTGGTCTCCATATCCCTCGGTTACACCACACTGGGAGCACTGCGCACAGTTCTGGTCTTCATATCCCTCGGTTAGACCACACTGGGAGCACTGCGCACAGTTCTGGTCTCCATAACCCTCAGTTAGACCACACTGGGAGCACTGTGCACAGTTCTGGTCTCCATCACCATCGGTTAGACCACACTGGGAGCACTGTGCACAGTTCTGGTCTCCATAACCCTCAGTTAGACCACACTGGGAGCACTGTGCACAGTTCTGGTCTCCATGTCCCTCGGTTAGACCACACTTGGAGCACTGTCTACAGTTCAGTTCTGGTCTCCACATCCCTCGGTTAGACCACACTGGGAGCACTGTGCACAGTTCTGGTCTCCATATCCCTCAGTTAGACCAGACGTGGAGCACTGTGCACAGTTCTGGTCTCCATATCCCTCGTTTAGATCACACTTGGAGCACTGTGCACAGTTCAGGTCTCCAAATCCCTCGGTTAGACCACACTGGGAGCACTGTGCACAGTTCTGGTCTCCATATCCCTCGATTAGACCACACTTGGAGCACTGTGCACAGTACTGGTCTCCATATCCCTAGGTTCGACCTCACTTGGAGCACTGTGCACAATTCTGGTCTCCATATCCCTCGGTTAGACCACACTGGGAGCACTGTGCACAGTTCTGGTTTCCATATCCCTCAGTTTGATCATACTAGGAGCACTGTGCACAGTTCTGGTCTCATGTCCCTCGGTTACACCACACTGGGAGCACTGTGCACAGTTCTGGTCTCCATATCCCTCGGTTAGACCACACAGGGAGCACTGTGCACAGTTCTGCTCTCCATAACCCTTGGTTAGACCACACTGGGAGCACTGTGAACAGTTCTGGTCTCCATATCCCTCGGTTCGACCTCACTTGCAGCACTGTGCACAATTCTGGTCTCCATATCCCTCGGTTCGACCACACTGGGAGCACTGCACACAGTTCTGGTCTCCATAACCCTCAGTTAGACCACACTGGGAGCACTGTGCACAGTTCTGGTCTCCATCACCATCGGTTAGACCACACTGGGAGCACTGTGCACAGTTCTGGTCTCCATATCCCTCAATTAGACCACATTTGGAGCACTGTGCACAGTTCTGATCCCCATATCCCTTGGTTAGACCACACTGGGAGCACGGTGCACAGTTCTGGTCTCCATGTCCCTCGGTTAGACCACACTGGGAGCACTGTGCACAGTTCTGGTCTCCATATCCCTCGGTTAGAACACACTGGGAGCACTGTGCACAGTTCTGGTCTCCATGTCCCTCGGTTAGACCACACTTGGAGTACTGTCTACAGTTCAGTTCTGGTCTCCACATCCCTCGGTTAGACCACACTGGGAGCACTGTGCACAGTTCTGGTCTCCATACCCCTCGGTTAGACCACATTTGGAGCAATGTGCACAGTTCTGGTCTCCATATCCCTCAGTTAGACAAGACTCGGAGCACTGTGCACAATTCTGGTCTCCATATCCCTCGGTTCGACCACACTGGGAGCACTGTGTACAGTTCTGGTCTCCATATCCCTCGATTAGACCACACTGGGAGCACTGTGCACAGTTCTGGTCTCCATATCCCTCAATCAGACCACATTTGGAGCTCTGTGCACAGTTCTGATCCCCATATCCCTCGGTTACACCACACTGGGAGCACGGAGCACAGTCCTGATCTCCATATCCCTCGGTTAGATCACACTGGGAGCACTGTGCGCTGCTCTGATCTCCATATCTCTCAGTTAGACCACACTGGGAACACTGTGTAGAATTCTGGTCTCCATATCCCTCGGTTAGGCCACACTGGGAGCACTGTGCACAGTTCTGATCTCCATATCTCTCAGTTAGACCACACTGGGAGCACTGTGTAGAATTCTGCTCTCCATACCCCTCGGTTCGGCCACACTGGGAGCACTGTGCACAGTTCTGGTCTCCATATCCCTCGGTTCGACCACACTGGGAGCACTGCATACAGTTCTGGTCTCCATATCCCTCGGTTAGACCACACTGGGAGCACTCTGCACAGTTCTGGTCTCCATATCCCTCGGTTAGATCACACTAGGAGCACTGTGCACAGTTCTGGTCTCCATATCCCTCGGTTAGACCACACTGGGAGCACTGTGCACAGTTCTGGTCTCCATATCCCTCGGTTACGCCACACTGGGAGCACTGCGGACAGTTCTGGTCTCCATATCCCTTGGTTAGACCACACTGGGGGCACTGTGCACAGTTCTGGTCTCAATATCCCTCGTTTAGACCACACTGGGAGCACTCTGCACAGTTCTGGTCTCCATATCCCTCGATTAGATCACACTAGGAGCATTCTGCACAGTTCTGGTCTCCATATCCCTCGGTTTGACCACACTGGGAGCACTGTGTACAGTTCTGGTCTCCTTATCCCTCAATTAGACCACACTTGGAGCACTGTGCATAGTTCTGGTCTCCATATCCCTCGGTAGACCACACTGGGGGCACTGTGCACAGTTCTGGTCTCAATATCCCTCGGTTAGACCACACTGGGAGCACTCTGCACAGTTCTGGTCTCCATATCCCTCGGTTAGATCACACTAGGAGCATTCTGCACAGTTCTGGTCTCCATATCCCTCGGTTTGACCACACTGGGAGCATTGTGCACAGTTCTGGTCTCCATATCCCTCAATTAGACCACATTTGGAGCACTGTGCACAGTTCTGATCCCCATATCCCTTGGTTAGCCACACTGGGAGCACGGTGCACAGTTCTGGTCTCCATGTCCCTCGGTTAGACCACACTGGGAGCACTGTGCACAGTTCTGGTCTCCATATCCCTCGGTTAGAACACACTGGGAGCACTGTGCACATTTCTGGTCTCCATGTCCCTCGGTTAGACCACACTTGGAGTACTGTCTACAGTTCAGTTCTGGTCTCCACATCCCTCGGTTAGACCACACTGGGAGCACTGTGCACAGTTCTGGTCTCCATACCCCTCGGTTAGACCACATTTGGAGCAATGTGCACAGTTCTGGTCTCCATATCCCTCAGTTAGACAAGACTCGGAGCACTGTGCACAATTCTGGTCTCCATATCCCTCGGTTCGACCACACTGGGAGCACTGTGCACAGTTCTGGTCTCCATATCCCTCGATTAGACCACACTGGGAGCACTGTGCACAGTTCTGGTCTCCATATCCCTCAATCAGACCACATTTGGAGCTCTGTGCACAGTTCTGATCCCCATATCCCTCGGTTACACCACACTGGGAGCACGGAGCACAGTCCTGATCTCCATATCCCTCGGTTAGATCACACTGGGAGCACTGTGCGCTGCTCTGATCTCCATATCTCTCAGTTAGACCACACTGGGAACACTGTGTAGAATTCTGGTCTCCATATCCCTCGGTTAGGCCACACTGGGAGCACTGTGCACAGTTCTGATCTCCATATCTCTCAGTTAGACCACACTGGGAGCACTGTGTAGAATTCTGCTCTCCATATCCCTCGGTTAGGCCACACTGGGAGCACTGTGCACAGTTCTGGTCTCCATATCCCTCGGTTCGACCACACTGGGAGCACTGCATACAGTTCTGGTCTCCATATCCCTCGGTTAGACCACACTGGGAGCACTCTGCACAGTTCTGGTCTCCATATCCCTCGGTTAGATCACACTAGGAGCACTGTGCACAGTTCTGGTCTCCATATCCCTCGGTTAGACCACACTGGGAGCACTGTGCACAGTTCTGGTCTCCATATCCCTCGGTTACGCCACACTGGGAGCACTGCGGACAGTTCTGGTCTCCATATCCCTTGGTTAGACCACACTGGGGGCACTGTGCACAGTTCTGGTCTCAATATCCCTCGTTTAGACCACACTGGGAGCACTCTGCACAGTTCTGGTCTCCATATCCCTCGATTAGATCACACTAGGAGCATTCTGCACAGTTCTGGTCTCCATATCCCTCGGTTTGACCACACTGGGAGCACTGTGTACAGTTCTGGTCTCCTTATCCCTCAATTAGACCACACTTGGAGCACTGTGCATAGTTCTGGTCTCCATATCCCTCGGTAGACCACACTGGGGGCACTGTGCACAGTTCTGGTCTCAATATCCCTCGGTTAGACCACACTGGGAGCACTCTGCACAGTTCTGGTCTCCATATCCCTCGGTTAGATCACACTAGGAGCATTCTGCACAGTTCTGGTCTCCATATCCCTCGGTTTGACCACACTGGGAGCATTGTGCACAGTTCTGGTCTCCATATCCCTCGGTTAGACCACACTGGGGGCACTGCGCACAGTTAGATCTCCGTATTCCTTAGTTATGCCCTCCTTGGAGCACTGTGCACAGTTCTGGTCTCCATATCCCTCGGTTAGACCACACTGGGAGCACTGTGCACAGTTATATCTCCGTATTCCTTAGTTATGCCCTCCTTGGAGCACTGTGCACAGTTCTGGTCTCTGTTGTACAATAAAGAACATAGGTGCTCTTGAGAAGGGGCAAAAAATTGTGTATCAGGTTGAAATCTGAACTAAGAGGTTATACCTAATGGGGTATTTTGAGTCAACTGTGGCTCTCTTCATGAGGAGGGAAAGGACTGTGGTGGGACCCTAATAAGATTTTTAAGATTATATCTGCAGTTTTAATAGGGTGAATGGAGCAAATATTGTTCTACTTGTGGTGAAGGTGGAGTGACATTTGACATTGAATATAAGATTGTCAATGATGAGTCCAATGGGGAATTTAGCCGAAAGCTCGTTACCCAGTGGGTGGAAGAATGTGGAACTTGCCCCCACAGCGAGTGTATTGAGGGAATAGTATTAGTGTATTTGAGGGGGAAGCTGGATAAACACATGCGGGAGCGAGGAATGTAAGGATATGGTGATGGGTTGAGGTGGGATAGGTGGGAAGAAATCATGTGGAACAGAAACACCAGCATGTTCTAGATCGGCTGAATGGCCACTGTCTGCACTGTCTACTCATTGTCAGTCTGCACGCACTCCCATCCATCTCTGTCATTTATCTCCAGTTGCTAGAAGATCCAATTGAGATGATAGACGATGAGGGGGAGATTGAGGCCTTCGAGGATGACGATGATGAACCCAAACTGGTCGGATATTTCAAGAACGAAGACTCCGAACGTAAGGGCCACCTTCAGAAACCATCCCTTCCACATTACCTGGTCTCCTCTCCAGAGGATACTGACTCTCCTCCGACTCTCCTCCACCTATCCTGCCCACAAAGCCCCCCTTCCTTTAACTCCCCCTCCAATCCCTGCCCCTTCAAACCCCCCCATTCCAATCCCATGCCTTCCAATAATCTCCCCCAATCCTCGAACTCCTCCAATCACTTACCTTCCAATCTGTCCTCCAATAACCACCCTACAGATCCTGCCACCAAAAACCTCCCACTACTCCCCAACGAATCCCCTCATCTGCAACCCCCTCCCCACCAACTGCACCCTCCAACAACTTGCTTCCAATATCCCTCCAGTCTAATAGCAGAAATGTGCACAATGCTGCAAGTGTGGTCTAACCGGATTTCAATATGAACTCCGATTTCTGTCCCATTTCATAGATTTCAAAGCATTTGAAGAGGCGGCAGAGGTGTTCCAACCCTATATTGCTTTCTACGCTACATTTAATAAGCGAGTGAGTATGTTAATTGTTCTTTCCCAAGTTGTGTTTGTGGCTGTTGCATTTGAATTGAGTTGGACGACGATTGTATTTGGACTGAGTGGAGCGACGATTGTATTTGGATTGAGTGGAGTGACAATTGTATTTGGACTGAGTGGAGCGACGATTGTATTTGGACTGAGTGGAGCGACGATTGTATTTGGACTGAGTGGCGCTAAGATTGTATTTGGACTGAGTGGAGCGACGATTGTACTTGGACTGAGTGGAGCGACGATTGTATTTGGACTGAGTGGAGCGACGATTGTGTTTGGATTTAGTGGAGCGACGATTCATTTGGACTGAGTGGAGCGAAGATTGTATTTGGACTGAGTGGAGCGACGATTGTATTTGGACTGAGTGGATGACGATTGTATTTGGATTGAGTGGAGCGACGATTGTGTTTGGATTTAGTGGAGCGACGATTCATTTGGACTGAGTGGAGCGACGATTGTGTTTGGATTGAGTGGAGCGAAGACTGTATTTGGACTGAGTGGAGCGACGATTGTATTTGGACTGAGTGGAGCGACGATTGTATTTGGACTGAGTGGAGCGACGATTGTATTTGGATTGAGTGGAGCGAAGATTGTATTTGGACTGAGTGGAGCGACGATTGTACTTGGATTTAGTGGAGCGACGATTGTATTTGGATTGAGTGGAGCGACGATTGTGTTTGGATTTAGTGGAGCGACGATTCATTTGGACTGAGTGGAGCGACGATTGTATTTGGATTGAGTGGAGCGACGATTGTATTTGGACTGAGTGGAGCGACGACTGTATTTGGCCTGAGTGGATGACGATTGTATTTGGATTGAGCAGAGCGACGATTGTATTTGGATTGAGTGGAGTGACGATTGTATTTGGACTGAGTGGAGCGACGATTGTATTTGGACTGAGCGGAGCGACGACTGTATTTGGACTGAGTGGAGCGACGATTGTATTTGGACTGAGTGGAGCGACGATTGTATTTGGATTGAGTTGGGCGACGACTGTATTTGGACTGAGTGGAGCGACGATTGTATTTGGACTGAGTGGAGCGACGATTGTATTTGGACTGAGTGGAGCGACGATTGTATTTGGACTGAGTGGAGCGACGATTGTATTTGGATTTAGTGGAGCGACGATTGTATTTGGATTGAGTGGAGCGACGATTGTATTTGGACTGAGTGGAGCGACGATTGTATTTGGACTGAGTGGAGTGACGATTGTATTTGGACTGAGTGGAGCGACGATTGTATTTGGACTGAGTGGAGTGACGATTGTATTTGGACTGAGTGGAGCGACGATTGTATTTGGACTGAGGGGAGCGACGATTGTATTTGGACTGAGTGGAGTGACGATTGTATTTGGATTGAGTGGAGCGACGATTGTGTTTGGACTGAGTGGAGCGAAGATTGTATTTGGACTGAGTGGAGCGACGATTGTACTTGGATTTAGTGGAGCGACGATTGTATTTGGATTGAGTGGAGCGACGATTGTGTTTGGATTTAGTGGAGCGACGATTCATTTGGACTGAGTGGAGCGACGATTGTATTTGGACTGAGTGGAGCGACGACTGTATTTGGCCTGAGTGGATGACGATTGTATTTGGATTGAGCGGAGCGACGATTGTATTTGGATTGAGTGGAGTGACGATTGTATTTGGACTGAGGGGAGCGACGATTGTATTTGGATTGAGTGGAGTGACGATTGTATTTGGACTGAGTGGAGCGACGATTGTATTTGGACTGAGCGGAGCGACGACTGTATTTGGACTGAGTGGAGCGACGATTGTATTTGGACTGAGTGGAGCGACGATTGTATTTGGATTGAGTTGGGCGACGACTGTATTTGGACTGAGTGGAGCGACGATTGTATTTGGACTGAGTGGAGCGACGATTGTATTTGGACTGAGTGGAGCGACAATTGTATTTGGACTGAGTGGAGCGACGATTGTATTTGGATTGAGTGGAGTGACGATTGTATTTGGACTGAGTGGAGCGACGATTGTATTTGGACTGAGTGGAGCGACGATTGTATTTGGACTGAGTGGAGTGACGATTGTATTTGGATTGAGTGGAGCGACGATTGTATTTGGATTGAGTGGAGCGACGATTGTATTTGGACTGAGTGGAGCGACGATTGTATTTGGACTGAGTGGAGTGACGATTGTATTTGGATTGAGTGGAGTGACGATTGTATTTGGACTGAGTGGAGCGACGATTGTATTTGGACTGAGTGGAGTGACGATTGTATTTGGACTGAGTGGAGCGACGATTGTATTTGGACTGAGTGGAGCGACGATTGTATTTGGACTGAGTGGAGTGACGATTGTATTTGGATTGAGTGGAGCGACGATTGTATTTGGACTGAGTGGAGTGACGATTGTATTTGGACTGAGTGGAGCGACGATTGTATTTGGATTGAGTGGAGCGACGATTCATTTGGACTGAGTGGAGCGACGATTGTATTTGGATTGAGTGGAGCGACGATTGTATTTGGACTGAATGGAGCGACGATTGGATTTGGATTGAGTGGAGCGACGATTGTGTTTGGATTTAGTGGAGCGACGATTGTGTTTGGATTTAGTGGAGCGACGATTGTATTTGGACTGAGTGGAGCGACGATTGTATTTGGATTGAGTGGAGCGACGATTGTGTTTGGATTTAGTGGAGCGACGATTCATTTGGACTGAGGGGAGTGACGATTGTATTTGGATTGAGTGGAGCTACGATTGTATTTGGACTGAATGGAGCGACGATTGTATTTGGACTGAGTGGAGCGGCGATTGTGTTTGGATTTAGTGGAGCGACGATTGTATTTGGATTGAGTGGAGCGACGATTGTATTTGGATTGAGTGGAGCTACGATTGTATTTGGACTGAATGGAGCGACGATTGTATTTGGACTGAGCAGAGTGATGATTGTATTTGGACTGAGTGGAGTGACGATTGTATTTGGACTGAGTTGATTGACGATTGTATTTGGACTGAGTGGAGCGACGATTGTATTTGGATTGAGTGGAGCAATGATTGTATTTGGACTGAGTTAGGCTACGACTGTATTTGGACTGAGTAGAGTGACGATTGTATTTGGACTGAGTGGAGTGACGATTGTATTTGGATTGAGTGGAGCGACAATTGAATTTGGACTGAGTGGAGCGACGATTGTATTTGGACTGAATGGAGCGACGATTGTATTTGGACTGAGCAGAGTGATGATTGTATTTGGACTGAGTGGAGTGACGATTGTATTTGCACTGTGGGGAGCGATGATTGTATCTGGACTGAGTGGAGCGACGATTGTATTTGGACTGAATGGAGCAATGATTGTATTTGGACTGAGTTAGACTACGACTGTATTTGGACTGAGTAGAGTGACGATTGTATTTGGACTGAGTGGAGCGACGATTGAATTTGGACTGGGTGGAGTGACGATTGTATTTGGATTGAGTGGAGAGACGATTGTATCTGGACTGAATGGAGCGATGATTGTATTTGCTCTCAGTTAGGCTACGACTGTATTTGGACTGAGTAGAGTGACGATTGTATTTGGACTGAGTGGAGCGACGAATGTATTTGGACTGAGGGGAGCCACGATTTTATTTAGACTGAGTGGAGCGACGATTGTATTTTTACTGATTGGAGCGATGATTGTATTTGGATTGAGTGGAGCGATGATTGTATTTGGACTGAGTGGAGTGATGATTGTATTTGGACTGAGCAGAGCGACAATTCTATTTGGATTGAGTAGAGCGATGATTGTATTTGGACTGAGTGGAGTGATGATTGTATTTGGACTGAGCGGAGCGACAATTGCATTTGGAATGAGTGGAGCGACGATTGTATTTGGACTGCGTGGAGTGACGATTGTATATGGACTGAGCGGAGCGATGATTGTATTTGGACTGAGTGGAGCGACGATTGTATTTGGACTGAGTGGACCGAAGATTGTATTTGGACTGAGCGGAGCGACGATTGTGTTTGGACTGAGTGGAGCGACGATTGTATTTGGATTGAGTGGAGCGACGATTGTACTTGGACTGAGTTGATTGACGATTGTATTTGGACTGAGTGGAGCGACGATTGTATATGGATTGAGTGGAGCGACGATTGTATTTGGAATGAGTGGAGCGACGATTGTATTTGGACTGAGTGGAGTGACGATTGTATTTGGACTGAGTGGAGCGACGATTGTATTTGGATTGAGTGGAGCGACGATTGTATTTGGACTGAGTGGAGTGACAATTGTATTTGGATTGAGTGAAGCGACGATTGTATTTGGAATGAGTGGAGCGACGATTGTATTTGGATTGAGTGGAGCGACGATTGTATTTGGATTGAGTGGAGCGACGATTGTATTTGGACTGAGTGGAGCGACGATTGTATTTGTACTGAGTGGAGCGACGATTGTATTTGGACTAAGCGGAGCGATGATTTTATTTTGATTGAGTGAAGCGACGATTGTATTTGGAATGAGTGGAGCGACGATTGGATTTGGATTGAGTGGAGCGACGATTGTATTTGGATTGAGTGGAGCGACGATTGTATTTGGACTGAGTTGATTGACGATTGTATTAGGACTGAGCGGAGCGACGATTGTATTTGGATTGAGTGGAGTGACGATTGTATTTGGACTGAGTTGATTGACGATTGTATTTGGACGGTGTTGGGCGACGACTGTATTTGGACTGAGTGGATGACGATTGTATTTGGATTGAGTGGAGCGACAATTGTATTTGGACTGAGTGGAGTGACGATTGTATTTGGACTGTGTTGGGCGACGACTGTATTTGGACTGAGTGGAGTGACGATTGTATTTGGACTGAGTGGATGACGATTGTATTTGGATTGAGTGGAGCGACGATTGTATTTGGACTGAGTGGAGCGACGATTGCATTTGGATTTAGTGGAGCGACGATTCATTTGGACTGAGTGGAGCGACGATTGTATTTGGACTGAGTGGAGCGACGATTATATTTGGACTGAGTGGAGCGACGATTGTATTTGGAATGAGTGGAGCGACGATTGTATTTGGACTGAGTGGAGCGACGATTGTATTTGGACTGAGAGGAGCGACGATTGTATTTGGATTGAGTGGAGCGACGAATGTATTTGGATTGAGCGGAGCGACGATTGTATTTGGACTGAGTGCAGCGACGATTGTATTTGGACTAAGCGGAGCGATGATTTTATTTTGATTGAGTGGAGCGACGATTGTACTTGGACTGAGTGGAGCGACGATTGTATTTGGACTGAGTGGAGTGACGCTTGTATTTGGACTGAGCGGAGCGACGATTGTATTTGGACTGAGCGAAGCGGTGATTTTATTTGGACTGTGTGGAGCGACGATTGTATTTGGACTGAGTGGACCGAAGATTGTATTTGGACTGAGTGGAGCGACGATTGTATTTGGACTGAATGGAGCGACGATTGTATGTGGATTGAGTGGAGCGAAGATTGTATTTGGATTGATTGGAGCGACGATTGTATTTGGACTGAGTGGAGCGACGATTGTATATGGATTGATTGGAGCGACAATTGTACTTGGACTGAGTGGAGCGACGATTGTTTTTGGACTGAGTGGAGTGACGCTTGTATTTGGACTGAGTGGAGCGACGATTGTATTTGGACTGAGTGGAGCGCCGATTGTATTTGGATTGATTGGAGCGACGATTGTATTTGGATTGATTGGAGCGACGATTGTATTTGGACTGAGTGGAGCGACGATTGTATTTGGACTGAGTGGAGCGACGATTGTATATGGATTGATTGGAGCGACGAATGTACTTGGACTGAATGGAGTGACGATTGTATTTGGACTGAGTGGAGCGACGATTGTATTTGGACTGAGTGGAGCGCCGATTGTATTTGGATTGAGTGGAGTGACGATTATATTTGGACTGAGCGGAGCGACGATTGTATTTGGACTGAGTGGAGCGACGATTGTATTTGGACTGAGTGGAGCGACGATTGTATTTGGACTGAGTGGAGTGACGATTGTATTTGGACTGAGTGGAGCGACGATTGTATTTGGACTGAGTGGAGCGACAATTGTATTTGGACTGAGTGGAGCGATGATTGTATTCGGACTGAGTGGAGCGACGATTGTATTTGGACTGAGTGGACCGAAGATTGTATTTGGACTGAGTGGACCGAAGATTGTATTTGGACTGAGTGGAGCGACGATTGTATTTGGACTGAATGGAGCGACGATTGTATGTGGATTGAGTGGAGCGACGATTGTATTTGGACTGAGGGGAGTGACGATTGTATTTGGACTAAGCGGAGCGATGATTTTATTTTGATTGAGTGGAGCGACGATTGTACTTGGACTGAGTGGAGCGACGATTGTATTTGGACTGAGCGGAGCGACGATTGTATTTGGACTGAGCGAAGCGGTGATTTTATTTGGACTGAGTGGAGCGACGATTGTATTTGGACTGAGTGGACCGAAGATTGTATTTGGACTGAGTGGAGCGACGATTGTATTTGGACTGAATGGAGCGACGATTGTATGTGGATTGAGTGGAGCGACGATTGTATTTGGACTGAGGGGAGTGACGATTGTATTTGGATTGAGTGGAGCTACGATTGTATTTGGACTGAATGGAGCGACGATTGTATGTGGATTGAGTGGAGCGACGATTGTATTTGGACTGAGTGGAGCGACGATTGTATTTGGACTGAATGGAGCGACGATTGTATGTGGATTGAGTGGAGCGACGATTGTATTTGGATTGATTGGAGCGACGATTGTATTTGGACTGAGTGGAGCGACGATTGTATATGGATTGATTGGAGCGACGATTGTACTTGGACTGAGTGGAGCGACGATTGTATTGGGACTGAGTGGAGCGATGATTGTATTCGGACTGAGTGGAGTGACGATTGTATTTGGACTGAGCGAAGCGGTGATTTTATTTGGACTGAGTGGAGCGACGATTGTATTTGGACTGAGTGGACCGAAGATTGTATTTGGACTGAGTGGAGCGACGATTGTATTTGGACTGAATGGAGCGACGATTGTATGTGGATTGAGTGGAGCGACGATTGTATTTGGACTGAGGGGAGTGACGATTGTATTTGGATTGAGTGGAGCTACGATTGTATTTGGACTGAGTGGAGCGACGATTGTATTTGGACTGAGTGGAGCGACGATTGTATTTGGACTGAGCGGAGCTACGATTGTATTTGGACTGAATGGAGCGACGATTGTATTTGGACTGAGTGGAGCGACAATTGAATTTGGTCTGAGTGGAGCGGCGATTGTATTTGGACTGAGTGGAGTGACGATTGTATTTGGACTGAGTGGAGCGACAATTGAATTTGGACTGAGTGGAGCGGCGATTGTATTTGGACTGAGTGGAGTGACGATTGTATTTGGACTGAGCGGAGCGACGATTGTATTTGGACTGAGTGGAGTGACGATTGTATTTGGACTGAGCGGAGCGACGATTGTATTTGGACTGAGTGGAGTGACGATTGTATTTGGACTGAGTGGAGCGACGATTGTATTTGGACTGAGTGGAGTGACGATTGTATTTGGACTGAGTGGAGCGACGATTGTATTTGGACTGAGGGGAGTGACGATTGTATTTGGATTGAGTGGCGCTACGATTGTATTTGGACTGAATGGAGCGACGATTGTATTTGGACTGAGTGGAGCGACAATTGAATTTGGACTGAGTGGAGCGGCGATTGTATTTGGACTGAGCAGAGTGATGATTGTATTTGGACTCAGTGGAGTGACGATTGTATTTGGACTGAGCGGAGCGACGATTGTATTTGCATTGTGGGGAGCGATGATTGTATCTGGACTGAGTGGAGCGACGATTGTATTTGGACTGAATGGAGCAATGATTGTATTTGGACTGAGTTAGGCTACGACTGTATTTGGACTGAGTAGAGTGACGATTGTATTTGGACTGAGTGGAGCGACGATTGAATTTGGACTGAGTGGAGTGACGATTGTATTTGGATTGAGTGGAGCGACGATTGTATCTGGACTGAATGGAGCGATGATTGTATTTGCTCTCAGTTAGGCTACGACTGTATTTGGACTGAGTAGAGTGACGATTGTATTTGGACTGAGTGGAGCGACGATTGAATTTGTACTGAGTGGAGTGACGATTGTATTTGGACTGAGCGGAGCGACAATTGCATTTGGAATGAGTGGAGCGACGATTGTATTTGGACTGCGTGGAGTGACGATTGTATATGGACTGAGCGGAGCGATGATTGTATTTGGACTGAGTGGAGCGACGATTGTATTTGGACTGAGTGGACCGAAGATTGTATTTGGACTGAGCGGAGCGACGATTGTGTTTGGACTGAGTGGAGCGACGATTGTATTTGGATTGAGTGGAGCGACGATTGTACTTGGACTGAGTTGATTGACGATTGTATTTGGACTGAGTGGAGCGACGATTGTATTTGGATTGAGTGGAGCGACGATTGTATTTGGAATGAGTGGAGCGACGATTGTATTTGGACTGAGTGGAGTGACGAATGTATTTGGACTGAGTGGAGCGACGATTGTATTTGGATTGAGTGGAGCGACGATTGTATTTGGACTGAGTGGAGTGACGATTGTATTTGGATTGAGTGAAGCGACGATTGTATTTGGAATGAGTGGAGCGACGATTGTATTTGGATTGAGTGGAGCGACGATTGTATTTGGATTGAGTGGAGCGACGATTGTATTTGGACTGAGTGGAGCGACGATTTTATTTGTACTGAGTGGAGCGACGATTGTATTTGGACTAAGCGGAGCGATGATTTTATTTTGATTGAGTGAAGCGACGATTGTATTTGGAATGAGTGGAGCGACGATTGGATTTGGATTGAGTGGAGCGACGATTGTATTTGGATTGAGTGGAGCGACGATTGTATTTGGACTGAGTTGATTGACGATTGTATTTGGACTGAGCGGAGCGACGATTGTATTTGGATTGAGTGGAGTGACGATTGTATTTGGACTGAGTTGATTGACGATTGTATTTGGACTGTGTTGGGCGACGACTGTATTTGGACTGAGTGGATGACGATTGTATTTGAATTGAGTGGAGCGACAATTGTATTTGGACTGAGTGGAGTGACGATTGTATTTGGACTGTGTTGGGCGACGACTGTATTTGGACTGAGTGGAGTGACGATTGTATTTGGACTGAGTGGATGACGATTGTATTTGGATTGAGTGGAGCGACGATTGTATTTGGACTGAGTGGAGCGACGATTGCATTTGGATTTAGTGGAGCGACGATTCATTTGGACTGAGTGGAGCGACGATTGTATTTGGACTGAGTGGAGCGACGATTATATTTGGACTGAGTGGAGCGACGATTGTATTTGGAATGAGTGGAGCGACGATTGTATTTGGACTGAGTGGAGCGACGATTGTATTTGGACTGAGAGGAGCGACGATTGTATTTGGATTGAGTGGAGCGACGAATGTATTTGGATTGAGCGGAGCGACGATTGTATTTGGACTGAGTGCAGCGACGATTGTATTTGGACTAAGCGGAGCGATGATTTTATTTTGATTGAGTGGAGCGACGATTGTACTTGGACTGAGTGGAGCGACGATTGTATTTGGACTGAGTGGAGTGACGCTTGTATTTGGACTGAGCGGAGCGACGATTGTATTTGGACTGAGCGAAGCGGTGATTTTATTTGGACTGAGTGGAGCGACGATTGTATTTGGACTGAGTGGACCGAAGATTGTATTTGGACTGAGTGGAGCGACGATTGTATTTGGACTGAATGGAGCGACGATTGTATGTGGATTGAGTGGAGCGACGATTGTATTTGGATTGATTGGAGCGACGATTGTATTTGGACTGAGTGGAGCGACGATTGTATATGGATTGATTGGAGCGACGATTGTACTTGGACTGAGTGGAGCGACGATTGTTTTTGGACTGAGTGGAGTGACGCTTGTATTTGGACTGAGTGGAGCGACGATTGTATTTGGACTGAGTGGAGCGCCGATTGTATTTGGATTGATTGGAGCGACGATTGTATTTGGATTGATTGGAGCGACGATTGTATTTGGACTGAGTGGAGCGACGATTGTATTTGGACTGAGGGGACCGAAGATTGTATTTGGACTGAGTGGAGCGACGATTGTATTTGGACTGAATGGAGCGACGATTGTATGTGGATTGAGTGGAGCGACGATTGTATTTGGATTGATTGG
This sequence comes from Scyliorhinus torazame, assembly GCF_047496885.1. Taxonomy (NCBI): domain Eukaryota; kingdom Metazoa; phylum Chordata; class Chondrichthyes; order Carcharhiniformes; family Scyliorhinidae; genus Scyliorhinus; species Scyliorhinus torazame. The sequence continues at coordinate 85,595,166 of NC_092710.1, read as the reverse complement.
AGTGACGCTTGTATTTGGACTGAGTGGAGCGACGATTGTATTTGGACTGAGTGGAGCGCCGATTGTATTTGGATTGATTGGAGCGACGATTGTATTTGGACTGAGTTGATTGACGATTGTATTTGGACTGAGCGGAGCGACGATTGTATTTGGATTGAGTGGAGTGACGATTGTATTTGGACTGAGTTGATTGACGATTGTATTTGGACTGTGTTGGGCGACGACTGTATTTGGACTGAGTGGATGACGATTGTATTTGGATTGAGTGGAGCGACAATTGTATTTGGACTGAGTGGAGTGACGATTGTATTTGGACTGTGTTGGGCGACGACTGTATTTGGACTGAGTGGAGTGACGATTGTATTTGGACTGAGTGGATGACGATTGTATTTGGATTGAGTGGAGCGACGATTGTATTTGGACTGAGTGGAGCGACGATTGCATTTGGATTTAGTGGAGCGACGATTCATTTGGACTGAGTGGAGCGACGATTGTATTTGGACTGAGTGGAGCGACGATTATATTTGGACTGAGTGGAGCGACGATTGTATTTGGAATGAGTGGAGCGACGATTGTATTTGGACTGAGTGGAGCGACGATTGTATTTGGACTGAGAGGAGCGACGATTGTATTTGGATTGAGTGGAGCGACGAATGTATTTGGATTGAGTGGAGCGACGATTGTATTTGGACTGAGTGCAGCGACGATTGTATTTGGACTAAGCGGAGCGATGATTTTATTTTGATTGAGTGGAGCGACGATTGTACTTGGACTGAGTGGAGCGACGATTGTATTTGGACTGAGTGGAGTGACGCTTGTATTTGGACTGAGCGGAGCGACGATTGTATTTGGACTGAGCGAAGCGGTGATTTTATTTGGACTGAGTGGAGCGACGATTGTATTTGGACTGAGTGGACCGAAGATTGTATTTGGACTGAGTGGAGCGACGATTGTATTTGGACTGAATGGAGCGACGATTGTATGTGGATTGAGTGGAGCGACGATTGTATTTGGATTGATTGGAGCGACGATTGTATTTGGACTGAGTGGAGCGACGATTGTATATGGATTGATTGGAGCGACGATTGTACTTGGACTGAGTGGTGCGACGATTGTTTTTGGACTGAGTGGAGTGACGCTTGTATTTGGACTGAGTGGAGCGACGATTGTATTTGGACTGAGTGGAGCGCCGATTGTATTTGGATTGATTGGAGCGACGATTGTATTTGGATTGATTGGAGCGACGATTGTATTTGGACTGAGTGGAGCGACGATTGTATTTGGACTGAGTGGAGCGCCGATTGTATATGGATTGATTGGAGCGACGATTGTACTTGGACTGAATGGAGTGACGATTGTATTTGGACTGAGTGGAGCGACGATTGTATTTAGACTGAGTGGAGCGCCGATTGTATTTGGATTGAGTGGAGTGACGATTGTATTTGGACTGAGCGGAGCGACGATTGTATTTGGACTGAGTGGAGCGACGATTGTATTTGGACTGAGTGGAGCGACGATTGTATTTGGACTGAGTGGGGTGACGATTGTATTTGGACTGAGTGGAGCGACGATTGTATTTGGACTGAGTGGAGCGACGATTGTATTTGGACTGAGTGGAGCGATGATTGTATATGGATTGATTGGAGCGACGATTGTACTTGGACTGAGTGGAGCGACGATTGTTTTTGGACTGAGTGGAGTGACGCTTGTATTTGGACTGAGTGGAGCGACGATTGTATTTGGACTGAGTGGAGCGCCGATTGTATTTGGATTGATTGGAGCGACGATTGTATTTGGATTGATTGGAGCGACGATTGTATTTGGACTGAGTGGAGCGACGATTGTATTTGGACTGAGTGGAGCGACGATTGTATATGGATTGATTGGAGCGACGATTGTACTTGGACTGAATGGAGTGACGATTGTATTTGGACTGAGTGGAGCGACGATTGTATTTGGACTGAGTGGAGCGCCGATTGTATTTGGATTGAGTGGAGTGACGATTGTATTTGGACTGAGCGGAGCGACGATTGTATTTGGACTGAGTGGAGCGACGATTGTATTTGGACTGAGTGGAGCGACGATTGTATTTGGACTGAGTGGGGTGACGATTGTATTTGGACTGAGTGGAGCGACGATTGTATTTGGACTGAGTGGAGCGACGATTGTATTTGGACTGAGTGGAGCGATGATTGTATTCGGACTGAGTGGAGCGACGATTGTATTTGGACTGAGTGGACCGAAGATTGTATTTGGACTGAGTGGACCGAAGATTGTATTTGGACTGAGTGGAGCGACGATTGTATTTGGACTGAATGGAGCGACGATTGTATGTGGATTGAGTGGAGCGACGATTGTATTTGGACTGAGGGGAGTGACGATTGTATTTGGACGAAGCGGAGCGATGATTTTATTTTGATTGAGTGGAGCGACGATTGTACTTGGACTGAGTGGAGCGACGATTGTATTTGGACTGAGCGGAGCGACGATTGTATTTGGACTGAGCGAAGCGGTGATTTTATTTGAACTGAGTGGAGCGACGATTGTATTTGGACTGAGTGGACCGAAGATTGTATTTGGACTGAGTGGAGCGACGATTGTATTTGGACTGAATGGAGCGACAATTGTATGTGGATTGAGTGGAGCGACGATTGTATTTGGACTGAGGGGAGTGACGATTGTATTTGGATTGAGTGGAGCTACGATTGTATATGGATTGATTGGAGCGACGATTGTACTTGGACTGAGTGGAGCGACGATTGTTTTTGGACTGAGTGGAGTGACGCTTGTATTTGGACTGAGTGGAGCGACGATTGTATTTGGACTGAGTGGAGCGCCGATTGTATTTGGATTGATTGGAGCGACGATTGTATTTGGACTGAGTGGAGCGACGATTGTTTTTGGACTGAGTGGAGTGACGCTTGTATTTGGACTGAGTGGAGCGACGATTGTATTTGGACTGAGTGGAGCGCCGATTGTATTTGGATTGATTGGAGCGACGATTGTATTTGGATTGATTGGAGCGACGATTGTATTTGGACTGAGTGGAGCGACGATTGTATTTGGACTGAGTGGAGCGACGATTGTATATGGATTGATTGGAGCGACGATTGTACTTGGACTGAATGGAGTGACGATTGTATTTGGACTGAGTGGAGCGACGATTGTATTTGGATTGAGTGGAGCGACGATTGTATTTGGACTGAGTGGAGCGCCGATTGTATTCGGACTGAGTGGAGCGACGATTGTATTTGGACTGAGTGGAGCGATGATTGTATTCGGACTGAGTGGAGCGACGATTGTATTTGGACTGAGTGGAGCGACGATTGTATTTGGACTGAGTGGAGCGACGATTGTATTTGGACTGAGTGGACCGAAGATTGTATTTGGACTGAGTGGACCGAAGATTGTATTTGGACTGAGTGGAGCGACGATTGTATTTGGACTGAATGGAGCGACGATTGTATGTGGATTGAGTGCAGCGACGATTGTATTTGGACTGAGGGGAGTGACGATTGTATTTGGACTAAGCGGAGCGATGATTTTATTTTGATTGAGTGGAGCGACGATTGTACTTGGACTGAGTGGAGCGACGATTGTATTTGGACTGAGCGGAGCGACGATTGTATTTGGACTGAGCGAAGCGGTGATTTTATTTGGACTGAGTGGAGCGACGATTGTATTTGGACTGAGTGGACCGAAGATTGTATTTGGACTGAGTGGAGCGACGATTGTATTTGGACTGAATGGAGCGACGATTGTATGTGGATTGAGTGGAGCGACGATTGTATTTGGACTGAGGGGAGTGACGATTGTATTTGGATTGAGTGGAGCTACGATTGTATTTGGACTGAATGGAGCGACGATTGTATGTGGATTGAGTGGAGCGACGATTGTATTTGGACTGAGTGGAGCGACGATTGTATTTGGACTGAATGGAGCGACGATTGTATATGGATTGATTGGAGCGACGATTGTACTTGGACTGAGTGGAGCGACGATTGTATTGGGACTGAGTGGAGCGATGATTGTATTCGGACTGAGTGGAGTGACGATTGTATTTGGACTGAGCGAAGCGGTGATTTTATTTGGACTGAGTGGAGCGACGATTGTATTTGGACTGAGTGGACCGAAGATTGTATTTGGACTGAGTGGAGCGACGATTGTATTTGGACTGAATGGAGCGACGATTGTATGTGGATTGAGTGGAGCGACGATTGTATTTGGACTGAGGGGAGTGACGATTGTATTTGGATTGAGTGGAGCTACGATTGTATTTGGACTGAATGGAGCGACGATTGTATTTGGACTGAGTGGAGCGACAATTGAATTTGGACTGAGTGGAGCGGCGATTGTATTTGGACTGAGTGGAGTGACGATTGTATTTGGACTGAGTGGAGCGACAATTGAATTTGGACTGAGTGGAGCGGCGATTGTATTTGGACTGAGTGGAGTGACGATTATATTTGGACTGAGTGGAGCGACGATTGTATTTGGAATGAGTGGAGCGACGATTGTATTTGGACTGAGTGGAGCGACGATTGTATTTGGACTGAGAGGAGCGACGATTGTATTTGGATTGAGTGGAGCGACGAATGTATTTGGATTGAGCGGAGCGACGATTGTATTTGGACTGAGTGCAGCGACGATTGTATTTGGACTAAGCGGAGCGATGATTTTATTTTGATTGAGTGGAGCGACGATTGTATTTGGACTGAGTGGAGTGACGCTTGTATTTGGACTGAGCGGAGCGACGATTGTATTTGGACTGAGTGGAGTGACGCTTGTATTTGGACTGAGCGGAGCGACGATTGTATTTGGACTGAGCGAAGCGGTGATTTTATTTGGACTGAGTGGAGCGACGATTGTATTTGGACTGAGTGGACCGAAGATTGTATTTGGACTGAGTGGAGCGACGATTGTATTTGGACTGAATGGAGCGACGATTGTATGTGGATTGAGTGGAGCGACGATTGTATTTGGATTGAGTGGAGTGACGATTGTATTTGGACTGAGTGGAGCGACGATTGTATATGGATTGATTGGAGCGACGATTGTACTTGGACTGAGTGGAGCGACGATTGTTTTTGGACTGAGTGGAGCGACGATTGTATTTGGACTGAGTGGAGCGCCGATTGTATTTGGATTGATTGGAGCGACGATTGTATTTGGATTGATTGGAGCGACGATTGTATTTGGACTGAGTGGAGCGACGATTGTATTTGGACTGAGGGGACCGAAGATTGTATTTGGACTGAGTGGAGCGACGATTGTATTTGGACTGAATGGAGCGACGATTGTATGTGGATTGAGTGGAGCGACGATTGTATTTGGATTGATTGGAGCGACGCTTGTATTTGGACTGAGTGGAGCGACGATTGTATTTGGACTGAGTGGAGCGCCGATTGTATTTGGATTGATTGGAGCGACGATTGTATTTGGACTGAGTGGAGCGACGATTGTATTTGGACTGAGTGGAGTGACGATTGTATTTGGACTGAGTTGATTGACGATTGTATTTGGACTGAGCGGAGCGACGATTGTATTTGGATTGAGTGGAGCGACGATTGTATTTGGATTGAGTGGAGCGACGATTGTATTTGGATTGAGTGGAGTGACGATTGTATTTGGACTGAGTTGATTGACGATTGTATTTGGACTGAGCGGAGCGACGATTGTATTTGGATTGAGTGGAGTGACGATTGTATTTGGACTGAGTTGATTGACGATTGTATTTGGACTGTGTTGGGCGACGACTGTATTTGGACTGAGTGGATGACGATTGTATTTGGATTGAGTGGAGCGACAATTGTATTTGGACTGAGTGGAGTGACGATTGTATTTGGACTGTGTTGGGCGACGACTGTATTTGGACTGAGTGGAGTGACGATTGTATTTGGACTGAGTGGATGACGATTGTATTTGGATTGAGTGGAGCGACGATTGTATTTGGACTGAGTGGAGCGACGATTGCATTTGGATTTAGTGGAGCGACGATTCATTTGGACTGAGTGGAGCGACGATTGTATTTGGACTGAGTGGAGCGACGATTATATTTGGACTGAGTGGAGCGACGATTGTATTTGGAATGAGTGGAGCGACGATTGTATTTGGACTGAGTGGAGCGACGATTGTATTTGGACTGAGAGGAGCGACGATTGTATTTGGATTGAGTGGAGCGACGAATGTATTTGGATTGAGTGGAGCGACGATTGTATTTGGACTGAGTGCAGCGACGATTGTATTTGGACTAAGCGGAGCGATGATTTTATTTTGATTGAGTGGAGCGACGATTGTACTTGGACTGAGTGGAGCGACGATTGTATTTGGACTGAGTGGAGTGACGCTTGTATTTGGACTGAGCGGAGCGACGATTGTATTTGGACTGAGCGAAGCGGTGATTTTATTTGGACTGAGTGGAGCGACGATTGTATTTGGACTGAGTGGACCGAAGATTGTATTTGGACTGAGTGGAGCGACGATTGTATTTGGACTGAATGGAGCGACGATTGTATGTGGATTGAGTGGAGCGACGATTGTATTTGGATTGATTGGAGCGACGATTGTATTTGGACTGAGTGGAGCGACGATTGTATATGGATTGATTGGAGCGACGATTGTACTTGGACTGAGTGGTGCGACGATTGTTTTTGGACTGAGTGGAGTGACGCTTGTATTTGGACTGAGTGGAGCGACGATTGTATTTGGACTGAGTGGAGCGCCGATTGTATTTGGATTGATTGGAGCGACGATTGTATTTGGATTGATTGGAGCGACGATTGTATTTGGACTGAGTGGAGCGACGATTGTATTTGGACTGAGTGGAGCGCCGATTGTATATGGATTGATTGGAGCGACGATTGTACTTGGACTGAATGGAGTGACGATTGTATTTGGACTGAGTGGAGCGACGATTGTATTTGGACTGAGTGGAGCGCCGATTGTATTTGGATTGAGTGGAGTGACGATTGTATTTGGACTGAGCGGAGCGACGATTGTATTTGGACTGAGTGGAGCGACGATTGTATTTGGACTGAGTGGAGCGACGATTGTATTTGGACTGAGTGGGGTGACGATTGTATTTGGACTGAGTGGAGCGACGATTGTATTTGGACTGAGTGGAGCGACGATTGTATTTGGACTGAGTGGAGCGATGATTGTATATGGATTGATTGGAGCGACGATTGTACTTGGACTGAGTGGAGCGACGATTGTTTTTGGACTGAGTGGAGTGACGCTTGTATTTGGACTGAGTGGAGCGACGATTGTATTTGGACTGAGTGGAGCGCCGATTGTATTTGGATTGATTGGAGCGACGATTGTATTTGGATTGATTGGAGCGACGATTGTATTTGGACTGAGTGGAGCGACGATTGTATTTGGACTGAGTGGAGCGACGATTGTATATGGATTGATTGGAGCGACGATTGTACTTGGACTGAATGGAGTGACGATTGTATTTGGACTGAGTGGAGCGACGATTGTATTTGGACTGAGTGGAGCGCCGATTGTATTTGGATTGAGTGGAGTGACGATTGTATTTGGACTGAGCGGAGCGACGATTGTATTTGGACTGAGTGGAGCGACGATTGTATTTGGACTGAGTGGAGCGACGATTGTATTTGGACTGAGTGGGGTGACGATTGTATTTGGACTGAGTGGAGCGACGATTGTATTTGGACTGAGTGGAGCGACGATTGTATTTGGACTGAGTGGAGCGATGATTGTATTCGGACTGAGTGGAGCGACGATTGTATTTGGACTGAGTGGACCGAAGATTGTATTTGGACTGAGTGGACCGAAGATTGTATTTGGACTGAGTGGAGCGACGATTGTATTTGGACTGAATGGAGCGACGATTGTATGTGGATTGAGTGGAGCGACGATTGTATTTGGACTGAGGGGAGTGACGATTGTATTTGGACGAAGCGGAGCGATGATTTTATTTTGATTGAGTGGAGCGACGATTGTACTTGGACTGAGTGGAGCGACGATTGTATTTGGACTGAGCGGAGCGACGATTGTATTTGGACTGAGCGAAGCGGTGATTTTATTTGAACTGAGTGGAGCGACGATTGTATTTGGACTGAGTGGACCGAAGATTGTATTTGGACTGAGTGGAGCGACGATTGTATTTGGACTGAATGGAGCGACAATTGTATGTGGATTGAGTGGAGCGACGATTGTATTTGGACTGAGGGGAGTGACGATTGTATTTGGATTGAGTGGAGCTACGATTGTATATGGATTGATTGGAGCGACGATTGTACTTGGACTGAGTGGAGCGACGATTGTTTTTGGACTGAGTGGAGTGACGCTTGTATTTGGACTGAGTGGAGCGACGATTGTATTTGGACTGAGTGGAGCGCCGATTGTATTTGGATTGATTGGAGCGACGATTGTATTTGGATTGATTGGAGCGACGATTGTATTTGGACTGAGTGGAGCGACGATTGTATTTGGACTGAGTGGAGCGACGATTGTATATGGATTGATTGGAGCGACGATTGTACTTGGACTGAATGGAGTGACGATTGTATTTGGACTGAGTGGAGCGACGATTGTATTTGGACTGAGTGGAGCGCCGATTGTATTTGGATTGAGTGGAGTGACGATTGTATTTGGACTGAGCGGAGCGACGATTGTATTTGGACTGAGTGGAGCGACGATTGTATTTGGACTGAGTGGAGCGACGATTGTATTTGGACTGAGTGGAGTGACGATTGTATTTGGACTGAGTGGAGCGACGATTGTATTTGGACTGAGTGGAGCGACGATTGTATTTGGACTGAGTGGAGCGATGATTGTATTCGGACTGAGTGGAGCGACGATTGTATTTGGACTGAGTGGACCGAAGATTGTATTTGGACTGAGTGGACCGAAGATTGTATTTGGACTGAGTGGAGCGACGATTGTATTTGGACTGAATGGAGCGACGATTGTATGTGGATTGAGTGCAGCGACGATTGTATTTGGACTGAGGGGAGTGACGATTGTATTTGGACTAAGCGGAGCGATGATTTTATTTTGATTGAGTGGAGCGACGATTGTACTTGGACTGAGTGGAGCGACGATTGTATTTGGACTGAGCGGAGCGACGATTGTATTTGGACTGAGCGAAGCGGTGATTTTATTTGGACTGAGTGGAGCGACGATTGTATTTGGACTGAGTGGACCGAAGATTGTATTTGGACTGAGTGGAGCGACGATTGTATTTGGACTGAATGGAGCGACGATTGTATGTGGATTGAGTGGAGCGACGATTGTATTTGGACTGAGGGGAGTGACGATTGTATTTGGATTGAGTGGAGCTACGATTGTATTTGGACTGAATGGAGCGACGATTGTATGTGGATTGAGTGGAGCGACGATTGTATTTGGACTGAGTGGAGCGACGATTGTATTTGGACTGAATGGAGCGACGATTGTATGTGGATTGAGTGGAGCGACGATTGTATTGGGACTGAGTGGAGCGATGATTGTATTCGGACTGAGTGGAGTGACGATTGTATTTGGACTGAGCGAAGCGGTAATTTTATTTGGACTGAGTGGAGCGACGATTGTATTTGGACTGAGTGGACCGAAGATTGTTTTTGGACTGAGTGGAGCGACGATTGTATTTGGACTGAATGGAGCGACGATTGTATATGGATTGAGTGGAGCGACGATTGTATTTGGACTGAGGGGAGTGACGATTGTATTTGGATTGAGTGGAGCTACGATTGTATTTGGACTGAATGGAGCGACGATTGTATTTGGACTGAGTGGAGCGACGATTGTATTTGGACTGAATGGAGCGACGATTGTATGTGGATTGAGTGGAGCGACGATTGTATTTGGACTGAGGGGAGTGACGATTGTATTTGGATTGAGTGGAGCTACGATTGTATTTGGACTGAATGGAGCGACGATTGTATGTGGATTGAGTGGAGCGACGATTGTATTTGGACTGAGTGGAGCGACGATTGTATTTGGACTGAATGGAGCGACGATTGTATGTGGATTGAGTGGAGCGACGATTGTATTTGGATTGATTGGAGCGACGATTGTATTTGGACTGAGTGGAGCGACGATTGTATATGGATTGATTGGAGCGACGATTGTACTTGGACTGAGTGGAGCGACGATTGTATTGGGACTGAGTGGAGCGATGATTGTATTCGGACTGAGTGGAGTGACGATTGTATTTGGACTGAGCGAAGCGGTGATTTTATTTGGACTGAGTGGAGCGACGATTGTATTTGGACTGAGTGGACCGAAGATTGTATTTGGACTGAGTGGAGCGACGATTGTATTTGGACTGAATGGAGCGACGATTGTATGTGGATTGAGTGGAGCGACGATTGTATTTGGACTGAGGGGAGTGACGATTGTATTTGGATTGAGTGGAGCTACGATTGTATTTGGACTGAATGGAGCGACGATTGTATTTGGACTGAGTGGAGCGACAATTGAATTTGGACTGAGTGGAGCGGCGATTGTATTTGGACTGAGTGGAGTGACGATTGTATTTGGACTGAGTGGAGCGACAATTGAATTTGGACTGAGTGGAGCGGCGATTGTATTTGGACTGAGTGGAGTGACGATTGTATTTGGACTGAGCTGAGCGACGATTGTATTTGGACTGAGTGGAGTGACGATTGTATTTGGACTGAGTGGAGCGACGATTGTATTTGGACTGAGTGGAGTGACGATTGTATTTGGACTGAGTGGAGCGACAATTGTATTTGGACTGAGTGGAGCGACGATTGTATTTGGACTGAGTGGAGTGACGATTGTATTTGGACTGAGTGGAGTGACGATTGTATTTGGACTGAGTGGAGCGACGATTCTATTTGGACTGAGTGGAGTGACGATTGTATTTGGACTGAGTGGAGCGACGATTGTATTTGGACTGAGTGGAGCGACGATTGTATTTGGACTGAGGGGAGTGACGATTGTATTTGGATTGAGTGGAGCTACGATTGTATTTGGACTGAATGGAGCGACGATTGTATTTGGATTGAGTGGAGCGACGATTGTATTTGGACTGAGGGGAGTGACGATTGTATTTGGACTGAGTGGAGCGACGATTGTATTTGGACTGAGTGGAGCGATGATTGTATTCGGACTGAGTGGAGCGACGATTGTATTTGGACTGAGTGGACCGAAGATTGTATTTGGACTGAGTGGACCGAAGATTGTATTTGGACTGAGTGGAGCGACGATTGTATTTGGACTGAATGGAGCGACGATTGTATGTGGATTGAGTGCAGCGACGATTGTATTTGGACTGAGGGGAGTGACGATTGTATTTGGACTAAGCGGAGCGATGATTTTATTTTGATTGAGTGGAGCGACGATTGTACTTGGACTGAGTGGAGCGACGATTGTATTTGGACTGAGCGGAGCGACGATTGTATTTGGACTGAGCGAAGCGGTGATTTTATTTGGACTGAGTGGAGCGACGATTGTATTTGGACTGAGTGGACCGAAGATTGTATTTGGACTGAGTGGAGCGACGATTGTATTTGGACTGAATGGAGCGACGATTGTATGTGGATTGAGTGGAGCGACGATTGTATTTGGACTGAGGGGAGTGACGATTGTATTTGGATTGAGTGGAGCTACGATTGTATATGGATTGATTGGAGCGACGATTGTACTTGGACTGAGTGGAGCGACGATTGTTTTTGGACTGAGTGGAGTGACGCTTGTATTTGGACTGAGTGGAGCGACGATTGTATTTGGACTGAGTGGAGCGCCGATTGTATTTGGATTGATTGGAGCGACGATTGTATTTGGATTGATTGGAGCGACGATTGTATTTGGACTGAGTGGAGCGACGATTGTATTTGGACTGAGTGGAGCGACGATTGTATATGGATTGATTGGAGCGACGATTGTACTTGGACTGAATGGAGTGACGATTGTATTTGGACTGAGTGGAGCGACGATTGTATTTGGACTGAGTGGAGCGCCGATTGTATTTGGATTGAGTGGAGTGACGATTGTATTTGGACTGAGCGGAGCGACGATTGTATTTGGACTGAGTGGAGCGACGATTGTATTTGGACTGAGTGGAGCGACGATTGTATTTGGACTGAGTGGAGTGACGATTGTATTTGGACTGAGTGGAGCGACGATTGTATTTGGACTGAGTGGAGCGACGATTGTATTTGGACTGAGTGGAGCGATGATTGTATTCGGACTGAGTGGAGCGACGATTGTATTTGGACTGAGTGGACCGAAGATTGTATTTGGACTGAGTGGACCGAAGATTGTATTTGGACTGAGTGGAGCGACGATTGTATTTGGACTGAATGGAGCGACGATTGTATGTGGATTGAGTGCAGCGACGATTGTATTTGGACTGAGGGGAGTGACGATTGTATTTGGACTAAGCGGAGCGATGATTTTATTTTGATTGAGTGGAGCGACGATTGTACTTGGACTGAGTGGAGCGACGATTGTATTTGGACTGAGCGGAGCGACGATTGTATTTGGACTGAGCGAAGCGGTGATTTTATTTGGACTGAGTGGAGCGACGATTGTATTTGGACTGAGTGGACCGAAGATTGTATTTGGACTGAGTGGAGCGACGATTGTATTTGGACTGAATGGAGCGACGATTGTATGTGGATTGAGTGGAGCGACGATTGTATTTGGACTGAGGGGAGTGACGATTGTATTTGGATTGAGTGGAGCTACGATTGTATTTGGACTGAATGGAGCGACGATTGTATGTGGATTGAGTGGAGCGACGATTGTATTTGGACTGAGTGGAGCGACGATTGTATTTGGACTGAATGGAGCGACGATTGTATGTGGATTGAGTGGAGCGACGATTGTATTTGGATTGATTGGAGCGACGATTGTATTTGGACTGAGTGGAGCGACGATTGTATATGGATTGATTGGAGCGACGATTGTACTTGGACTGAGTGGAGCGACGATTGTATTGGGACTGAGTGGAGCGATGATTGTATTCGGACTGAGTGGAGTGACGATTGTATTTGGACTGAGCGAAGCGGTAATTTTATTTGGACTGAGTGGAGCGACGATTGTATTTGGACTGAGTGGACCGAAGATTGTTTTTGGACTGAGTGGAGCAACGATTGTATTTGGACTGAATGGAGCGACGATTGTATGTGGATTGAGTGGAGCGACGATTGTATTTGGACTGAGGGGAGTGACGATTGTATTTGGATTGAGTGGAGCTACGATTGTATTTGGACTGAATGGAGCGACGATTGTATTTGGACTGAGTGGAGCGACGATTGTATTTGGACTGAATGGAGCGACGATTGTATGTGGATTGAGTGGAGCGACGATTGTATTTGGACTGAGGGGAGTGATGATTGTATTTGGATTGAGTGGAGCTACGATTGTATTTGGACTGAATGGAGCGACGATTGTATGTGGATTGAGTGGAGCGACGATTGTATTTGGACTGAGTGGAGCGACGATTGTATTTGGACTGAATGGAGCGACGATTGTATGTGGATTGAGTGGAGCGACGATTGTATTTGGATTGATTGGAGCGACGATTGTATTTGGACTGAGTGGAGCGACGATTGTATATGGATTGATTGGAGCGACGATTGTACTTGGACTGAGTGGAGCGATGATTGTATTGGGACTGAGTGGAGCGATGATTGTATTCGGACTGAGTGGAGTGACGATTGTATTTGGACTGAGCGAAGCGGTGATTTTATTTGGACTGAGTGGAGCGACGATTGTATTTGGACTGAGTGGACCGAAGATTGTATTTGGACTGAGTGGAGCGACGATTGTATTTGGACTGAATGGAGCGACGATTGTATGTGGATTGAGTGGAGCGACGATTGTATTTGGACTGAGGGGAGTGACGATTGTATTTGGATTGAGTGGAGCTACGATTGTATTTGGACTGAATGGAGCGACGATTGTATTTGGACTGAGTGGAGCGACAATTGAATTTGGACTGAGTGGAGCGGCGATTGTATTTGGACTGAGTGGAGTGACGATTGTATTTGGACTGAGTGGAGCGACAATTGAATTTGGACTGAGTGGAGCGGCGATTGTATTTGGACTGAGTGGAGTGACGATTGTATTTGGACTGAGCGGAGCGACGATTGTATTTGGACTGAGGGGAGTGACGATTATATTTGGACTGAGTGGAGCGACGATTGTATTTGGACTGAGTGGAGCGACGATTGTATTTGGACTGAGTGGAGCGACGATTGTATTTGGACTGAGTGGAGCGACGATTGTATTTGGATTGAGTGGAGCGACGATTATATTTGGACTGAGTGGAGCGACGATTGTATTTGGACTGAGTGGAGCGACGATTGTATTTGGACTGAGTGGAGTGACGATTGTATTTGGAATGAGTGGAGTGACGATTGTATTTGGACTGAATGGAGTGACGATTGTTTTTGGACTGAGTTGATTGACGATTGTATTTGGACTGAGTGGAGCGACGATTGTATTTGGACTGAGTGGAGCGGCGATTTTATTTGGAATGAGTGGAGCGACGATTGTATTTGGACTGAGTGGAGCGACGATTGTATTTGGACTGAGTGGAGCGACGATTGTATTTGGACTGATCGGAGCGACGATTGTATTTGGACTGAGAGGAGTGACGATTGTATTTTGATTGAGCGGAGCGACGATTGTATTTTGATTGAGTGGAGCAACGATTGTATTTGGATTGAGTGGAGCGACAATTGTATTTGGACTGAGTGGAGCGGCGATTGTATTTGGACTGAGTAGGGTGATGATTGTATTCGGACTGAGCGGAGCGACGATTGTATTTGGACTGAGCCGAGCGGTGATTTTATTTGGACTGAGTGGAGCGACGATTGTATTTGGACTGAGTAGAGTGATGATTGTATTTGGATTGAGTGGAGCGACGATTGTATTTGGACTGAGTGGAGCGACGATTGTATTTGGACTAAGCGGAGCGATGATTTTATTTTGATTGAGTTAAGCGACGATTGTATGTGGACTGAGTGGAGCGACGATTGTATTTGGATTGAGTGGAGCGACGATTGTATTTGGATTGAGTGGAGCGACGATTGTATTTGGACTGAGTTGATTGACGATTGTATTTGTACTGAGCGGAGCGACGATTGTATTTGGATTGAGTGGAGTGACGATTGTATTTGGACTGAGTTGAGTGACGATTGTATTTGGACTGAGTGGAGCGACGATTGTATTTGGACTGAGTGGAGCGACGATTGTATTTGGATTGAGTGGAGCGACGATTGTATTTGGACTGAATGGAGCGACGATTGTATTTGGACTGAGTGGAGCGACGATTGTATTTGGACAGAGTGGAGTGACGATTGTATTTGAATTGAGTGGAGTGACGATTGTATTTCGTGTCTTTTGTTGATCATTTTTGAATTTAATAAAGCAGATCTGTTTTGTGACTGCCATGATAATGCTTTGAAGAACCGGCCTTGGATACATGACTACGTGCACACTTCTATGCCACATCATTCTGTGATTCAATTGCCCATTCCATTTCGCAGGTAGCCAATGACCTTGACCTCAAAATTAATCAAGTGGATTTCTACGAGCCTTTTATGGATGAGCCCGACTCCCTACCTGGTAAAACACAAACAGAAAAGGAGATAGTTGATTTTGTTACCAAACACAGAAGGTAAGCTTGGAATTGAAGGTTTCACAATTCAATGGGAGTGTTGGAGAGGGACAGGTCAGCAGGAGATTTACTCTGTATCTAACCACGTGCTGTACCAGTCCTGGGAGTGTTTGATGGGGACAGTGCAGAGGGAGCTTTACTCTGTATCTAACCCCGTGCTGTACCTGTCCTGGGAGTGTTTGATGGGGACAGTGCAGAGGGAGCTTTACTCTGTATCTAACCCCGTGCTGTACCAGTCCTGGGAGTGTTTGATGGGGACAGTGCAGAGGGAGCTTTACTCTGTATCTAACCCCGTGCTGTACCTGTCCTGGGAGTGTTTGATGGGAACAGTGCAGTGGGTGCTTGACTCTGTTTCTAACCCGTGTTGTACCTGTCCTGGGAATGTTTGATGGGGACAGTGTAGAGGGAGCTTTACTCTGTATCTAACCCCATGCTGTACCTGTCCTGTGAGAGTTTGATGAGGACAGTGCAGAGGGAGCTTTACTCTGTATCTAACCATGTGCTGTACCTGTCCTGGGAGTGTTTGATGGGGACAGTGCAGAGGGAGCTTTACTCTGTATCTAACCCCGTGCTGAACCTGTCCTGGGAATGTTTGATGGGGACAGTGCAGAGGGAGCTTTACTCTGTATCTAACGCAGGGCTGTACCTGTCCTGGGAGTGTTTGATGGGGACAGCGCAGAGGGAGCTTTACTCTGTATCTAACCCCGTGCTGAACCTGTCCTGGGAGTGTTTGATGGGGCCAGTGTAGAGGGAGCTTTACTCTGTATCTAACCCCGTGCTGAACCTGTCCTGGGAGTGTTTGATGGGTACAGTGTAGAGGGAGCTTTACTCTGTATCTAACCCCGTGCTGAACCTGTCCTGGGAGTGTTTGATGGGGACAGTGCAGAGGGAGCTTTACTCTGTATCTAACCCCGTGCTGAACCTGTCCTGGGAGCGTTTGATGGGGCCAGTGTAGAGGGAGCTTTACTCTGTATCTAACCCCATGCTGTACCTGTGCTGGGAGTGTTTGATGGGGACAGTGCAGAGGGAGCTTTACTCTGTGTCTAACCCCGTGCTGTACCTGTCCTGGGAGTGTTTGATGGGGACAGTGTAGAGGGAACTTTACTCTGTTTCTAACCCCGTGCTGTACCTGTCCTGGGAGAGTTTGATGGGGACAGTGTAGAGGGAACTTTACTCTGTTTCTAACCCCGTGCTGTACCTGTCCTGGGAGAGTTTGATGGGGACTGTGCAGAGGGAGCTTGACTCTGTTTCTAACCCTGTGCTGTACCTGTCCTGGGAGTGTTTGATGGGGACAGTGTAGAGGGAGCTTTATTCTGTATCTAACCCCGTGCTGTACCTGTCCTGGGAGTGTTTGATGGGTACAGTGTAGAGGGGACAGTGTAGAGGGAACTTTACTCTGTTTCTAACCCCGTGCTGTACCTGTCCTGGGAGAGTTTGATGGGGACTGTGCAGAGGGAGCTTTACTCTGTATCTAACCCCGTGCTGTATCTGTCCTGGGAGTGTTTGATGGGGACAGTGCAGTGGGAGCTTTACTCTGTATCTAACCCCGTGCTTAACCTGTCCTGGGAGCGTTTGATGGGGCCAGTGTAGAGGGAGCTTTACTCTGTATCTAACCCCATGCTGTACCTGTGCTGGGAGTGTTTGATGGGGACAGTGCAGAGGGAGCTTTACTCTGTGTCTAACCCCGTGCTGTACCTGTCCTGGGAGTGTTTGATGGGGACAGTGTAGAGGGAACTTTACTCTGTTTCTAACCCCGTGCTGTACCTGTCCTGGGAGAGTTTGATGGGGACAGTGTAGAGGGAACTTTACTCTGTTTCTAACCCCGTGCTGTACCTGTCCTGGGAGAGTTTGATGGGGACTGTGCAGAGGGAGCTTGACTCTGTTTCTAACCCTGTGCTGTACCTGTCCTGGGAGTGTTTGATGGGGACAGTGTAGAGGGAGCTTTATTCTGTATCTAACCCCGTGCTGTACCTGTCCTGGGAGTGTTTGATGGGTACAGTGTAGAGGGGACAGTGTAGAGGGAACTTTACTCTGTTTCTAACCCCGTGCTGTACCTGTCCTGGGAGAGTTTGATGGGGACTGTGCAGAGGGAGCTTTACTCTGTATCTAACCCCGTGCTGTATCTGTCCTGGGAGTGTTTGATGGGGACAGTGCAGTGGGAGCTTTACTCTGTATCTAACCCCGTGCTGTATCTGTCCTGGGAGTGTTTGATGGGGACAGTGTAGAGGGAGCTTCACTCTGTATCTAACCCCGTGCTGTACCTGTCCTGGGAGTGTTTGATGGTTTTATGGGCCAGGGTTTGGAGAACCCCATAGTGTATCATGGAGTTCACCTGACCCACAACTACAGGTGTGGTACAGCAGAAATGGAAAAGTATTTTTTTTAAACAAAACAATGTTTATTCTATGAACTGAAGTTACCCTTTTTAAAACATTCAGTGAACATCTTAGCAACCCTCAATTCAAATACAACCCCCAAAGAATACAACACTAAGTAATCCTTTAAGCTTTCCTTTTAACGTCCATAAGACTTAAAACACCTTTTACCAGCAGCACATCAGGTTAAAGTCACTACTGTTATTAGTTTTAAATCCCCAGGATCTTTACAGTCTTTAGATTAGAGAGAGACTCTAATACACCTTCTGGCTGTGACTGCAGCTATCCAGCTCTGGAAAAAAAACCTAAAACATACCCTGCAGCAAACAGCCTAAAACAAAAATAAAAAGCTGACAGACAGCCCAGCTCCCCCACTCTCTGACATCACTGCAGTAATAAACGCCCATTTCTTAAAGGTACACTCACTACAGATACTTATATGCACACCCATTTATAAACACTCATTTCTTAAAGGTACACTCACATGACAATGGGGACAGTGCAGAGGAAGCTTGACTCTGTATCTAACCCCGTGCTGTACCTGTCCTGGGAGTGTTTGAAGGGGACAGTGCAGAGGAAGCTTGACTCTGTGCCAAACCCCGTGGTGTACCTGTCCTGGGAGTGTTTGATGGGGACAGTGTAGAGGGAGCTTTACTCTGTATGTAACACCGTGCTGTACCTGTCCTGGGAGTGTTTGATGGGGACAGTGTAGAGGGAGCTTTACTCTGTATCTAACACCGTGCTGTACCTGTCCTGGGAGTGTTTGATGGGGACAGTGTAGTAGGAGCTTTACTCTGTATCTAACCCCGTGCTGTACCTGTATTTGATAGGAGTATTTGATGGGGACAGTGTAGAGGGAGATTTACTCTGTACCTAGTTTACAACTGCTGGCTGAGGTGCATGTGCTCTCACTGGTGATTGGTTGCGATGTTGTGTGTGTGTTGGTTGGTCCAACTAACTGTCCATCAGTGTGTGTGTGATTGCACCATGACATGCTAACGTGGATATCATGACATCCCCCGTTTTCACAAGGATATGTGTCTACATGGTAATAAATATTGGTGTGTACTGAGTGCGGCTGAGTCTGTGTGTGCAATATTTACAACATGTACATGAGGCTAAACTATATACACAGGAAGGCGTCAGGTGCAACAGAGCAACGAGGTTGTACCACAAACAAAACAAGTGCAATCATCAAACATCGAAAGAGAACTTCTGGAACGACAAGAAAGAGAAACACATTAACATTGTTGCACAACAATTCACTGAGTCCAATGTGCAAACAGGCTCATAAGTCCAGTCTATCAGATGGGCGACAAATTCGGGTTGACCGCCTCAAGTGTGGGTTAGGATCCACCGGCTGAGGAATGGGCCTGGCCACGGGCAAGAGAGGAATAGGCAGAGTGGCAGGAAGCTCCACGAAGTCGACATCAGGGACAACAGGAGGACGTGGCACCGGTGCGTGATCACGTAGCAAGCGCGGAAGCAGCCGAAGGGCCCGCCGATTACGCCGGCGAATGGAGCCATCAGGCATGCGAACCAGGAACGAGCGGGGAGCCACGCGGCGGAGAACCTCGGCGGTTGCCGACCAGCCACCCTCTGGTAGGTGCATGCAGACGTTGTCTCCAGGCGCCAGGGCAGGAATATCAGTTGCCCGAGTGTCATGTGCCACCTTCTGCTGAGCACGCTGCTGTCACATCCTCTGCAGTACTGGAGCATGGCCGGGTTTAGGAACATGAATGGGTGGCACAGTGGTCCTGAGGGTGCGACCCATCAACAGTTGGGCTGGTGAGGGGCCCGTGGACAGTGGGGCCGAGCGATAGGCCAGCAGGGCTAAACAGAGGTCAGATCCGGCATCAGCAGCCTTGCAGAGAAGCCGCTTGACGATATGGACGCCCTTTTCCGCCTTGCCATTCGACTGGGGATGCAAAGGGCTGGGCGTCACGTGTGTGAAGTCGTATGAAGCGGCAAAAGAAGACCATTTTTGGCTCGCAAAACAGGGCCCGTTGTCAGACATGACGGTGAGCGGGATGCCATGGCGAGCGAAGGTTTCATAGAATATCATAGAATTTACCGTGCAGAAGGAGGCCATTTGGCCCATCGAGTCTGCACCGGCTCTTGGAAAGAGCACCCTACCCAAGGTCAACACCTCCACCCTATCCCCATAACCCAGTAACCCCACCCAACACTCAGGGCAATTTTGGACACTAAGGGCAATTTATCATGGCCAATCCACCTAACCTGCACATCTTTGAACTGTGGGAGGAAACCGGAGCACCCGGAGGAAACCTCTTTCTTTGCATGCCCGAATGACCGCTGATGATGTCATGTCGTGCAGGCGTATGACCTCCGGATAATTTGAAAAATAGTCAATCAGAATGACGTAGTCCCTGCCGAGCGCATGAAAGAGGTCCACGCCCACCTTTGCCCAGGGGGTCGTGACCAACTCATGGGGCTGAAGTGTCTCAGGGGGTTGCGCCGGTTGAAACCTTTGGCAGGTGGGGCAGTTGAGCACCATGTTAGCGATGTCGTCGCTGATGCCCGGCCAGTATACAGCTTCTCGGGCCCTCCGTCTGCACGTCTCAACCCCGAGATGGCCTTCGTGCAGTTGTTAGAGGACCAGCCTGTGCATGCTGTGTGGGATCACAATCCGGTCCAGCTTTAGGAGGACACCATCAATGACGGCCAAGTCGTCCCAGACATTGTAGAATTGTGGGCACTGTCCCTTGAGCCACCCTCCCGTCATGTGTCGCATTACACGCTGTAGAAGGGGGTCAGCCGCAGTCTCACGGCGAATGTGGGCCAGACGTGCGTCAGTGGCCGGCAGATTGGCCGATGTGAAGGCTACTTGAGCGTCGACCTGACAAACGAACCCCTCCGATTCGGGCGGTGTGTTAACCGCCCTGGACAGGGCATCCGCGATGATGAGGTCCTTTCCCGGGGTGTAAACAAGTTGGAAGTCGTACCTCCGGAGCTTGAGCTGAATGCGCTGGAGGCGAGGGGTCATCTCGTTGTGGTCCTTCTGAATGATGCCGACCAGGGGGCGATGGTCGGTCTCCACAGTGAACTGCGGAAGACCATACACATAATCGTGGAATTTGTCGATGCCGGTCAACAAACCCAGGCACTCCTTTTCAATCTGCGCATAGCGCTGTTCTGTGGGGGTCATGGCCCGCGACGCAGAGGCGACTGGGGCCCATGATGCGGTGTCGTCCTGTTGCAGGAGTACCGCCCAAATGCCGATCTGGCTGGCATCAGTCGAGATCTTGGTGTCCCGGGTGGTATCGAAAAACGCCAGTATCGGGGCGGTGGTGAGCTTGACCTTGAGCTCCTCCCTTTCACTCCGGTGTGAGGGCAGCCACTGGAATTCCGTTGTCTTCTTGACCAGGTGGCGAAGAGCCTTTGTGTGGGAGGCAAGGTTGGGAATAAACTTCCCCAGGAAGTTGACCATCCCGAGAAAGCGCAGCACTGCCTTCTTGTCTGCCGGCTGTGGCATGGCTGCGATAGCTGCCACTTTGTCGGCATCCGGCCACACCCCTGACCGGGATATGTGGTCCCTCCAAAACTTTATCCAAAAGAGCACTTGGCTCGGTTGAGGCGCAGGCCCTGATCTCGTATCCTTGCAAAGACACGCTGGAGACGACTGATGTGCTCCTGTGGTGTGATGGACCAGATGATAACGTTGTCTACGTAGACGCGTACCCCTTCGATGCCCTCCATCATCTGTTCCATGATGCGATGGAACACCTCGGAGGCCGAGATGATGCCAAATGGCATCCTATTGTAGCAGGATCTGCCAAATGGAGTGTTGAAAGTGCACAGCTTCCTGCTGGACTGATCCAATTGAATCTGCCAAAAACCCTTTGAGGCATCAAGCTTGGTGAATATTTTTGCCCGGGCCATTTCGTTCGTGATTTCTTCTCATTTGGGTATGGGGTAGTGTTCCCTCATAATGTTGTTGTTCAGGTCTTTCGGGTCGATGCAGATCCGGAGCTCGCCGGAGGGCTTCTTGACGCACACCATGGAGCTGACCCATGGCGTTGGCTCCGTGACCCGGGAAAGCACTCCTTGGTCCTGCAGCTGCTCTTGAGGCGGTCCTTGAGTGGTGCTGGGACCCTACGAGGTGCGTGAATGACCGGTGTGGCGTCCGGTTTGTGCCGTATTCTGTATGTGTAGGGCAGTGAGCCAATGCCCTCGAAAACCTCCTGGTTGTGCGCGAGGAGTGAGTGGAGCTGTGCCCTAAAGTCTGCATCCGGGAAATCGGACGTGCCTCCTGGAGACAGGAGACAGGAGTGTGTACCCGCTGAACGAGGTGGAGGATCTTGCACGCCTGTGTGCCTAACAGAGAGTCCTTCGAGGATCCAACTAATTCAAAAGACAATGTGGCTTTATGTGAGTTGTGTGTAACATCGAGCTGGCAGGACCCTGTGACCAGGGTGACGTTTCCGTTATAGTCAACCAGCTGACTGTGGGATGGCAGAATCGGTGGTTTAACCTTCAAGGTCTGGAAGGCTGACCATGCGAGGAGATTGGCGGAGGCACCAGTATCCAAGCGAAATGTGATGGGTGATCGGTTGACCGTTAGGGTGGCACACCATTCATCGCCCGGGCTGTGCACTGGCATCGGCTGGTGGTTCCGACTTGGGGACATCCGGTTCTTGTTTATCACCGCAACGCGGAAGGGTTCCTGGTCGTCGCTATCACAGGTCTGCATTTTGTCAGGGTATGACTCGTTGTATGGGGGCTGAATGGCCCGCACGTCCCTGCGAGGCTGGCGAAATTGCAGAGAGTTGGCAGGTTGAGCTGCTCGACAGCAGGCAGCGTAGTGGCCCATCCTGCCACAGCGGAGGCATTGTCGCGCTTTGGCCGGACATTGCCACTTTAAATGGGCGGAGCCACAGTTGCCGCACGTCGTGACGTCATGGCGTTCGTTGCGCCACCGCGTATGCGGTCCTGCATAGAGCACGCCTGCGCATCCCGTCCCTCTGCGTCGACGTCCCCTCTTTTGGTGCGTACAAGCGCGGGAGGCCTCGGAAAGGGCGCAAAATGCCCGCCCTCGTCCGGGTCGCGGGCCGGGAGGAACTCGATCGACTGGACCCACTCCGCCTCGTAGGACCCCTGCCGTGCCGATTCGGCCGCTTGGATTTGGGAGTACCGGCTGGTCGTGTTTTCGTGGAGGACGCAGGTCTCGATGGCGGTGGCTAGGGTGAGGCGCTTTATTTTTGAGGAGCTGCTGGCGTAGGGTGTCCGAGGTGACCCCAAAAACTATCTGATCCCGAATCATGGAGTCGGAGGTGGCACCATAGCCGCAGGACTGCGTGAGGATACGGAGGTGTGTCAAATAAGATTGAAAAGGCTCATTCTTACCCTGCAGGCGCTGCTGGAAGAGATACCTCTCGAAGCTCTCATTCACTTCGACGCTGAAGTGTTGCTCAAGTCTTAGAAGGACCGTCTTGTATTTTGTCTTGTCCTCGCCTTCCGCGAATGCCAGGGAGTTGTAGATGTGGATGGCGCGTTGCCCCGCCGTGGAGAGGAGGAGGGCGATCTTCCTGGTGTCCGATGCATTCTCCTTGTCTGTGGCTTCTAGGAAGAGCTGGAAGCCCTGTTTAAACAGCTTCCAGTTGACGCCAAGATTTCCAGCGATTCGGAGCGGCTGCGGCGGGCTGATGGTGTCCATGGCGCAGGATGGCGGATCTCTGAAAAAGGGCAGGTACGTCTCACAGTCGCTGGCAAGTTTCCAGACCTGGTATCATGTCGTGTTGGGTGTTCCGATACACAAATGAACCAACACGGTTGTAGATGGTACAACTCTGTTTTATTGTCTTGTACAATTATAACTAATAACTGCTGGCTGAGGTTCGTGCTTCACGAGCTAACCTGTGGACCCAGCCCTATCACTATCTTGGTGATGCACTCAGCACATGGTGTATGTCTGAGTGGCACGCTGTGAGCTCTGTGCTCTGAGCTATCTCCTGGTGGAATGAGCGGGAACTGTGGTGTTCCCTGTTTTCTAGCGCGTGTGCTCTCACTGGTGATTGGCTGCGATGTTGTGTGTGTGTTGGTTGGTCCAACTACCTGTCCATCAGTGTGTGTGTGACTGCACCATGATATGCTAATGTGGATATCATGACAGACGGTGTAGAGGGAGATTTACTCTGCCTCTAACCCCGTGCTGTACCTGTCCTGGGAGTGTTTGATGGGGCAGTGTAGAGGGAGCTTTACTCTGTATCTAACCCCGCGCTGTACCTGTCCTGGGAGTGTTTGATGAGGACAGTGTAGCGGGAGCTTTACTCTGTATCTAACCCCGTGCTGTACCTGTCTTGGGAGTGTTTGATGGTGACAGTGTAGAGGGAGATTTACTCTGTATCTAACCCCGTGCTGTACCTGCCCTGGCAGTGTTTGATGGGGACAGTGTAGGGGGAGGTTTACTCTGTATATAACCCCGTTTTGTACCTGTCCTGGGAGTGTTTGATGGGGACAGTGTAGAGGGAGATTTACTCTGTATCTAACCCCGTGCTGTACCTGACCTGTGAGTGTTTGACGGGGACAGTGTAGAGGGAGCTTTACTCTGTTTCTAACCCCGTGCTGTACCTGTCCTGGGAGTGTTTGATGGGGACAGTGTAGAGGGAACTTTACTCTGTATCTAATCCCGTGCTGCACCTGTCCTGGGAGTGTTTGATGGGGAGTGTAGAGGGAGCGTAGAGGGAGCTTTACTCTGTATCTGACCCCGTGCTGTACCTGTCCTGGGAGTGTTTGATGGGGACAGTGCAGAGGGAGCTTTACTCTGCATCTCACCTCGTGCTGTCCCTGTCCTTGGAGAGTTTGATGGGGACAGTGTCGAGGGAGCTTTACTCTGTATCTAACCCCATGCTGTATCTAACCCCATGCTGCACCTGTCCTGGGAGGTTTTGATGGGGACAGTGTAGAGGGAGCTTTACTCTGTATCTAACCCCGTGCTGTACCTGTCCTGGGAGTGTTTGGTGGGGACAGTGTGGAGGGTGCTTTACTCTGTATCTAACCCCGTGCTGTACCTGTCCTGGGAATGTTTGATGGGGACAGAGTAGAGGGAGCTTTACTCTGTATGTAACCCCGTGCTGATCCTGTCCTGGGAGTGTTTAATGGGGACAGTGTGGAGGGAGCTTTACTCTGTATCTAACCCCGTGCTGTACCTGTCCTGGGAGTGTTTTACGGGGACAGTGTAGAGGGAGCTTTACTCTGTATCCAACCCCGTGCTGTACCTGTCCTGGGAGTGTTTGATGGGGACAGTGTAGAGGGAGCTTTACTCTGTACCTAACCCCGAGCTGTACCTGTCCTGGGAGTGTTTAATGGGGACAGTGTAGAGGGAGCTTTACTCTGTATCTAACCCCGTGTTGTACCTGTCGTGTGAGTGTTTGATGGGGACAGAGTAGACGGAGCTTTACTCTGTATCTCACCCCGTGCTGTACCTGTCCTGGGAGTGTTTGATGGGGACAGTGCAGAGGGAGCTTTACTCTGCATCTCACCTCGTGCTGTCCCTGTCCTTGGAGAGTTTGATGGGGACAGTGTAGAGGGAGCTTTACTCTGTATCTAACCCCATGCTGTATCTAACCCCATGCTGTACCTGTCCTGGGAGGTTTTGATGGGGACAGTGTAGAGGGAGCATTACTCTGTATCTAACCCTGAGCTGTACCTGTCCTGGGAATGTTTGATGGGGACAGTGTAGAGGGAGCTTTACTCTGTATCTAAACCCGTGCTGTACCTGTCCTGGGAGTGTTTGATGGGGACAGTGTGGAGGGTGCTTTACTCTGTATCTAACACCGTGCTGTACCTGTCCTGGGAATGTTTGATGGGGACAGAGTAGAGGGAGCTTTACTCTGTATCTAACCCCGTGCTGATCCTGTCCTGGGAGTGTTTGATGGGGACAGTGTGGAGGGAGCTTTACTCTGTATCTAACCCCGTGCTGATCCTGTCCTGGGAGTGTTTGATGGGGACAGTGTGGAGGGAGCTTTACTCTGTATCTAACCCCGTGCTGTACCTGTCCTGGGAGTGTTTGATGGGGACAGTGTGGACATTAATTTGTGACCGTAATCATCTTTTCTGTCCTATTTCAGAGCAACACTGAGGAAGCTGAAGCCAGACAGCATGTATGAAACCTGGGTGAGTGACGCATTGTCCAGACTGAGTGTCACACACTGTGCCTACATCACCCATCATCCCCCCCCCCCACCCAACACTGGGGAGTAAATGGTCATTTCTGCACACGGATGCCAAAATAATTTCCCCTCCTCCCTCTCTCCACAGGAGGACGATATTGATGGAATGCACATTGTCGTATTTGCAGAGGAAGATGACGCAGGTCAGCACCGGGAGGGGGGAGGGGGGTGGGTAACAGGCTTGGAGGAATTTTGGAAAGGGCGTGGGAAAGCAGATGGTTGGAGAGTCCCATCTGGAACTGCTACACTCTGGAACAATCCTCTGGGGGTGCCGGTTGTTGTCTCGGAGGCGTGGATAGCAAAATAGTGTGAGGTTGGACTGAGACTGCAGAGAGACACCAGTCAACACACACACAAACCTATGAATTATGATCAGGAGTGGGCCACTCGGCCCCTCGAGTCTGCTCCGACATTCTATAAGATCACGGCTGATCTGATTGTAGCCTCGACCCCACATTCCCGCTGACCCCCAATGACCTTTCACCCCCTTACACCTTAAAAATATCCAAAGATTTTGCGTTTTGAGGAAGAGAGTTGCAGAGACGCACGCCCCTCTGAGGGAAAAGATTTCTCCTCATCTCTGTCGGAAATGGTCAACCCCTTATTTTTAAACAGTGATCCCGGAGTTCCAGATTCTCCCACAAGAGGAAACATCCTCTCCACATCCCCCCTGTCAATACCGCTCAGGATCTTAAAGGTTTCAATCGAGTCGCCTCTTACTCGTCTAAACTCCAGTGGATGCAAACCTAACCTCTTCAACCTTTCCTCATAAGACAACCCGCACATTCCAGGTATTAGACCAGTAAACCTTCTATGAACTGCTCTAACACATTTATACCTTTGCTTTTGATGAACATTTAGCAGCACAGATTATCAAACATTTATTAAACATTTACGGGAGGTGGGCATCTCTGGCTAGGCCAGCATTTATTGCCCATCCCTAGTTGCCCTTCAGAAGGTGGTGGTGAGCTGCCTTCTTGAACCGCTGCAGTCCCTGAGGTGTAGGCACACCCACTGTACTGTTGGAAGGGAGTTCCAGGATTTTGCCCCAGTGACAGCGAAGGAACGGCGATATATTTCCAAGTCAGGGTGGTGAGTGACTTGGAGGGGAACCTCCAGGTGGTGGGGTTCCCAGGTATCTGCTGCTCTCGTCCTTCTAGATGGTAGTGGTCGTGGGTTTGGAAGGAATCCTTGGTGAGTTCCTGCAGTGCATCTTGTAGCTGGTACACACGGCTGCTGCTGTGCGTCGGTGGTGGAGGGAGTGAATATTTGTGGGAGGGGTGTAATCAAGCGGGGCTGCTTTGTCCTGGATGGTGTTGAGCTTCCTGAGTGTTGTTGGAGCGGCATTCATCCAGGCAAGTGGGGAGTATTCCATTACACTTCTGACTTGTGCCTTGTAGACGGTGGACAGACCTTTAGGGGGGAGGGGAGGGGGTGTCAGGAGGTGAGTTACTTGCTGTAGGATTCCTAGTCTTTGACCTGCCCTGGTAGCCACAGTATTAACATGGCTAGACCAGATCAGTATCCGAAGCCTTCCCCTCTCATTTTCTGTTTTTTGTCTCAGTCCTCTCCTTCCTGGAGTAAAGACCTCAGCCTGTTCAGGCTGAGTCTGCAGCCACCTCGCGAGTTTCCCGAACGGCTGGGACCATGTTATAAAAGCGCCGTTGGGACTTCGGCCGGTCAGGGTCGGAGTGGGCAGCACGGTAGCACAGTGGTTAGCACAGTTGCTTCCCAGCTCCAGAGTCCCAGGTTCGAATCTCGGCTTGGGTCACTGTCTGTGTGGAGTCTGCACATCCTCCCCGTGTGTGCGTGGGTTTCCTCCGGGTGCTCCGGTTTTCTCCCACAGTCCAAATATGTGCAGTTTGGTGGATTGGCCATGATAAATTGCCCTTAGTGTCCAAAAAAGTTAATTGGGGGATACTGGGTTACGGGCATAGGGTGGAGGTGTGGACCTTCGGTGGGGTGCTCTTTGTAAGGGCCGGTGCAAACTCGATGGGCCGAATGGCCTCCTTCTGCACTGTAAATTCTATGAAATCTATGAAATACATGAAATAGTGGGAGGGGCCTCAAGCAATGACCGCAGGTGGGGGATACGCCGCGCGGCGTGCTCGGGATGTCCGCCGCTTTTCGGGGGCAGGGGAATCGGAGAATCTGCGCCAGTTCCAATTCCATGCGTGGAATTGGATTTCCCGCACCGGCTCCAGACGTGATTTGACGTCGGGGTTCGGATAATCCTGCCCCAGAACTGTGCATAGTGCTCCCAGTGTGGTCCAGCCGAGGGTTATGGAGATTAGAACTGTGCACAGTGCTCCAAGTGTGGTCCAACCAAGGGATATGGAGACCAGAACTGTGCACAGTGCTCCCAGTGTGGTCTAATCGAGGGATATGGAGACCGGAACTGTGCACAGTTCTCCCAGTGTGGTCTGGCCGAGGGGTATGGAGACCAGAACTGTGCACAGTGCTCCCAGTGTGGTCTAATCAAGGGATATGGAGACCAGAACTGTGCACAGTACTCCCAGTGTGGTCCAACCGAGGGGTATGGAGACCAGAACTGTGCACAGTGCTCCCAGTGTGGCCTAACCGAGGGACATGTAGACCAGAACTGAGCACAGTTCTCCAAGTGTGGTCCAACCGAGGGGTATGGAGACCAGAACTGTGCACAGTGCTCCCAGTGTGGTCTAACCGAGGGATACGGAGACCAGAACTGTGCACAGTGCTCCCAGTGTGGTCTAATCAAGGGATATGGAGACCAGAACTGTGCACAGTGCTCCAAGTGTGGTCCAACCGAGGAGTATGGAGAATAGAACTGTGCACAGTGCTCCAAGTGTGGTCCAACCGAGGGATATGGAGACCAGAACTGTGCACAGTGCTCCCAGTGTGGTCTAACCGAGGGGTATGGAGACCAGAACTGTGCACAGTGCTCCCAGTGTGGTCGAACCGAGGGGTATGGAGACCAGAACTGTGCACAGTGCTCCCAGTGTGGTCTAACCGAGGGTTAAAGAGACCAGAACTGTGCACAGTGCTCCCAGTGTGGTCTAACCGAGGGCCATGGAGACCAGAACTGTATACAGTGCTCCCAGTGTGGTCTAACCGAGGGATATGGAGACCAGAACTGTGCACAGTGCTCCCAGTGTGGTCTAACCGAGGGGTATGGAGACCAGAACTGTGCATAGTGCTCCCAGTGTGGTCTAACCGAGGGGTATGGAGACCAGAACTGTGCACAGTGCTCCCAGTGTGGTCTAACCGAGGGGTATGGAGACCAGAACTGTGCACAGTGCTCCCAGTGTGGTCTAACCGAGGGATATGGAGACCAGAACTGTGCACAGTGCTCCCAGTCTGGTCTAACCGAGGGATATGGAGACCAGAACTGTGCACAGTGCTCGCAGCGTGGTCTAACCGAGGGGTATGGAGACCAGAACTGTGCACAGTGCTCCCAGTGTGGTCTAACCGAGGGATAAGGAGACCAGAACTGTGCACAGTGCTCCCAGTGTGGTCTAACCGAGGGCCATGGAGACCAGAACTGTGCACAGTGCTCCCAGTATGGTCTAAACGAGGGATATGGAGACCAGAACTGTGCATAGTGCTCCCAGTGTGGTCTAATCGAGGGATATGGAGACTAGAACTGTGCACAGTGCTCCCAGTGTGGTCTAACCGAGGGATATGGAGACCAGAACTGTGCACAGTGCTCCCAGAGTGGTCTGGCCGAGGGGTATGGAGACCAGAACTGTGCACAGTGCTCCCAGTGTGGTCTAACCGAAGGCCATGGAGACCAGAACTGAGCACAGTGCTCCCAGTCTGGTCTAATCGAGGGATATGGAGACCAGAACTGTGCACAGTGCTCCCAGTGTGGTCTAATCGAGGGATATGGAGACCAGAACTGTGCACAGTGCTCCCAGTGTGCTCTAATCGAGGGATATGGAGACCAGAACTGTGCACAGTTATCCCAGTGTGGTCTTGCCGAGGGGTATGGAGACCAGAACTGTTCACAGTGCTCCCAGTCTGGTCTAATCGAGGGATATGGAGACCAGAACTGTGCACAGTGCTCCCAGTGTGGTCTAATCGAGGGATATGGAGACCAGAACTGTGCACAGTGCTCCCAGTGTGCTCTAATCGAGGGATATGGAGACCAGAACTGTGCACAGTTATCCCAGTGTGGTCTGGCCGAGGGCCATGGAGACCAGAACTGTGCACAGTGCTCCCAATGTGGTCTAATTGAGGGATATGGAGACCAGAACTGTGCACAGTGCTCCCAGTGTGGTCTGGCCGAGGGGTATGGAGACCAGAACTGTGCACAGTGCTCCCAGTGTGCTCTAATCGAGGGATATGGAGACCAGAACTGTGCACGGTTATCCCAGTGTGGTCTGGCCGAGGGCCATGGAGACCAGAACTGTGCACAGTGCTCCCAATGTGGCCTAATTGAGGGATATGGAGACCAGAACTGTGCACAGTGCTCCCAGTGTGGTCTGGCCGAGGGGTATGGAGACCAGAACTGTGCACAGTGCTCCCAGTGTGGTCTAATCGAGGGATATGGAGACAAGAACTGTGCACAGTACTCCCAGTGTGGTCCAACCCAGGGGTATGGAGACCAGAACTGTGCACAGTGCTCCCAGTGTGGCCTAACCGAGGGACATGTAGACCAGAACTGAGCACAGTTCTCCAAGTGTGGTCCAACCGAGGGGTATGGAGACCAGAACTGTGCACAGTGCTCCAAGTGTGGTCCAACCGAGGAGTATGGAGAATAGAACTGTGCACAGTGCTCCAAGTGTGGTCCAACCGAGGGATATGGAGACCAGAACTGTGCACAGTGCTCCCAGTGTGGTCTAACCGAGGGATACGGAGACCAGAACTGTGCACAGTGCTCCAAGTGTGGTCCAACCGAGGGATATGGAGAATAGAACTGTGCACAGTGCTCCCAGTGTGGTCTAATCAAGGGATATGGAGACCAGAACTGTGCACAGTGCTCCAAGTGTGGTCCAACCGAGGAGTATGGAGAATAGAACTGTGCACAGTGCTCCAAGTGTGGTCCAACCGAGGGATATGGAGACCAGAACTGTGCACAGAGCTCCCAGTGTGGTCTAACCGAGGGATACGGAGACCAGAACTGTGCACAGTGCTCCAAGTTTGGTCCAACCGAGGGATATGGAGACCAGAACTGTGCACAGTGCTCTCAGTGTGGTCCAACCGAGGGATATGGAGACCAGAACTGTGCACAGTGCTCCCAGTGTGGTCTAACCGAGGGATATGGAGACCAGAACTGTGCACAGTGCTCCCAGTGTGGTCTAACCGAGGGATATGGAGACCAGAATCGTGCACAGTGCTCCAACATTCCACAGAGTTTAACAAGGGGAGTGCTTGTGTGGTCTGACCATGGTATCGTGGGACAAAGAACAAAGAAATGTACAGCACAAGAACAGGCCCTTCGGCCCTCCAAGCCCGTGCCGACCATACTGCCCGACTAAACTACAATCTTCTACACTTGCTGGGTCCGTATCCTTCTATTCCCATCCTATTCATATATTTGTCAAGATGCCCCTTAAATGTCCCTATCGTCCCTGCTTCCACTACCTCCTCCGGTAGTGAGTTCCAGGCACCCACTACCCTCTGCGTAAAAAACTTGCCTCGTACATCTACTCTAAACCTTGTCCCTCTCACCTTAAACCTATGCCCCCTAGTAATTGACCCCTCTACCCTGGGGAAAAGCCTCTGACTATCCACTCTGTCTATGCCCCTCATAATTTTGTATACCTCTATCAGGTCGCCCCTCAACTTCCTTCGTTCCAGTGAGAACAAACCGAGTTTATTCAATCGCTCCTCATAGCTTATGCCCTCCATACCAGGCAACATTCTGGTAAATCTCTTCTGCACCCTCTCTAAAGCCTCCACATCCTTCTGGTAGTGTGGCGACCAGAATTGAACACTATACTCCAAGTGTGGCCTAACTTAGGTTCTATACAGCTGCAACATGACTTGCCAATTCTTATACTCAATGCCCCGGCCAATGAAGGCAAGCATGCCGTATGCCTTCTTGACTACCTTCTCCACCTGTGTTGCCCCTTTCAATGACCTGTGGACCTGTACTCCTAGATCTCTTTGACTTTCAATACTCTTGAGGGTTCTACCATTCACTGTATATTCCCTACCTGCATTCGCCCTTCCAAAATGCATTACCTCACATTTGTCCGGATTAAACTCCATCTGCCATCTCTCCGCCCAAGTCTCCAGACAATCTAAATCCTGCTGTATCCTCAGACAGTCCTCATCGCTATCCGCAATTCCACCAACCTTTGTGTCGTCTGCAAACTTACTAATCAGACCAGTTACATTTTCCTCCAAATCATTTATATATACTACAAACAGCAAAGGTCCCAACACTGATCCCTGTGGAACACCACTGGTCACAGCCCTCCAATTAGAAAAGCATCCCTCCATTGCTACCCTCTGCCTTCTATGGCCTAGCCAGTTCTGTATCCACCTTGCCAGTTCACCCCTGATCCCGTGTGACTTCACCTTTTGTACTAGTCTACCATGAGGGACCTTGTCAAAGGCCTTACTGAAGTCCATATAGACAACATCTACTGCCCTACCTGCATCAATCATCTTAGTGACCTCCTCGAAAAACTCTATCAAGTTAGTGAGACACGACCTCCCCTTCACAAAACCGTGCTGCCTCTCACTAATACGTCCATTTGCTTCCAATCCTGTCCAGATCCTGTCTCGAAGAATTCTCTCCAGTAATTTCCCTACCACTGAAGTAAGGCTCACCGGCCTGTAGTTCCCGGGATTATCCTTGCTACCCTTCTTAAACAGAGGAACAACATTGGCTATTCTCCAGTCCTCCGGGACATCCCCTGAAGACAGCGAGGATCCAAAGATTTCTGTCAAGGCCTCAGCAATTTCCTCTCCAGCCTCCTTCAGTATTCTGGGGTAGATCCCATCAGGCCCTGGGGACTTATCTACCTTAATATTTTTTAAGACACCCAACACCTCGTCTTTTTGGATCACAATGTGACCCAGGCTATCTACACCCCCTTCTCCAGACTCAACATCTACCAATTCCTTCTCTTTGGTGAATACTGATGCAAAGTATTCATTTAGTACCTCGCCCATTTCCTCTGGCTCCGCACATAGATTCCCTTGCCTATCCTTCAGTGGGCCAACCCTTTCCCTGGCTACCCTCTTGCTTTTTATGTACGTGTAAAAAGCCTTGGGATTTTCCTTAACCCTATTTGCCAATGACTTTTCATGACCCCTTCTAGCCCTCCTGACTCCTTTCTTAAGTTCCTTCCTACTTTCCTTATCTGCCACACAGGCTTCGTCTGTTCCCAGCCTTTTAGCCCTGACAAATGCCTCCTTTTTCTTTTTGACGAGGCCTACAATATCACCCGTCATCCAAGGTTCCCGAAAATTGCCGTATTTATCTTTCTTCCTCACAGGAACATGCCGGTCCTGTATTCCTTTCAACTGACACTTGAAAGCCTCCCACATGTCAGATGTTGATTTGCCCTCAAACATCCGCCCCCAATCTATGTTCTTCAGTTCTCGCCTAATATTGTTATAATTAGCCTTCCCCCAATTTAGCACATTCATCCTCGGACCACTCTTATCCTTGTCCACCAGTACTTTAAAACTTACTGAATTGTGGTCACTGTTACCAAAATGCTCCCCTACTGAAACATCTACCACCTGGCCGGGCTCATTCCCCAATACCAGGTCCAGTACCGCCCCTTCCCTAGTTGGACTGTTTACATATTGTTTTAAGAAGCCCTCCTGGATGTTCCTTACAAACTCCGCCCCGTCTAAGCCCCTGGCACTAAGTGAGTCCCAGTCAATATTGGGGAAGTTGAAGTCTCCCATCACCACAACCCTGTTGTTTTTACTCTTTTCCAAAATCTGTCTACCTATCTGCTCCTCTATCTCCCGCTGGCTGTTGTGACTGCACCCTTCTTATTCCTGATCTCTACCCATATAGCCTCACTGCCCTCTGAGGTGTCCTCTCGCAGTATAGCTGTGATATTCTCCCGAACAAGTAGCGCAACTCCGCCTCCCCTTTTACATCCCCCTCTATCCCGCCTGAAACATCTAAATCCTGGAACGTTTAGCTGCCAATCCTGCCCTTCCCTCAACCAGGTCTCTGTAATGGCAACAACATCATAGTTCCAAGTAGTAATCCAAGCTCTAAGTTCATCTGCCTTACCCGTAATGCTCCTTGCATTAAAACATATGCACTTCAGGCCACCAGACCCGCTGTGTTCAGCAACTTCTCCCCGTCTGCTCTGCCTCAGAGCCACACTGTCCCTATTCCCTAGTTCTCCCTCAATGCTCTCACCTTCTGACCTATTGCTCCCGTACCCACCCCCCTGCCATACTAGTTTAAACCCTCCCGTGTGACACTAGCAAACCTCGCGGCCAGGATATTTATGCCTCTCCGGTTTAGATGCAACCCGTCCATCTTATACAGGTCACACCTGCCCCGGAAGAGCTCCCAGTGGTCCAGATAATGGAAACCCTCCCTCCTACACCAGCTGTTTAGCCACGTGTTTGTCTGCTCTATCTTCCTATTTCTAGCCTCACTGGCACGTGGCACAGGGAGTAATCCCGAGATTACAACCCTCGAGGTCCTGTCTTTTAACTTTCTGCCTAGCTCCCTGAACTCCTGCTGCAGGACCTCATGCCCCTTCCTGCCTATGTCGTTAGTACCAATATGTACAACGACCTCTGCCTGTTTGCCCTCCCCCTTCAGGATTCCCTCTACCCGTTCGGAGACATCCTGGACCCTGGCACCAGGGAGGTAACATACCATCCTGGAGTCTCTTTCACGTCCACAGAAGCGCCTATCTGTGCCCCTGACTATAGTCCCCTATTACTATTACTCTTCTGCGCTTTGACTCTCCCTTCTGAACATCAGAGCCAGCCGTGGTGCCACTGCTCTGGCTGCTGCTGTTTTCCCCTGATAGGCTATCCCCCCCGACAGTATCCAAAGGGGTATATCTGTTCGAGAGGGGGACAACCACAGGGGATTCCTGCACTGACTGCCTGCCCTTTCTGGTGGTCACCCATTTCTCTGCCTGCACCTTGGGTGTGACCACATTTACATAACTGCGATCTATGACGCTTTCCGCCACCTGCATGCTCCTAAGTGCATCCAATTGCTGCTCCAGCCGAACCATGCGGTCTGTGAGGAGCTGCAGTTGGGTACACTTTCTGCAGATGAAGCCATCCGGGACGCTGGAAGCCTCCCGGACCTGCCACATCTCACAGTCAGAGCACAGCACCCCTCTAACTGACATTGTGTCAATTAATTAAAATTAAAATTTGTCTTTTTTTTTTAATACTTTTTTTTTAAAATTGCAAAGTTACTGTCAACTATCTGTTTCCTAGCACTAGATTTCTAATAGAAATGCGATAGCTAACTATAATACTCTCCGATCTCTGGCTTAGATATCCTCTAAATTATAATTAAGTTATTATGTTTAATTAGTTCCCAAATACTCAATTTTTTTTTTTTAAATTTAGGTTAGAATCCCAACCAGCCACTCAGGTCACAGCTTTTCTGTGTTGTCACTTCAGTTTCCCCCCGACACACAATTTGAAAAAAGGTATAAAAGTAAAAATCACTTACTTACCTTCTGAGTGTCTGAGATGTTCTCAGGTTCTCTCGCTGACAGAGACTGCTCCTCCACCTCCGATCCTTGACCTGCACAATGCTAATAATATAATAATATAATATGGCACTTACCTTACACCAATGGGTCTTATTATTAGGTTAGAGGAGGAGGGCGGGTGGGAGACACTACACGTGTAGTGTCTCGGATTTCCTCTCCACCAGAATTTATTGGTTGGGGGTGGGGGGGACTTGCCAGAGGTCGAACTTCCGGTTCCCGCCTTATATAAAAACAAATAAAACAGAAAAGAAGAACAGACACGGGACCAGGCAAGGCTTATTAAATTCACTACTCACCTCCAAGAAGGCCCCTGCGCACCGCTGCCGCCGAAATCCAAAGGGCTGCTCCTGTAAAGGTAAGGTTTTTAAATACACTACTCACCTCCCAGAGGGCCCCTGCGCACCGCTGCCGCCGAAATCCAAAGGGCTGCTCCTGTAAAGGTAAGGTTTTTAAATACACTACTCACCTCCCAGAGGGCCCCTGCACACCGCTGCCACCGAAATCCAAAGGGCTGCTCCTGTAAAGGTAAGGTTTTAAATACACTACTCACCTCCCAGAAGGCCCCTGCGCACCGCTGCCGCCGAAATCCAAAGGGACGTGTGACACGGTGGCACAGTGATTGGAACTGCTTCATCACAGGGCCAGGGACCCGGTTTCAATTCCAGCCTTGGGTGACTCTTTTCCTTTCCCAATTAAGGGGCAATTCAGCGTGGCCAATCCACCTACCCGGCACATCTTTGGGTTGTGGGGGTGAGACCCATGCAGACACGGGGGAGAATGTGCAAACTCCACACGGACCTGGGGCTGGGGTCGAACCCGGGTCCTCGGTGCTGTGAGGCATCAGTGCTAACCTCTGTGCCACCCAGGCCTTGGTGACTGTGCAGAATCTGCACGTTCTCCCCGTGCCTGCGTGGGTTTCCTCCGGATGCTCCGGTTTCTCCGCACTGTCCAAAGATGCGCAGGTTTGGTGGGGTTGTGGGTTTACACTGATAGCGTGGGGAGTGGGTCGAGGTGGGGTGCTCATTCGGAGGGTAGGTGCAGACTCGATGGGCTGATTGGCCTCCTTCTGCACTGATTCTATATCTTCCTCGGTGCATTTATTCAGTTGGTAAATTTGTCTTGTGGTCTTGAGGATGCCAGGCCATTGGGGGGGTGGGGGCAGTGGATGTCTTGGACGGAAGCTGGTCCAAGCTGGTTCTTACCCGGTGATTGACCTCCTTGTCTCTTGCTTTTCCCCCTCATGATCCGCTCTCCCCTGCCCCACCTTTTCCTCAGATGGCTACGAGTTCCTTGAAATCGTGAAGGAGGTTGCAGAAGACAACACCGACAATCCAGAACTGAGCATCGTGTGGATAGACCCGGAGGACTTCCCACTGGTAACCCTCTCCACTTACCGGCACTCTTCACCTTCCGTGTGACCCCCCCCACCCCCTTCTCTATCTGTCTCCTTCAGGGGGCTGACTCATTCAATCCCATCCTTTAGCCTTCTTCAACAGAATTCCAAGCCAAGCTTTTCCAAGATTTTCCAAAGGGGCCAGGGTGGGCTGGGTGGAAGCGCCACACAATTACTCACACAAACCCCTGTGGTATAGCCGGAGAAGTGGATATATCTAGTGGTGTAACCATTGACTATTCCTTTCAGTGAGAGGGGAGGGTTTATCCAGTGGTCTAAAGCTTCGGACTATCCCACTCAGAGAGAAGGATCTGTATATCCAGTCGTCTCAAACCTGGACTATCCCATTCAGGGGCAGGGGTCTGTATATCCAGTCGTCTCAAACCTGGACTATCCTATTGAGGGGCAGGGGTCTGTATATCCAGTCGTCTCAAACCTGGACTATCCTATTGAGGGGCAGGGGTCTGTATATCCAGTCGTCTCAAACCTGGACTATCCCATTCAGGGGCAGGGGTCTGTATATCCAGTCGTCTCAAACCTGGACTATCCCATTCAGGGACAGGGGTCTGTATATCCAGTTGTCTCAACTCTGGACTATCCCATTCAGGGTCAGGGGTCTGTATATCCAGTAGTCTAAATCGTAGACTATCTCATTCAGGGAGAGGGGTCTGAATATCCAGTAGCCTAAACCCTGGATTATCCCATTCAGGGACAGGGGTCTATATATCTAGTAGTCTAAACCTTGGACTATCCCATTCAGGGGCAGGGGTCTGTATATCCAGTAGTCTAAACCTTGGACTATCCCATTCAGGGGCAGGGGTCTGTATATCCAGTAGTCTGAACCTTGGACTATCCCATTCAGGGGCAGGGGTCTGTATATCCAGTTGTCTAAACCCTGGACTATCCCATTCAAGGACAGGGGTCTGTATATCCAGTAGTCTAAACCCAGGACCATCCCATTCCGGAACAGGGGTCTGTTTTTTAAGTAGTCCAAACCTTGAACTATCCCATTTAGGGACAGGGGTCTGTTTGTCATGTTGTTTAAACCTTGGACTATCTCATTCAGGAACAGGGGTCTGTATATCCAGTAGTTTAAACCCTGGACTATCCCATTCAGGGACAGGGATCTGAATATCCAGCAGTCTAAACCTTGGATTATCGAGCTCAGGAAGGGAGGGATGAATATTTCCAGTGGTAAAACCTTGGACCCTCCCCCCTTTGAATGTGGTGTGGGTATATCCTGTTGTATAACCCTGGGCTCTCCCATTCAGGGAGTGTAATCTCTGTTAGTTGAACAGCTCAGCCAATCTTTCACCAGCTGTCAATGCTCCTATTCCTCCCCACCACCTCAAACGCGCATCCCAAATGCCAAGAATTGAATGTTTTGCCAGAACGCCATACAACCAATTGAATCCACAGACTGAACTGACTGTAATTCCTTCCTCCACAGTTGAACCCTTACTGGGAGAAGACGTTCAATATCGATCTCTCAGAACCCCAGATCGGGGTGGTCAATGTTACAGATGTAAGTCTATCCCAATTCGGATTGTGGGTCAGAATCTGAGAAGTAAAAGGAGTTAGGATGCCACATTCCAGGAGCAGGAACCTGGGAAGAGTGTGATGTGATAGGAATGGGGTAGAGGAGACGTGGGGTTGGGGGAGTTCAGGGCAAGAGATTGAGAATGAGTGACTTGAGATTGAATTTTGGATTCATCAAAAAGTGGGGATCAGAGTTTCAATTAGAAATTGATTGAGAATCATGTTTCAGACATTGAATTTAAGGAATTTAGGTTTCTAATTTAGAATTGAATTCTGGGCAACACGGTAGCACAATAGTTAGAACTTTTGCTTCACAGCGCCAGGATCCCGGGTTCGATTCCCGGCTTTGTCACTGTCTGCCTGTGAAAAGTCCGCACGTTTTCCCCGTGTCTGTGTGGGTTTCCTCCGGGTGCTCCAGTTTCCTCCCACATGTCCTGAAAGACGTGCTTGTTAGGTTAATTGGACATTCTGTATTCTCCCTCAGCGTACCCGAACAGGCGCTGTCGTGTGGCGACCAGGGGCTTTTCACAGTAACTTCATTGCAGTGTTAATGTAAACCTACTTGTGACACTAATAAAGATCAAGACGGCTGTTAGGTAATTTGGACATTCTGTATTCTCCATCCATGTACCCGAACAGGTGCAGGAATGTGGCGACTCGGAGCTTTTCACAGTAACTTCATTGCAGTGTTAATTTAAGCCAACTTGTGAGAATAAAGATTATTATATTATTATTATTTTTGAAGATTAAGAATCTGAGATTAGAAATTAAATTAAGGATTGAAGATCAAGAATCTGTGATTATGAACTGAATTCCAAATTGATGATTAAGAATCTAATATTAGGAATTGATTTCAGAATTTACGATTGATAATCTGAGGTCAGGAGTTAAATTCAAAATTGAAGATTAAGAATCTGAGATTAGAAATTGAATTAAGAATTTAAAACCGAAAATCTGTGATTACGAACTGAAATCACAATTGAAGATTAAGAATCTGAGATTAAAAATTGAATTCAGAATTGATGATTCAAAATCATGATGATTAAGGAATTGAATTCAGGATTGACAATTCATCTGAGATTATTAGGAACTGAATTCAGAACTGAAGATTAAGAATATGAGATTAAGAACAACATTCAGAATTGAAGATTAAGAATATGAATACAATTATTTTGGATTTTATATGGGTTGGTAAAATGCCATGAATATGACATGTTTTTACAAAGGAATCGGCAGGTGGGAGGGCTGGCGCTGCCCAATCTTTTGTATCATTATTGGACGGCGAATATAGAGAAGCTTCAGCAATGGTGAGGAGAGGAAGAAGTGGAATGGTTACAGGTGGAGGAAGCATCGTGTAAAGGGGCTGGCTTAAAGGCGTTGGCTGCTGCTCCACTCCCATTTACCCCAGGAACATTTACAGAAAGTCCAGTTGTGGCATCTTCCTTAAAGATCTGGAGCCAGCTGAGATGGCATTTTGGTTTGGGAAACATGTCAGTGCTAGCCCCTATTTATGGGAACCATCGATTCACCCCAGCAGGATTGGAGGCAACATTTACCATGGCATAAAGGGGGGTTGAAATAGATGAAAGACTTGTTCTTAGAAGGCAGGTTTTGCCAAATTTGGCGAATTTAGGGAGAGACACAAAATGCAGAAGGAGGAGAAGTTTAAATATCTTTAATTACAAAATTTGGAGAAAAAGGACTTGTCCTCTTTCCCTCAACTACCAGATTACAACCTCCATGATAAATTACTCTTACCAGATGAGTTGGGGGATGGGAGAATTACTAACATTTATAGATGGCTGATGGGCACAAAGAAAGCACCGATTAAAGAGATAAAACAAAAGTGGGAGGAAGAGTTGGATTTGGAGTTGGAATTGGGACTATGGAGTGAAATTATGCACAGGGTCAATGCTACATCTTCATGTGCTCGGATGAACTTGATCCAATTCAAGGTAGTACACAGGGGCTCATTTGACACAGGATCAAATGAGCAGATTCTTCACAGAGGTAGAAGATAAACGTGAGAGTGTAAAGGAGGACCGGCAAACCATGTCCACATCTGGTCATATCCACAATCAGTGGGGTTCTGGCTCTCAACTATACTGAAATACTAACAGAAATTGTGGAGGTGGAAATATTAGCGGGACCTCTTGAGGCAATTCTTGAAGTGTCAGAAGTACCAGGACTAATAGTCGGAAAAGGGGCCGATGCGGTGGCCTTTGCCACATTGATCGCCCGTAGGTGGATTTTATTGGAATGGAAGTCATAAGATCCACCAAAGGTATCGGCATGGTTGGGGGATGCTGCGGAATTCCTTAATCGTGAGAAAATTAAGTTTTCCCTTGGTGGCTCAGGTGGGGTTCTGGACGAGATGGAAGCTGTTCTTGTCTCTATTGACAGATCTGTTTGTTGCCAGCAGGTAAGGGAAGAGGGGGAGGGAAGAAGGGAAAGGTTTAACGGAAAAAGGGAAAACATCTCAAATTAGGAGAATTGTATTTTGTTTATTGTGTTATTGGATGTAGTTATTTATGTCCTATTTGAATAATAATATTTTTTTAATACAATCTGTGATTAGGAACTGCTGCACTCAGAAATGAAGATTAAGAATCTGAGATTAGAAACTGTGTTCAGAATTGAAGATTAGGAATCTGAGATTAATAATAATAATCTTTATTATTGTCACAAGTAGGTTTACATTTACACTGCAATGAAGTCACTCTGAAAATCCTCTAGTCGCCACATTCAGAAGTGCATCTTATGAATATGAGATTAGAAATTGAATTCTGAATTTATATTAAGAATATGAGTTTAGGATCCAAATTCAGAATTAACGGTTAAGAATGCAAGGTTAGGCATTAAATTCTGAATTGAAGTTTAAGAATCTGAGATTAGGAATTGAATTTGGAATCAAAGATTAAGAATCTGAGATCAGAATTTTAATTCAGGACTGAAAAATTAGATTGCAGGATGCAGATTTGAATCCAGAATTAAATGCGAGAATCAGAATTAGAAATTGGATCCAGAGTTGAAGATTAAGAATCTGCAAATTCAAATCAGAATTAGAGATTTCGACAGAGGTATCAGGGATTGAATTCCTTACTCCCTCCTGGGGTGACCGTCCGTCTCTCCCTCTGTCCGTCCTGCAGGCAGACAGTGTCTGGTTAGACATGGATGAGGATGACTTGCCAAGTGCCGACGAGTTGGAAGATTGGATTGAGGATGTTCTTTCTGGTGAGATCAATACAGAGGATGATGATGACGATGATGATGATGATGATGATGATGACGACGACGACGACGACGATGACGACGACGACGACGACGACGACGACGACGACGACGACGACGATGATGATGATGACGACGATGACGACGACGATGATGATGAATAATTTAACACCCACATCACTAATTCTTAGCGCAAAGCCATCAATCATCAATCTATTTATTGCCAAACAAAAGCTTGATGGTGATTCATTGTGCCTCCTTTTTTTTCTATCTGTAAATCTCTATAACTTTATCATTTTCTATTGAAAATCACTGTACAATCTTGTTGCTATGAGGAAAAAAAAATACAGAGAACAAAAGTGAACCGAACGCAAACTGTCTCATCCTTTGTCTTTCCTTTGAAACTCAATTCAGGCAGTGGGGTGAGTTGGGTGGGTGGGTGGGTGGTGAGGGGGAGGAATTTGAATCATTTAATTCTGTTTTTGGAGTACCCAGATGTCCTTTCCCAGTTTGTAATGGC
This sequence comes from Scyliorhinus torazame, assembly GCF_047496885.1. Taxonomy (NCBI): domain Eukaryota; kingdom Metazoa; phylum Chordata; class Chondrichthyes; order Carcharhiniformes; family Scyliorhinidae; genus Scyliorhinus; species Scyliorhinus torazame. Next base: position 85,552,623 of record NC_092710.1, on the reverse strand, counting down.
TCAGGTTAGCAATGGCTAAAGTGGATATTGTACCAGGACCGGAGGAGATACATCCAAGGATACCTTGGGTAGAAATTGCAGAGGTACTAAGCAGGAGGTGGTGGCGCAGTGGTGTTGTCACTGGACTGGTGATTTAGAGACCCAGGGTAATGCTCTGGGGCCCCGGTTCGAATCCCACCATGGCAGATATGGAAATTTGAATTTTTCTTTTGAAATGTATTTTATTCCAAATATATTGTAAAGTACAAAAACATAAATAAGCCGGAGAACATTCGCCCCTTCTTACAATTTAGTTTATACTTGTTTTTTCACCCTTTACCCCTGATGCAGGATCAATCACTACTGAAGCAAGATTGTAGTCCAATTGGAGGCTTTAATGAACAAGTAGTTACCCCAGCGTCTCCGGTACAGAATGACTGCTGTGGGTGAAAAACACACTCTTATGCTCCGCCTGCTGGGCGGAACCAGCAGGCAGGTTCCACCACTCATACTACAGTATAAGGTACCCACCTAGGTACCGCGATACCCCTAATATAGCCTACCATAGGCCCCTCCCCCACACCCGCGACGAACAATTCCTCAAACATGGTCATGAACAGTCCCCGCGGTGTCTCAAAGCCCTCCGCTGATTCCCTCAATTCAAACTTAGTCTTCTCCAACCGGAGGAAGTCGTACAGGTCTCCCAGCCAGGCCGTCATCCCCGTGGCATTGTGAACACCATTCCTCACTGGGAAACTAGAGAGGCGAAGGCCACCACATCGGCCTTCCTCCCCTCCATCAGCTCCGGCATTTTCCAACACCTCAAAAATTGCCACATTGGGTTGGGCGCAACCCGACCTCTACCCCCACAATCTTTGCTAGCATCCTGAACACCCCCTCCCAGTACCTCTCCAACTTCTCATACCCCCAGAACATACGTACTTGGTTCACTGGCCCTCGCCCACACCTCTCACACTCGCCACTCCCTGGAAGAACCCACTCATCCTCGCCCGAGTCATGTGCACTGTATGCACCACCTTAAACTGTATCAACCTCATCCTCGCACATGAGGAGGTTGAATTCACCCTGTGCATCGCCCCCCCCCCCCCCAACCCCTCCCCCCATTTCTCCTTAAACATCACCACTTGATTTGAATTCAATTAGAATCTGGAATTAAAAGTCTAATGATAACCATGAGAACTATCATTGATTATCGTAAAAACCCACCTGGTTCACTAATGTCTCCTTTAGGGAATGAAATCTGCCATCCTTACCTGGCCTGGCCTTCATGTCTGGCTTACCCAGTCAGTTGAAGGGAAATTAGGGATAGGCAGTAAATGCTAAACTCCTACATAATACCTTATCGCCAACCTTTTGAGAATCCAGATATATTAAATCGACCACATTGCCCACATGTACCCTCTCTGCTTCATCCAAAGTAAGGTTTCCCCTTGTGAAATCCATGCCACATCCCATGAATGAACAAAAATGTCTCAGTCTTCCTCAGACTTGAGGTGCCAGACAACTGGAGAATTGCAAATGTTACAGCCTTGTTTCAAAAAAAAGGGAGTAATCCCAGCGACTAGAGGCTGGTTGGGGAACGTTTGAGGGAAGATAATTCAGCAGAAAATTAATTGTCACGTGCGTTAATAAAGGAAAACCATGATGGATTTGCTGAGGAACAATTGTTTTTGAGCAACAATTGTTTATGTCGATGTGGTGTGCATGGATTTTCAGAAGGCATTCGATACAGTGCCGCACCACAGACTTTTGAGCAAAGTTGTAGCTAATGGAATAAAAGAGAACATTGCAACGCAGGTACAAGTGTTAGGAAACATGTGAATGCCTGTTTTTCAGCCTGGAGTTAGATTTGGAGCACAGTTCCCCAGGATTCGCTGTTAGAACCCAGAAAGGCTGTGACACAGAAAGAGACACATTCAACCCATCATGTCCGCATCAGCTGAAAATAAAACTAACCACCTATTTTAATCCCACTTTCCAACATCTGGAACTTGCAGATTACATCACTTTGGATGCAGATCCAGGTACCTTTTAAATGGGTTGAGCTTTTCTCAGTAAAAGTTGTTCTTTTTGCTGGATGAAGTTTAGATGCAGCTTTAGAACAAAAAACAAAGAACAATACAGCACAGGAACAGGCCCTTCGGCCCTCCAAGCCTGTACCGGTCATGATGCCACCCTTGGCCAAACCCCTCAGCACTTCCTTGTGCCGTATCCCTCTATACCCATCCTATCCATGTATTTGTCAAGACATTTTCAGAACGGCGTGAATGTATCTGTTTCCACAACCTCCCCTGACAACGCATTCCAGGCACTCACCACTCTCTGCATAAAGAACCTGCCTCACACATCTCCTCTAAACTTTGCCCCACGAACCTTAAACCTATGCCCCCTGGTGACTGACCCCTCCACCCTGGGAAAGAGTGCCTGACCATCCATTCGATCCATGCCCCTCATAACCTTGTAGACCTATATCAGGTCACCCCTCAACCTCCGTTGTTCTAATGAAAACAGTCCGAGTCTATTCAGCCTCTCCGCATAGCCAACACCTTCCAGACCAGGCAACATCCTGGTAAAGCTCCTCTGCACCCTCTCCAAAGCCTCCACATCCTTCTGGTAGTGTGGCGACCAGAATTGTGCGCAATATTCCAAGTGCGGTCTTACCAAGGTTCTATATAACTGTAGCATGACTTGCCAGTTTTTATACTTGATGCCCCGTCCAATGAAGGCAACATCCCGTATGCTTTTTTGACTCTCTTGTCCACTTGTGCTGCCACCTTAAAAGATCTGTGGACCTGCACGCCCAGATTTCTCTGACTTTCTACATTCTTAAGAGTTTTGCCATTTACGGTATATTTCCCCTCTATGTTAGACCTACCAAAATGCATTACCTCACATTTGTCCGGATTAAACTCCATTTGCCATTTCTCTGCCCAAGTCTGCAAACGATCTAAATCCTGCTGGATCCTCTGACAATCCTCAACACTATCCGCCACTCCACCAACCTTGGTGTCATCCGCAAAGTTACTAATCAGACCAGCTACATTTTCAACCAGGTCGTTTATATACACCACAAACAACAGAGGCCCCAACACAGATCCCTGTGGAACACCCCCTCCTCTCGTTTTTACAAAACAAAACTGGGTGATAATATTTACATCTCTTGGTCGTTTTTTTATTTTTGTCCATTTGCATTAGCATCGGCCATTCGTTCCTCCTTCCCGGTCTTTTTCTCTTTCGCCTTGTTGTGGTCGTTGTCTTCCTTGTGTTGCCCCATTATGTATTTTCTTTTCTTTTCTTTTCTCTTTCGCCTTGTTGTGGTCGTTGTCTTCCTTGTGTTGCCCCATTATGTATTTTCTTTTCTTTTCTTTTCATGCACTTAATGATCTGTTGAGCTGCTCGCAGAAAAATACGTTTTCACTGTACCTCGGTACGCGTGAACGCGAACAAAATCCAACCCCCTGCGCTCTCCCCCCAGTTTGTGTTCCCTCCTCCTTTCTCCCTTCTGGCTCCCCTCTATTGTTCTCCCCCACCCCCTCCCTCCCTGCCCCACCCACCCCTCCTGCCTTCACTTCCCCCTTTTCCCTCCCACTCACTCCCCCCTTTCCCCCCCCTTCACTCCCCCCTTTTCCCCTCTCCCCCTTCATTTCCCCCTTTTCCCTCCCCCTCACTCCCCCCTTTTCCCTCCCCCTCACTCCCCCCTTTTCCCCCTCCCCCCCCTTCACTCCCCCCTTTCCCCCTCCAGTCCTCTGGGAATCTCACCTGTAGCCAATGAGGATACAAAGATGTCAATCAAGGCCCCAGCAATTTCCTCCCTTTCTTCCCTCAGTATTCTGAGGTAAATCCCATCCGGCCCAGGAGACTTATCTACCTTAATATGTATTAAAAGAAGGTGATGGCACTGTGACACAGTGGTTAGCCCTGCTGCCTCACGGCACCGAGGTCCCAGGTTCGATCCCGGCTCTGGGTCACTGTCCATGTGGAGTTTGCACATTCTCCCTGTGTAAGCGTGGGTTTCACCCCCACAACCCAAAGATGTTCAGGGTCGGTGGATTGGTCACGGTAAATTGCCCCTTAATTGGAAAATAATAATTGGGTACTCTAAATTTTTTTTTTTTAAAAAGACAGGAGTTTCAGTTCCAGTGGCGGAGGCGGCCATAGCACTTGGCAGCTCCCACTTGTGGCATTTCTTTGGTCCTTTTCCACGATTAACGGGCAGAGGTTTGGATGGGAAAAGACACAGGTGTGGTGGAGGAAGAGTATATTCCAACAGTGGACGGATTCGTGGACCACAAGTAGTTTTAGGCAAAAGGAACGGTCGGAGCAAGACACTTTTCCTGCGGCACAGGGTAAGGCGGCGGAGGGCAAGGAGTCAGCTCTACTGTCTCAATGGTGGATCGAGCAGCTGGTGGACCTCTTGAATGAGTTGTTCACAAAGCAGAGAAAGGAGAAAGGAGTCTCTGGTGGACCCGCTTAAGGCGGAGATCGACCGCGTGGAGCTGAGGCTGAAGACTCAAAGGCAGGCGATCCAGAAGGTGGAGGAGACGTTGGGGGAGCACGAGGAGCAGCTTAGCTTGTTGGCGGCTGAAATGGGAGGGTTGAGAAGCTGCTTCAGGAGAAGGGGGAAGATCTGGAGAACCGCTCCCGGATACAGAGTCTGCCAGAGGGCAGCAGGGGGCGGACGCAGGCTCTATGTAGCCATAATTCTGGTGATGTTCTTGGGGGAGGGGCCTTCGAATGGCCCCTGGAGGTGGACCGGGACACAGGGCGCTGATGAGGAAGCCGCAGGTTAACAAAAGCCGCTGAGGGCTATGGTGATGCAGTAGCACCGGTTCCCTGATAAAGAACGGATCTTGACGTGACCCAGCCAGGCGAGGCACTGTACCTGGGAGGATAACAAGCTTTGGGTATACCAGGACATCGGCAAGAGGAGAGCGGGCTTTAATCGTCTGAAGGCTGCCCTCTTTAAGAAGGGGTGACATTCAGGATGCTGAAGCCGGCTCGCCACAGGGTGACCTGATCTTATGACAGTGCAGCACTCCCTCAGTTCTGAACAACCAACAATGCAGCACTGCAGTACTGACTCTGACTGTGCAGCGCTTCCTCAGTACTGACTCTGACTGTGCAGCGCTCCCTCAGTACTGACTCTGACTGTGCAGCGCTCCCTCAGTACTGACTCTGACTGTGCAGTGCTTCCTCAGTACTGACCCTCTGACAGTGCAGCACTCCCTCAGTACTGACCCTCTGACAGTGCAGCACTCCCTCAGTACTGACCCTCTGACAGTGCAGCACTCCCTCAGTACTGACCCTCTGACAGTGCAGCACTCCCTCAGTACTGACCCTCTGACAGTGCAGGACTCCCACAGTACTGACCGTCTGACAGTGCAGCACTCCCTCAGTACTGGCCGTGCGACAGTGCAGCACTCCCTCAGTACTGACGCTCTGACAGTGCAGCACTCACTCTGTACTGAACCTCTGACAGTGCAGCACTCCCTCAGTACTGACCCTCTGACAGTGCAGTGCTCCCTCAGTACTGACCCTCTGACAGTGCAGCACTCCCTCTGTACTGACCCACTGACAGTGCAGCACGCCCTCAGTACTGACCCTCTGACAGTGCAGCATTCCCTCAGTACTGACACTCAGACAGAGCAGCACTCCCTCAGTACTGACCCTCAGACAGAGCAGCACTCCATCAGCACTGATCCTCTGTCTCTCACTCACTGTCTCTGTCTCTCACTCACTGTCTCTCACTCACTGTCTCTGTCTCTCACTCACTGTCTCTGCCTCTCACTCACTGTCTCTATCTCTCACTCACTGTCTCTATCTCTCACTCACTGTCTCTATCTCTCACTCACTGTCTCCGTCTCTCACTCACTGTCTCTCACTCACTGTCTCTCACTCACTGTCTCTGTCTCTCACTCACTGCCTCTGCCTCTCACTCGCTGTCTCTGTCTCTCACTCACTGTCTCTGTCTCTCACTCACTGTCTCTGTCTCTCACTCACTGTCTCTGTCTCTCACTCACTGTCTCTCACTCACTGTCTCTGTCTCTCACTCGCTGTCTTCGTCCCTCACTCACTGTCTCTCACTCACTGTCTCTCACTCACTGTCTCTGTCTCGCACTCACTCTGTCTCTCACTCACTCTCTCTGTCTCTCACTCACTGTCTCTCACTCACTGTCTCTCACTCACTGTCACTCACTGTCTCTGTCTCTCACTCACTGTCTCTGTCTCTCACTCACTGTCTCTCACACACTGTCTATGTCTCTCACTCACTGTCTCTCTCTCACTGTCTCTGTCTCTCACTCACTGTCTCTCTCTCACTGTCACTGTCTCTCACTCAGTGTCTCTCACTGTCTCTGTCTCTCACTCACTGTCTCCGTCTCTCACCCACTGTCTCTCACTCACTGTCTCTGTCTCTCACTCACTGTCTCTGTCTCTCACTCACGGTCTCTGTCTCTCACTCACTGTCTCTGTCTCTCACTCACTGTCTCTGTCTCTCACTCACTGTCTCCGTCTCTCACTCACTGTCTCCGTCTCTCACTCACTGTCTCCGTCTCTCAGTCGCTGTCTCTCACTCACTGTCTCTCACTCACTGTCTCTGTCTCTCACTCACTGTCTCGGTCTCTCACTCGCTGTCTCTCACTCACTGTCTCTCACTCATTGTCTCTGTCTCTCACTCACTGTCTCTCTCTCACTGTCTCTGTCTCTCACTCACTGTCTCTGTCTCTCACTCACTGTCTCTGTCTCTCACTCATTGTCTCTGTCTCTCACTCACTGTCTCCATCTCTCACTCACTGTCTCTGTCTCTCACTCACTGTCTCTCACTCACTGTCTCTCACTCACTGTCTCTCACTCAGTCTCAATCTCTCACTCACTGTCTCTGTCTCTCACTCGCTGTCTCTCACTCACTGTCTCTCACTTATTGTCTCTGTCTCTCACTCACTGTCTCTGTCTCTCACTCACTGTCTCTGTCTCTCACTCACTGTCTCTCACTCAGTGTCTCTGTCTCTCACTCACTGTCTCTGTCTCTCACTCACTGTCTCTGTCTCTCACTCATTGTCTCTGTCTCTCACTCACTGTCTCCATCTCTCACTCACTGTCTCTGTCTCTCACTCGCTGTCTCTGTCTCTCACTCACTGTCTCTCACACACTGTCTATGTCTCTCACTCACTGTCTCTCTCTCACTGTCTCTGTCTCTCACTCACTGTCTCTCTCTCACTGTCACTGTCTCTCACTCAGTGTCTCTCACTGTCTCTGTCTCTCACTCACTGTCTCCGTCTCTCACCCACTGTCTCTCACTCACTGTCTCTGTCTCTCACTCACTGTCTCTGTCTCTCACTCACGGTCTCTGTCTCTCACTCACTGTCTCTGTCTCTCACTCACTGTCTCTGTCTCTCACTCACTGTCTCCGTCTCTCACTCACTGTCTCCGTCTCTCACTCACTGTCTCCGTCTCTCAGTCGCTGTCTCTCACTCACTGTCTCTCACTCACTGTCTCTGTCTCTCACTCACTGTCTCGGTCTCTCACTCGCTGTCTCTCACTCACTGTCTCTCACTCATTGTCTCTGTCTCTCACTCACTGTCTCTCTCTCACTGTCTCTGTCTCTCACTCACTGTCTCTGTCTCTCACTCACTGTCTCTGTCTCTCACTCATTGTCTCTGTCTCTCACTCACTGTCTCCATCTCTCACTCACTGTCTCTGTCTCTCACTCGCTGTCTCTCACTCACTGTCTCTCACTCACTGTCTCTCACTCAGTCTCAATCTCTCACTCACTGTCTCTGTCTCTCACTCGCTGTCTCTCACTCACTGTCTCTCACTTATTGTCTCTGTCTCTCACTCACTGTCTCTGTCTCTCACTCACTGTCTCTCACTCAGTGTCTCTGTCTCTCACTCACTGTCTCTGTCTCTCACTCACTGTCTCTGTCTCTCACTCATTGTCTCTGTCTCTCACTCACTGTCTCCGTCTCTCACTCACTGTCTCTGTCTCTCACTCGCTGTCTCTCACTCACTGTCTCTCACTCACTGTCTCTCACTCAGTCTCAATCTCTCACTCACTGTCTCTGTCTCTCACTCGCTGTCTCTCACTCACTGTCTCTGTCTCTCACTCACTGTCTCCGTCTCTCACTCACTGTCTCTGTCTCTCACTCACTGTCTCTGTCTCTCACTCGCTGTCTCTCTCACTGTCTCTGTCTCTCACTCACTGTCTCTCACTCACTATCTCTCACTCACTGTCTCTGTCTCTCACTCACTGTCTCTGTCTCTCACTCACTGTCTCTGTCTCTCACTCACTGTCTCTGTCTCTCACTCACTGTCTCTCACTCACTGTCTCTCACTCACTGTCTCTCACTCACTGTCTCTGTCTCTCACTCACTGTCTCTGTCTCTCACTCACTGGCTCTGTCTCTCACTCACTGTCTCTGTCTCTCACTCATTGTCTCTGTCTCTCACTCACTGTCTCCATCTCTCACTCACTGTCTCTGTCTCTCACTCGCTGTCTCTCACTCACTGTCTCTCACTCACTGTCTCTCACTCAGTCTCAATCTCTCACTCACTGTCTCTGTCTCTCACTCGCTGTCTCTCACTCACTGTCTCTCACTTATTGTCTCTGTCTCTCACTCACTGTCTCTGTCTCTCACTCACTGTCTCTCACTCAGTGTCTCTGTCTCTCACTCACTGTCTCTGTCTCTCACTCACTGTCTCTGTCTCTCACTCATTGTCTCTGTCTCTCACTCACTGTCTCCGTCTCTCACTCACTGTCTCTGTCTCTCACTCACTGTCTCTCTCACTCACTGTCTCTCTCTCTCACTCTCACTGTCAATCACTCACTGTCTCTCACTGTCTCTGTCTCTCACTCACTGTCTCTCACTCACTGTCTCTCACTCACTGTCTCTCACTCACTGTCTCTCACTCACTGTCTCTGTCTCTCACTCACTGTCTCTGTCTCTCACTCACTTTCTCTGTCTCTCACTCACTTTCTCTGTCTCTCACTCGCTGTTTCTCACTCACTGTCTCTCACTCACTGTCTCTCACTCACTGTCTCTCACTCACTGTCTCTCACTCACTGTCTCTCACTCACTGTCTCTGTCTCTCACTCACTGTCTCTCACTCACTGTCTCTCACTCACTGTCTCTCACTCACTGTCTCTCACTCATTGTCTCTCACTCACTGTCTCTCACTCACTGTCTCTCACTCACTGTCTCTCTCTCACTGTCACTGTCTCTCACTCACTGTCTCTCCCTGTCTCTGTCTCTCACTCACTGTCTCCGTCTCTCACTCACTGTCTCTCACTCACTGTCTGTCTCTCACTCGCTGTCTCTCTCTCTCACTCAATGTCTCTGTCTCTCACTCACTGTCTCTCACTCACTGTCTCTCACTCACTGTCTCTCACTCACTGTCTCTGTCTCTCACTCACTGCCTCTGCCTCTCACTCGCTGTCTCTGTCTCTCACTCACTGTCTCTGTCTCTCACTCACTGTCTCTGTCTCTCACTCACTGTCTCTCACTCACTGTCTCTGTCTCTCACTCGCTTGCTTCGTCCCTCACTAACTGTCTCTCACTCGCTGTCTCTCACTCACTATCTCTCACTCACTGTCTCTCACTCACTGTCTCTCACTCATTGTCACTGTCTCTCACTCACTGCCTCTGTCTCTCACTCACTGCCTCTGTCTCTCACTCACTGTCTCTGTCTCTCACTCACTGTCTCTGTCTCTCACTCACTGTCTCTCTCTCACTGTCTCTGTCTCCCACTCACTGTCTCTCTCTCACTGTCACTGTCTCTCACTGTCTCTGTCTCACTCGCTGTCTCTGTCTCTCACTCACTGTCTCTGTCTCTCAATCACTGTCTCTCACTCAATGTCTCTCACTCACTGTCTCTCACTCACTGTCTGTCTCTCACTCACTGTCTCTGTCTCTCACTCACTGTCTCCGTCTCTCACTCACTGTCTCTCACTCACTGTCTCTCACTCACTGCCTCTGTCTCTCACTGACTGTCTCTGTCTCTCACTCACTGTCTCTCACTCACTGTCTCTGTCTCTCACTCACTGTCTACGTCTCTCACCCACTGTCTCTCACTCACTGTCTCTCACTCACTGTCTCTGTCTCTCACTCACTGTCTCTGTCTCTCACTCGCTGTCTCTGTCTCTCACTCGCTGTCTCTCACTCACTGTCTCTCACTCACTAACTCTGTCTCTCACTCACTGTCTCTGTCTCTCACTCACTGTCTCTGACTCACTGTCTCTGTCTCTCACTCACTGTCTCTGTCTCTCACTCACTGTCTCTGTCTCTCACTCACTGTCTCTCACTCGCTGTCTCTCTCTCACTGTCTCTGTCTCTCATTCACTGTCTCTCTCTCACTGTCACTGTCTCTCACTCACTGTCTCTCCCTGTCTCTGTCTCTCACTCACTGTCTCCGTCTCTCACTCACTGTCTCTCACTCACTGTCTCTCACTCACTGTCTCTCACTGACTGTCTCTCACTCACTGTCTCTCACTCACTGTCTCTGTCTCTCACTCGCAGTCTCTCACTCACTGTCTCTCACTCACTGTCTCTGTCTCTCACTCACTGTCTCTGTCTCTCACTCACTGTCTGTCACTCACTGTCTCTCACTCACTGTCTCTGTCTCTGACTCACTGTCTCTGTCTCTCACTCACTGTCTCTGTCTCTCACTGTCTCTCTCTCACTCTCACTGTCTCTCACTCACTGTCTCTCACTGTCTCTGTCTCTCACTCACTGTCTCTAACTCACTGTCTCTGTCTCTCACTCACTGTCTCTGTCTCTCACTCACTGTCTCTGTCTCTCACTCGCTGTTTCTCACTCACTGTCTCTCACTCACTGTCTCTCACTCACTGTCTCTCACTCACTGTCTCTCACTCACTGTCTCTGTCTCTCACTCACTGTCTCTGTCTCTCACTCACTGTCTCTCACTCACTGTCTCTCACTCACTGTCTCTCACTCACTGTCTCTCACTCACTGTCTCTCACTCACTGTCTCTCACTCACTGTCTCTGTCTCTCACTCACTGTCTCTCACTCGCTGTTTCTCACTCACTGACTCTCACTCACTGTCTCTCACTCACTGTCTCTCACTCACTGTCTCTGTCTCTCACTCACTGTCTCTGTCTCTCACTCACTGTCTCTGTCTCTCACTCACTGTCTCTGTCTCTCACTCACTGTCTCTGTCTCTCACTCACTGTCTCTGTCTCTCACTCATTGTCTCTGTCTCTCACTCACTGTCTCTCACTCACGGTCTGTCTCTCACTCGCTGTCTCTGTCTCTCACTCACTGTCTCTGTCTCTCACTCACTGTCTCTCACTCACTGTCTCTCTCTCACTGTCTCTGTCTCTCACTCACTGTCTCTCACTGTCTCTGTCTCTCACTCACTGTCTCCGTCTCTCACTCACTGTCTCTCACTCACTGTCCCTGTCTCTCTCACTGTCTCTGTCTCTCACTCACTGTCTCTCACTGTCTCTGTCTCTCATTCACTGTCTCCGTCTCTCACTCACTGTCTCTCACTCACTGTCTCTGTCTCTCACTCACTGTCTCTCACTCACTGTCTCTGTCTCTCACTCACTGTCTCCGTCTCTCACTCACTGTCTCTCACTCGCTGTCTCTGTCTCTCACTCGCTGTCTCTGTCTCTCACTCGCTGTCTCTGTCTCTCACTCACTGTCTCTGTCTCGCACTCACTGTCTCTCACTCACTGTTTCTCACTCACTGTCTCTCACTCACTGTCTCTCACTCACTGTCTCTCACTCACTGTCTCTCACTCACTGTCTCTCACTCACTATCTCTCACTCACTGTCACTGTCTCTCACTCACTGTCTCTCACTCACTGTCTCTGTCTCTTACTCACTGTCTCTGTCTCTCACTCACTGTCTCTCACTCACTGTCTCTCACTCACTGTCTCTGTCTCTCACTCACTGCCTCTGTCTCTCACTCACTGTCTCTGTCTCTCACTCACTGTCTCTCACTCACTGTCTCTGTCTCTCACTCACTGTCTCTGTCTCTCACTCACTGTCTCTATCTCTCACTCACTGTCTCCGTGTCTCACTCACTGTCTCTCACTCACTGTCTCTGTCTCTCACTCACTGCCTCTGTCTCTCACTCACTGTCTCTGTCTCTCACTCACTGTCTCTGTCTCTCACCCACTGTCTCTCACTCACTGTCTCTGTCTCTCACTCACTGTCTCTGTCTCTCACTCACTGTCTCTATCTCTCACTCACTGTCTCCGTCTCTCACTCACTGTCTCTCACTCACTGTCTCTGTCTCTCACTCACTGCCTCTGCCTCTCACTCGCTGTCTCTGTCTCTCACTCACTGCCTCTGTCTCTCACTCACTGTCTCTGTCTCTCACTCACTGTCTCTCACTCACTGTCTCTGTCTCTCACTCACTGTCTCTGTCTCTCACTCACTGTCTCTATCTCTCACTCACTGTCTCCGTCTCTCACTCACTGTCTCTCACTCACTGTCTCTGTCTCTCACTCACTGCCTCTGCCTCTCACTCGCTGTCTCTGTCTCTCACTGTCTCTGTCTCTCACTCACTGTCTCTGTCTCTCACTCACTGTCTCTCACTCACTGTCTCTGTCTCTCACTCGCTGTCTTCGTCCCTCACTCACTGTCTCTCACTCACTGTCTCTCACTCTCTGTCTCTCACTGACTGTCTCTGTCTCTCACTCACTGTCTCTCACTCACTGTCTCTGTCTCTCACTCACTGTCTCTGTCTCTCACTCACTGTCTTTCACTCACTGTCACTCACTCACTGCCTCTGTCTCTCACTGGCCGTCTCTGTCTCTCACTCACTGTCTCTCACTCACTGTCTCTGTCTCTCACTCACTGTCTCCGTCTCTCACTCACTGTCTCATTCACTCTCTCTCACTCACTGTCTCTGTCTCTCACTCACTGTCTCTGTCTCTCAATCACTGTCTCTGTCTCTCACTCGCTGTCTCTCACTCACTGTTTCTCACTCACTGTCTCTCACTCACTGTCTCTGTCTCTCACTCACTGTCTCTGTCTCTCACTCACTGTCTCTGTCTCTCACTCTCTGTCTCTCACTCACTGTCTCTGTCTCTCACTCACTGTCTCTGTCTCTCACTCACTGTCTCTCACTCACTGTCTCTCTCTCACTGTCTCTCACTCACTGTCTCTCACTCACTGTCTCTCACTCACTGTCTCTGTCTCTCACTCACTGTCTCTCTCTCACTGTCACTGTCTCTGTCTCTCACTCACTGTCTCTGTCTCTCACTCACTGTCCCTCACTCACTGTCTCTGACTCACTGTCCTAGTCTCTCACTCACTGTCTCTGTCTCTCACTCACTGTCTCTGTCTCTCACTCACTGTCTCTGTCTCTCACTCACTGTCTCTATCTCTCACTCACTGTCTCTCACTCACTGTCTCTGTCTCTCACTCACTGTCTTTGTCCCTCACTCACTGTCTCTCACTCACTGTCTCTCACTCACTGTATCTCACTCACTGTCTCTGTCTCTCACTCACTGTCTCTGTCTCTCACTCACTGTCTCTGTCTCTCACTCGCAGTCTCTGTCTCTCACTCGCTGTCTCTCACTCACTGTCTCTGTCTCTCACTCACTGTCTCTGTCTCTCACTCACAGTCTTTCACTCACTGTCACTCACTCACTGCCTCTGTCTCTCACTGACCGTCTCTGTCTCTCACTCACTGTCTCTCACTCACTGTCTCTGTCTCTCACTCACTGTCTCCGTCTCTCACTGACTGTCTCTCATTCACTCTCTCTCACTCACTGTCTCTGTCTCTCACTCACTGTCTCTGTCTCTCAATCACTGTCTCTGTCTCTCACTCGCTGTCTCTCACTCACTGTCTCTCACTCACTGTCTCTCACTCACTGTCTCTGTCTCTCACTCACTGTCTCTGTCTCTCACTCACTGTCTCTGACACACTGTCTCTGTCTCTCACTCACTGTCTCTGTCTCTCACTCACTGTCTCTGTCTCTCACTCACTGTCTCTCACTCACTGTCTCTCTCTCACTGTCTCTCACTCACTGTCTCTCACTCACTGTCTCTGTCTCTCACTCACTGTCTCTCTCTCACTGTCACTGTCTCTGTCTCTCACTCACTGTCTCTGTCTCTCACTCACTGTCCCTCACTCACTGTCTCTGTCTCTCACTCACTGTCTCTGTCTCTCACTCACTGTCTCTCACTCACTGTCTCTCTCTCACTGTCTCTGTCTCTCACTCGCTGTCTCTCACTCACTGTCTCTCGCTCACTGTCTCTCACTCACTGTCTCTGTCTCTCACTCGCAGTCTCTCACTCACTGTCTCTCACTCACTGTCTCTGTCTCTCACTCACTGTCTCTGTCTCTCACTCACTGTCTCTGTCTCTCACTCACTGTCTCTCACTCACTGTCTCTCACTCCCTGTCTCTGTCTCTGACTCACTGTCTCACACTCACTGCCTCTGTCTCTCACTCACTGTCTCTCTCACTCACTGTCTCTCTCTCTCACTCTCACTGTCAATCACTCACTGTCTCTCACTGTCTCTGTCTCTCACTCACTGTCTCTCACTCACTGTCTCTCACTCACTGTCTCTCACTCACTGTCTCTGTCTCTCACTCACTGTCTCTGTCTCTCACTCACTGTCTCTGTCTCTCACTCACTGTCTCTGTCTCTCACTCACTTTCTCTGTCTCTCACTCACTTTCTCTGTCTCTCACTCGCTGTTTCTCACTCACTGTCTCTCACTCACTGTCTCTCACTCACTGTCTCTCACTCACTGTCTCTCACTCACTGTCTCTCACTCACTGTCTCTCACTCACTGTCTCTCACTCACTGTCTCTGTCTCTCACTCACTGTCTCTCACTCACTGTCTGTCACTCACTGTCTCTCACTCACTGTCTCTCACTCACTGTCTCTCACTCACTGTCTCTCTCTCACTGTCACTGTCTCTCACTCACTGTCTCTCCCTGTCTCTGTCTCTCACTCACTGTCTCCGTCTCTCACTCACTGTCTCTCACTCACTGTCTGTCTCTCACTCGCTGTCTCTCTCTCTCACTCAATGTCTCTGTCTCTCACTCACTGTCTCTCACTCACTGTCTCTCACTCACTGTCTCTCACTCACTGTCTCTGTCTCTCACTCACTGCCTCTGCCTCTCACTCGCTGTCTCTGTCTCTCACTCACTGTCACTGTCTCTCACTCACTGTCTCTGTCTCTCACTCACTGTCTCTCACTCACTGTCTCTGTCTCTCACTCGCTTGCTTCGTCCCTCACTAACTGTCTCTCACTCACTGTCTCTCACTCACTGTCTCTCACTCACTGTCTCTGTCTCTCACTCACTGTCTCTGTCTCTCACTCGCAGTCTCTGTCTCTCACTCGCAGTATCTGTCTCTCACTCGCTGTCTCTCACTCACTATCTCTCACTCACTGTCTCTCACTCACTGTCTCTCACTCATTGTCACTGTCTCTCACTCACTGCCTCTGTCTCTCACTCACTGCCTCTGTCTCTCACTCACTGTCTCTGTCTCTCACTCACTGTCTCTGTCTCTCACTCACTGTCTCTGTCTCTCACTCACTGTCTCTCTCTCACTGTCTCTGTCTCCCACTCACTGTCTCTCTCTCACTGTCACTGTCTCTCACTGTCTCTGTCTCACTCGCTGTCTCTGTCTCTCACTCACTGTCTCTGTCTCTCAATCACTGTCTCTCACTCAATGTCTCTCACTCACTGTCTCTCACTCACTGTCTGTCTCTCACTCACTGTCTCTGTCTCTCACTCACTGTCTCCGTCTCTCACTCACTGTCTCTCACTCACTGTCTCTCACTCACTGCCTCTGTCTCTCACTGACTGTCTCTGTCTCTCACTCACTGTCTCTCACTCACTGTCTCTGTCTCTCACTCACTGTCTACGTCTCTCACCCACTGTCTCTCACTCACTGTCTCTCACTCACTGTCTCTGTCTCTCACTCACTGTCTCTGTCTCTCACTCGCTGTCTCTGTCTCTCACTCGCTGTCTCTCACTCACTGTCTCTCACTCACTAACTCTGTCTCTCACTCACTGTCTCTGTCTCTCACTCACTGTCTCTGACTCACTGTCTCTGTCTCTCACTCACTGTCTCTGTCTCTCACTCACTGTCTCTGTCTCTCACTCACTGTCTCTCACTCGCTGTCTCTCTCTCACTGTCTCTGTCTCTCATTCACTGTCTCTCTCTCACTGTCACTGTCTCTCACTCACTGTCTCTCCCTGTCTCTGTCTCTCACTCACTGTCTCCGTCTCTCACTCACTGTCTCTCACTCACTGTCTCTCACTCACTGTCTCTCACTGACTGTCTCTCACTCACTGTCTCTCACTCACTGTCTCTGTCTCTCACTCGCAGTCTCTCACTCACTGTCTCTCACTCACTGTCTCTGTCTCTCACTCACTGTCTCTGTCTCTCACTCACTGTCTGTCACTCACTGTCTCTCACTCACTGTCTCTGTCTCTGACTCACTGTCTCTGTCTCTCACTCACTGTCTCTGTCTCTCACTCACTGTCTCTCTCACTCACTGTCTCTCTCTCTCACTCTCACTGTCTCTCACTCACTGTCTCTCACTGTCTCTGTCTCTCACTCACTGTCTCTCACTCACTGTCTCTAACTCACTGTCTCTGTCTCTCACTCACTGTCTCTGTCTCTCACTCACTGTCTCTGTCTCTCACTCGCTGTTTCTCACTCACTGTCTCTCACTCACTGTCTCTCACTCACTGTCTCTCACTCACTGTCTCTCACTCACTGTCTCTCACTCACTGTCTCTGTCTCTCACTCACTGTCTCTCACTCACTGTCTCTCACTCACTGTCTCTCACTCACTGTCTCTCACTCACTGTCTCTCACTCACTGTCTCTCACTCACTGTCTCTCACTCACTGTCTCTCACTCACTGTCTCTCACTCGCTGTTTCTCACTCACTGACTCTCTCTCACTGTCTCTCACTCACTGTCTCTCACTCACTGTCTCTGTCTCTCACTCACTGTCTCTGTCTCTCACTCACTGTCTCTGTCTCTCATTCACTGTCTCTGTCTCTCACTCATTGTCTCTGTCTCTCACTCACTGTCTCTCACTCACGGTCTGTCTCTCACTCGCTGTCTCTGTCTCTCACTCACTGTCTCTGTCTCTCACTCACTGTCTCTCACTTACTGTCTCTCTCTCACTGTCTCTGTCTCTCACTCACTGTCTCTCACTGTCTCTGTCTCTCACTCACTGTCTCCGTCTCTCACTCACTGTCTCTCACTCACTGTCCCTGTCTCTCTCACTGTCTCTGTCTCTCACTCACTGTCTCTCACTGTCTCTGTCTCTCATTCACTGTCTCCGTCTCTCACTCACTGTCTCTCACTCACTGTCTCTGTCTCTCACTCACTGTCTCTCACTCACTGTCTCTGTCTCTCACTCACTGTCTCCGTCTCTCACTCACTGTCTCTCACTCGCTGTCTCTGTCTCTCACTCGCTGTCTCTGTCTCTCACTCGCTGTCTCTGTCTCTCACTCACTGTCTCTGTCTCGCACTCACTGTCTCTCACTCACTGTTTCTCACTCACTGTCTCTCACTCACTGTCTCTCACTCACTGTCTCTCACTCACTGTCTCTCACTCACTGTCTCTCACTCACTGTCACTGTCTCTCACTCACTGTCTCTGTCTCTTACTCACTGTCTCTGTCTCTCACTCACTGTCTCTCACTCACTGTCTCTCACTCACTGTCTCTGTCTCTCACTCACTGCCTCTGTCTCTCACTCACTGTCTCTGTCTCTCACTCACTGTCTCTCACTCACTGTCTCTGTCTCTCACTCACTGTCTCTGTCTCTCACTCACTGTCTCTATCTCTCACTCACTGTCTCCGTCTCTCACTCACTGTCTCTCACTCACTGTCTCTGTCTCTCACTCACTGCCTCTGTCTCTCACTCACTGTCTCTGTCTCTCACTCACTGTCTCTGTCTCTCACCCACTGTCTCTCACTCACTGTCTCTGTCTCTCACTCACTGTCTCTGTCTCTCACTCACTGTCTCTATCTCTCACTCACTGTCTCCGTCTCTCACTCACTGTCTCTCACTCACTGTCTCTGTCTCTCACTCACTGCCTCTGCCTCTCACTCGCTGTCTCTGTCTCTCACTCACTGCCTCTGTCTCTCACTCACTGTCTCTGTCTCTCACTCACTGTCTCTCACTCACTGTCTCTCACTCACTGTCTCTCACTCACTGTCTCTCACTCACTGTCTCTGTCTCTCACTCACTGTCTCTGTCTCTCACTCACTGTCTCTCACTCACTGTCTCTCACTCACTGTCTCTCACTCACTGTCTCTGTCTCTCACTCACTGTCTCTGTCTCTCACTCACTGGCTCTGTCTCTGACTCACTGTCTCTGACTCACTGTCTCTGTCTCTCACTCACTGTCTCTGTCTCTCACTCACTGTCTCTGTCTCTCACTCACTGTCTCTCACTCACTATCTCTCTCTCACTGTCTCTCACTCACTGTCTCTCACTCACTGTCTCTGTCTCTCACTCACTGTCTCTCTCTCACTGTCACAGTCTCTCACTCACTGTCTCTCACTCATTGTCTCCGTCTCTCACTCACTGTCTCTGTCTCTCACTCACTGTCTCTGTCTCTCACTCACTGCCTCTCTCTCTCACTGTCACTGTCTCTCACTCACTGTCTCTCACTGTCTCTGTCTCTCACTGTCTCTGTCTCTCACTCACTGTCTCCGGCTCTCACTCACTGTGTCTCACTCACTGTCTCTGCCTCTCACTCACTGTCTCTGTCTCTCACTCACTGTCTCTCACTCACTGTCTCTGTCTCTCACTCACTGTCTCTGTCTCTCACTCACTGTCTCTGTCTCTCACTCACTGTCTCTGTCTCTCACTCACTGTCTCTGTCTCACTGTCACTGTCTCTCACTCACTGTCTCTCCCTGTCTCTGTCTCTCACTCACTGTCTCCGTCTCTCACTCACTGTCTCTCACTCACTGTCTGTCTCTCACTCGCTGTCTCTCTCTCTCACTCAATGTCTCTATCTCTCACTCACTGTCTCCGTCTCTCACTCACTGTCTCTCAGTCACTGTCTCTCACTCACTGTCTCTGTCTCTCACTCACTGCCTCTGGCTCTCACTCGGTGTCTCTGTCTCTCACTCACTGCCTCTGTCTCTCACTCACTGTCTCTGTCTCTCACTCACTGTCTCTGTCTCTCACTCACTGTCTCTGTCTCTCACTCACTGTCTCTCTCTCACTGTCTCTGTCTCCCACTCACTGTCTCTCTCTCACTGTCACTGTCTCTCACTGTCTCTGTCTCACTCGCTGTCTCTGTCTCTCACTCACTGTTTCTGTCTCTCAATCACTGTCTCTCACTCACTGTCTCTCTCTCACTGTCTCTGTCTCTCACACACTGTCTCTGTCTCTCACTCACTGTCTCTGACTCACTGTCTCTGTCTCTCACTCACTGTCTCTGTCTCTCACTCACTGTCTCTCACTCACTGTCTCTCTCTCACTGTGTCTGTCTCTCACTCACTGTCTCTCACTCACTGTCTCTCACTCACTGTCTCCGTCTCTCACTCACTGTCTCTCACTCACTGTCTCTGCCTCTCACTCACTGTCTCTGTCTCTCACTCGCTGTCTCTCACTCACTGTCTCTCGCTCACTGTCTCTCACTCACTGTCTCTGTCTCTCACTCGCAGTCTCTCACTCACTGTCTCTCACTCACTGTCTCTGTCTCTCACTCACTGTCTCTGTCTCTCACTCACTGTCTCTCACTCACTGTCTCTCACTCCCTGTCTCTGTCTCTGACTCACTGTCTCACACTCACTGCCTCTGTCTCTCACTCACTGTCTCTCTCACTCACTGTCTCTCTCTCTCACTCTCACTGTCAATCACTCACTGTCTCTCACTGTCTCTGTCTCTCACTCACTGTCTCTCACTCACTGTCTCTCACTCACTGTCTCTCACTCACTGTCTCTCACTCACTGTCTCTGTCTCTCACTCACTGTCTCTGTCTCTCACTCACTGTCTCTGTCTCTCACTCACTTTCTCTGTCTCTCACTCACTTTCTCTGTCTCTCACTCGCTGTTTCTCACTCACTGTCTCTCACTCACTGTCTCTCACTCACTGTCTCTCACTCACTGTCTCTCACTCACTGTCTCTCACTCACTGTCTCTGTCTCTCACTCACTGTCTCTCACTCACTGTCTCTCACTCACTGTCTCTCACTCATTGTCTCTCACTCACTGTCTCTCACTCACTGTCTCTCACTCACTGTCTCTCTCTCACTGTCACTGTCTCTCACTCACTGTCTCTCCCTGTCTCTGTCTCTCACTCACTGTCTCCGTCTCTCACTCACTGTCTCTCACTCACTGTCTGTCTCTCACTCGCTGTCTCTCTCTCTCACTCAATGTCTCTGTCTCTCACTCACTGTCTCTCACTCACTGTCTCTCACTCACTGTCTCTCACTCACTGTCTCTGTCTCTCACTCACTGCCTCTGCCTCTCACTCGCTGTCTCTGTCTCTCACTCACTGTCTCTGTCTCTCACTCACTGTCTCTGTCTCTCACTCACTGTCTCTCACTCACTGTCTCTGTCTCTCACTCGCTTGCTTCGTCCCTCACTAACTGTCTCTCACTCACTGTCTCTCACTCACTGTCTCTCACTCACTGTCTCTGTCTCTCACTCACTGTCTCTGTCTCTCACTCGCAGTCTCTGTCTCTCACTCGCAGTATCTGTCTCTCACTCGCTGTCTCTCACTCACTATCTCTCACTCACTGTCTCTCACTCACTGTCTCTCACTCATTGTCACTGTCTCTCACTCACTGCCTCTGTCTCTCACTCACTGCCTCTGTCTCTCACTCACTGTCTCTGTCTCTCACTCACTGTCTCTGTCTCTCACTCACTGTCTCTCTCTCACTGTCTCTGTCTCCCACTCACTGTCTCTCTCTCACTGTCACTGTCTCTCACTGTCTCTGTCTCACTCGCTGTCTCTGTCTCTCACTCACTGTCTCTGTCTCTCAATCACTGTCTCTCACTCAATGTCTCTCACTCACTGTCTCTCACTCACTGTCTGTCTCTCACTCACTGTCTCTGTCTCTCACTCACTGTCTCCGTCTCTCACTCACTGTCTCTCACTCACTGTCTCTCACTCACTGCCTCTGTCTCTCACTGACTGTCTCTGTCTCTCACTCACTGTCTCTCACTCACTGTCTCTGTCTCTCACTCACTGTCTACGTCTCTCACCCACTGTCTCTCACTCACTGTCTCTCACTCACTGTCTCTGTCTCTCACTCACTGTCTCTGTCTCTCACTCGCTGTC
The DNA here is from genome assembly GCF_047496885.1 of Scyliorhinus torazame. Taxonomy (NCBI): domain Eukaryota; kingdom Metazoa; phylum Chordata; class Chondrichthyes; order Carcharhiniformes; family Scyliorhinidae; genus Scyliorhinus; species Scyliorhinus torazame. The sequence continues at coordinate 85,531,367 of NC_092710.1, read as the reverse complement.
TCTGTCTCTCACTCGCTGTCTCTCACTCACTGTCTCTCACTCACTAACTCTGTCTCTCACTCACTGTCTCTGTCTCTCACTCACTGTCTCTGACTCACTGTCTCTGTCTCTCACTCACTGTCTCTGTCTCTCACTCACTGTCTCTGTCTCTCACTCACTGTCTCTCACTCGCTGTCTCTCTCTCACTGTCTCTGTCTCTCATTCACTGTCTCTCTCTCACTGTCACTGTCTCTCACTCACTGTCTCTCCCTGTCTCTGTCTCTCACTCACTGTCTCCGTCTCTCACTCACTGTCTCTCACTCACTGTCTCTCACTCACTGTCTCTCACTGACTGTCTCTCACTCACTGTCTCTCACTCACTGTCTCTGTCTCTCACTCGCAGTCTCTCACTCACTGTCTCTCACTCACTGTCTCTGTCTCTCACTCACTGTCTCTGTCTCTCACTCACTGTCTGTCACTCACTGTCTCTCACTCACTGTCTCTGTCTCTGACTCACTGTCTCTGTCTCTCACTCACTGTCTCTGTCTCTCACTCACTGTCTCTCTCACTCACTGTCTCTCTCTCTCACTCTCACTGTCTCTCACTCACTGTCTCTCACTGTCTCTGTCTCTCACTCACTGTCTCTAACTCACTGTCTCTGTCTCTCACTCACTGTCTCTGTCTCTCACTCACTGTCTCTGTCTCTCACTCGCTGTTTCTCACTCACTGTCTCTCACTCACTGTCTCTCACTCACTGTCTCTCACTCACTGTCTCTCACTCACTGTCTCTGTCTCTCACTCACTGTCTCTGTCTCTCACTCACTGTCTCTCACTCACTGTCTCTCACTCACTGTCTCTCACTCACTGTCTCTCACTCACTGTCTCTCACTCACTGTCTCTGTCTCTCACTCACTGTCTCTCACTCGCTGTTTCTCACTCACTGACTCTCACTCACTGTCTCTCACTCACTGTCTCTCACTCACTGTCTCTGTCTCTCACTCACTGTCTCTGTCTCTCACTCACTGTCTCTGTCTCTCACTCACTGTCTCTGTCTCTCACTCACTGTCTCTGTCTCTCACTCACTGTCTCTGTCTCTCACTCATTGTCTCTGTCTCTCACTCACTGTCTCTCACTCACGGTCTGTCTCTCACTCGCTGTCTCTGTCTCTCACTCACTGTCTCTGTCTCTCACTCACTGTCTCTCACTCACTGTCTCTCTCTCACTGTCTCTGTCTCTCACTCACTGTCTCTCACTGTCTCTGTCTCTCACTCACTGTCTCCGTCTCTCACTCACTGTCTCTCACTCACTGTCCCTGTCTCTCTCACTGTCTCTGTCTCTCACTCACTGTCTCTCACTGTCTCTGTCTCTCATTCACTGTCTCCGTCTCTCTCTCACTTTCTCTCACTCACTGTCTCTGTCTCTCACTCACTGTCTCTCACTCACTGTCTCTGTCTCTCACTCACTGTCTCCGTCTCTCACTCACTGTCTCTCACTCGCTGTCTCTGTCTCTCACTCGCTGTCTCTGTCTCTCACTCGCTGTCTCTGTCTCTCACTCACTGTCTCTGTCTCGCACTCACTGTCTCTCACTCACTGTTTCTCACTCACTGTCTCTCACTCACTGTCTCTCACTCACTGTCTCTCACTCACTGTCTCTCACTCACTGTCTCTCACTCACTATCTCTCACTCACTGTCACTGTCTCTCACTCACTGTCTCTCACTCACTGTCTCTGTCTCTTACTCACTGTCTCTGTCTCTCACTCACTGTCTCTCACTCACTGTCTCTCACTCACTGTCTCTGTCTCTCACTCACTGCCTCTGTCTCTCACTCACTGTCTCTGTCTCTCACTCACTGTCTCTCACTCACTGTCTCTGTCTCTCACTCACTGTCTCTGTCTCTCACTCACTGTCTCTATCTCTCACTCACTGTCTCCGTCTCTCACTCACTGTCTCTCACTCACTGTCTCTGTCTCTCACTCACTGCCTCTGTCTCTCACTCACTGTCTCTGTCTCTCACTCACTGTCTCTGTCTCTCACCCACTGTCTCTCACTCACTGTCTCTGTCTCTCACTCACTGTCTCTGTCTCTCACTCACTGTCTCTATCTCTCACTCACTGTCTCCGTCTCTCACTCACTGTCTCTCACTCACTGTCTCTGTCTCTCACTCACTGCCTCTGCCTCTCACTCGCTGTCTCTGTCTCTCACTCACTGCCTCTGTCTCTCACTCACTGTCTCTGTCTCTCACTCACTGTCTCTCACTCACTGTCTCTGTCTCTCACTCACTGTCTCTGTCTCTCACTCACTGTCTCTATCTCTCACTCACTGTCTCCGTCTCTCACTCACTGTCTCTCACTCACTGTCTCTGTCTCTCACTCACTGCCTCTGCCTCTCACTCGCTGTCTCTGTCTCTCACTCACTGTCTCTCACTCACTGTCTCTGTCTCTCACTCGCTGTCTTCGTCCCTCACTCACTGTCTCTCACTCACTGTCTCTCACTCTCTGTCTCTCACTGACTGTCTCTGTCTCTCACTCACTGTCTCTCACTCACTGTCTCTGTCTCTCACTCACTGTCTCTGTCTCTCACTCACTGTCTTTCACTCACTGTCACTCACTCACTGCCTCTGTCTCTCACTGGCCGTCTCTGTCTCTCACTCACTGTCTCTCACTCACTGTCTCTGTCTCTCACTCACTGTCTCCGTCTCTCACTCACTGTCTCATTCACTCTCTCTCACTCACTGTCTCTGTCTCTCACTCACTGTCTCTGTCTCTCAATCACTGTCTCTGTCTCTCACTCGCTGTCTCTCACTCACTGTCTCTCACTCACTGTCTCTGTCTCTCACTCACTGTCTCTGTCTCTCACTCACTGTCTCTGTCTCTCACTCTCTGTCTCTCACTCACTGTCTCTGTCTCTCACTCACTGTCTCTGTCTCTCACTCACTGTCTCTCACTCACTGTCTCTCTCTCACTGTCTCTCACTCACTGTCTCTCACTCACTGTCTCTCACTCACTGTCTCTGTCTCTCACTCACTGTCTCTCTCTCACTGTCACTGTCTCTGTCTCTCACTCACTGTCTCTGTCTCTCACTCACTGTCCCTCACTCACTGTCTCTGACTCACTGTCCTAGTCTCTCACTCACTGTCTCTGTCTCTCACTCACTGTCTCTGTCTCTCACTCACTGTCTCTGTCTCTCACTCACTGTCTCTATCTCTCACTCACTGTCTCTCACTCACTGTCTCTGTCTCTCACTCACTGTCTTTGTCCCTCACTCACTGTCTCTCACTCACTGTCTCTCACTCACTGTATCTCACTCACTGTCTCTGTCTCTCACTCACTGTCTCTGTCTCTCACTCACTGTCTCTGTCTCTCACTCGCAGTCTCTGTCTCTCACTCGCTGTCTCTCACTCACTGTCTCTGTCTCTCACTCACTGTCTCTGTCTCTCACTCACAGTCTTTCACTCACTGTCACTCACTCACTGCCTCTGTCTCTCACTGACCGTCTCTGTCTCTCACTCACTGTCTCTCACTCACTGTCTCTGTCTCTCACTCACTGTCTCCGTCTCTCACTGACTGTCTCTCATTCACTCTCTCTCACTCACTGTCTCTGTCTCTCACTCACTGTCTCTGTCTCTCAATCACTGTCTCTGTCTCTCACTCGCTGTCTCTCACTCACTGTCTCTCACTCACTGTCTCTCACTCACTGTCTCTGTCTCTCACTCACTGTCTCTGTCTCTCACTCACTGTCTCTGACACACTGTCTCTGTCTCTCACTCACTGTCTCTGTCTCTCACTCACTGTCTCTGTCTCTCACTCACTGTCTCTCACTCACTGTCTCTCTCTCACTGTCTCTCACTCACTGTCTCTCACTCACTGTCTCTGTCTCTCACTCACTGTCTCTCTCTCACTGTCACTGTCTCTGTCTCTCACTCACTGTCTCTGTCTCTCACTCACTGTCCCTCACTCACTGTCTCTGTCTCTCACTCACTGTCTCTGTCTCTCACTCACTGTCTCTCACTCACTGTCTCTCTCTCACTGTCTCTGTCTCTCACTCGCTGTCTCTCACTCACTGTCTCTCGCTCACTGTCTCTCACTCACTGTCTCTGTCTCTCACTCGCAGTCTCTCACTCACTGTCTCTCACTCACTGTCTCTGTCTCTCACTCACTGTCTCTGTCTCTCACTCACTGTCTCTGTCTCTCACTCACTGTCTCTCACTCACTGTCTCTCACTCCCTGTCTCTGTCTCTGACTCACTGTCTCACACTCACTGCCTCTGTCTCTCACTCACTGTCTCTCTCACTCACTGTCTCTCTCTCTCACTCTCACTGTCAATCACTCACTGTCTCTCACTGTCTCTGTCTCTCACTCACTGTCTCTCACTCACTGTCTCTCACTCACTGTCTCTGTCTCTCACTCACTGTCTCTGTCTCTCACTCACTGTCTCTGTCTCTCACTCACTGTCTCTGTCTCTCACTCACTTTCTCTGTCTCTCACTCACTTTCTCTGTCTCTCACTCGCTGTTTCTCACTCACTGTCTCTCACTCACTGTCTCTCACTCACTGTCTCTCACTCACTGTCTCTCACTCACTGTCTCTCACTCACTGTCTCTCACTCACTGTCTCTCACTCACTGTCTCTGTCTCTCACTCACTGTCTCTCACTCACTGTCTCTCACTCACTGTCTCTCACTCACTGTCTCTCACTCACTGTCTCTCACTCACTGTCTCTCTCTCACTGTCACTGTCTCTCACTCACTGTCTCTCCCTGTCTCTGTCTCTCACTCACTGTCTCCGTCTCTCACTCACTGTCTCTCACTCACTGTCTGTCTCTCACTCGCTGTCTCTCTCTCTCACTCAATGTCTCTGTCTCTCACTCACTGTCTCTCACTCACTGTCTCTCACTCACTGTCTCTCACTCACTGTCTCTGTCTCTCACTCACTGCCTCTGCCTCTCACTCGCTGTCTCTGTCTCTCACTCACTGTCTCTGTCTCTCACTCACTGTCTCTGTCTCTCACTCACTGTCTCTCACTCACTGTCTCTGTCTCTCACTCGCTTGCTTCGTCCCTCACTAACTGTCTCTCACTCACTGTCTCTCACTCACTGTCTCTCACTCACTGTCTCTGTCTCTCACTCACTGTCTCTGTCTCTCACTCGCAGTCTCTGTCTCTCACTCGCAGTATCTGTCTCTCACTCGCTGTCTCTCACTCACTATCTCTCACTCACTGTCTCTCACTCACTGTCTCTCACTCATTGTCACTGTCTCTCACTCACTGCCTCTGTCTCTCACTCACTGCCTCTGTCTCTCACTCACTGTCTCTGTCTCTCACTCACTGTCTCTGTCTCTCACTCACTGTCTCTGTCTCTCACTCACTGTCTCTCTCTCACTGTCTCTGTCTCCCACTCACTGTCTCTCTCTCACTGTCACTGTCTCTCACTGTCTCTGTCTCACTCGCTGTCTCTGTCTCTCACTCACTGTCTCTGTCTCTCAATCACTGTCTCTCACTCAATGTCTCTCACTCACTGTCTCTCACTCACTGTCTGTCTCTCACTCACTGTCTCTGTCTCTCACTCACTGTCTCCGTCTCTCACTCACTGTCTCTCACTCACTGTCTCTCACTCACTGCCTCTGTCTCTCACTGACTGTCTCTGTCTCTCACTCACTGTCTCTCACTCACTGTCTCTGTCTCTCACTCACTGTCTACGTCTCTCACCCACTGTCTCTCACTCACTGTCTCTCACTCACTGTCTCTGTCTCTCACTCACTGTCTCTGTCTCTCACTCGCTGTCTCTGTCTCTCACTCGCTGTCTCTCACTCACTGTCTCTCACTCACTAACTCTGTCTCTCACTCACTGTCTCTGTCTCTCACTCACTGTCTCTGACTCACTGTCTCTGTCTCTCACTCACTGTCTCTGTCTCTCACTCACTGTCTCTGTCTCTCACTCACTGTCTCTCACTCGCTGTCTCTCTCTCACTGTCTCTGTCTCTCATTCACTGTCTCTCTCTCACTGTCACTGTCTCTCACTCACTGTCTCTCCCTGTCTCTGTCTCTCACTCACTGTCTCCGTCTCTCACTCACTGTCTCTCACTCACTGTCTCTCACTCACTGTCTCTCACTGACTGTCTCTCACTCACTGTCTCTCACTCACTGTCTCTGTCTCTCACTCGCAGTCTCTCACTCACTGTCTCTCACTCACTGTCTCTGTCTCTCACTCACTGTCTCTGTCTCTCACTCACTGTCTGTCACTCACTGTCTCTCACTCACTGTCTCTGTCTCTGACTCACTGTCTCTGTCTCTCACTCACTGTCTCTGTCTCTCACTCACTGTCTCTCTCACTCACTGTCTCTCTCTCTCACTCTCACTGTCTCTCACTCACTGTCTCTCACTGTCTCTGTCTCTCACTCACTGTCTCTCACTCACTGTCTCTAACTCACTGTCTCTAACTCACTGTCTCTGTCTCTCACTCACTGTCTCTGTCTCTCACTCACTGTCTCTGTCTCTCACTCGCTGTTTCTCACTCACTGTCTCTCACTCACTGTCTCTCACTCACTGTCTCTCACTCACTGTCTCTCACTCACTGTCTCTCACTCACTGTCTCTCACTCACTGTCTCTCACTCACTGTCTCTCACTCACTGTCTCTCACTCACTGTCTCTCACTCACTGTCTCTCACTCACTGTCTCTGTCTCTCACTCACTGTCTCTCACTCGCTGTTTCTCACTCACTGACTCTCTCTCACTGTCTCTCACTCACTGTCTCTCACTCACTGTCTCTGTCTCTCACTCACTGTCTCTGTCTCTCACTCACTGTCTCTGTCTCTCATTCACTGTCTCTGTCTCTCACTCATTGTCTCTGTCTCTCACTCACTGTCTCTCACTCACGGTCTGTCTCTCACTCGCTGTCTCTGTCTCTCACTCACTGTCTCTGTCTCTCACTCACTGTCTCTCACTTACTGTCTCTCTCTCACTGTCTCTGTCTCTCACTCACTGTCTCTCACTGTCTCTGTCTCTCACTCACTGTCTCCGTCTCTCACTCACTGTCTCTCACTCACTGTCCCTGTCTCTCTCACTGTCTCTGTCTCTCACTCACTGTCTCTCACTGTCTCTGTCTCTCATTCACTGTCTCCGTCTCTCACTCACTGTCTCTCACTCACTGTCTCTGTCTCTCACTCACTGTCTCTCACTCACTGTCTCTGTCTCTCACTCACTGTCTCCGTCTCTCACTCACTGTCTCTCACTCGCTGTCTCTGTCTCTCACTCGCTGTCTCTGTCTCTCACTCGCTGTCTCTGTCTCTCACTCACTGTCTCTGTCTCGCACTCACTGTCTCTCACTCACTGTTTCTCACTCACTGTCTCTCACTCACTGTCTCTCACTCACTGTCTCTCACTCACTGTCTCTCACTCACTGTCTCTCACTCACTGTCTCTCACTCACTGTCACTGTCTCTCACTCACTGTCTCTGTCTCTTACTCACTGTCTCTGTCTCTCACTCACTGTCTCTCACTCACTGTCTCTCACTCACTGTCTCTGTCTCTCACTCACTGCCTCTGTCTCTCACTCACTGTCTCTGTCTCTCACTCACTGTCTCTCACTCACTGTCTCTGTCTCTCACTCACTGTCTCTGTCTCTCACTCACTGTCTCTATCTCTCACTCACTGTCTCCGTCTCTCACTCACTGTCTCTCACTCACTGTCTCTGTCTCTCACTCACTGCCTCTGTCTCTCACTCACTGTCTCTGTCTCTCACTCACTGTCTCTGTCTCTCACCCACTGTCTCTCACTCACTGTCTCTGTCTCTCACTCACTGTCTCTGTCTCTCACTCACTGTCTCTATCTCTCACTCACTGTCTCCGTCTCTCACTCACTGTCTCTCACTCACTGTCTCTGTCTCTCACTCACTGCCTCTGCCTCTCACTCGCTGTCTCTGTCTCTCACTCACTGCCTCTGTCTCTCACTCACTGTCTCTGTCTCTCACTCACTGTCTCTCACTCACTGTCTCTCACTCACTGTCTCTCACTCACTGTCTCTCACTCACTGTCTCTGTCTCTCACTCACTGTCTCTGTCTCTCACTCACTGTCTCTCACTCACTGTCTCTCACTCACTGTCTCTCACTCACTGTCTCTGTCTCTCACTCACTGTCTCTGTCTCTCACTCACTGGCTCTGTCTCTGACTCACTGTCTCTGACTCACTGTCTCTGTCTCTCACTCACTGTCTCTGTCTCTCACTCACTGTCTCTGTCTCTCACTCACTGTCTCTGTCTCTCACTCACTGTCTCTGTCTCTCACTCACTGTCTCTATCTCTCACTCACTGTCTCCGTCTCTCACTCACTGTCTCTCACTCACTGTCTCTGTCTCTCACTCACTGCCTCTGCCTCTCACTCGCTGTCTCTGTCTCTCACTGTCTCTGTCTCTCACTCACTGTCTCTGTCTCTCACTCACTGTCTCTCACTGACTGTCTCTGTCTCTCACTCACTGTCTCTCACTCACTGTCTCTGTCTCTCACTCACTGTCTCTGTCTCTCACTCACTGTCTTTCACTCACTGTCACTCTCTCACTGCCTCTGTCTCTCACTGGCCGTCTCTGTCTCTCACTCACTGTCTCTCACTCACTGTCTCTGTCTCTCACTCACTGTCTCCGTCTCTCACTCACTGTCTCTCATTCACTCTCTCTCACTCACTGTCTCTGTCTCTCACTCACTGTCTCTGTCTCTCAATCACTGTCTCTGTCTCTCACTCGCTGTCTCTCACTCACTGTTTCTCACTCACTGTCTCTCACTCACTGTCTCTGTCTCTCACTCACTGTCTCTGTCTCTCACTCACTGTCTCTGTCTCTCACTCTCTGTCTCTCACTCACTGTCTCTGTCTCTCACTCACTGTCTCTGTCTCTCACTCACTGTCTCTCACTCACTGTCTCTCTCTCACTGTCTCTCACTCACTGTCTCTCACTCACTGTCTCTCACTCACTGTCTCTGTCTCTCACTCACTGTCTCTCTCTCACTGTCACTGTCTCTGTCTCTCACTCACTGTCTCTGTCTCTCACTCACTGTCCCTCACTCACTGTCTCTGACTCACTGTCCTAGTCTCTCACTCACTGTCTCTGTCTCTCACTCACTGTCTCTGTCTCTCACTCACTGTCTCTGTCTCTCACTCACTGTCTCTATCTCTCACTCACTGTCTCTCACTCACTGTCTCTGTCTCTCACTCACTGTCTTTGTCCCTCACTCACTGTCTCTCACTCACTGTCTCTCACTCACTGTATCTCACTCACTGTCTCTGTCTCTCACTCACTGTCTCTGTCTCTCACTCGCAGTCTCTGTCTCTCACTCGCTGTCTCTCACTCACTGTCTCTGTCTCTCACTCACTGTCTCTGTCTCTCACTCACAGTCTTTCACTCACTGTCACTCACTCACTGCCTCTGTCTCTCACTGACCGTCTCTGTCTCTCACTCACTGTCTCTCACTCACTGTCTCTGTCTCTCACTCACTGTCTCCGTCTCTCACTGACTGTCTCTCATTCACTCTCTCTCACTCACTGTCTCTGTCTCTCACTCACTGTCTCTGTCTCTCAATCACTGTCTCTGTCTCTCACTCGCTGTCTCTCACTCACTGTCTCTCACTCACTGTCTCTCACTCACTGTCTCTGTCTCTCACTCACTGTCTCTGTCTCTCACTCACTGTCTCTGACACACTGTCTCTGTCTCTCACTCACTGTCTCTGTCTCTCACTCACTGTCTCTGTCTCTCACTCACTGTCTCTCACTCACTGTCTCTCTCTCACTGTCTCTCTCTCACTGTCTCTCACTCACTGTCTCTCACTCACTGTCTCTGTCTCTCACTCACTGTCTCTCTCTCACTGTCACTGTCTCTGTCTCTCACTCACTGTCTCTGTCTCTCACTCACTGTCCCTCACTCACTGTCTCTGACTCACTGTCCTAGTCTCTCACTCACTGTCTCTGTCTCTCACTCACTGTCTCTGTCTCTCACTCACTGTCTCTGTCTCTCACTCACTGTCTCTCACTGTCTCTGTCTCTCACTCACTGTCTCCGTCTCTCACTCACTGTCTCTCACTCACTGTCTCTGCCCCTCACTCACTGTCTCTGTCTCTCACTCGCTGTCTATCACTCACTGTCTCTCACTCACTGTCTCTGTCTCTGACTCACTGTCTCTGTCTCTCACTCACTGTCTGTCTCTCACTCACTGTCTCTGTCTCTCACTCGCTGTTTATCACTCACTGTCTCTGTCTCTCACTCGCTGTCTTCGTCCCTCACTCACTGTCTCTCACTCACTGTCTGTCTCTCACTCACTGTCTCTCACTCACTGTCTCTCACTCACTGTCTCTGTCTCTCACTCACTGTCTCTGTCTCTCACTCACTGTCTCTGTCTCTGACTCACTGTCTCTGACACACTGTCTCTGTCTATCACTCACTGTCTCTGTCTCTCACTCACTGTCTCTGTCTCTCACTCACTGTCTCTCACTCACTGCCTCTGTCTCTCACTGGCCGTCTCTGTCTCTCACTCACTGTCTCTCACTCACTGTCTCTGTCTCTCACTCACTGTCTCCGTCTCTCACTCACTGTCTCTCATTCACTCTCTCTGACTCACTGTCTCTGTCTCTCACTCACTGTCTCTGTCTCTCAATCACTGTCTCTGTCTCTCACTCGCTGTCTCTCACTCACTGTCTCTCACTCACTGTCTCTCACTCACTGTCTCTGTCTCTCACTCACTGTCTCTGTCTCTCACTCACTGTCTCTGTCTCTCACTCTCTGTCTCTCACTCACTGTCTCTGTCTCTCACTCACTGTCTCTGTCTCTCACTCACTGTCTCTCACTCACTGTCTCTCTCTCACTGTCTCTCACTCACTGTCTCTCACTCACTGTCTCTGTCTCTCACTCACTGTCTCTCTCTCACTGTCACTGTCTCTGTCTCTCACTCACTGTCTCTGTCTCTCACTCACTGTCCCTCACTCACTGTCTCTGACTCACTGTCCTAGTCTCTCACTCACTGTCTCTGTCTCTCACTCACTGTCTCTGTCTCTCACTCACTGTCTCTGTCTCTCACTCACTGTCTCTATCTCTCACTCACTGTCTCTCACTCACTGTCTCTGTCTCTCACTCACTGTCTTTGTCCCTCACTCACTGTCTCTCACTCACTGTCTCTCACTCACTGTATCTCACTCACTGTCTCTGTCTCTCACTCACTGTCTCTGTCTCTCACTCGCGGTCTCTGTCTCTCACTCGCTGTCTCTCACTCACTGTCTCTGTCTCTCACTCACTGTCTCTGTCTCTCACTCACAGTCTTTCACTCACTGTCACTCACTCACTGCCTCTGTCTCTCACTGACCGTCTCTGTCTCTCACTCACTGTCTCTCACTCACTGTCTCTGTCTCTCACTCACTGTCTCCGTCTCTCACTGACTGTCTCTCATTCACTCTCTCTCACTCACTGTCTCTGTCTCTCACTCACTGTCTCTGTCTCTCAATCACTGTCTCTGTCTCTCACTCGCTGTCTCTCACTCACTGTCTCTCACTCACTGTCTCTGTCTCTCACTCACTGTCTCTGTCTCTCACTCACTGTCTCTGTCTCTCACTCACTGTCTCTGACTCACTGTCTCTGTCTCTCACTCACTGTCTCTGTCTCTCACTCACTGTCTCTGTCTCTCACTCACTGTCTCTCACTCACTGTCTCTCTCTCACTGTCTCTCACTCACTGTCTCTCACTCACTGTCTCTGTCTCTCACTCACTGTCTCTCTCTCACTGTCACTGTCTCTGTCTCTCACTCACTGTCTCTGTCTCTCACTCACTGTCCCTCACTCAATGTCTCTCACTCACTGTCTCTCACTCACTGTCTGTCTCTCACTCACTGTCTCTGTCTCTCACTCACTGTCTCTCACTCACTGTCTCTCACTCACTGTCTCTCACTCACTGTCTCTCACTCACTGCCTCTGTCTCTCACTGACTGTCTCTGTCTCTCACTCACTGTCTCTCACTCACTGTCTCTGTCTCTCACTCACTGTCTACGTCTCTCACCCACTGTCTCTCACTCACTGTCTCTCACTCACTGTCTCTGTCTCTCACTCACTGTCTCTGTCTCTCACTCGCTGTCTCTGTCTCTCACTCGCTGTCTCTCACTCACTGTCTCTCACTCACTAACTCTGTCTCTCACTCACTGTCTCTGTCTCTCACTCACTGTCTCTGACTCACTGTCTCTGTCTCTCACTCACTGTCTCTGTCTCTCACTCACTGTCTCTGTCTCTCACTCACTGTCTCTCACTCGCTGTCTCTCTCTCACTGTCTCTGTCTCTCATTCACTGTCTCTCTCTCACTGTCACTGTCTCTCACTCACTGTCTCTCCCTGTCTCTGTCTCTCACTCACTGTCTCCGTCTCTCACTCACTGTCTCTCACTCACTGTCTCTCACTCACTGTCTCTCACTGACTGTCTCTCACTCACTGTCTCTCACTCACTGTCTCTGTCTCTCACTCGCAGTCTCTCACTCACTGTCTCTCACTCACTGTCTCTGTCTCTCACTCACTGTCTCTGTCTCTCACTCACTGTCTGTCACTCACTGTCTCTCACTCACTGTCTCTGTCTCTGACTCACTGTCTCTGTCTCTCACTCACTGTCTCTGGCTCTCACTCACTGTCTCTCTCACTCACTGTCTCTCTCTCTCACTCTCACTGTCTCTCACTCACTGTCTCTCACTGTCTCTGTCTCTCACTCACTGTCTCTAACTCACTGTCTCTGTCTCTCACTCACTGTCTCTGTCTCTCACTCACTGTCTCTGTCTCTCACTCGCTGTCTCTCACTCACTGTCTCTCACTCACTGTCTCTCACTCACTGTCTCTCACTCACTGTCTCTCACTCACTGTCTCTCACTCACTGTCTCTGTCTCTCACTCACTGTCTCTGTCTCTCACTCACTGTCTCTGTCTCTCACTCACTGTCTCTCACTCACTGTCTCTCACTCACTGTCTCTCACTCACTGTCTCTCACTCACTGTCTCTCACTCACTGTCTCTCACTCACTGTCTCTCACTCACTGTCTCTCACTCACTGTCTCTCACTCACTGTCTCTGTCTCTCACTCACTGTCTCTGTCTCTCACTCACTGTCTCTGTCTCTCACTCACAGTCTTTCACTCACTGTCACTCACTCACTGCCTCTGTCTCTCACTGACCGTCTCTGTCTCTCACTCACTGTCTCTCACTCACTGTCTCTGTCTCTCACTCACTGTCTCCGTCTCTCACTGAATGTCTCTCATTCACTGTCACTGTCTCTGTCTCTCACTCACTGTCTCTGTCTCTCACTCACTGTCCCTCACTCAATGTCTCTCACTCACTGTCTCTCACTCACTGTCTGTCTCTCACTCACTGTCTCTGTCTCTCACTCACTGTCTCCGTCTCTCACTCACTGTCTCTCACTCACTGTCTCTCACTCACTGCCTCTGTCTCTCACTGACTGTCTCTGTCTCTCACTCACTGTCTCTCACTCACTGTCTCTGTCTCTCACTCACTGTCTACGTCTCTCACCCACTGTCTCTCACTCACTGTCTCTCACTCACTGTCTCTGTCTCTCACTCACTGTCTCTGTCTCTCACTCGCTGTCTCTGTCTCTCACTCGCTGTCTCTCATTCACTGTCTCTCACTCACTAACTCTGTCTCTCACTCACTGTCTCTGTCTCTCACTCACTGTCTCTGACTCACTGTCTCTGTCTCTCACTCACTGTCTCTGTCTCTCACTCACTGTCTCTGTCTCTCACTCACTGTCTCTCACTCGCTGTCTCTCTCTCACTGTCTCTGTCTCTCATTCACTGTCTCTCTCTCACTGTCACTGTCTCTCACTCACTGTCTCTCCCTGTCTCTGTCTCTCACTCACTGTCTCCGTCTCTCACTCACTGTCTCTCACTCACTGTCTCTCACTCACTGTCTCTCACTGACTGTCTCTCACTCACTGTCTCTCACTCACTGTCTCTGTCTCTCACTCGCAGTCTCTCACTCACTGTCTCTCACTCACTGTCTCTGTCTCTCACTCACTGTCTCTGTCTCTCACTCACTGTCTGTCACTCACTGTCTCTCACTCACTGTCTCTGTCTCTGACTCACTGTCTCTGTCTCTCACTCACTGTCTCTGTCTCTCACTCACTGTCTCTCTCACTCACTGTCTCTCTCTCTCACTCTCACTGTCTCTCACTGTCTCTGTCTCTCACTCACTGTCTCTCACTCACTGTCTCTAACTCACTGTCTCTGTCTCTCACTCACTGTCTCTGTCTCTCACTCACTGTCTCTGTCTCTCACTCGCTGTCTCTCACTCAGTCTCTCACTCACTGTCTCTCACTCACTGTCTCTCACTCACTGTCTCTCACTCACTGTCTCTCACTCACTGTCTCTGTCTCTCACTCACTGTCTCTGTCTCTCACTCACTGTCTCTGTCTCTCACTCACTGTCTCTCACTCACTGTCTCTCACTCACTGTCTCTCACTCACTGTCTCTCACTCACTGTCTCTCACTCACTGTCTCTCACTCGCTGTTTCTCACTCACTGACTCTCACTCACTGTCTCTCACTCACTGTCTCTCACTCACTGTCTCTGTCTCTCACTCACTGTCTCTGTCTCTCACTCACTGTCTCTGTCTCTCACTCACTGTCTCTGTCTCTCACTCATTGTCTCTGTCTCTCACTCACTGTCTCTCACTCACGGTCTGTCTCTCACTCGCTGTCTCTGTCTCTCACTCACTGTCTCTGTCTCTCACTCACTGTCTCTCACTCACTGTCTCTCTCTCACTGTCTCTGTCTCTCACTCACTGTCTCTCACTGTCTCTGTCTCTCACTCACTGTCTCCGTCTCTCACTCACTGTCTCTCACTCACTGTCCCTGTCTCTCTCACTATCTCTGTCTCTCACTCACTGTCTCTCACTGTCTCTGTCTCTCATTCACTGTCTCCGTCTCTCACTCACTGTCTCTCACTCACTGTCTCTGTCTCTCACTCACTGTCTCTCACTCACTGTCTCTGTCTCTCACTCACTGTCTCCGTCTCTCACTCACTGTCTCTCACTCGCTGTCTCTGTCTCTCACTCGCTGTCTCTGTCTCTCACTCGCTGTCTCTGTCTCTCACTCACTGTCTCTGTCTCGCACTCACTGTCTCTCACTCACTGTTTCTCACTCACTGTCTCTCACTCACTGTCTCTCACTCACTGTCTCTCACTCACTGTCTCTCACTCACTGTCTCTCACTCACTATCTCTCACTCACTGTCACTGTCTCTCACTCACTGTCTCTCACTCACTGTCTCTGTCTCTTACTCACTGTCTCTGTCTCTCACTCACTGTCTCTCACTCACTGTCTCTCACTCACTGTCTCTGTCTCTCACTCACTGCCTCTGTCTCTCACTCACTGTCTCTGTCTCTCACTCACTGTCTCTGTCTCTCACTCACTGTCTCTCACTCACTGTCTCTGTCTCTCACTCACTGTCTCTGTCTCTCACTCACTGTCGCTGTCTCTCACTCACTGTCTCTCACTCACTGTCTCTGTCTCTCACTCGCTGTCTATCACTCACTGTCTCTCACTCACTGTCTCTGTCTCTGACTCACTGTCTCTGTCTCTCACTCACTGTCTCTGTCTCTCACTCACTGTCTCTGTCTCTCACTCGCTGTTTATCACTCACTGTCTCTGTCTCTCACTCGCTGTCTTCGTCCCTCACTCACTGTCTCTCACTCACTGTCTGTCTCTCACTCACTGTCTCTCACTCACTGTCTCTCACTCACTGTCTCTGTCTCTCACTCACTGTCTCTGTCTCTCACTCACTGTCTTTCACTCACTGTCACTCACTCACTGCCTCTGTCTCTCACTGGCCGTCTCTGTCTCTCACTCACTGTCTCTCACTCACTGTCTCTGTCTCTCACTCACTGTCTCTCTCTCACTGTCTCTCTCTCACTGTCTCTCTCTCACTGTCTCTCTCTCACTGTCTCTCTCTCACTGTCTCTGTCTCTCACTCACTGTCTCTCTCTCACTGGCCGCGAGATTTGCTAGTGTCACACGGGAGGGTTTAAACTAGTATGGCAGGGGGGTGGGCACGGGAGCAATAGGTCAGAAGGTGAGAGCGTTGAGGGAGAACTAGGGAATAGGGACAGTGTGGCTCTGAGGCAGAGCAGACGGGGAGAAGTTGCTGAACACAGCGGGGCTGGTGGCCTGAAGTGCATATGTTTTAATGCAAGGAGCATTACGGGTAAGGCAGATGAACTTAGAGCTTGGATTACTACTTGGAACTATGATGTTGTTGCCATTACAGAGACCTGGTTGAGGGAAGGGCAGGATTGGCAGCTAAACGTTCCAGGATTTAGATGTTTCAGGCGGGATAGAGGGGGATGTAAAAGGGGAGGCGGAGTTGCGTTACTTGTTCAGGAGAGTATCACAGCTATACAGCGAGAGGACACCTCAGAGGGCAGTGAGGCTATATGGGTAGAGATCAGGAACAAGAAGGGTGCAGTCACAATGTTGGGGGTATACTACAGGCCTCCCAACAGCCAGCGGGAGATAGAGGAGCAGATAGGTAGACAGATTTTGGAAAAGAGTAAAAACAACAGGGTTGTGGTGATGGGAGACTTCAACTTCCCCAATATTGACTGGGACTCACTTAGTGCCAGGGGCTTAGACGGGGCAGAGTTTGTAAGGAGCATCCAGGAGGGCTTCTTAAAACAATATGTAAACAGTCCAACTAGGGAAGGGGCGGTACTGGACCTGGTATTGGGGAATGAGCCCGGCCAGGTGGTAGATGTTTCAGTAGGGGAGCATTTCGGTAACAGTGACCACAATTCAGTAAGTTTTAAAGTACTGGTGGACAAGGATAAGAGTGGTCCGAGGATGAATGTGCTAAATTGGGGGAAGGCTAATTATAACAATATTAGGCGGGACCTGAAGAACATAGATTGGGGGCGGATGTTTGAGGGCAAATCAACATCTGACATGTGGGAGGCTTTCAAGTGTCAGTTGAAAGGAATACAGGACAGGCATGTTCCTGTGAGGAAGAAAGATAAATACGGCAATTTTCGGGAACCTTGGATGACGAATGATATTGTAGGCCTCGTCAAAAAGAAAAAGGAGGCATTTGTCAGGGCTAAAAGGCTGGGAACAGACGAAGCCTGTGTGGCATATAAGGAAAGTAGGAAGGAACTTAAGCAAGGAGTCAGGAGGGCTAGAAGGGGTCATGAAAAGTCATTGGCAAATAGGGTTAAGGAAAATCCCAAGGCTTTTTACACTTACATAAAAAGCAAGAGGGTAGCCAGGGAAAGGGTTGGCCCACTGAAGGATAGGCAAGGGAATCTATGTGTGGAGCCAGAGGAAATGGGCGAGGTACTAAATGAATACTTTGCATCAGTATTCACCAAAGAGAAGGAATTGGTAGATGTTGAGTCTGGAGAAGGGGGTGTAGATAGCCTGGGTCACATTGTGATCCAAAAAGACGAGGTGTTGGGTGTCTTAAAAAATATTAAGGTAGATAAGTCCCCAGGGCCGGATGGGATCTACCCCAGAATACTGAAGGAGGCTGGAGAGGAAATTGCTGAGGCCTTGACAGAAATCTTTGGATCCTCGCTGTCTTCAGGGGATGTCCCGGAGGACTGGAGAATAGCCAATGTTGTTCCTCTGTTTAAGAAGGGTGGCAGGGATAATCCCGGGAACTACAGGCCGGTGAGCCTTACTTCAGTGGTAGGGAAATTACTGGAGAGAATTCTTCGAGACAGGATCTACTCCCATTTGGAAGCAAATGGACGTATTAGTGAGAGGCAGCACGGTTTTGTGAAGGGGAGGTCGTGTCTCACTAACTTGATAGAGTTTTTCGAGGAGGTCACTAAGATGATTGATGCAGGTAGGGCAGTAGATGTTGTCTATATGGACTTCAGTAAGGCCTTTGACAAGGTCCCTCATGGTAGACTAGTACAAAAGGTGAAGTCACACGGGATCAGGGGTGAACTGGCAAGGTGGATACAGAACTGGCTAGGCCATAGAAGGCAGAGGGTAGCAATGGAGGGATGCTTTTCTAATTGGAGGGCTGTGACCAGTGGTGTTCCACAGGGATCAGTGCTGGGACCTTTGCTCTTTGTAGTATATATAAATGATTTGGAGGAAAATGTAACTGGTCTGATTAGTAAGTTTGCAGACGACACAAAGGTTGGTGGAATTGCGGATAGCGATGAGGACTGTCTGAGGATACAGCAGGATTTAGATTGTCTGGAGACTTGGGCGGAGATATGGCAGATGGAGTTTAACCTGGACAAATGTGAGGTAATGCATTTTGGAAGGGCTAATGCAGGTAGGGAATATACGGTGAATGGTAGAACCCTCAAGAGTATTGAAAGTCAAAGAGATCTAGGAGTACAGGTCCACAGATCACTGAAAGGGGCTACACAGGTGGAGAAGGTAGTCAAGAAGGCATACGGCATGCTTGCCTTCATTGGCCGGGGCATTGAGTATAAGAATTGGCAAGTCATGTTGCAGCTGTATAGAACCTTAGTTAGGCCACACTTGGAGTATAGTGTTCAATTCTGGTCGCCACACTACCAGAAGGATGTGGAGGCTTTAGAGAGGGTGCAGAAGAGATTTACCAGAATGTTGCCTGGTATGGAGGGCATAAGCTATGAGGAGCGATTGAATAAACTCGGTTTGTTCTCACTGGAACGAAGGAGGTTGAGGGGCGACCTGATAGAGGTATACAAAATTATGAAGGGCATAGACAGAGTGGATAGTCAGAGGCTTTTCCCCAGGGTAGAGGGGTCAATTACTAGGGGGCATAGGTTTAAGGTGAGAGGGGCAAAGTTTAGAGTAGATGTACGAGGCAAGTTTTTTACGCAGAGGGTAGTGGGTGCCTGGAACTCACTACCGGAGGAGGTAGTGGAGGCAGGGACGATAGGGACATTTAAGGGGCATCTTGACAAATATATGAATAGGATGGGAATAGAAGGATACGGACCCAGGAAGTGTAGAAGATTGTAGTTTAGTCGGGCAGTATGGTCGGCACAGGCTTGGAGGGCCGAAGGGCCTGTTCCTGTGCTGTACATTTCTTTGTTCTTTGTTCTTTGTTCTTTGTCTCTGTCTCTCACTCACTGTCTCTCACTCACTGACTTTGTCTCTCACTCACTGTCTCTCACTCACTGTCTCTGTCTCTCACTCACTGTCTCTGTCTCTCACTCACTGTCTCTCACTCACTGTCTCTGTCTCTCACTCACTGTCTCTGTCTCTCACTCACTGTCTCTCACTGTCTCTGTCTCTCACTCACTGTCTCTCACTCACTGTCTCTGTCTCTCTCACTGTCTCTGTCTCTCACTCACTGTCTCTCACTGTCTCTGTCTCTCATTCACTGTCTCTGTCTCTCACTCACTGTCTCTCACTCACTGTCTCTCACTCACTGTCTCTCACTCACTGTCTCTCACTCACTGTCTCTCACTCACTGTCTCAGTCTCTCACTCACTGTCTCTGTCTCTCACTCACTGTCTCTGTCTCTCACTCACTGTCTCCGTCTCTCACTCACTGTCTCTGTCTCTCACTCGCTGTCTCTGTCTCTCACTCGCTGTCTCTGTCTCTCACTCGCTGTCTCTGTCTCTCACTCGCTGTCTCTGTCTCGCACTCACTGTCTCTCACTCACTGTCTCTGTCTCTCACTCGCTGTCTCCGTCTCTCACTCGCTGTCTCACACTCACTGTCTCTCACTCACTGTCTCTCACTCACTGTCTCTCACTCACTGTCACTGTCTCTCACTCACTGTCTCTCACTCACTGTCTCTCGCTCACTGTCTCTCCCTCAGTGTCTCTCACTCACTGTCTCTGTCTCTCACTCGCTGTCTCCGTCTCTCACTCGCTGTCTCACACTCACTGTCTCTCACTCACTGTCTCTCACTCACTGTCTCTCACTCACTGTCACTGTCTCTCACTCACTGTCTCTCACTCACTGTCTCTGTCTCTCACTCACTGTCTCTGTCTCTCACTCACTGTCTCTCACTCACTGTCTCTGTCTCTCACTCGCTGTCTTCGTCCCTCACTCACTGTCTCTCACTCACTGTCTCTCACTCACTGTCTCTCACTCACTGTCTCTGTCTCTCACTCGCAGTCTCTGTCTCTCACTCGCAGTCTCTGTCTCTCAATCGCTGTCTCTCACTCACTGTCTCTCACTCACTGTCTCTCACTCACTGTCACTGTCTCTCACTCACTGCCTCTGTCTCTCACTCACTGTCTCTGTCTCTCACTCACTGTCTCTGTCCCTCACTCACTGTCTCTGTCTCTCACTCACTGTCTCTGTCTCTCACTCACTGTCTCTGTCTCACATTCACTGTCTCTCACTCACTGTCTCTCACTCACTGTCTCTCACTCACTGTCTCTCACTCACTGTCTCTCACTCACTGTCTGTCTCTCACTCCCTGTGTCTCACTCACTGTCTCTCACTCACTCTCTCTGTCTCTCACTCGCTGTCTGTCTCTCACTCGCTGTCTCCGTCTCTCACTCACTGTCTCTCACTCACTGTCTCTCACTCACTGTCTCTTTCTCTCACTCACTGTCTCTGTCTCTCACTCACTGTCTCTCACTCACTGTATCTGGCTCTCACTCACTGTCTCTGTCTCACATTCACTGCCTCTCACTCACTGTCTCTGTCTCTCACTCACTGTCTCTGTCTCTCACTCACTGTCTCTCACTCACTGTCTCTGTCTCTCACTCACTGTATCTGTCTCTCACTCGCTGTCTCTCACTCACTGTCTCTGTCTCTCACTCACTTTCTCTCTCTCACTGTCTCCGTCTCTCTCTCACAGTCACTGTCTCTCACTCACTGTCTCTCACTGTCTCTGTCTCTCACTGTCTCTGTCTCTCACTCACTGTCTCCGTCTCACACTCACTGTCTCTCACTCGCTGTCTCTGTCTCTCACTCACTGTCTCTGTCTCTCACTCACTCACTGTCTCTGTCTCTCACTCACTGTCTCTCTCACACTGTCTCTGTCTCTCACTCACTGTCTCTCTCTCACTGTCACTGTCTCTCACTCACTGTCTCTCACTCACTGTCTCTGTCTCTCACTCACTGTCTCTGTCTCTCACTCACAGTCTCTCACTCACTGTCTCTGTCTCTCACTCACTGTGTCTCTCTCTCATTCACTGTCTGTGTCTCTCACTCACTGTCTCTGTCTCTCACTCACTGTGTCTCTCTCTCACTCACTGTCTCTGTCTCTCACTCACTGTCACTGCCTCTCACTCACTGTCTCTCACTCACTGCCTCTGTCTCTCACTCACTGTTTCTGTCTCTCACTCACTGTCACTCACTGTCTCTGTCTCTCGCACTGTCTCTCTCTCACTGTCACTGTCTCTCACTCACTGTCTCTCACTCACTGTCTCTCACTCACTGTCTCTGTCTCTCACTCACTGTCTCTGTCTCTCACTCACTGTCTCTGTCTCTCACTCACTGTCTCTCACTCACTGTCTCTGTCTCTCACTCACTGTCTCTCACTCACTGTCTCTGTCTCTCACTCACTGTGTCTCTCTCTCATTCACTGTCTCTGTCCATCACTCACTGTCTCTCACTCAGTGTCTCTGTCTCTCACTCACTGTGTCTCTCTCTCACTCACTGTCTCTGTCTCTCACTCACTGTCTCTGTCTCTCACTCACTGTCACTGCCTCTCACTCACTGTCTCTCACTCACTGTCTCTGTCTCTCACTCACTGTCTCTGTCTCTCACTCACTGTCTCTGTCTCTCACTCACTGTCTCTCACTCACTGTCTCTCACTCACTGTCTCTGTCTCTCACTCACTGTGTCTCTCTCTCACTCACTGTCTCTGTCTCTCACTCACTGTCTGTGTCTCTCACTCACTGTGTCTCTCTCTCACTGTCTCTGTCTCTCACTCACTGTCACTGCCTCTCACTCACTGTCTCTCACTCATTGTCTCTGTCTCTCACTCACTGTCTCTCACTCACTGTCTCTGTCTCTCACTCACTGCCTCTGTCTCTCACTCACTGCCTCTGTCTCTCACTCACTGTCTCTGTCTCTCACTCACTGTCTCTCACTCACTGTCTCTGTCTCTCAATGACTGGCTCTGTCTCTCACTCGCTGTCTCTGTCTCCCACTCACTGTCTCTCACTCACTCTCTCGGTCTCTCACTCGCTGTCTCTGTCTCTCACTCGCTGTCTCCGTCTCTCACTCACTGTCTCTCACTCACAGTCTCTGTCTCTCACTCGCTGTCTCTCACTCGCTGTCTCTCACTCACTGTCTCTCACTCACTGTCTCTCACTCACTGTCTCTTTCTCTCACTCACTGTCTCTGTCACTCACTCACTGTCTCTGTCTCTCACTCACTGTCTCTGTCTCTCACTCACTGTCACTGTCTCTCACTCACTGTCTCTCACTCACTGACTCTGTCTCTCGCTCACTGTTTCTGTCTCTCACTCACTGTCTCTCACTCACTGTCTCTCACTCACTGTCTCTCACTCACTGTCTCTCACTCACTGTCTCTCACTCACTGTCTCTCACTCACTGTCTCTGTCTCTCACTCACTGTGTCTCTCTCTCACTCACAGTCTCTGTCTCTCACTCACTGTCTCTGTCTCTCACTCACTGTCTCTGTCTCTCACTCACTGTCACTGCCTCTCACTCACTGTCACTGCTTCTCACTCACTGTCTCTCACTCACTGCCTCTGTCTCTCGCTCACTGTTTCTGTCACTCACTCACTGTCTCTGTCTCTCACTCACTGTCTCTCTCTCACTGTCTCTCTCTCACTGTCTCTCTCTCACTGTCTCTGTCTCTCACTCACTGTCTCTCTCTCACTGTCTCTGTCTCTCACTCACTGTCTCTGTCTCTCACTCACTGTCTCTCCCTCACTGTCTCTCACTTACTGTCTCTGTCTCTCACTCACTGTGTCTCTCTCTCTCACTCACAGTCTCTGTCTCTCACTCACTGTCTCTGTCTCTCACTCACTGTCTCTGTCTCTCACTCACTGTCTCTCACTCAGTGTCTCTGTCTCTCACTCACTGTGTCTCTCTCTCACTCACTCTCTCTGTCTCTCACTCACTGTCACTGCCTCTCACTCACTGTCTCTCAATCAGTGTCTCCGTCTCTCACTCACTGTGTCTCTCTCTCACTCACTGTCTCTGTCTCTCACTCACTCTCTCTGTCTCTCACTCACACTCACTGTCTCTCACTCACTGTCTCTCACTCACTGTCTCTCACTCACTGTCTCTCACTCACTGTCTCTCACTCACTGTCTCTCACTCACTGTCTCTGTCTCTCACTCACTGTCTCTGTCTCTCACTCACTGTCTCTGTCTCTCACTCACTGTCTCTCTCTCACTGTCACTGTCTCTCACTCACTGTCTCTCACTCACTGTGTCTCACTGTCTCTGTCTCCGTCTCTCACTCACTGTCTCTCACTCGCTGTCTCTGTCTCTCACTCACTGTCTCTGTCTCTCACTCACAGTCTCTGCCTCTCACTCACTGTCTCTGTCTCTCACTCACAGTCTCTGCCTCTCACTCACTGTCTCTGTCTCTCACTCACTGTCTCTCACTCACTGTCTCTCACTCGCTGTCTCTCACTCACTGTCTCTCACTCACTGTCTCTCACTCACTGTCTCTCACTCACTGTCTCTGTCTCTCAATGACTGGCTCTGTCTCTCACTCGCTGTCTCTGTCTCCCACTCACTGTCTCTCACTCACTCTCTCGGTCTCTCACTCGCTGTCTCTGTCTCTCACTCGCTGTCTCCGTCTCTCACTCACTGTCTCTCACTCACAGTCTCTGTCTCTCACTCGCTGTCTCTCACTCGCTGTCTCTCACTCACTGTCTCTCACTCACTGTCTCTCACTCACTGTCTCTTTCTCTCACTCACTGTCTCTGTCACTCACTCACTGTCTCTGTCTCTCACTCACTGTCTCTGTCTCTCACTCACTGTCACTGTCTCTCACTCACTGTCTCTCACTCACTGACTCTGTCTCTCGCTCACTGTTTCTGTCTCTCACTCACTGTCTCTCACTCACTGTCTCTCACTCACTGTCTCTCACTCACTGTCTCTCACTCACTGTCTCTCACTCACTGTCTCTCACTCACTGTCTCTGTCTCTCACTCACTGTCTCTGTCTCTCACTCACTGTGTCTCTCTCTCACTCACAGTCTCTGTCTCTCACTCACTGTCTCTGTCTCTCACTCACTGTCTCTGTCTCTCACTCACTGTCACTGCCTCTCACTCACTGTCACTGCTTCTCACTCACTGTCTCTCACTCACTGCCTCTGTCTCTCGCTCACTGTTTCTGTCACTCACTCACTGTCTCTGTCTCTCACTCACTGTCTCTCTCTCACTGTCTCTCTCTCACTGTCTCTCTCTCACTGTCTCTGTCTCTCACTCACTGTCTCTCTCTCACTGTCTCTGTCTCTCACTCACTGTCTCTGTCTCTCACTCACTGTCTCTCCCTCACTGTACTCACTTACTGTCTCTGTTTCTCACTCACTGTGTCTCTCTCTCTCACTCACAGTCTCTGTCTCTCACTCACAGTCTCTGTCTCTCACTCACTGTCTCTGTCTCTCACTCACTGTCTCTGTCTCTCACTCACTGTCTCTCACTCAGTGTCTCTGTCTCTCACTCACTGTGTCTCTCTCTCACTCACTCTCTCTGTCTCTCACTCACTGTCACTGCCTCTCACTCACTGTCTCTCAATCAGTGTCTCCGTCTCTCACTCACTGTGTCTCTCTCTCACTCACTGTCTCTGTCTCTCACTCACTCTCTCTGTCTCTCACTCACACTCACTGTCTCTCACTCACTGTCTCTCACTCACTGTCTCTCACTCACTGTCTCTCACTCACTGTCTCTCACTCACTGTCTCTCACTCACTGTCTCTCACTCACTGTCTCTCACTCACTGTCTCTGTCTCTCACTCACTGTCTCTGTCTCTCACTCACTGTCTCTCTCTCACTGTCACTGTCTCTCACTCACTGTCTCTCACTCACTGTGTCTCACTGTCTCTGTCTCCGTCTCTCACTCACTGTCTCTCACTCGCTGTCTCTGTCTCTCACTCACTGTCTCTGTCTCTCACTCACAGTCTCTGCCTCTCACTCACTGTCTCTGTCTCTCACTCACTGTCTCTCACTCACTGTCTCTGTCTCTCACTCACTGCATCTCACTCACTGTCTCTCACTCGCTGTCTCTCACTCACTGTCTCTCACTCACTGTCTCTCACTCACTGTCTCTCACTCACTGTCTCTCACTCACTGTCTCTGTCTCTCACTCACTGTCTCTGTCTCTCACTCACTGTCTCTCACTCACTGTGTCTGTCTCTCACTCACTGTCTCTGCCTCTCACTCACTGTCTCTGTCTCTCACTCTCTGTCTCTCACTCACTGTCTCTCACTCACTGTCTCTCACTCACTGTCTCTCACTCACTGTCTCTCACTCTCTGTCTCTCACTCAATGTGTCTGTCTCTCACTCACTGTCTCTGTCTCTCACTCACTGTCTCTGTCTCTCACTCACTGTCTCTGTCTCTCACTCACTGTCTCTGTCTCTCACTCACTGTCTCTGTCTCTCACTCACTGTCTCTCACTCACTGTCTCTGTCCCTCACTCACTGTCTCTGTCTCTCACTGTCTCTCACTCACTGCCTCTGTCTCTCACTCACTGTCTCTGTCCCTCACTCACTGTCTCTGTCTCTCCCTCACTGTCTCTCACTCACTGCCTCTGTCCCTCACTCACTGTCTCTGTCTCTCACTCACTGTCTCTCACTCACTGCCTCTGTCTCTCACTCACTGTCTCTGTCCCTCACTCAGTGTCTCTGTCTCTCACTCAATGTGTCTCTCTCTCACTCACTGTCTCTGTCTCTCACTCACTGTCACTGCGTCTCACTCGCTATCTCTCACTCACTGTCTCTGTCTCTCACTCACTGTCTCTCACTCACTGTCTCTGTCCCTCACTCACTGTCTCTGTCTCTCACTCACCGTCTCTCACTCACTGCCTCTGTCTCTCACTCACTGTCTCTGTCCCTCACTCACTGTCTCTGTCTCTCACTCACTGTCTCTCACTCACTGCCTCTGTCTCTCACTCACTGTCTCTGTCCCTCACTCAGTGTCTCTGTCTCTCACTCAATGTGTCTCTCTCTCACTCACTGTGTCTCTCTCTCACTCACTCACTGTCTCTGTCTCTCACTCACTGTCTCTCACTCACTGTCTCTGTCTCTCACTCACTGCCTCTGTCTCTCAGTCACTGTCTCTGTCTCTCACTCACTGTCTCTCACTCACTGTCTCTGTCTCTCACTCACTGTCTCTGTCTCTCACTCACTGTCTCTGTCTCTCACTCACTGTCTCTGTCTCTCACTCACTGTCTCTGTCTCTCACTCACTGTCTCCGTCTCTCACTCACTGTCTCCGTCTCTCACTCACTCTCTCTCACTCACTGTCTCTCACTCACTGTCTCTCACTCACTGTCTCTGTCTCTCACTCGCTGTCTCTCACTCACTGTCTCTGTCTCTCACTCGCTGTCTCCATCTCTCACTCACTGTCTCTCACTCACTGTCTCTCACTCACTGTCTCTCACTCACAGTCTCTGTCTCTCACTCACTGTCTCCATCTCTCACTCACTGTCTCTCACTCACTGTCTCTCACTCACTGTCTCTCACTCACTGTCTCTGTCTCTCACTCACTGTCTCTGTGTCTCACTCACTGTCTCTGTGTCTCACTCACTGTCTCTGTCTCTCACTCACTGTCTCCGTCTCTCATTCACTGTCTCCCACTCACTGCCTCTGCCTCTCACTCACTGTGTCTCTCTTTCACTCACTGTCACTGTCTCTCACTCACTGTCTCTCACTCACTGTCTCTGTCTCTCACTCACTGTCACTCACTCACTGTCTCTGTCTCTCACTCACTGCCTCTGTCTCTCACTCACTGTCTCTGTCTCTCACTCACTGTCTCT
The DNA here is from genome assembly GCF_047496885.1 of Scyliorhinus torazame. Taxonomy (NCBI): domain Eukaryota; kingdom Metazoa; phylum Chordata; class Chondrichthyes; order Carcharhiniformes; family Scyliorhinidae; genus Scyliorhinus; species Scyliorhinus torazame. Next base: position 85,504,515 of record NC_092710.1, on the reverse strand, counting down.
CGCTCACTGTCTCTGTCTCTCACTCACTGTCTCTGTCTCTCACTCACTGTCTCTGTCTCTCACTCGCTGTCTCTGTCTCTCACTCACTGTCTCTGTCTCTCACTCACTGTCTCTCACTCACTGTCTCTGTCTCTCACTCGCTGTCTCCGTCTCTCACTCACTGTCTCTCACTCACTGTCTCTCACTCACTGTCTCTCACTCACTGTCTCTCACTCACTGTCTCTTTCTCTCACTCACTGTCTCTGTCTCTCACTCACTGTCTCTGTCTCTCACTCACTATCTCTGTCTCTCACTCACTGTCTCTGTCTCTCACTCACTGTCTCTGTCTCTCACTCACTGTCTCTGTCTCTCACTCACTGTCTCTGCCTCTCTCTCACTGTCTCTGTCTCTCACTCACTGTCTCTGTCTCTCACTCACTGTCTCTGTCTCTCACTCACTGTCTCTGTCTCTCACTCACTGTCTCTCACTCACTGCCTCTGCCTCTCACTCACTGTCTCTGTCTCTCATTCACTGTCTCTCACTCACTGTCTCTGTCTCTCACTCACTGTCTCTCACTCACTGTCTCTGGCTCTCACTCACTGTCTCTGGCTCTCACTCACTGTCTCTGGCTCTCACTCACTGTCTCTGGCTCTCACTCACTGTCTCTGTCTCTCATTCACTGCCTCTCACTCACTGTCTCTGTCTCTCACTCACTGTCTCTGTCTCTCACTCACTGTCTCTGTCTCTCACTCACTGTCTCTCACTCACTGTCTCTGTCTCTCACTCACTGTCTCTGTCTCTCACTCACTGTCTCTGTCTCTCACTTACTGTCTCTGTCTCTCACTCCCTGTCTCTGTCTCTCACTCGCTGTCTCTCACTCACTGTCTCTGTCTCTCACTCACTGTCTCTCTCTCACTGTCTCTGTCTCTCTCTCACTGTCACTGTCTCTCACTCACTTTCTCTCACTGTCTCTGTCTCTCACTCACTGTCTCCGTCTCTCACTCACTGTCTCTGTCTCTCACTCACTGTCTCTGTCTCGCACTCACTCACTGTCTCTGTCTCTCACTCACTGTCTCTGTCTCTCACTCGCTGTCTCTCTCACACTGTCTCTGTCTCTCACTCACTGTCTCTCTCTCACTGTCACTGTCTCTCACTCACTGTCTCTCACTCACTGTCTCTGTCTCTCACTCACTGTCTCTGTCTCTCACTCACTGTCTCTGTCTCTCACTCACAGTCTCTCACTCACTGTCTCTGTCTCTCACTCACTGTGTCTCTCTCTCATTCACTGTCTGTGTCTCTCACTCACTGTCTCTCACTCAGTGTCTCTGTCTCTCACTCACTGTGTCTCTCTCTCACTCACTGTCACTGCCTCTCACTCACTGTCTCTCACTCACTGCCTATGTCTCTCACTCACTGCCTATGTCTCTCACTCACTGTTTCTGTCTCTCACTCACTGTCTCTCACTCACTGTCTCTGTCTCTCACTCACTGTCTCTCTCTCACTGTCACTGTCTCTCACTCACTGTCTCTCACTCACTGTCTCTGTCTCTCACTCACTGTCTCTGTCTCTCACACACTGTCTCTGTCTCTCACTCACTTTCTCTCACTCACTGTCTCTGTCTCTCACTCACTGTCTCTCACTCACTGTCTCTGTCTCTCACTCACTGTGTCTCACTCTCATTCACTGTCTCTGTCCATCACTCACTGTCTCTCACTCAGTGTCTCTGTCTCTCACTCACTGTGTCTCTCTCTCACTCACTGTCTCTGTCTCTCACTCACTGTCACTGCCTCTCACTCACTGTCTCTCACTCACTGTCTCTGTCTCTCACTCACTGTCTCTCACTCACTGTCTCTGTCTCTCACTCACTGTCTCTCACTCACTGTCTCTCACTCACTGTCTCTCACTCACTGTCTCTCACTCACTGTCTCTCACTCACTGTCTCTGTCTCTCACTCACTGTGTCTCTCTCTCACTCACTGTCTCTGTCTCTCACTCACTGTCTCTGTCTCTCACTCACTGTGTCTCTCACTCACTGTCTCTCACTCACAGTCTCTGTCTCTCACTCACTGTCTCTCACTCACTGTCTCTCAAACACTGTCTCTCACTCACTGCCTCTGTCTCTCACTCACTGTCTCTGTCTCTCACTCACTGTCTCTCACTCACTGTCTCTGTCTCTCACTCGCTGTCTTCGTCCCTCACTCACTGTCTCTCACTCACTGTCTCTCACTCACTGTCTCTCACTCACTGTCTCTCACTCACTGTCTCTCACTCACTGTCTCTCACTCACTGTCTCTGTCTCTCACTCGCAGTCTCTGTCTCTCACTCGCAGTCTCTGTCTCTCACTCGCAGTCTCTGTCTCTCACTCGCAGTCTCTGTCTCTCACTCGCTGTCTCTCACTCACTGTCTCTCACTCACTGTCTCTCACTCACTGTCACTGTCTCTCACTCACTGCCTCTGTCTCTCACTCACTGTCTCTGTCTCTCACTCACTGTCTCTGTCTCTCACTCACTGTCTCTGTCTCTCACTCACTGTCTCTGTCTCTCACTCACTGTCTCTGTCTCTCACTCACTGTCTCTGTCTCACATTCACTGTCTCTCACTCACTGTCTCTCACTCACTGTCTCTCACTCACTGTCTCTCACTCACTGTCTCTCACTCACTGTCTCTCACTCACTGTCTCTCACTCACTCTCTCTGTCTCTCACTCGCTGTCTCTGTCTCTCACTCGCTGTCTCCGTCTCTCACTCACTGTCTCTCACTCACAGACTCTGTGTCTCACTCCCTGTCTCTCACTCACTGTTTCTCACTCACTGTCTCTTTCTCTCACTCACTGTCTCTGTCTCTCACTCACTGTCTCTCACTCACTGTATCTGGCTCTCACTCACTGTCTCTGTCTCACATTCACTGCCTCTCACTCACTGTCTCTGTCTCTCACTCACTGTCTCTGTCTCTCACTCACTGTCTCTGTCTCTCACTCACTGTCTCTCACTCACTGTCTCTGTCTCTCACTCACTGTATCTGTCTCTCACTCACTGTCTCTCACTCACTGTCTCTGTCTCTCACTTACTGTCTCTGTCTCTCACTCACTGTCTCTGTCTCTCACTCACTGTCTCTCTCTCACTGTCTCGGTCTCTCTCTCACAGTCACTGTCTCTCACTCACTGTCTCTCACTGTCTCTGTCTCTCACTGTCTCTGTCTCTCACTGTCTCTGTCTCTCACTCACTGTCTCCGTCTCTCACTCACTGTCTCTCACTCGCTGTCTCTGTCTCTCACTCACTGTCTCTGTCTCTCACTCACTCACTGTCTCTGTCTCTCACTCACTGTCTCTCTCACACTGTCTCTGTCTCTCACTCACTGTCTCTCTCTCACTGTCACTGTCTCTCACTCACTGTCTCTCACTCACTGTCTCTGTCTCTCACTCACAGTCTCTCACTCACTGTCTCTGTCTCTCACTCACTGTGTCTCTCTCTCATTCACTGTCTGTGTCTCTCACTCACTGTCTCTGTCTCTCACTCACTGTGTCTCTCTCTCACTCACTGTCTCTGTCTCTCACTCACTGTCACTGCCTCTCACTCACTGTCTCTCACTCACTGCCTCTGTCTCTCACTCACTGTTTCTGTCTCTCACTCACTGTCACTCACTGTCTCTGTCTCTCGCACTGTCTCTCTCTCACTGTCACTGTCTCTCACTCACTGTCTCTCACTCACTGTCTCTCACTCACTGTCTCTGTCTCTGTCTCTCACTCACTGTCTCTGTCTCTCACTCACTGTCTCTGTCTCTCACTCACTGTCTCTCACTCACTGTCTCTGTCTCTCACTCACTGTCTCTCACTCACTGTCTCTCACTCACTGTCTCTCACTCACTGTCTCTGTCTCTCTCTCACTGTGTCTCTCTCTCATTCACTGTCTCTGTCCATCACTCACAGTCTCTCACTCAGTGTCTCTGTCTCTCACTCACTGTGTCTCTCTCTCACTCACTGTCTCTGTCTCTCACTCACTGTCTCTGTCTCTCACTCACTGTCACTGCCTCTCACTCACTGTCTCTCAATCACTGTCTCTGTCTCTCACTCACTGTCTCTCACTCACTGTCTCTGTCTCTCACTCACTGTCTCTGTCTCTCACTCACTGTCTCTGTCTCTCACTCACTGTCTCTGTCTCTCACTCACTGTCTCTCACTCACTGTCTCTCACTCACTGTCTCTCACTCACTGTCTCTCACTCACTGTCTCTGTCTCTCACTCACTGTGTCTCTCTCTCACTCACTGTCTCTGTCTCTCACTCACTGTCTGTGTCTCTCACTCACTGTGTCTCTCTCTCACTGTCTCTATCTCTCACTCACTCTCACTGCCTCTCACTCACTGTCTCTCACTCATTGTCTCTGTCTCTCACTCACTGTCTCTCACTCACTGTCTCTGTCTCTCACTCACTGTCTCTCACTCACTGTCTCTGTCTCTCACTCACTGTCTCTGTCTCTCACTCACTGTCTCTCACTCACTGTCTCTGTCTCTCAATCACTGGCTCTGTCTCTCACTCGCTGTCTCTGTCTCTCACTCACTCTCTCTGTCTCTCACTCGCTGTCTCTGTCTCTCACTCGCTGTCTCCGTCTCTCACTCACTGTCTCTCACTCACAGTCTCTGTCTCTCACTCGCTGTCTCTCACTCACTGTCTCTCACTCACTGTCTCTCACTCACTGTCTCTCACTCACTGTCTCTTTCTCTCACTCACTGTCTCTGTCACTCACTCACTGTCTCTGTCTCTCACTCACTGTCTCAGTCTCTCACTCACTGTCACTGTCTCTCACTCACTGTCTCTCACTCACTGCCTCTGTCTCTCGCTCACTGTTTCTGTCTCTCACTCACTGTCTCTGTCTCTCACTCACTGTCTCTCACTCACTGTCTCTCACTCACTGTCTCTCACTCACTGTCTCTCACTCACTGTCTCTGTCTCTCACTCACTGTCTCTCACTGTCTCTGTCTCTCATTCACTGTCTCTGTCTCTCACTCACTGTCTCTCACTCACTGTCTCTCACTCACTGTCTCTCACTCACTGTCTCTCACTCACTGTCTCTCACTCACTGTCTCAGTCTCTCACTCACTGTCTCTGTCTCTCACTCACTGTCTCTGTCTCTCACTCACTGTCTCCGTCTCTCACTCACTGTCTCTGTCTCTCACTCGCTGTCTCTGTCTCTCACTCGCTGTCTCTGTCTCTCACTCGCTGTCTCTGTCTCTCACTCGCTGTCTCTGTCTCGCACTCACTGTCTCTCACTCACTGTCTCTGTCTCTCACTCGCTGTCTCCGTCTCTCACTCGCTGTCTCACACTCACTGTCTCTCACTCACTGTCTCTCACTCACTGTCTCTCACTCACTGTCACTGTCTCTCACTCACTGTCTCTCACTCACTGTCTCTCGCTCACTGTCTCTCCCTCAGTGTCTCTCACTCACTGTCTCTGTCTCTTACTCACTGTCTCTGTCTCTCACTCACTGTCTCTCACTCACTGTCTCTGTCTCTCACTCACTGTCTCTGTCTCTCACTCACTGTCTCTGTCTCTCACTCACTGTCTCTCACTCACTGTCTCTGTCTCTCACTCGCTGTCTTCGTCCCTCACTCACTGTCTCTCACTCACTGTCTCTCACTCACTGTCTCTCACTCACTGTCTCTGTCTCTCACTCGCAGTCTCTGTCTCTCACTCGCAGTCTCTGTCTCTCAATCGCTGTCTCTCACTCACTGTCTCTCACTCACTGTCTCTCACTCACTGTCACTGTCTCTCACTCACTGCCTCTGTCTCTCACTCACTGTCTCTGTCTCTCACTCACTGTCTCTGTCCCTCACTCACTGTCTCTGTCTCTCACTCACTGTCTCTGTCTCTCACTCACTGTCTCTGTCTCACATTCACTGTCTCTCACTCACTGTCTCTCACTCACTGTCTCTCACTCACTGTCTCTCACTCACTGTCTGTCTCTCACTCCCTGTGTCTCACTCACTGTCTCTCACTCACTCTCTCTGTCTCTCACTCGCTGTCTGTCTCTCACTCGCTGTCTCCGTCTCTCACTCACTGTCTCTCACTCACTGTCTCTCACTCACTGTCTCTTTCTCTCACTCACTGTCTCTGTCTCTCACTCACTGTCTCTCACTCACTGTATCTGGCTCTCACTCACTGTCTCTGTCTCACATTCACTGCCTCTCACTCACTGTCTCTGTCTCTCACTCACTGTCTCTGTCTCTCACTCACTGTCTCTCACTCACTGTCTCTGTCTCTCACTCACTGTATCTGTCTCTCACTCGCTGTCTCTCACTCACTGTCTCTGTCTCTCACTCACTTTCTCTCTCTCACTGTCTCCGTCTCTCTCTCACAGTCACTGTCTCTCACTCACTGTCTCTCACTGTCTCTGTCTCTCACTGTCTCTGTCTCTCACTCACTGTCTCCGTCTCACACTCACTGTCTCTCACTCGCTGTCTCTGTCTCTCACTCACTGTCTCTGTCTCTCACTCACTCACTGTCTCTGTCTCTCACTCACTGTCTCTCTCACACTGTCTCTGTCTCTCACTCACTGTCTCTCTCTCACTGTCACTGTCTCTCACTCACTGTCTCTCACTCACTGTCTCTGTCTCTCACTCACTGTCTCTGTCTCTCACTCACAGTCTCTCACTCACTGTCTCTGTCTCTCACTCACTGTGTCTCTCTCTCATTCACTGTCTGTGTCTCTCACTCACTGTCTCTGTCTCTCACTCACTGTGTCTCTCTCTCACTCACTGTCTCTGTCTCTCACTCACTGTCACTGCCTCTCACTCACTGTCTCTCACTCACTGCCTCTGTCTCTCACTCACTGTTTCTGTCTCTCACTCACTGTCACTCACTGTCTCTGTCTCTCGCACTGTCTCTCTCTCACTGTCACTGTCTCTCACTCACTGTCTCTCACTCACTGTCTCTCACTCACTGTCTCTGTCTCTCACTCACTGTCTCTGTCTCTCACTCACTGTCTCTGTCTCTCACTCACTGTCTCTCACTCACTGTCTCTGTCTCTCACTCACTGTCTCTCACTCACTGTCTCTGTCTCTCACTCACTGTGTCTCTCTCTCATTCACTGTCTCTGTCCATCACTCACTGTCTCTCACTCAGTGTCTCTGTCTCTCACTCACTGTGTCTCTCTCTCACTCACTGTCTCTGTCTCTCACTCACTGTCTCTGTCTCTCACTCACTGTCACTGCCTCTCACTCACTGTCTCTCACTCACTGTCTCTGTCTCTCACTCACTGTCTCTGTCTCTCACTCACTGTCTCTGTCTCTCACTCACTGTCTCTCACTCACTGTCTCTCACTCACTGTCTCTGTCTCTCACTCACTGTGTCTCTCTCTCACTCACTGTCTCTGTCTCTCACTCACTGTCTGTGTCTCTCACTCACTGTGTCTCTCTCTCACTGTCTCTGTCTCTCACTCACTGTCACTGCCTCTCACTCACTGTCTCTCACTCATTGTCTCTGTCTCTCACTCACTGTCTCTCACTCACTGTCTCTGTCTCTCACTCACTGCCTCTGTCTCTCACTCACTGCCTCTGTCTCTCACTCACTGTCTCTGTCTCTCACTCACTGTCTCTCACTCACTGTCTCTGTCTCTCAATGACTGGCTCTGTCTCTCACTCGCTGTCTCTGTCTCCCACTCACTGTCTCTCACTCACTCTCTCGGTCTCTCACTCGCTGTCTCTGTCTCTCACTCGCTGTCTCCGTCTCTCACTCACTGTCTCTCACTCACAGTCTCTGTCTCTCACTCGCTGTCTCTCACTCGCTGTCTCTCACTCACTGTCTCTCACTCACTGTCTCTCACTCACTGTCTCTTTCTCTCACTCACTGTCTCTGTCACTCACTCACTGTCTCTGTCTCTCACTCACTGTCTCTGTCTCTCACTCACTGTCACTGTCTCTCACTCACTGTCTCTCACTCACTGACTCTGTCTCTCGCTCACTGTTTCTGTCTCTCACTCACTGTCTCTCACTCACTGTCTCTCACTCACTGTCTCTCACTCACTGTCTCTCACTCACTGTCTCTCACTCACTGTCTCTCACTCACTGTCTCTGTCTCTCACTCACTGTGTCTCTCTCTCACTCACAGTCTCTGTCTCTCACTCACTGTCTCTGTCTCTCACTCACTGTCTCTGTCTCTCACTCACTGTCACTGCCTCTCACTCACTGTCACTGCTTCTCACTCACTGTCTCTCACTCACTGCCTCTGTCTCTCGCTCACTGTTTCTGTCACTCACTCACTGTCTCTGTCTCTCACTCACTGTCTCTCTCTCACTGTCTCTCTCTCACTGTCTCTGTCTCTCACTCACTGTCTCTCTCTCACTGTCTCTGTCTCTCACTCACTGTCTCTGTCTCTCACTCACTGTCTCTCCCTCACTGTCTCTCACTTACTGTCTCTGTCTCTCACTCACTGTGTCTCTCTCTCTCACTCACAGTCTCTGTCTCTCACTCACTGTCTCTGTCTCTCACTCACTGTCTCTGTCTCTCACTCACTGTCTCTCACTCAGTGTCTCTGTCTCTCACTCACTGTGTCTCTCTCTCACTCACTCTCTCTGTCTCTCACTCACTGTCACTGCCTCTCACTCACTGTCTCTCAATCAGTGTCTCCGTCTCTCACTCACTGTGTCTCTCTCTCACTCACTGTCTCTGTCTCTCACTCACTCTCTCTGTCTCTCACTCACACTCACTGTCTCTCACTCACTGTCTCTCACTCACTGTCTCTCACTCACTGTCTCTCACTCACTGTCTCTCACTCACTGTCTCTGTCTCTCACTCACTGTCTCTGTCTCTCACTCACTGTCTCTGTCTCTCACTCACTGTCTCTCTCTCACTGTCACTGTCTCTCACTCACTGTCTCTCACTCACTGTGTCTCACTGTCTCTGTCTCCGTCTCTCACTCACTGTCTCTCACTCGCTGTCTCTGTCTCTCACTCACTGTCTCTGTCTCTCACTCACAGTCTCTGCCTCTCACTCACTGTCTCTGTCTCTCACTCACAGTCTCTGCCTCTCACTCACTGTCTCTGTCTCTCACTCACTGTCTCTCACTCACTGTCTCTCACTCGCTGTCTCTCACTCACTGTCTCTCACTCACTGTCTCTCACTCACTGTCTCTCACTCACTGTCTCTGTCTCTCAATGACTGGCTCTGTCTCTCACTCGCTGTCTCTGTCTCCCACTCACTGTCTCTCACTCACTCTCTCGGTCTCTCACTCGCTGTCTCTGTCTCTCACTCGCTGTCTCCGTCTCTCACTCACTGTCTCTCACTCACAGTCTCTGTCTCTCACTCGCTGTCTCTCACTCGCTGTCTCTCACTCACTGTCTCTCACTCACTGTCTCTCACTCACTGTCTCTTTCTCTCACTCACTGTCTCTGTCACTCACTCACTGTCTCTGTCTCTCACTCACTGTCTCTGTCTCTCACTCACTGTCACTGTCTCTCACTCACTGTCTCTCACTCACTGACTCTGTCTCTCGCTCACTGTTTCTGTCTCTCACTCACTGTCTCTCACTCACTGTCTCTCACTCACTGTCTCTCACTCACTGTCTCTCACTCACTGTCTCTCACTCACTGTCTCTCACTCACTGTCTCTCACTCACTGTCTCTGTCTCTCACTCACTGTCTCTGTCTCTCACTCACTGTGTCTCTCTCTCACTCACAGTCTCTGTCTCTCACTCACTGTCTCTGTCTCTCACTCACTGTCTCTGTCTCTCACTCACTGTCACTGCCTCTCACTCACTGTCACTGCTTCTCACTCACTGTCTCTCACTCACTGCCTCTGTCTCTCGCTCACTGTTTCTGTCACTCACTCACTGTCTCTCACTCACTGTCTCTCTCTCACTGTCTCTCTCTCACTGTCTCTCTCTCACTGTCTCTGTCTCTCACTCACTGTCTCTCTCTCACTGTCTCTGTCTCTCACTCACTGTCTCTGTCTCTCACTCACTGTCTCTCCCTCACTGTCTCTCACTTACTGTCTCTGTCTCTCACTCACTGTGTCTCTCTCTCTCACTCACAGTCTCTGTCTCTCACTCACAGTCTCTGTCTCTCACTCACTGTCTCTGTCTCTCACTCACTGTCTCTGTCTCTCACTCACTGTCTCTCACTCAGTGTCTCTGTCTCTCACTCACTGTGTCTCTCTCTCACTCACTCTCTCTGTCTCTCACTCACTGTCACTGCCTCTCACTCACTGTCTCTCAATCAGTGTCTCCGTCTCTCACTCACTGTGTCTCTCTCTCACTCACTGTCTCTGTCTCTCACTCACTCTCTCTGTCTCTCACTCACACTCACTGTCTCTCACTCACTGTCTCTCACTCACTGTCTCTCACTCACTGTCTCTCACTCACTGTCTCTCACTCACTGTCTCTCACTCACTGTCTCTCACTCACTGTCTCTCACTCACTGTCTCTGTCTCTCACTCACTGTCTCTGTCTCTCACTCACTGTCTCTCTCTCACTGTCACTGTCTCTCACTCACTGTCTCTGTCTCTCACTCGCTGTCTCTGTCTCTCACTCACTGTCTCTGTCTCTCACTCACTGTCTCTCACTCACTGTCTCTGTCTCTCACTCGCTGTCTCCGTCTCTCACTCACTGTCTCTGTCTCTCACTCACTGTCTCTGTCTCTCACTCACTGTCTCTCACTCACTGCCTCTGCCTCTCACTCACTGTCTCTGTCTCTCATTCACTGTCTCTCACTCACTGTCTCTGTCTCTCACTCACTGTCTCTCACTCACTGTCTCTGGCTCTCACTCACTGTCTCTGGCTCTCACTCACTGTCTCTGGCTCTCACTCACTGTCTCTGGCTCTCACTCACTGTCTCTGTCTCTCATTCACTGCCTCTCACTCACTGTCTCTGTCTCTCACTCACTGTCTCTGTCTCTCACTCACTGTCTCTGTCTCTCACTCACTGTCTCTCACTCACTGTCTCTGTCTCTCACTCACTGTCTCTGTCTCTCACTCACTGTCTCTGTCTCTCACTTACTGTCTCTGTCTCTCACTCCCTGTCTCTGTCTCTCACTCGCTGTCTCTCACTCACTGTCTCTGTCTCTCACTCACTGTCTCTCTCTCACTGTCTCTGTCTCTCTCTCACTGTCACTGTCTCTCACTCACTTTCTCTCACTGTCTCTGTCTCTCACTCACTGTCTCCGTCTCTCACTCACTGTCTCTGTCTCTCACTCACTGTCTCTGTCTCGCACTCACTCACTGTCTCTGTCTCTCACTCACTGTCTCTGTCTCTCACTCGCTGTCTCTCTCACACTGTCTCTGTCTCTCACTCACTGTCTCTCTCTCACTGTCACTGTCTCTCACTCACTGTCTCTCACTCACTGTCTCTGTCTCTCACTCACTGTCTCTGTCTCTCACTCACTGTCTCTGTCTCTCACTCACAGTCTCTCACTCACTGTCTCTGTCTCTCACTCACTGTGTCTCTCTCTCATTCACTGTCTGTGTCTCTCACTCACTGTCTCTCACTCAGTGTCTCTGTCTCTCACTCACTGTGTCTCTCTCTCACTCACTGTCACTGCCTCTCACTCACTGTCTCTCACTCACTGCCTATGTCTCTCACTCACTGCCTATGTCTCTCACTCACTGTTTCTGTCTCTCACTCACTGTCTCTCACTCACTGTCTCTGTCTCTCACTCACTGTCTCTCTCTCACTGTCACTGTCTCTCACTCACTGTCTCTCACTCACTGTCTCTGTCTCTCACTCACTGTCTCTGTCTCTCACACACTGTCTCTGTCTCTCACTCACTTTCTCTCACTCACTGTCTCTGTCTCTCACTCACTGTCTCTCACTCACTGTCTCTGTCTCTCACTCACTGTGTCTCACTCTCATTCACTGTCTCTGTCCATCACTCACTGTCTCTCACTCAGTGTCTCTGTCTCTCACTCACTGTGTCTCTCTCTCACTCACTGTCTCTGTCTCTCACTCACTGTCACTGCCTCTCACTCACTGTCTCTCACTCACTGTCTCTGTCTCTCACTCACTGTCTCTCACTCACTGTCTCTGTCTCTCACTCACTGTCTCTCACTCACTGTCTCTCACTCACTGTCTCTCACTCACTGTCTCTCACTCACTGTCTCTCACTCACTGTCTCTGTCTCTCACTCACTGTGTCTCTCTCTCACTCACTGTCTCTGTCTCTCACTCACTGTCTCTGTCTCTCACTCACTGTGTCTCTCACTCACTGTCTCTCACTCACAGTCTCTGTCTCTCACTCACTGTCTCTCACTCACTGTCTCTCAAACACTGTCTCTCACTCACTGTCTCTCACTCACTGTCTCTCACTCACTGTCTCTCACTCACTGTCTCTCACTCACTGTATCTGTCACTCACTCACTGTCTCTGTCTCTCACTCACTGTCTCTGTCTCTCACTCTCTGTCTCTGTCTCTCACTCTCTGTCTCTGTCTCTCACTCACTGTCTCTGTCTCTCACTCACTGTCTCTGTCTCTCACTCACTGTCTCTGTCTCTCACTCACTGTCTCTGCCTCTCTCTCACTGTCTCTGTCTCTCACTCACTGTCTCTGTCTCTCACTCACTGTCTCTGTCTCTCACTCACTGTCTCTGTCTCTCACTCACTGTCTCTCACTCACTGCCGCTGCCTCTCACTCACTGTCTCTGTCTCTCATTCACTGTCTCTCACTCACTGTCTCTGTCTCTCACTCACTGTCTCTGTCTCTCACTCACTGTCTCTGTCTCTCACTCACTGTCTCTGGCTCTCACTCACTGTCTCTGGCTCTCACTCACTGTCTCTGGCTCTCACTCACTGTCTCTGGCTCTCACTCACTGGCTCTGGCTCTCACTCACTGTCTCTGGCTCTCACTCACTGTCTCTGGCTCTCACTCACTGTCTCTGTCTCTCATTCACTGCCTCTCACTCACTGTCTCTGTCTCTCACTCACTGTCTCTGTCTCTCACTCACTGTCTCTGTCTCTCACTCACTGTCTCTCACTCACTGTCTCTGTCTCTCACTCACTGTCTCTGTCTCTCACTCACTGTCTCTGTCTCTCACTTACTGTCTCTGTCTCTCACTCCCTGTCTCTGTCTCTCACTCGCTGTCTCTCACTCACTGTCTCTGTCTCTCACTCACTGTCTCTCTCTCACTGTCTCTGTCTCTCTCTCACTGTCACTGTCTCTCACTCACTTTCTCTCACTGTCTCTGTCTCTCACTCACTGTCTCCGTCTCTCACTCACTGTCTCTGTCTCTCACTCACTGTCTCTGTCTCTCACTCACTCACTGTCTCTGTCTCTCACTCACTGTCTCTGTCTCTCACTCGCTATCTCTCTCACACTGTCTCTGTCTCTCACTCACTGTCTCTCTCTCACTGTCACTGTCTCTCACTCACTGTCTCTCACTCACTGTCTCTGTCTCTCACTCACTGTCTCTGTCTCTCACTCACTGTCTCTGTCTCTCACTCACAGTCTCTCACTCACTGTCTCTGTCTCTCACTCACTGTGTCTCTCTCTCATTCACTGTCTGTGTCTCTCACTCACTGTCTCTCACTCAGTGTCTCTGTCTCTCACTCACTGTGTCTCTCTCTCACTCACTGTCACTGCCTCTCACTCACTGTCTCTCACTCACTGCCTATGTCTCTCACTCACTGCCTATGTCTCTCACTCACTGTTTCTGCCTCTCACTCACTGTCTCTCACTCACTGTCTCTGTCTCTCACTCACTGTCTCTCTCTCACTGTCACTGTCTCTCACTCACTGTCTCTCACTCACTGTCTCTGTCTCTCACTCACTGTCTCTGTCTCTCACACACTGTCTCTGTCTCTCACTCACTTTCTCTCACTCACTGTCTCTGTCTCTCACTCACTGTCTCTCACTCACTGTCTCTGTCTCTCACTCACTGTGTCTCACTCTCATTCACTGTCTCTGTCCATCACTCACTGTCTCTCACTCAGTGTCTCTGTCTCTCACTCACTGTGTCTCTCTCTCACTCACTGTCTCTGTCTCTCACTCACTGTCACTGCCTCTCACTCACTGTCTCTCACTCACTGTCTCTGTCTCTCACTCACTGTCTCTCACTCACTGTCTCTGTCTCTCACTCACTGTCTCTGTCTCTCACTCACTGTCTCTCACTCACTGTCTCTCACTCACTGTCTCTCACTCACTGTCTCTCACTCACTGTCTCTGTCTCTCACTCACTGTGTCTCTCTCTCACTCACTGTCTCTGTCTCTCACTCACTGTCTCTGTCTCTCACTCACTGTGTCTCTCACTCACTGTCTCTCACTCACAGTCTCTGTCTCTCACTCACTGTCTCTCACTCACTGTCTCTCACACACTGTCTCTCACTCACTGTCTCTCACTCACTGTCTCTGTCCCTCACTCACTGTCTCTGTCTCTCACTCACTGTCTCTGTCTCTGACTCACTGTCTCTCACTCACTGTCTCTGTCTCTCACTCACTGTCTGTGTCTCACACTCACTGTCTCTGTCCCTCACTCACTGTCTCTCCCTCACTGTCTCTGTCTCTCACTCACTGTCTCTCACTCACTGTCTCTGTCTCTCACTGTCTCTCACTCCCTGTCTCTGTCTCTCACTCACTGTCTCTCACTCACTGTCTCTCACTCACTGTCTCTGTCTCTCACTCACTGTCTCTGTCTCTCACTCACTGCCTCTGTCTCTCACTCACTGTCTCTCTCTCTCACTCACTGTCTCTGTCTCTCACTCACTGCCTCTGTCTCTCACTCACTGTCTCTGTCTCTCACTCACTGTCTCTCTCTCTCACTCACTGTCTCTCACTCACTGTCTCTGTCTCTCACTCACTGCCTCTGTCTCTCACTCACTGTCTCTCTCTCTCACTCACTGTCTCTGTCCCTCACTCACTGTCTCTGTCTCTCACTCACTGTCTCTCTGCTCACTCACTACCTCTGTCTCTCACTCACTGTCTCTCTCTCTCACTCACTGTCTCTCTCTCTCACTCACTGTCTCTGTCTCTCACTCACTGTCTCTGTCTCTCACTCACTGTCTCTGTCTCTCACTCACTGTCTCTGTCTCTCACTCACTGTCTCCGTCTCTCACTCACTGTCTCTGTCTCTCACTCACTGTCTCTGTCTCTCACTCACTGTCTCCGTCTCTCACTCACTGTCTCTCACTCACTGCCTCTGTCTCTCACTCACTGTCTCTCACTCACTGTCTCTCACTCACTTTCTCTCACTCACTTTCTCTCACTGCCTCTCACTCACTGTCTCTGCCTCTCACTCACTGTCTCTGTCTCTCACTCACTGTCTCTGTCTCTCACTCACTGTCTCTGTCTCACACTCACTGACTCCGTCTCTAACTCACTGTCTCTCACTCACTGTCTCTGTCTCTCACTCACTGTCTCTCACTCACTGTGTCTGTCTCTCACTCACTGCCTCTGTCTCTCACTCACTTCCTCTGTCTCTCACTCACTGTCTCTCTCTCTCACTCACTGTCTCTGTCCCTCACTCACTGTCTCTCACTCACTGTCTCTGTCTCTCACTCACTGTCTCTGTCCCTCACTCACTGTCTCTGTCTCTCACTCACTGTCTCTGTCTCTGACTCACTGTCTCTCACTCACTGTCTCTGTCTCTCACTCACTGTCTGTGTCTCACACTCACTGTCTCTGTCCCTCACTCACTGTCTCTCACTCACTGTCTCTCACTCACTGTCTCTGTCTCTCACTCACTGTCTCTCACTCACTGTCTCTCACTCACTGTCTCTGTCTCTCACTGTCTCTCACTCCCTGTCTCTGTCTCTCACTCACTGCCTCTGTCTCTCCCTCACTGTCTCTCTCTCTCACTCACTGTCTCTCACTCATTGTCTCTGTCTCTCACTCACTGTCTCTGTCTCTCACTCACTGCCTCTGTCTCTCACTCACTGTCTCTCTCTCTCACTCACTGTCTCTGTCTCTCACTCACTGTCTCTGTCTCTCACTCACTGCCTCTGTCTCTCACTCACTGTCTCTGTCTCTCACTCACTGTCTCTCTCTCTCACTCACTGTCTCTCACTCACTGTCTCTCACTCACTGTCTCTCACTCACTGTCTCTGTCTCTCACTCACTGCCTCAGTCTCTCACTCACTGTCTCTCTCTCTCACTCACTGTCTCTGTCCCTCACTCACTGTCTCTGTCTCTCACTCACTGTCTCTCTGCTCACTCACTGCCTCTGTCTCTCACTCACTGTCTCTCTCTCTCACTCACTGTCTCTCTCTCTCACTCACTGTCTCTCTCTCTCACTCACTGTCTCTGTCTCTCACGCATTGTCTCTCACTCACTGTCTCTGCCTCTCACTCACTGTCTCTGTCTCTCACTCACTGTCTCTGTCTCTCACTCACTGTCTCTGTCTCTCACTCACTGTCTCCGTCTCTCACTCACTGTCTCTCACTCACTGTCTCTGTCTCTCAGTCACTGTCCCTGCCTCTCACTCACGGTCTCTCACTCACTGTCTCTCACTCACTGTCTCTGTCTCTCACTCACTGTCTCTGTCTCTCAGTCACTGACTCGGTCTCTCACTCACTGCCTCTCTCCCTCACTCACTGTCTCTGTCTCTCACTCACTGTCTCTGTCTCTCACTCACTGCCTCTGTCTCTCACTCACTGTCTCTGTCTCTCACTCACTGTCTCTCACTCACTGCCTCTGTCTCTCACTCACTGTCTCTCAATCGCTGTCTCTCACTCACTGTCTCTCACTCACTGTCTCTCACTCACTGTCTCTCACTCACTGTCTCTCACTCACTGTGTCTCACTCACTGTCTCTCTCTCACTGTCTCTCTCTCACTGTCTCTCTCTCACTCACTGTCTCTGCCTCTCACTCACTGTCTTTGTCTCTCACTCACTGTCTCTGTCTCTCACTCACTGTCTCTCACTCACTGTCTCTGTCTCTCACTCACTGTCTCTGTCTCTCACTCACTGTGTCTGTCTCTCACTCACTGTCTCTCACTCACTGCCTCTGTCTCTCACTCACTGTCTCTCAATCGCTGTCTCTCACTCACTGTCTCTCACTCACTGTCTCTCACTCACTGTCTCTCACTCACTGTCTCTCACTCACTGTGTCTCACTCACTGTCTCTCTCTCACTGTCTCTCTCTCACTCACTGTCTCTGCCTCTCACTCACTGTCTTTGTCTCTCACTCACTGTCTCTGTCTCTCATTCACTGTCACTCACTCACTGTCTCTCTCTCACTCACTGTCTCTGTCTCTCACTCACTGTCTCTGTCTCTCACTCACTGTCTCTGTCTCTCACTCACTGTCTCTCACTCACTGTGTCTGTCTCTCACTCACTGTCTCTCACTCACTGCCTCTGTCTCTCACTGTCTCCGTATCTCACTCACTGTCTCTGTCTCACTGTCTCTCACTCACTGTCTCTCACTCACTGTCTCTCACTCACTGTCTCTCACTCACTGCCTCTCCACTCACTGCCTCTCACTCACTGCCTCTGTCTCTCACTCACTTCCTCTCTCTCTCACTCACTGTCTCTCTCTCTCACTCACTGTCTCTGTCTCTCACTCACTGTCTCTGTCTCTCACTCACTGTCTCTGTCTCACACTCACTGTCTCTGTCTCACACTCACTGTCTCTGTCTCTCACTCACTGTCTCTGTCTCTCATTCACTGCCTCTGCCTCTCACACACTGCCTCTGTCTCTCACTCACTGTCTCTGTCTCTCACTCACTGTCTCTCTCTCTCTCACTCACTGTCTCTGTCTCTCACTCACTGTCTCTGTCTCTCACTCACTGTCTCTGTCTCTCACTCACTGCCTCTGTCTCTCACTCACTTCCTCTGTCTCTCACTCACTGTCTCTCTCTCTCACTCACTGTCTCTGTCTCTCACTCACTGTCTCTCACTGTCTCTGTCTCTCACTCACTGTCTCTGACTCACTGTCTCTCACTCACTGTCTCTGTCTCTCACTCACTGTCTCTCACTCACTGTCTTTGTCTCTGACTCACTGTCTCTGTCTCTCACTCACTGTCTCTGTCTCTCACTCACTGTCTCTCACTCACTTTCTCTCACTCACTTTCTCTCACTCACTGTCTCTGTCTCTCACTCACTGCCACTGTCTCTCACTCACTGTCTCTCACTCACTGTCTCACACTCACTGTCTCTCTCTCTCACTCACTGTCTCTGTCTCTCACTCACTGTCTCTGTCTCTCACTCACTGTCTCTGTCTCACACTCACTGTCTCTGTCTCACACTCACTGTCTCTGTCTCACACTCACTGTCTCTGTCTCACACTCACTGTCTCTCACTCACTGTCTCTGTCTCTCACTCTGACTCCGTCTCTCACTCACTGTCTCTGACTCTCACTCAGTGTCTCTGTCTCTCACTCACTGTCTCTCCCTCTCACTCACTGTCTCTCACTCACTGTCTCTCACTCACTGTCTCTCACTCACTGTCTCTCACTCACTGTGTCTGTCTCTCACTCACTGTCTCTGTCCCTCACTCACTGTCGCTGTCCCTCACTCACTGTCGCTGTCCCTCACTCACTGTCTCTGTCTCTCACTCACTGTCTCTGTCTCTCACTCACTGTCTCTGTCTCTCACTCACTGTCTCTGTCTCTCACTCACTGTCTCTCACTCACTGTCTCTCACTCACTGACTCTGTCTCTCACTCACTGTCTATCACTCACTGTGTCTGTCTCTCACTCTCTGTCTCTGTCTCTCACTCACTTTCTCCGTCTCTCACTCACTTTCTCCGTCTCTCACTCACTTTCTCCGTCTCTCACTCACTGTCTCTGTCACTCACTCACTGTCTCTGTCTCTCACTCACTGTCTCTGTCTCTCACTCACTGTCTCTGTCTCTCACTGTCTCTGTCTCTCACTCACTGTCTCTGCCTCTCACTCACTGTCTCTCACTCACTGTCTCTCACACAATGTCTCTCACTCACTGTCTCACTCACTGTCTCTCACTCACTGTGTCTCACTCACTGTATCTGTCTCTCACTCACTGTCTCTGTCTCTCACTCACTGTCTCTGTCTTTCTCTCACTGTGTCTGTCTCTCACTCACCGTCTCTGTCTCTCACTCACTGTCTCTGTCTCTCATTCACTGTCTCTCACTCATTGCCTTTGTCTCTCACTCTCTGTGTCTGTCTCTCACTCACTGTGTCTGTCTCTCACTCACTGTCTCTGTCTCTCATTCACTGTCTCTCACTCACTGTCTCTCACTCATTGCCTCTGTCTCTCACTCACTGTCTCTCACTCACTGTCTCTCACTCACTGTCTCTCACTCACTGTCTCTCACTCACTGTCTCAAACTCACTGTCTCTGTCTCTCACTCACTGTCTATCACTCACTGTCTCTGTCTCTCACTCACTGTCTCTGTCTCTCACTCACTGTCTCTGTCTCTCACTCACTGTCTCTGTCTCTCACTTACTGTCTCTGTCTCTCACTCCGTCTCTCACTGTCTCCGTCTCTCACTCACTGTCTCTGTCTCACACTCACTGTCTCTGTCTCTCACTCACTGTCTCCGTCTCTCACTCGCTGTCTCTCACTCACTGTCTCCGTCTCTCACTCACTGTCTCTCACTCACTGTCTCTCTCTCTCACTCACTGCCTCTGTCTCTCACTCACTGCCTCGCTCTCTCACTCACTGTCTCTCACTCACTGTCTCTCACTCACTGTCTCTCACTCACTGTCTCTCACTCACTGTCTCTCACTCACTGTCTCTCACTCACTGTCTCTCACTCACTGTCTCTCACTCACTGTCTCTCACTCACTGTCTCTGTCTCTCACTCACTGTCTCTGTATCTCACTCACTGTCTCTCACTCACTGTCTCTGTCTCTCACTCACTGTCTCTCACTCACTGTCTCTCACTCACTGTCTCTGTCTCTCACTCACTGTCTCTCACTCACTGTCTCTCACTCACTGTCTCTCACTCACTGTCTCTCACTCACTGTCTCTCACTCACTGTCTCTCACTCACTGTCTCTCACTCACTGTCTCCGTCTCTCACTCACTGTCTCCGTCTCTCACTTATTGTCTCTCACTCACTGTCTCCGTATCTCACTCACTGTCTCTGTCTCTCACTCACTGTCTCTCACACACTGTCTCTCACTCACTGTCTCTCACTCACTGTCTCACACTCACTGTCTCACACTCACTGTCTCACACTCACTGTCTCACACTCACTGTCTCACACTCACTGTCTCTCTCTCTCACTCACTGTCTCTGTCTCTCACTCACTGTCTCTGTCTCTCACTCACTGTCTCTGTCTCTCACTCACTGTCTCTGTCCCTCACTCACTGTCTCTGTCCCTCACTCACTGTCTCTCACTCACTGCCTCTGTCTCTCACTAACTGTCTCTGTCTCTCACTCACTGTCTCTGTCTCTCACTCACTGTCTCTGTCTCTCACTCACTGTCTCTCACTCACTGTCTCTGTCTCTCACTCACTGTCTCTCTCTCTCTCACTCAGTGTCTCTGTCTCTCATTCACTGTCTCTGTCTCTCATTCACTGTCTCTGTCTCTCACTCACTGTCCCTGTCTCTCACTCACTGTCCCTGTCTCTCACTCACTGTCTCTCTCTCTCACTCACTGTCTCTGTCTCTGTCTCACTGTCTCTGCCTCTCACTCACTGTCTTTGTCTCTGACTCACTGTCTCTGTCTCTCACTCACTGTCTCTGTCTCTCACTCACTGTCTCTCACTCACTTTCTCTCACTCACTGTCTCTGTCTCTCACTCACTGCCTCTCACTCACTGTCACTGTCTCTCACTCACTGTCTCTCACTCACTGTCTCTGTCTCTCACTCACTGTCTCTCTCTCTCTCACTCAGTGTCTCTGTCTCTCATTCACTGTCTCTGTCTCTCATTCACTGTCTCTGTCTCTCACTCACTGTCCCTGTCTCTCACTCACTGTCCCTGTCTCTCACTCACTGTCTCTCACTCACTGCCTCTGTCTCACACTCACTGTCTCTGTCTCACACTCACTGTCTCTGTCTCACACTCACTGTCTCTGTCTCTCACTCTGACTCCGTCTCTCACTCACTGTCTCTGACTCTCACTCAGTGTCTCTGTCTCTCACTCACTGTCTCTCCCTCTCACTCACTGTCTCTCACTCACTGTCTCTCACTCACTGTCTCTCACTCACTGTCTCTCACTCACTGTGTCTGTCTCTCACTCACTGTCTCTGTCCCTCACTCACTGTCGCTGTCCCTCACTCACTGTCTCTGTCTCTCACTCACTGTCTCTGTCTCTCACTCACTGTCTCTGTCTCTCACTCACTGTCTCTCACTCACTGTCTCTGTCTCTCACTCACTGTCTCTCACTCACTGTCTCTCACTCACTGACTCTGTCTCTCACTCACTGTCTATCACTCACTGTCTCTGTCTCTGTCTCTCACTCTCTGTCTCTGTCTCTCACTCACTTTCTCCGTCTCTCACTCACTTTCTCCGTCTCTCACTCACTGTCTCTGTCACTCACTCACTGTCTCTGTCTCTCACTCACTGTCTCTGTCTCTCACTCACTGTCTCTGTCTCTCACTGTCTCTGTCTCTCACTCACTGTCTCTGCCTCTCACTCACTGTCTCTCACTCACTGTCTCTCACACAATGTCTCTCACTCACTGTCTCACTCACTGTCTCTCACTCACTGTGTCTCACTCACTGTATCTGTCTCTCACTCACTGTCTCTGTCTCTCACTCACTGTCTCTGTCTTTCTCTCACTGTGTCTGTCTCTCACTCACCGTCTCTGTCTCTCACTCACTGTCTCTGTCTCTCATTCACTGTCTCTCACTCATTGCCTCTGTCTCTCACTCTCTGTGTCTGTCTCTCACTCACTGTGTCTGTCTCTCACTCACTGTCTCTGTCTCTCATTCACTGTCTCTCACTCACTGTCTCTCACTCATTGCCTCTGTCTCTCACTCACTGTCTCTCACTCACTGTCTCTCACTCACTGTCTCAAACTCACTGTCTCTGCCTCTCACTCACTGTCTATCACTCACTGTCTCTGTCTCTCACTCACTGTCTCTGTCTCTCACTCACTGTCTCTGTCTCTCACTCACTGTCTCTGTCTCTCACTTACTGTCTCTGTCTCTCACTCCGTCTCTCACTGTCTCCGTCTCTCACTCACTGTCTCTGTCTCACACTCACTGTCTCTGTCTCTCACTCACTGTCTCCGTCTCTCACTCGCTGTCTCTCACTCACTGTCTCCGTCTCTCACTCACTGTCTCTCACTCACTGTCTGTCTCTCTCTCACTCACTGCCTCTGTCTCTCACTCACTGCCTCGCTCTCTCACTCACTGTCTCTGTCTCTCACTCACTGTCTGCGTCTCTCACTCACTGTCTCTCACTCACTGTCTCTCACTCACTGTCTCTCACTCACTGTCTCTCACTCACTGTCTCTCACTCACTGTCTCTCACTCACTGTCTCTCACTCACTGTCTCTGTCTCTCACTCACTGTCTCTCACTCACTGTCTCTGTATCTCACTCACTGTCTCTCACTCACTGTCTCTGTCTCTCACTCACTGTCTCTCACTCACTGTCTCTCACTCACTGTCTCTGTCTCTCACTCACTGTCTCTCACTCACTGTCTCTCACTCACTGTCTCTCACTCACTGTCTCTCACTCACTGTCTCTCACTCACTGTCTCTCACTCACTGTCTCTCACTCACTGTCTCTCACTCACTGTCTCTGTCTCTCACTCACTGTCTCTGTCTCTTGCTCACTGTCTCTGACTCTCACTCACTGTCTCCGTCTCTCACTCACTGTCTCCGTCTCTCACTTACTGTCTCTCACTCACTGTCTCCGTATCTCACTCACTGTCTCTGTCTCTCACTCACTGTCTCTCACACACTGTCTCTCACTCACTGTCTCTCACTCACTGTCTCACACTCACTGTCTCACACTCACTGTCTCACACTCACTGTCTCACACTCACTGTCTCACACTCACTGTCTCTCTCTCTCACTCACTGTCTCTGTCTCTCACTCACTGTCTCTGTCTCTCACTCACTGTCTCTGTCTCTCACTCACTGTCTCTGTCCCTCACTCACTGTCTCTCACTCACTGCCTCTGTCTCTCACTAACTGTCTCTGTCTCTCACTCACTGTCTCTGTCTCTCACTCACTGTCTCTGTCTCTCACTCACTGTCTCTCACTCACTGTCTCTGTCTCTCACTCACTGTCTCTCTCTCTCTCACTCAGTGTCTCTGTCTCTCATTCACTGTCTCTGTCTCTCATTCACTGTCTCTGTCTCTCACTCACTGTCCCTGTCTCTCACTCACTGTCCCTGTCTCTCACTCACTGTCTCTCTCTCTCACTCACTGTCTCTGTCTCTGTCTCACTGTCTCTGCCTCTCACTCACTGTCTTTGTCTCTGACTCACTGTCTCTGTCTCTCACTCACTGTCTCTGTCTCTCACTCACTGTCTCTCACTCACTTTCTCTCACTCACTGTCTGTGTCTCTCACTCACTGCCTCTCACTCACTGTCACTGTCTCTCACTCACTGTCTCTCACTCACTGTCTCTGTCTCTCACTCACTGTCTCTCTCTCTCTCACTCAGTGTCTCTGTCTCTCATTCACTGTCTCTGTCTCTCATTCACTGTCTCTGTCTCTCACTCACTGTCCCTGTCTCTCACTCACTGTCCCTGTCTCTCACTCACTGTCTCTCACTCACTGCCTCTGTCTCTCACTCACTGTCTCTGTCTCTCACTCACTGTCTCTGTCTCTCACTCACTGTCTCTGTCTCTCACTCACTTTCTCTGTCTCTCACTCACTGTCTCTGTCTCTCACTCACTGTCTCTATCTCTCATTCACTGTCTCTGTCTCTCACTCACTGTCTGCGTCTCTCACTCACTGTCTCTCACTCACTGTCTCTCACTCTCTGTCTCTCACTCACTGTCTCTCACTCACTGTCTCTCACTCACTGTCTTTGTCTCTCACTCACTGTCTCTCACTCACTGTCTCTCACTCACTGTCTCTCACTCACTGTCTCTCACTCACTGTCTCTCACTCACTGTCTCTCACTCACTGTCTCTCACTCACTGTCTCTGCCTCTCACTCACTGTCTCTGTCTCTCACTCACTGTCTCTCACACACTGTCTCTCACTCACTGTCTCTCACTCACTGTCTCTCACTCACTGTGTCTGTCTCTCACTCACTGTGTCTGTCTCTCACTCACTGTCTCTGTCCCTCACTCACTGTCTCTGTCTCTCACTCACTGTCTCTGTCTCTCACTCACTGTCTCTCACTCACTGTCTCTGTCTCTCACTCACTGTCTCTGTCTCTCACTCACTGACTCTCACTCACTGTCTCTGTCTCTCACTCACTGCCTCTGTCTCTCACTCACTGCCTCTGTCTCTCACTCACTGTCTCTCTCTCTCACTCACTGTCTCTGTCTCTCACTCACTGTCTCTGTCTCTCACTGTCTCTGTCTCTCACTCACTGTCTCTGCCTCTCACTCACTGTCTCTCACTCACTGTCTCTCACACAATGTCTCTCACTCACTGTCTCACTCACTGTCTCTCACTCACTGTGTCTCACTCACTGTATCTGTCTCTCACTCACTGTCTCTGTCTCTCACTCACTGTCTCTGTCTTTCTCTCACTGTGTCTGTCTCTCACTCACCGTCTCTGTCTCTCACTCACTGTCTCTGTCTCTCATTCACTGTCTCTCACTCATTGCCTTTGTCTCTCACTCTCTGTGTCTGTCTCTCACTCACTGTGTCTGTCTCTCACTCACTGTCTCTGTCTCTCATTCACTGTCTCTCACTCACTGTCTCTCACTCATTGCCTCTGTCTCTCACTCACTGTCTCTCACTCACTGTCTCTCACTCACTGTCTCTCACTCACTGTCTCTCACTCACTGTCTCAAACTCACTGTCTCTGTCTCTCACTCACTGTCTATCACTCACTGTCTCTGTCTCTCACTCACTGTCTCTGTCTCTCACTCACTGTCTCTGTCTCTCACTCACTGTCTCTGTCTCTCACTTACTGTCTCTGTCTCTCACTCCGTCTCTCACTGTCTCCGTCTCTCACTCACTGTCTCTGTCTCACACTCACTGTCTCTGTCTCTCACTCACTGTCTCCGTCTCTCACTCGCTGTCTCTCACTCACTGTCTCCGTCTCTCACTCACTGTCTCTCACTCACTGTCTCTCTCTCTCACTCACTGCCTCTGTCTCTCACTCACTGCCTCGCTCTCTCACTCACTGTCTCTCACTCACTGTCTCTCACTCACTGTCTCTCACTCACTGTCTCTCACTCACTGTCTCTCACTCACTGTCTCTCACTCACTGTCTCTCACTCACTGTCTCTCACTCACTGTCTCTCACTCACTGTCTCTGTCTCTCACTCACTGTCTCTGTATCTCACTCACTGTCTCTCACTCACTGTCTCTGTCTCTCACTCACTGTCTCTCACTCACTGTCTCTCACTCACTGTCTCTGTCTCTCACTCACTGTCTCTCACTCACTGTCTCTCACTCACTGTCTCTCACTCACTGTCTCTCACTCACTGTCTCTCACTCACTGTCTCTCACTCACTGTCTCTCACTCACTGTCTCCGTCTCTCACTCACTGTCTCCGTCTCTCACTTATTGTCTCTCACTCACTGTCTCCGTATCTCACTCACTGTCTCTGTCTCTCACTCACTGTCTCTCACACACTGTCTCTCACTCACTGTCTCTCACTCACTGTCTCACACTCACTGTCTCACACTCACTGTCTCACACTCACTGTCTCACACTCACTGTCTCACACTCACTGTCTCTCTCTCTCACTCACTGTCTCTGTCTCTCACTCACTGTCTCTGTCTCTCACTCACTGTCTCTGTCTCTCACTCACTGTCTCTGTCCCTCACTCACTGTCTCTGTCCCTCACTCACTGTCTCTCACTCACTGCCTCTGTCTCTCACTAACTGTCTCTGTCTCTCACTCACTGTCTCTGTCTCTCACTCACTGTCTCTGTCTCTCACTCACTGTCTCTCACTCACTGTCTCTGTCTCTCACTCACTGTCTCTCTCTCTCTCACTCAGTGTCTCTGTCTCTCATTCACTGTCTCTGTCTCTCATTCACTGTCTCTGTCTCTCACTCACTGTCCCTGTCTCTCACTCACTGTCCCTGTCTCTCACTCACTGTCTCTCTCTCTCACTCACTGTCTCTGTCTCTGTCTCACTGTCTCTGCCTCTCACTCACTGTCTTTGTCTCTGACTCACTGTCTCTGTCTCTCACTCACTGTCTCTGTCTCTCACTCACTGTCTCTCACTCACTTTCTCTCACTCACTGTCTCTGTCTCTCACTCACTGCCTCTCACTCACTGTCACTGTCTCTCACTCACTGTCTCTCACTCACTGTCTCTGTCTCTCACTCACTGTCTCTCTCTCTCTCACTCAGTGTCTCTGTCTCTCATTCACTGTCTCTGTCTCTCATTCACTGTCTCTGTCTCTCACTCACTGTCCCTGTCTCTCACTCACTGTCCCTGTCTCTCACTCACTGTCTCTCACTCACTGCCTCTGTCTCACACTCACTGTCTCTGTCTCACACTCACTGTCTCTGTCTCACACTCACTGTCTCTGTCTCTCACTCTGACTCCGTCTCTCACTCACTGTCTCTGACTCTCACTCAGTGTCTCTGTCTCTCACTCACTGTCTCTCCCTCTCACTCACTGTCTCTCACTCACTGTCTCTCACTCACTGTCTCTCACTCACTGTCTCTCACTCACTGTGTCTGTCTCTCACTCACTGTCTCTGTCCCTCACTCACTGTCGCTGTCCCTCACTCACTGTCTCTGTCTCTCACTCACTGTCTCTGTCTCTCACTCACTGTCTCTGTCTCTCACTCACTGTCTCTCACTCACTGTCTCTGTCTCTCACTCACTGTCTCTCACTCACTGTCTCTCACTCACTGACTCTGTCTCTCACTCACTGTCTATCACTCACTGTCTCTGTCTCTGTCTCTCACTCTCTGTCTCTGTCTCTCACTCACTTTCTCCGTCTCTCACTCACTTTCTCCGTCTCTCACTCACTGTCTCTGTCACTCACTCACTGTCTCTGTCTCTCACTCACTGTCTCTGTCTCTCACTCACTGTCTCTGTCTCTCACTGTCTCTGTCTCTCACTCACTGTCTCTGCCTCTCACTCACTGTCTCTCACTCACTGTCTCTCACACAATGTCTCTCACTCACTGTCTCACTCACTGTCTCTCACTCACTGTGTCTCACTCACTGTATCTGTCTCTCACTCACTGTCTCTGTCTCTCACTCACTGTCTCTGTCTTTCTCTCACTGTGTCTGTCTCTCACTCACCGTCTCTGTCTCTCACTCACTGTCTCTGTCTCTCATTCACTGTCTCTCACTCATTGCCTCTGTCTCTCACTCTCTGTGTCTGTCTCTCACTCACTGTGTCTGTCTCTCACTCACTGTCTCTGTCTCTCATTCACTGTCTCTCACTCACTGTCTCTCACTCATTGCCTCTGTCTCTCACTCACTGTCTCTCACTCACTGTCTCTCACTCACTGTCTCAAACTCACTGTCTCTGCCTCTCACTCACTGTCTATCACTCACTGTCTCTGTCTCTCACTCACTGTCTCTGTCTCTCACTCACTGTCTCTGTCTCTCACTCACTGTCTCTGTCTCTCACTTACTGTCTCTGTCTCTCACTCCGTCTCTCACTGTCTCCGTCTCTCACTCACTGTCTCTGTCTCACACTCACTGTCTCTGTCTCTCACTCACTGTCTCCGTCTCTCACTCGCTGTCTCTCACTCACTGTCTCCGTCTCTCACTCACTGTCTCTCACTCACTGTCTGTCTCTCTCTCACTCACTGCCTCTGTCTCTCACTCACTGCCTCGCTCTCTCACTCACTGTCTCTGTCTCTCACTCACTGTCTGCGTCTCTCACTCACTGTCTCTCACTCACTGTCTCTCACTCACTGTCTCTCACTCACTGTCTCTCACTCACTGTCTCTCACTCACTGTCTCTCACTCACTGTCTCTCACTCACTGTCTCTGTCTCTCACTCACTGTCTCTCACTCACTGTCTCTGTATCTCACTCACTGTCTCTCACTCACTGTCTCTGTCTCTCACTCACTGTCTCTCACTCACTGTCTCTCACTCACTGTCTCTGTCTCTCACTCACTGTCTCTCACTCACTGTCTCTCACTCACTGTCTCTCACTCACTGTCTCTCACTCACTGTCTCTCACTCACTGTCTCTCACTCACTGTCTCTCACTCACTGTCTCTCACTCACTGTCTCTGTCTCTCACTCACTGTCTCTGTCTCTTGCTCACTGTCTCTGACTCTCACTCACTGTCTCCGTCTCTCACTCACTGTCTCCGTCTCTCACTTACTGTCTCTCACTCACTGTCTCCGTATCTCACTCACTGTCTCTGTCTCTCACTCACTGTCTCTCACACACTGTCTCTCACTCACTGTCTCTCACTCACTGTCTCACACTCACTGTCTCACACTCACTGTCTCACACTCACTGTCTCACACTCACTGTCTCACACTCACTGTCTCTCTCTCTCACTCACTGTCTCTGTCTCTCACTCACTGTCTCTGTCTCTCACTCACTGTCTCTGTCTCTCACTCACTGTCTCTGTCCCTCACTCACTGTCTCTCACTCACTGCCTCTGTCTCTCACTAACTGTCTCTGTCTCTCACTCACTGTCTCTGTCTCTCACTCACTGTCTCTGTCTCTCACTCACTGTCTCTCACTCACTGTCTCTGTCTCTCACTCACTGTCTCTCTCTCTCTCACTCAGTGTCTCTGTCTCTCATTCACTGTCTCTGTCTCTCATTCACTGTCTCTGTCTCTCACTCACTGTCCCTGTCTCTCACTCACTGTCCCTGTCTCTCACTCACTGTCTCTCTCTCTCACTCACTGTCTCTGTCTCTGTCTCACTGTCTCTGCCTCTCACTCACTGTCTTTGTCTCTGACTCACTGTCTCTGTCTCTCACTCACTGTCTCTGTCTCTCACTCACTGTCTCTCACTCACTTTCTCTCACTCACTGTCTCTGTCTCTCACTCACTGCCTCTCACTCACTGTCACTGTCTCTCACTCACTGTCTCTCACTCACTGTCTCTGTCTCTCACTCACTGTCTCTCTCTCTCTCACTCAGTGTCTCTGTCTCTCATTCACTGTCTCTGTCTCTCATTCACTGTCTCTGTCTCTCACTCACTGTCCCTGTCTCTCACTCACTGTCCCTGTCTCTCACTCACTGTCTCTCACTCACTGCCTCTGTCTCTCACTCACTGTCTCTGTCTCTCACTCACTGTCTCTGTCTCTCACTCACTGTCTCTGTCTCTCACTCACTTTCTCTGTCTCTCACTCACTGTCTCTGTCTCTCACTCACTGTCTCTATCTCTCATTCACTGTCTCTGTCTCTCACTCACTGTCTGCGTCTCTCACTCACTGTCTCTCACTCACTGTCTCTCACTCTCTGTCTCTCACTCACTGTCTCTCACTCACTGTCTCTCACTCACTGTCTTTGTCTCTCACTCACTGTCTCTCACTCACTGTCTCTCACTCACTGTCTCTCACTCACTGTCTCTCACTCACTGTCTCTCACTCACTGTCTCTCACTCACTGTCTCTCACTCACTGTCTCTGCCTCTCACTCACTGTCTCTGTCTCTCACTCACTGTCTCTCACACACTGTCTCTCACTCACTGTCTCTCACTCACTGTCTCTCACTCACTGTGTCTGTCTCTCACTCACTGTGTCTGTCTCTCACTCACTGTCTCTGTCCCTCACTCACTGTCTCTGTCTCTCACTCACTGTCTCTGTCTCTCACTCACTGTCTCTCACTCACTGTCTCTGTCTCTCACTCACTGTCTCTGTCTCTCACTCACTGACTCTCACTCACTGTCTCTGTCTCTCACTCACTGCCTCTGTCTCTCACTCACTGCCTCTGTCTCTCACTCACTGTCTCTCTCTCTCACTCACTGTCTCTCACTCACTGTCTCTGTCTCTCACTCACTGTCTCTCACTCACTATCTCTGTCTCTCACTCACTGTCTCTTACTCACTGTCTCTGTCTCTCGCTCACTGTCTCTCATTCACTGTCTCTCACTCACTGTCTCTCACTCACTGTCTCTCACTCACTGTCTCTGTCTCTCACTCACTGCCTCTGTCTCTCACTCACTGCCTCTGTCTCTCACTCACTGTCTCTCACTCACTGTCTCTCACTCACTGTCTCTGTCTCTCACTCACTGTCTCTCACTCACTGTCTCTCACTCACTGTCTCTCACTCACTGTCTCTCACTCACTGTCTCTCACTCACTGTCTCTCACTCACTGTCTCTGTCTCTCACTCACTGTCTCTGTCTCTTGCTCACTGTCTCTGACTCTCACTCACTGTCTCCGTCTCTCACTCACTGTCTCCGTCTCTCACTTACTGTCTCTCACTCACTGTCTCCGTATCTCACTCACTGTCTCTGTCTCTCACTCACTGTCTCTCACACACTGTCTCTCACTCACTGTCTCTCACTCACTGTCTCACACTCACTGTCTCACACTCACTGTCTCACACTCACTGTCTCACACTCACTGTCTCACACTCACTGTCTCACACTCACTGTCTCTCTCTCTCACTCACTGTCTCTGTCTCTCACTCACTGTCTCTGTCTCTCACTCACTGTCTCTGTCTCTCACTCACTGTCTCTGTCCCTCACTCACTGTCTCTGTCCCTCACTCACTGTCTCTCACTCACTGCCTCTGTCTCTCACTAACTGTCTCTGTCTCTCACTCACTGTCTCTGTCTCTCACTCACTGTCTCTGTCTCTCACTCACTGTCTCTCACTCACTGTCTCTGTCTCTCACTCACTGTCTCTCTCTCTCTCACTCAGTGTCTCTGTCTCTCATTCACTGTCTCTGTCTCTCATTCACTGTCTCTGTCTCTCACTCACTGTCCCTGTCTCTCACTCACTGTCCCTGTCTCTCACTCACTGTCTCTCTCTCTCACTCACTGTCTCTGTCTCTGTCTCACTGTCTCTGCCTCTCACTCACTGTCTTTGTCTCTGACTCACTGTCTCTGTCTCTCACTCACTGTCTCTGTCTCTCACTCACTGTCTCTCACTCACTTTCTCTCACTCACTGTCTCTGTCTCTCACTCACTGCCTCTCACTCACTGTCACTGTCTCTCACTCACTGTCTCTCACTCACTGTCTCTGTCTCTCACTCACTGTCTCTCTCTCTCTCACTCAGTGTCTCTGTCTCTCATTCACTGTCTCTGTCTCTCATTCACTGTCTCTGTCTCTCACTCACTGTCCCTGTCTCTCACTCACTGTCCCTGTCTCTCACTCACTGTCTCTCACTCACTGCCTCTGTCTCTCACTCACTGTCTCTGTCTCTCACTCACTGTCTCTGTCTCTCACTCACTGTCTCTGTCTCTCACTCACTTTCTCTGTCTCTCACTCACTGTCTCTGTCTCTCACTCACTGTCTCTATCTCTCATTCACTGTCTCTGTCTCTCACTCACTGTCTGCGTCTCTCACTCACTGTCTCTCACTCACTGTCTCTCACTCTCTGTCTCTCACTCACTGTCTCTCACTCACTGTCTCTCACTCACTGTCTTTGTCTCTCACTCACTGTCTCTCACTCACTGTCTCTCACTCACTGTCTCTCACTCACTGTCTCTCACTCACTGTCTCTCACTCACTGTCTCTGCCTCTCACTCACTGTCTCTGTCTCTCACTCACTGTCTCTGACTCTCACTCACTGACTCCGTCTCTCACTTACTGTCTCTCACTCACTGTCTCCGTATCTCACTCACTGTCTCTGTCTCTCACTCACTGTCTCTCACACACTGTCTCTCACTCACTGTCTCTCACTCACTGTCTCTCACTCACTGTGTCTGTCTCTCACTCACTGTGTCTGTCTCTCACTCACTGTCTCTGTCCCTCACTCACTGTCTCTGTCTCTCACTCACTGTCTCTGTCTCTCACTCACTGTCTCTCACTCACTGTCTCTGTCTCTCACTCACTGTCTCTGTCTCTCACTCACTGACTCTCACTCACTGTCTCTGTCTCTCACTCACTGTCTCTGTCTCTCACTCACTGCCTCTGTCTCTCACTCACTGCCTCTGTCTCTCACTCACTGTCTCTCTCTCTCACTCACTGTCTCTCACTCACTGTCTCTGTCTCTCACTCACTGTCTCTCACTCACTATCTCTGTCTCTCACTCACTGTCTCTTACTCACTGTCTCTGTCTCTCGCTCACTGTCTCTCATTCACTGTCTCTCACTCACTGTCTCTCACTCACTGTCTCTCACTCACTGTCTCTGTCTCTCACTCACTGCCTCTGTCTCTCACTCACTGCCTCTGTCTCTCACTCACTGTCTCTCTCACTCACTGTCTCTGTCTCTCACTCACTGTCTCTAATTCACTGTCTCTGTCTCTCACTCACTGTCTCTGTCTCTCACTCACTGCCTCTGTCTCTCACTCACTGTCTCTCCTTCTCACTCACTGTCTCTCATTCACTGTCTCTGTCTCTCACTCACTGTCTCTGTCCCTCACTCACTGTCTCTGTCTCTCACTCACTGTGTCTGTCTCTCACTCACTGTCTCTGTCTCTCACTCACTGCCTCTGTCTCTCACTCACTGTCTCTCTCACTCACTGTCTCTGTCCCTCACTCACTGTCTCTGTCTCTCACTCACTGTCTCTGTCTCTCACTCAGTGTCTCTGACTCTCACTCCCTATCTCCGTCTCTCACTCACTGTCTCCGTCTCTCACTCACTGTCTCTCACTGTCTCTGTCTCTCACTCACTGTCTCTCACTCACTGTCTTTGTCTCTCACTCACTCTCTCTCACTCACTGTCTCTGTCTCTCACTCACTGTCTCTCACTCACTGTCTCTCACTCACTGTCTCTCACTCACTGTCTCTCACTCACTGTCTCTCACTCACTGTCTCTCACACACTGTCTCTGTCTCTCACTCACTGTCTCTCACTCACTGTCTCTGTCTCTCACTCACTGTCTCTGTCTCTCACTCACTGTCTCTGTCTCTCACTCACTGTCTCTCACTCCCTGTCTCTGTCTCTCACTCACTGTCTCTCACTCACTGTCTCTCACTCACTGTCTCTCACTCACTGTCTCTGTCTCTCACTCACTGTCTCTGTCTCTCACTCACTGTCTCTGTCTCTCACTCACTGTCTCTGTCTCTCACTCACTGTCTCTGTCTCTCACTCACTGTGTCTCACTCGCTGTCTCTGTCTCTCACTCACTGTCTCTGCCTCTCACTCACTGTCTCTGTCTCTCACTCACTGTCTCTGTCTCTCACTCACAGTCTCTGTCTCTCACTCACTGTCTCTGTCTCTGACTCACTGCCTCTGTCTCTCACACACTGTCTCTCTCTCTCACTCACTGTCTCTGTCTCTCACTCACTGTCTCTCATTCACTGTCCCTGTCTCTCACTCACTGCCTCTGTCTCTCACTCACTGTCTCTCTCTCTCACTCACTGTCTCTCACTCACTGTCTCTGTCTCTCACTCACTGTCTCTCACTCACTATCTCTGTCTCTCACTCACTGTCTCTTACTCACTGTCTCTGTCTCTCGCTCACTGTCTCTCATTCACTGTCTCTCACTCACTGTCTCTCACTCACTGTCTCTCACTCACTGTCTCTGTCTCTCACTCACTGCCTCTGTCTCTCACTCACTGCCTCTGTCTCTCACTCACTGTCTCTCTCACTCACTGTCTCTGTCTCTCACTCACTGTCTCTAATTCACTGTCTCTGTCTCTCACTCACTGTCTCTGTCTCTCACTCACTGCCTCTGTCTCTCACTCACTGTCTCTCCTTCTCACTCACTGTCTCTCATTCACTGTCTCTGTCTCTCACTCACTGTCTCTGTCCCTCACTCACTGTCTCTGTCTCTCACTCACTGTGTCTGTCTCTCACTCACTGTCTCTGTCTCTCACTCACTGCCTCTGTCTCTCACTCACTGTCTCTCTCACTCACTGTCTCTGTCCCTCACTCACTGTCTCTGTCTCTCACTCACTGTCTCTGTCTCTCACTCAGTGTCTCTGACTCTCACTCCCTATCTCCGTCTCTCACTCACTGTCTCCGTCTCTCACTCACTGTCTCTCACTGTCTCTGTCTCTCACTCACTGTCTCTCACTCACTGTCTTTGTCTCTCACTCACTCTCTCTCACTCACTGTCTCTGTCTCTCACTCACTGTCTCTCACTCACTGTCTCTCACTCACTGTCTCTCACTCACTGTCTCTCACTCACTGTCTCTCACTCACTGTCTCTCACACACTGTCTCTGTCTCTCACTCACTGTCTCTCACTCACTGTCTCTGTCTCTCACTCACTGTCTCTGTCTCTCACTCACTGTCCCTGTCTCTCACTCACTGTCTCTCACTCCCTGTCTCTGTCTCTCACTCACTGTCTCTCACTCACTGTCTCTCACTCACTGTCTCTCACTCACTGTCTCTGTCTCTCACTCACTGTCTCTGTCTCTCACTCACTGTCTCTGTCTCTCACTCACTGTCTCTGTCTCTCACTCACTGTGTCTCACTCGCTGTCTCTGTCTCTCACTCACTGTCTCTGCCTCTCACTCACTGTCTCTGTCTCTCACTCACTGTCTCTGTCTCTCACTCACAGTCTCTGTCTCTCACTCACTGTCTCTGTCTCTGACTCACTGCCTCTGTCTCTCACACACTGTCTCTCTCTCTCACTCACTGTCTCTGTCTCTCACTCACTGTCTCTCATTCACTGTCCCTGTCTCTCACTCACTGCCTCTGTCTCTCACTCACTGTCTCTCTCTCTCACTCACTGTCTCTGTCTCTCACTCACTCTCTCTGTCTCTCACTCACTGTCTCTCTCTCTCACTCACTGTCTCTCTCTCTCACTCACTGTCTCTGTCCCTCACTCACTGTCTCTGTCTCTCACTCACTGTCTCTGTCTCTCACTCACTGTCTCTGTCCCTCACTCACTGTCTCTGTCCCTCACTCACTGTCTCTGTCCCTCACTCACTGTCTCTCACTCACTGCCTCTGTCTCTCACTCGCTGTCTCTGTCTCTCACTCACAGTCTCTGTCTCTCACTCACAGTCTCTCACTCACTGTCTCTGTCTCTCACTCACTGTCTCTATCTCTCATTCACTGTCTCTGTCTCTCACTCACTGTCTGCGTCTCTCACTCACTGTCTCTCACTCACTGTCTCTCACTCCCTGTCTCTCACTCCCTGTCTCTCACTCCCTGTCTCTCACTCCCTGTCTCTCACTCCCTGTCTCTCACTCCCTGTCTCTCACTCCCTGTCTCTCACTCACTGTCTCTCACTCACTGTCTCTCACTCACTGTCTCTCACTCACTGTCTCTGTCTCTCACTCACTGTCTCTGTCTCTCACTCACTGTCTCTGACTCTCACTCACTGTCTCTGTCTCTCACTCACTGTCTCTGTCTCTCACTCACTGACTCTCACTCACTGTCTCTGTCTCTCACTCACTGTCTCTGTCTCTCACTCACTGCCTCTGTCTCTCACTCACTGTCTCTCTCTCTCACTCACTGTCTCTCACTCACTGTCTCTGTCTCTCACTCACTGTCTCTCACTCACTGTCTCTGTCTCTCACTCACTGTCTCTTACTCACTGTCTCTGTCTCTCACTCACTGTCTCTCACTCACTGTCTCTCACTCACTGTCTCTCACTCACTGTCTCTGTCTCTCACTCACTGCCTCTGTCTCTCACTCACGGTCTCTCCTTCTCACTCACTGTTTCTCTCACTCACTGTCTCTGTCTCTCACTCACTGTCTCTCATTCACTGTCTCTGTCTCTCACTCACTGTCTCTGTCTCTCACTCACTGTCTCTTACTCACTTTCTCTGTCTCTCACTCACTGTCTCTCACTCACTGTCTCTGACTCACTGTCTCTCACTCACTGTCTCTCACTCACTGTCTCTGTCTCTCACTCACTGTCTCTGTCTCTCACTCACTGTCTCTGTCTCTGACTCACTGTCTCTCATTCACTGTCTCTGTCTCTCACTCACTGTCTCTGTCTCTCACTCACTGCCTCTGTCTCTCACTCACTGTCTCTCCTTCTCACTCACTGTCTCTCATTCACTGTCTCTGTCTCTCACTCACTGTCTCTGTCCCTCACTCACTGTCTCTGTCTCTCACTCACTGTCTCTGTCTCTCACTCACTGCCTCTGTATCTCACTCACTGTCTCTCTCACTCACTGTCTCTGTCCCTCACTCACTGTCTCTTTCTCTCACTCACTGTCTGTCTCTCACTCACTGTCTCTGACTCTCACTCCCTATCTCCGTCTCTCACTCACTGTCTCCGTCTCTCACTCACTGTCTCCGTCTCTCACTCACTGTTTCTCACTGTCTCTGTCTCTCACTCACTGTCTCTCACTCACTGTCTTTGTCTCTCACTCACTCTCTCTCACTCACTGTCTCTGGCTCTCACTCAGTGTCTCTGTCTCTCACTCACTGTCTCTGTCTCTCACTCACTGTCTCTGTCTCTCACTCCGTCTTTCACTGTCTCCGTCTCTCACTCACTGTCTCTGTCTCTCATTCACTGTCTCTGTCTCTCACTCACTGCTTCTGTCTCTCACTCACTGTCTCTCACTCACTGACTCTCACTCACTGTCTCTCACTCACTGTCTCTCACTCACTGTCTCTCACTCACTGTCTCTCACTCACTGTCTCTGTCTCTCACTCACTGCCTCTGTCTCTCACTAACTGCCTCTGACTCTCACTCACTGTCTCTCTCTCTCAATCACTGTCCCTGTCTCTCACTCACTGACTCTCACTCACTGTCTCTGTCTCTCATTCACTCTGTCTCTCACTCACTGTCTCTGTCTCTCACTCACTGTCTCTGTCTCTCACTCACTGCATCTGTCTCTCACTCACTGTCTCTCTCTCTCACACACACTGTCTCTGTCCCTCACTCACTGTCTCTGTATCTCACTCACTGTCTCTGTCTCTCACTCACTGTCTCCGTCTCTCTCTCACTGTCTCCGTCTCTCTCTCACTGTCTCTCACTGTCTCTGTCTCTCACTCACTGTCTCTCACTCACTGTCTCTCACTCACTGTCTCTCACTCACTGTCTCTCACTCACTGTCTCTCACTCACTGTCTCTGTCTCTCACTCACTGTCTCTCACTCACTGTCTTTGTCTCTGACTCACTGTCTCTGTCTCTCACTCACTGTGTCTGTCTCTCACTCACTGTCTCTGTCCCTCACTCACTGTCGCTGTCCCTCACTCACTGTCTCTGTCTCTCACTCACTGTCTCTGTCTCTCACTCACTGTCTCTGTCTCTCACTCACTGTCTCTCACTCACTGTCTCTGTCTCTCACTCACTGTCTCTCACTCACTGTCTCTCACTCACTGACTCTGTCTCTCACTCACTGTCTCTCACTCACTGTCTCTGTCTCTCACTCTCTGTCTCTGTCTCTCACTCACTTTCTCTGTCTCTCACTCACTGTCTCTGTCTCTCACTCACTGACTCTCACTCACTGTCTCTGTCTCTCACTCACTGTCTCTGTCTCTCACTCACTGCCTCTGTCTCTCACTCACTGTCTCTCTCTCTCACTCTCTGTCTCTCTCTCTCACTCACTGTCTCTCACTCACTGTCTCTGTCTCTCACTCACTGTCTCTCACTCACTGTCTCTGTCTCTCACTCACTGTCTCTGTCTCTCACTCACTGTCTCTGTCTCTCACTCACTGTCTCTCACTCACTGTCTCTCACTCACTGTCTCTCACTCACTGTCTCTCACTCACTGTCTCTCACTCACTGTCTCTCACTCACTGTCTCTCACTCACTGTCTCTGTCTCTCACTCACTGCCTCTGTCTCTCACTCACTGTCTCTGTCTCTCACTCACTGTCTCTCATTCACTGTCTCTGTCTCTCACTCACTGTCTCTGTCTCTCACTCACTGCCTCTGTCTCTCACTCACGGTCTCTCCTTCTCACTCACTGTTTCTCTCACTCACTGTCTCTGTCTCTCACTCACTGTCTCTCATTCACTGTCTCTGTCTCTCACTCACTGTCTCTGTCTCTCACTCACTGTCTCTGTCTCTCACTCACTGTCTCTTACTCACTGTCTCTGTCTCTGACTCACTGTCTCTCACTCACTGTCTCTGACTCACTGTCTCTCACTCACTGTCTCTGTCTCTCACTCACTGTCTCTGTCTCTCACTCACTGTCTCTGTCTCTCACTCACTGTCTCTCATTCACTGTCTCTGTCTCTCACTCACTGTCTCTGTCTCTCACTCACTGCCTCTGTCTCTCACTCACTGTCTCTCACTCACTGACTCTGTCTCTCACTCACTGTCTCTCACTCACTGTCTCTGTCTCTCACTCTCTGTCTCTGTCTCTCACTCACTTTCTCCGTCTCTCACTCACTTTCTCCGTCTCTCACTCACTGTCTCTGTCACTCACTCACTGTCTCTCACTCACTGTCTCTGTCTCTCACTCACTGTCTCTGTCTCTCACTCACTGTCTCTGTCTCTCACTCACTGTCTCTGTCTCTCACTGTCTCTGTCTCTCACTCACTGTCTCTGCCTCTCACTCACTGTCTCTGCCTCTCACTCACTGTCTCTGCCTCTCACTCACTGTCTCTCACTCACTGTCTCTCACACAATGTCTCTCACTCACTGTCTCTCACTCACTGTCTCTCACTCTCTGTCTCTCACTCACTGTATCTGTCTCTCACTCACTGTCTCTGTCTCTCACTCACTGTCTCTGTCTTTCACTCACTGTGTCTGTCTCTCACTCACCGTCTCTGTCTCTCACTCACTGTCTCTGTCTCTCATTCACTGTCTCTCACTCATTGCGTCTGTCTCTCACTCACTGTGTCTGTCTCTCACTCACTGTGTCTGTCTCTCACTCACTGTCTCTGTCTCTCATTCACTGTCTCTCACTCACTGTCTCTCACTCACTGTCTCTGTCTCTCACTCACTGTCTCTGTCTCTCACTCACTGTCTCTCACTCACTGTCTCTGTCTGTCACTCACTGTCTCTCACTCACTGTCTCTGTCTTTCACTCACTGTCTCTCACTCACTGTCTCTCACTCACTGACTCTCACTCACTGACTCTCACTCACTGACTCTCACTCACTGACTCTGTCTCTCACTCACTGTCTCTCACTCACTGTCTCTGTCCCACTCTCTGTCTCTGTCTCTCACTCACTTTCTCCGTCTCTCACTCACTGTCTCTGTCACTCACTCACTGTATCTCACTCACTGTCTCTGTCTCTCACTCACTGTCTCTGTCTCTCACTCACTGTCTCTGTCTCTCACTGTCTCTGTCTCTCACTCACTGTCTCTGTCTTTCACTCACTGTGTCTGTCTCTCACTCACCGTCTCTGTCTCTCACTCACTCTCTCTGTCTCTCATTCACTGTCTCTCACTCATTGCCTCTGTCTCTCACTCACTGTGTCTGTCTCTCACTCACTGTGTCTGTCTCTCACTCACTGTGTCTGTCTCTCACTCACTGTCTCTGTCTCTCACTCACTGTCTCTCACTCACTGTCTCTCACTCATTGCCACTGTCTCTCACTCACTGTCTCTCACTCACTGTCTCCGTCTCTCACTCACTGTCTCTGTCTCTCACTCAATGTCTCTGTCTCTCACTGTCTCCGTCTCTCACTCACTGTCTCTGCCTCTCACTCACTGTCTCTCACTCACTGTCTCTCACACAATGTCTCTGTCTCTCACTCACTGTCTATCACTCACTGTCTCTGTCTCTCACTCACTGTCTCTGTCTCTCACTCACTGTCTCTGTCTCTCATTCCGTCTCTCACTGTCTCCGTCTCTCACTCACTGTCTCTGTCTCACACTCACTGTCTCGGTCTCACACTCACTGTCTCTGTCTCTCACTTTCTGTCTCCGTCTCTCACTTGCTGTCTCTCACTCACTGTCTCCGTCTCTCACTCACTGTCTCTCACTCACTGTCTCTCTCTCTCACTCACTGCCTTTGTCTCTCACTCACTGCCTCGCTCTCTCACTCACTGTCTCTGTCTCTCACTCACTGTCTGTGTCTCTCACTCACTGTCTCCGTCTCTCACTCACTGTCTCTGTCTCTCACTCACTGTCTCTCACTCACTGTCTCCGTCTCTCACTCACTGTCTCTGTCCATCACTCACTGTCTTTGTCTCTGACTCACTGTCTCTGCCTCTCACTCACTGTCTTTGTCTCTGACTCACTGTCTCTGTCTCTCACTCACTGTCTCTGTCTCTCACTCACTGTCTCTCACTCACTGTCTCTGTCTCGCACTCACTGTCTCTGCCTCTCACTCACTGTCTCTGTCTCTGTCTCACTGTCTTTGTCTCTGACTCACTGTCTCTGTCTCTCACTCACTGTCTCTGTCTCTCACTCACTGTCTCTCACTCACTTTCTCTCACTCACTTTCTCTGTCTCTCACTCACTGTCTCTGTCTCTCACTCACATGTCTCTGTCTCTCACTCACTGTCTCTGCCTCTCACTCACTGTCTCTCACTCACTGTCTCTCACACACTGTCTCTCACTCACTGTCTCTCACTCACTGTCTCTCACTCACTGTCTCTCACTCACTGTCTCTCACTCACTGTCTCTCACTCACTGTATCTGTCTCTCACTCACTGTCTCTGTCTCTCACTCACTGTCTCTGTCTTTCACTCACTGTGTCTGTCTCTCACTCACCGTCTCTGTCTCTCACTCACTGTCTCTGTCTCTCATTCACTGTCTCTCACTCATTGCCTCTGTCTCTCACTCACTGTGTCTGTCTCTCACTCACTGTCTCTGTCTCTCATTCACTGTCTCTCATTCACTGTCTCTCACTCACTGTCTCTCACTCATTGCCTCTGTCTCTCACTCACTGTCTCTCACTCACTGTCTCTCACTCACTGTCTCTCACTCACTGTCTCTCACTCACTGTCTCCGTCTCTCACTCACTGTCTCTGTCTCTCACTCACTGTCTCTCACTCACTGTCTCTGTCTCGCACTCACTGTCTCTGCCTCTCACTCACTGTCTCTGTCTCTGTCTCACTGTCTTTGTCTCTGACTCACTGTCTCTGTCTCTCACTCACTGTCTCTGTCTCTCACTCACTGTCTCTCACTCACTTTCTCTCACTCACTTTCTCTGTCTCTCACTCACTGTCTCTGTCTCTCACTCACATGTCTCTGTCTCTCACTCACTGTCTCTGCCTCTCACTCACTGTCTCTCACTCACTGTCTCTCACACACTGTCTCTCACTCACTGTCTCTCACTCACTGTCTCTCACTCACTGTCTCTCACTCACTGTCTCTCACTCACTGTCTCTCACTCACTGTCTCTCACTCACTGTCTCTGTCTCTCACTCACTGTCTCTGTCTCTCACTCACTGTCTCTGTCTTTCACTCACTGTGTCTGTCTCTCACTCACCGTCTCTGTCTCTCACTCACTGTCTCTGTCTCTCATTCACTGTCTCTCACTCATTGCCTCTGTCTCTCACTCACTGTGTCTGTCTCTCACTCACTGTCTCTGTCTCTCATTCACTGTCTCTCATTCACTGTCTCTCACTCACTGTCTCTCACTCATTGCCTCTGTCTCTCACTCACTGTCTCTCACTCACTGTCTCTCACTCACTGTCTCTCACTCACTGTCTCTCACTCACTGTCTCTCACTCACTGTCTCCGTCTCTCACTCACTGTCTCCGTCTCTCACTCACTGTCTCTGTCTCTCACTCACTGTCTCTGTCTCTCACTCACTGTCTCTGTCTCTCACTCACTGTCACTGTCTCTCACTCACTGTCTCTGTCTCTCACTCACTGTCTATCACTCACTGTCTCTGTCTCTCACTCACTGTCTATCACTCACTGTCTCTGTCTCTCACTCACTGCCTCTGTCTCTCACTCACTGTCTCTGTCTCTCACTCACTGTCTCTGTCTCTCACTCACTGTCTCTGTCTCTCACTCCGTCTCTCACTGTCTCCGTCTCTCACTCACTGTCTCTGTCTCACACTCACTGTCTCTGTCTCACACTCACTGTCTCTGTCTCTCACTCACTGTCTCTGTCTCTCACTCACTGTCTCCGTCTCTCACTCGCTGTCTCTCACTCACTGTCTCCGTCTCTCACTCACTGTCTCTCACTCACTGTCTCTATCTCTCACTCACTGCCTCTGTCTCTCACTCACTGCCTCGCTCTCTCACTCACTGTCTCTGTCTCTCACTCACTGTCTGTGTCTCTCACTCACTGTCTCCATCTCTCACTCACTGTCTCTGTCTCTCACTCACTGTCTCTGTCTCTCACTCACTGTCTCTGTCTCTCACTCACTGCCTCTCACTCACTGTCTCTGTCTCTCACTCACTGTCTCTCACTCACTGTCTCTGTCTCTCACTCACTGTCTCTGCCTCTCACTCACTGTCTCTGTCTCTCACTCACTGTCTCTCACTCACTGTCTCTCTCTCTCACTCACTGCCACTGTCTCTCACTCACTGTCTCTCTCTCTCACTCACTGTCTCTGTCTCTGTCTCACTGTCTCTGCCTCTCACTCACTGTCTTTGTCTCTGACTCACTGTCTCTGTCTCTCACTCACTGTCTCTGTCTCTCACTCACTGTCTCTCACTCACTTTCTCTCACTCACTGTCTCTGTCTCTCACTCACTGCCTCTCACTCACTGTCACTGTCTCTCACTCACTGTCTCTCACTCACTGTCTCACACTCACTGTCTCTCTCTCTCACTCACTGTCTCTGTCCCTCACTCACTGTCGCTGTCCCTCACTCACTGTCTCTGTCTCTCACTCACTGTCTCTGTCTCTCACTCACTGTCTCTGTCTCTCACTCACTGTCTCTCACTCACTGTCTCTGTCTCTCACTCACTGTCTCTCACTCACTGTCTCTCACTCACTGTCTCTGTCTCTCACTCACTGTCTCTCACTCAATGTCTCTCACTCACTGACTCTGTCTCTCACTCTCTGTCTCTGTCTCTCACTCACTTTCTCCGTCTCTCACTCACTGTCTCTGTCACTCACTCACTGTATCTCACTCACTGTCTCTGTCTCTCACTCACTGTCTCTGTCTCTCACTCACTGTCTCTGTCTCTCACTGTCTCTGTCTCTCACTCACTGTCTCTGCCTCTCACTCACTGTCTCTCACTCACTGTCTCTCACACACTGTCTCTCACTCACTGTCTCTCACTCACTATCTCTCACTCACTATCTCTCACTCACTGTCTCTCACTCACTGTCTCTCACTCACTGTCTCTCACTCACTGTATCTGTCTCTCACTCACTGTCTCTGTCTCTCACTCACTGTCTCTGTCTTTCACTCACTGTGTCTGTCTCTCACTCACCGTCTCTGTCTCTCACTCACTGTCTCTGTCTCTCATTCACTGTCTCTCACTCATTGCCTCTGTCTCTCACTCATTGTGTCTGACTCTCACTCACTGTGTCTGTCTCTCACTCACTTTCTCTCACTCACTGTCTCTGTCTCTCACTCACTGTCTCTGTCTCTCACTCACTGTCTCTCACTCACTGTCTCTCACTCACTGTCTCCGTCTCTCGCTCACTGTCTCTCACTCACTGTCTCTGTCTCTCAATGTCTCTGTCTCTCACTGTCTCTGTCTCTCACTCACTGTCTCTGTCTCTCACTCACTGTCTCTGTCTCTCACTCACTGTCTCTCACTCACTGTCTCTGTCTCTCACTCACTGTCTCTGTCTCTCACTCACTGTCTCTGTCTCTCACTCACTGTCTCTGTCTCTCACTCACTGTCTCTG
Organism: Scyliorhinus torazame; assembly: GCF_047496885.1. Lineage (NCBI taxonomy): Eukaryota > Metazoa > Chordata > Chondrichthyes > Carcharhiniformes > Scyliorhinidae > Scyliorhinus > Scyliorhinus torazame. The sequence continues at coordinate 85,460,989 of NC_092710.1, read as the reverse complement.
TCTCTCACTCACTGTCTCTGTCTCTCACTCCGTCTCTCACTGTCTCCGTCTCTCACTCACTGTCTCTGTCTCACACTCACTGTCTCTGTCTCACACTCACTGTCTCTGTCTCTCACTCACTGTCTCCGTCTCTCACTCGCTGTCTCTCACTCACTGTCTCCGTCTCTCACTCACTGTCTCTCACTCACTGTCTCTCACTCACTGCCTCGCTCTCTCACTCACTGTCTCTGTCTCTCACTCACTGTCTGTGTCTCTCACTCACTGTCTCCGTCTCTCACTCACTGTCTCTGTCTCTCCCTCACTGTCTCTGTCTCTCACTCACTGCCTCTCACTCACTGCCTCTGTCTCTCACTCACTGTCTCTGCCTCTCACTCACTGTCTCTGTCTCTCACTCACTGTCTCTCACTCACTGTCTCTCTCTCTCACTCACTGCCACTGTCTCTCACTCACTGTCTCTCTCTCTCACTCACTGTCTCTGTCTCTGTCTCACTGTCTCTGCCTCTCACTCACTGTCTCTGTCTCTCACTCACTGTCTCTCACTCACTTTCTCTCACTCACTGTCTCTGTCTCTCACTCACTGCCTCTCACTCACTGTCACTGTCTCTCACTCACTGTCTCTCACTCACTGTCTCACACTCACTGTCTCTCTCTCTCACTCACTGTCTCTGTCTCTCACTCACTGTCTCTGTCTCACACTCACTGTCTCTGTCTCACACTCACTGTCTCTGTCTCTGTCTCACACTCACTGACTCCGTCTCTCACTCACTGACTCCGTCTCTCACTCACTGTCTCTGTCTCTCACTCAGTGTCTCTGTCTCTCACTCACTGTCTCCGTCTCTCACTCACTGTCTCTCAATCACTGTCTCTGTCTCTCTCTCTCACTGTCTCTGTCGCTCACTCACTGTCTCCGTCTCTCACTCACTGTCTCTGTCTCTCACTCACTGTCTCTCACTCACTGTCTCTACCTCTCACTCACTGTCTCTCACTCAGTGTCTCTGTCTCTCACTCACTGTCTCTGTCTCTCACTCACTGTCTCTCACTCACTGTCTCTACCTCTCACTCACTGTCTCCGTCTCTCACTCACTGTCTCTGTCTCTCACTCACTGTCTCTGTCTCTCACTCACTGTCTCTCACTCACTGTCTCTGTCTCTCACTCACTGTCTCTCACTCACTGTCTCTCACTCACTGTCTCTCACTCACTGTCTCTCACTCACTGTCTCTGTCTCTCACTCACTGTCTCTCACTCACTGTCTCTCACTCACTGTCTCTCACTCACTGTCTCTGTGTCTCACTCTCTGTCTCTGTCTCTCACTCACTTTCTCCGTCTCTCACTCACTGTCTCTGTCACTCACTCACTGTCTCTCACTCACTGTCTCTGTGTCTCACTCACTGTCTCCGTCTCTCACTCACTTTCTCTGTCTCTCACTCACAGTCTCTCACTCACTGTCTCTGTCTCTCACTCACTGTCTCTGTCTCTCACTCACTGTCTCTCGCTCACTGTCTCTGTCTCTCACTCACTGTCTCTGTCTCTCACTCACTGTCTCCGTCTCTCACTCACTGTCTCTCACTCGCTGTCTCTGTCTCTCACTCGCTGTCTCCGTCTCTCACTCACTGTCTCTCACTCCCTATCTCCGTCTCTCACTCAATGTCTCCCACTTTCACTCATTGTCGCCGTCTCTCACTCACTGTCTCTCACTCACTGTCACTGTCTCGCACTCACTGTCTCTGTCTCTCACTCACTGTCTCCGACTCTCAGTCACTGTCTCTCACTGTCTCTGTCTCTCACTCACTGTCTCTCACTCACAGTCTCTGTCTCTCACTCACTGTCTCTGTCTCTCACTCACTGTCTCTGTCTCTCACTCCGTCTCTCACTGTCTCCGTCTCTCACTCACTGTCTCTGTCTCACACTCACTGTCTCTGTCTCTCACTCACTGTCTCTGTCTCTCACTCGCTGTCTCTCACTCACTGTCTCCGTCTCTCACTCACTGTCTCTGTCTCTCACTCACTGCCTCTGTCTCTCACTCACTGTCTCTCTCTCTCACTCACTGCCTCTGTCTCTCACTCACTGCCTCTGTCTCTCACTCACTGTCTCTGTCTCTCACTCACTGTCTCTGTCTCTCACTCACTGTCTCTGTCTCTCACTCACTGTCTCTGTCTCACACTCACTGTCTCTGTCTCTCGCTCACTGTCTGTCTCTCGCTCACTGTCTCTATCTCTCACTCACTGTCTCTGTCTCTCACTCACTCTCTCCGTCTCTCACTCACTGTCTCTCACTCACTGTCTCTGTCTCTCACTCACTGTCTCTGTCTCTCACTCACTGCCTCTCACTCACTGTCTCTCACACACTGTCTCTCACTCACTGTCTCTCACTCACTGTCTCTCACTCACTGTCTCTCACTCACTGTCTCGGTCTCTCACTCACTGTCTCTGTCTCTCACTCACTGTCTCTGTCTCTCACTCTCTGTCTCTGTCTCTCATTCTCTGTCTCCGTCTCTCACTCACTGTCTCTGTCTCTCACTCGCTGTCTCTGTCTCTCACTCCCTATCTCCGTCTCTCACTCACTGTCTCTCACTCACTGTCTCGGTCTCTCACTCACTGTCTCTGTCTCTCACTCACTGTCTCTGTCTCTCACTCACTGTCGCTGTCTCTCACTCCGTCTCTCACTGTCTCCGTCTCTCACTCACTGTCTCTGTCTCACACTCACTGTCTCTGTCTCTCACTCACTGTCTCTGTCTCTCACTCGCTGTCTCTCACTCACTGTCTCCGTCTCTCACTCACTGTCTCTCACTCACTGTCTCTGTCTCTCACTCACAGCCTCTGTCTCTCACTCACTGCCTCTGTCTCTCACTCACTGCCTCTGTCTCTCACTCACTGCCTCTGTCTCTCACTCACTGCCTCTCTCACTCACTCACTGCCTCTCTCACTCACTCACTGTCTCTGTCTCTCACTCTCTGTCTCTCACTCACTGACTCTGTCTCTCACTCACTGTCTCTGTCTCACGCTCACTGTCTCTGTCTCTCGCTCACTGTCTCTGTCTCTCACTCACTGTCTCCGTCTCTCACTCACTGTCTCTGTCTCTCACTCACAGTCTCTCACTCACTGTCACTGTCTCTCACTCACTGTCTCTGTCTCTCACTCACTGTCTCTGTCTCTCACTCACTGCCTCTGTCTCTCACTCACTGCCTCTCACTCACTGTATCTTTCTCTCACTCACTGTCTCTGCCTCTCACTCACTGTCTCCGTCTCTCACTCACTGTCTCTCACTCACTGTCTCTATCTCTCACTCACTGCCTCTGTCTCTCACTCACTGTCTCTGTCCCTCACTCACTGTCTCTGTCTCTCACTCACTGTCTCTGTCTCTCACTCACTGTCTCTGTCCCTCACTCACTGTCTCTGTCTCTCACTCACTGTCTCTGTCTCTCACTCACTGTCTCTGTCTCTCACTCACTGTCTCTCACTCACTGCCTCTGTCTCTCACTCACTGTCTCTGTCCCTCACTCACTGTCTCTGTCTCTCACTCACTGTCTCTGTCTCTCACTCACTGTCTCTCACTCACTGTCTCTCACTCACTGTCTCTCACTCACTGTCTCTCACTCACTGTCTCTGTCTCTCACTCACTGTCTCTGTCTCTCACTCACTGTCTCTGTCTCTCACTCACTGTCTCTGTCTCTCACTCACTGTCGCTGTCTCTCACTCCGTCTCTCACTGTCTCCATCTCTCACTCACTGTCTCTGTCTCACACTCACTGTCTCTGTCTCACACTCACTGTCTCTGTCTCTCACTCACTGCCTCTGTCTCTCACTCACTGCCTCTCTCACTCACTCACTGTCTCTGTCTCTCACTCACTGTCTCAGTCTCTCAATCTCTGTCTCTCACTCACTGACTCTGTCTCTCACTCACTGTCTCTGTCTCACACTCACTGTCTCTGTCTCTCTCTCACTGTCTCTGTCTCTCACTCACTGTCTCTGTGTCTCACTCACTGTCTCTGTCTCTCACTCACTGTCTCTGTCTCTCACTCACTGTCTCTGTCTCACACTCACTGTCTCTGTCTCACACTCACTGCCTCTCACTCACTGTCTCTGTCTCTCACTCACTGTCTCTCACTCACTGTCTCTGCCTCTCACTCACTGTCTCCGTCTCTCACTCACTGTCTCTATCTTTCACTCACTGCCTCTGTCTCTCACTCACTGTCTCTCTCTCTCTCACTCACTGTCTCTGTCTCTCACTCACTGTCTCCGTCTCTCACTCACTGTCTCTGCCTCTCACTCACTGTCTCTGTCTCTCACTCACTGTCCCTGTCTCTCACTCACTGTCTCTGTCTCTCACTCACTGTCTCTGTCTTTCACTCACTGTCTGTGTCTCTCACTCACTGTCTCTCACGCACTGTCTCTCACTCACTATCTCTGTCTCTCACTCACTGTCTCTCACTCACTGTCTCTCACTCACTGTATCTGTCTCTCACTCACTGTCTCTGTCTCTCATTCACTGTCTCTCACTCATTGCCTCTGTCTCTCACTCACTGTGTCTGTCTCTCACTCACTGTGTCTGTCTCTCACTCACTGTGTCTGTCTCTCACTCACTGTCTCTGTCTCTCATTCACTGTCTCTCATTCACTGTCTCTCACTCACTGTCTCTCACTCATTGCCTCTGTCTCTCACTCACTGTCTCTCACTCACTGTCTCCGTCTCTCACTCACCGTCTCTGTCTCTCACTCACTGTCTCTGTCTCTCACTCACTGTCTCTGTCTCTCACTCACTGTCTATCACTCACTGTCTCTGTCTCTCACTCACTGTCTATCACTCACTGTCTCTGTCTCTCACTCACTGTCTCTGTCTCTCACTCACTGTCTCTGTCTCTCACTCCGTCTCTCACTGTCTCCGTCTCTCACTCACTGTCTCTTTCTCACACTCACTGTCTCTGTCTCACACTCGCTGTCTCTCACTCACTGTCTCCGTCTCTCACTCACTGTCTCTCACTCACTGTCTCTATCTCTCACTCACTGCCTCTGTCTCTCACTCACTGCCTCGCTCTCTCACTCACTGTCTCTGTCTCTCACTCACTGTCTGTGTCTCTCACTCACTGTCTCCATCTCTCACTCACTGTCTCTGTCTCTCACTCACTGTCTCTGTTTCTCACTCACTGTCTCTGTCTCTCACTCACTGCCTCTCACTCACTGTCTCTGTCTCTCACTCACTGTCTCTCACTCACTGTCTCTGTCTCTCACTCACTGTCTCTGCCTCTCACTCACTGTCTCTGTCTCTCACTCACTGTCTCTCACTCACTGTCTCTCTCTCTCACTCACTGCCACTGTCTCTCACTCACTGTCTCTCTCTCTCACTCACTGTCTCTGTCTCTGTCTCACTGTCTCTGCCTCTCACTCACTGTCTTTGTCTCTGACTCACTGTCTCTGTCTCTCACTCACTGTCTCTGTCTCTCACTCACTGTCTCTGTCTCTCACTCACTGTCTCTCACTCACTTTCTCTCACTCACTGTCTCTGTCTCTCACTCACTGCCTCTCACTCACTGTCACTGTCTCTCACTCACTGTCTCTCACTCACTGTCTCACACTCACTGTCTCTCTCTCTCACTCACTGTCTCTGTCTCTCACTCACTGTCTCCGTCTCTCACTCACTGTCTCCGTCTCTCACTCACTGTCTCTGTCTCTCACTCAGTGTCTCTGTCTCACACTCCCTGTCTCTACCTCTCACTCACTGTCTCTCACTCACTGTCTCTCACTAACTGTCTCTCACTCACTGTGTCTGTCTCTCACTCACTGTCTCTGTCCCTCACTCACTGTCGCTGTCCCTCACTCACTGTCTCTGTCTCTCTCACAGTCTCTGTCTCTCACTCACTGTCTCTGTCTCTCACTCACTGTCTCTGTCTCTCACTCACTGTCTCTCACTCACTGTCTCTGTCTCTCACTCACTGTCTGTCACTCTGTCTCTCACTCACTGTCTCTGTCTCTCACTCACTGTCTCTCACTCAATGTCTCTCACTCACTGACTCTGTCTCTCACTCTCTGTCTCTGTCTCTCACTCACTTTCTCCGTCTCTCACTCACTGTCTCTGTCACTCACTCACTGTATCTCACTCACTGTCTCTGTCTCTCACTCACTGTCTCTGTCTCTCACTCACTGTCTCTGTCTCTCACTCACTGTCTCTGTCTCTCACTGTCTCTGTCTCTCACTCACTGTCTCTGCCTCTCACTCACTGTCTCTCACTCACTGTCTCTCACACACTGTCTCTCACTCACTGTCTCTCACTCACGGTCTCTCACTCACTGTCTCTCACTCACTGTCTCTCACTCACTGTCTCTCACTCACTGTCTCTCACTCACTGTATCTGTCTCTCACTCACTGTCTCTGTCTCTCACTCACTGTCTCTGTCTTTCACTCACTGTGTCTGTCTCTCACTCACCGTCTCTGTCTCTCACTCACTGTCTCTGTCTCTCATTCACTGTCTCTCACTCACTGTGTCTGTCTCTCACTCACTGTGTCTGTCTCTCACTCACTTTCTCTCACTCACTGTCTCTGTCTCTCACTCACTGTCTCTGTCTCTCACTCACTGTCTCTCACTCATTGCCTCGGTCTCTCACTCACTGTCTCTCACTCACTGTCTCTCACTCACTGTCTCTCACTCACTGTCTCTCACTCACTGTCTCTCACTCACTGTCTCTCACTCACTGTCTCTCACTCACTGTCTCTCACTCACTGTCTCCGTCTCTCACTCACTGTCTCTGTCTCTCACTCACTGTCTCTCACTCACTGTCTCTGTCTCTCACTGTCTCTGTCTCTCACTCTCTGTCTCTCACTCACTGTCTCTGTCTCTCACTCACTGTCTCTGTCTCTCACTCACTGTCTCTGTCTCTCACTCACTGTCTCTGTCTCTCACTCCGTCTCTCACTGTCTCCGTCTCTCACTCACTGTCTCTGTCTCACACTCACTGTCTCTGTCTCACACTCACTGTCTCTGTCTCTCACTCACTGTCTCTGTCTCTCACTCACTGTCTCTGTCTCTCACTCACTGTCTCCGTCTCTCACTCGCTGTCTCTCACTCACTGTCTCCGTCTCTCACTCACTGTCTCTCACTCACTGTCTCTCACTCACTGTCTCTCACTCACTGTCTCTCTCTCTCACTCAGTGCCTCTGTCTCTCACTCACTGCCTCGCTCTCTCACTCACTGTCTCTGTCACTCACTCACTGTCTGTGTCTCTCACTCACTGTCTCCGTCTCTCACTCACTGTCTCTGTCTCTCCCTCACTGTCTCTGTCTCTCACTCACTGCCTCTCACTCACTGTCTCTGTCTCTCACTCACTGTCTCTCACTCACTGCCTCTGTCTCTCACTCACTGTCTCTGCCTCTCACTCACTGTCTCTGTCTCTCACTCACTGTCTCTCACTCACTGTCTCTCTCTCTCACTCACTGCCACTGTCTCTCACTCACTGTCTCTCTCTCTCACTCACTGTCTCTGTCTCTGTCTCACTGTCTCTGCCTCTCACTCACTGTCTTTGTCTCTGATCACTGTCTCTGTCTCTCACTCACTGTCTCTGTCTCTCACTCACTGTCTCTCACTCACTTTCTCTCACTCACTGTCTCTGTCTCTCACTCACTGTCTCTGTCTCACACTCACTGTCTCTGTCTCACACTCACTGTCTCTGTCTCTGTCTCACACTCACTGACTCCGTCTCTCACTCACTGACTCCGTCTCTCACTCACTGACTCCGTCTCTCACTCACTGTCTCTGTTTCTCACTCAGTGTCTCTGTCTCTCACTCACTGTCTCCGTCTCTCACTCACTGTCTCTCAATCACTGTCTCTGTCTCTCTCTCTCACTGTCTCTGTCGCTCACTCACTGTCTCCGTCTCTCACTCACTGTCTCTCACTCACTGTCTCTACCTCTCACTCACTGTCTCTCACTCAGTGTCTCTGTCTCTCACTCACTGTCTCTCACTCACTGTCTCTACCTCTCACTCACTGTCTCCGTCTCTCACTCACTGTCTCTGTCTCTCACTCACTGTCTCTGTCTCTCACTCACTGTCTCTCACTCACTGTCTCTGTCTCTCACTCACTGTCTCTCACTCACTGTCTCTGTCTCTCACTCACTGTCTCTCACTCACTGACTCTGTCTCTCACTCACTGTCTCTCACTCACTGTCTCTCACTCACTGTCTCTCACTCAGTGTCTGTCTCTCACTCACTGTCTCTGTCCCTCACTCACTGTCGCTGTCTCTCACTCACTGTCTCTGTCTCTCACTCACTGTCTCTGTCTCTCACTCACTGTCTCTCACTCACTGTCTCTCACTCACTGTCTCTGTCTCTCACTCACTGTCTCTCACTCACTGTCTCTCACTCACTGTCTCTCACTCACTGTCTCTCACTCACTGTCTCTGTCTCTCACTCACTGTCTCTCACTCACTGTCTCTCACTCACTGTCTCTCACTCACTGTCTCTGTGTCTCACTCTCTGTCTCTGTCTCTCACTCACTTTCTCCGTCTCTCACTCACTGTCCATGTCACTCACTCACTGTCTCTCACTCACTGTCTCTGTGTCTCACTCACTGTCTCCGTCTCTCACTCACTTTCTCTGTCTCTCACTCACAGTCTCTCACTCACTGTCTCTGTCTCTCACTCACTGTCTCTGTCTCTCACTCACTGTCTCTCGCTCACTGTCTCTGTCTCTCACTCACTGTCTCTGTCTCTCACTCACTGTCTCCGTCTCTCACTCACTGTCTCTCACTCGCTGTCTCTGTCTCTCACTCGCTGTCTCCGTCTCTCACTCACTGACTCTCACTCCCTATCTCCGTCTCTCACTCAATGTCTCCCACTTTCACTCACTGTCGCCGTCTCTCACTCACTGTCTCTCACTCACTGTCACTGTCTCGCACTCACTGTCTCTGTCTCTCACTCACTGTCTCCGTCTCTCAGTCACTGTCTCTCACTGTCTCTGTCTCTCACTCACTGTCTGTCACTCACTGTCTCTGTCTCTCACTCACTGTCTCTGTCTCTCACTCACAGTCTCTGTCTCTCACTCACTGTCTCTGTCTCTCACTCACTGTCTCTGTCTCTCACTCCGTCTCTCACTGTCTCCGTCTCTCACTCACTGTCTCTGTCTCACACTCACTGTCTCTGTCTCTCACTCAATGTCTCTGTCTCTCACTCGCTGTCTCTCACTCACTGTCTCCGTCTCTCACTCACTGTCTCTGTCTCTCACTCACTGCCTCTGTCTCTCACTCACTGTCTCTCTCTCTCACTCACTGCCTTTGTCTCTCACTCACTGCCTCTGTCTCTCACTCACTGCCTCTCTCTCTCACTCACTGTCTCTGTCTCTCACTCACTGTCTCTGTCTCTCGCTCACTGTCTCTATCTCTCACTCACTGTCTCTGTCTTTCACTCACTCTCTCCGTCTCTCACTCACTGTCTCTGTCTCTCACTCACTGTCTCTGTCTCTCACTCACTGTCTCTGTCTCTCACTCACTGCCTCTCACTCACTGTCTCTGCCTCTCACTCACTGTCTCTCACTCACTGTCTCTCACTCACTGTCTCTCACACACTGTCTCTCACTCACTGTCTCTCACTCACTGTCTCGGTCTCTCACTCACTGTCTCTGTCTCTCACTCTCTGTCTCTGTCTCTCATTCTCTGTCTCCGTCTCTCACTCACTGTCTCTCACTCACTGTCTCTGTCTCTCACTCGCTGTCTCTCACTCACTGTCTCTGTCTCTCACTCACTGTCTCTTACTCACTGTCTCTGTCTCTCACTCACTGTCTCTCACTCACTGTCTCTCACTCACTGTCTCTCACTCACTGTCTCTCACTCACTGTCTCTGTCTCTCACTCACTGCCTCTGTCTCTCACTCACTGTCTCTGTCTCTCACTCACTGTCTCTCATTCACTGTCTCTGTCTCTCACTCACTGTCTCTGTCTCTCACTTTCTGTCTCCGTCTCTCACTTGCTGTCTCTCACTCACTGTCTCCGTCTCTCACTCACTGTCTCTCACTCACTGTCTCTGTCTCTCACTCACTGCCTCTGTCTCTCACTCACGGTCTCTCCTTCTCACTCACTGTTTCTCTCACTCACTGTCTCTGTCTCTCACTCACTGTCTCTCATTCACTGTCTCTGTCTCTCACTCACTGTCTCTGTCTCTCACTCACTGTCTCTGTCTCTCACTCACTGTCTCTTACTCACTGTCTCTGTCTCTGACTCACTGTCTCTCACTCACTGTCTCTGACTCACTGTCTCTCACTCACTGTCTCTGTCTCTCACTCACTGTCTCTGTCTCTCACTCACTGTCTCTGTCTCTCACTCACTGTCTCTCATTCACTGTCTCTGTCTCTCACTCACTGTCTCTGTCTCTCACTCACTGCCTCTGTCTCTCACTCACTGTCTCTCACTCACTGACTCTGTCTCTCACTCACTGTCTCTCACTCACTGTCTCTGTCTCTCACTCTCTGTCTCGGTCTCTCACTCACTTTCTCCGTCTCTCACTCACTTTCTCCGTCTCTCACTCACTGTCTCTGTCACTCACTCACTGTCTCTCACTCACTGTCTCTGTCTCTCACTCACTGTCTCTGTCTCTCACTCACTGTCTCTCACTCACTGTCTCTCACACAATGTCTCTCACTCACTGTCTCTCACTCACTGTCTCTCACTCTCTGTCTCTCACTCTCTGTCTCTCACTCACTGTATCTGTCTCTCACTCACTGTCTCTGTCTCTCACTCACTGTCTCTGTCTTTCACTCACTGTGTCTGTCTCTCACTCACCGTCTCTGTCTCTCACTCACTGTCTCTGTCTCTCATTCACTGTCTCTCACTCATTGCCTCTGTCTCTCACTCACTGTGTCTGTCTCTCACTCACTGTGTCTGTCTCTCACTCACTGTCTCTGTCTCTCATTCACTGTCTCTCACTCACTGTCTCTCACTCACTGTCTCCGTCTCTCACTCACTGTCTCTGTCTCTCACTCACTGTCTCTGTCTCTCACTGTCTCTGTCTCTCACTGTCTCTGTCTCTCACTCACTGTCTCTGTCTCTCACTCACTGTCTCTCACTCACTGTCTCTGTCTCTCACTCACTGTCTGTCACTCACTGTCTCTCACTCACTGTCTCTGTCTTTCACTCACAGTCTCTCACTCACTGTCTCTCACTCACTGACTCTCACTCACTGACTCTGTCTCTCACTCACTGTCTCTCACTCACTGTCTCTGTCCCACTCTCTGTCTCTGTCTCTCACTCACTTTCTCCGTCTCTCACTCACTGTCTCTGTCACTCACTCACTGTATCTCACTCACTGTCTCTGCCTCTCACTCACTGTCTCTGTCTCTCACTCACTGTCTCTGTCTCTCACTGTCTCTGTCTCTCACTCACTGTCTCTGTCTTTCACTCACTGTGTCTGTCTCTCACTCGCCGTCTCTGTCTCTCACTCACTCTCTCTGTCTCTCATTCACTGTCTCTCACTCATTGCCTCTGTCTCTCACTCACTGTGTCTGTCTCTCACTCACTGTGTCTGTCTCTCACTCACTGTCTCTGTCTCTCATTCACTGTCTCTCACTCACTGTCTCTCACTCATTGCCACTGTCTCTCACTCACTGTCTCTCACTCACTGTCTCTCACTCACTGTCTCTCACTCACTGTCTCTCACTCACTGTCTCTCACTCACTGTCTCCGTCTCTCACTCACTGTCTCTGTCTCTCACTCAATGTCTCTGTCTCTCACTGTCTCTGTCTCTCACTCACTGTCTCTGCCTCTCACTCACTGTCTCTCACTCACTGTCTCTCACACAATGTCTCTGTCTCTCACTCACTGTCTATCACTCACTGTCTCTGTCTCTCACTCACTGTCTCTGTCTCTCACTCACTGTCTCTCTCTCTCACTCACTATCTCTGTCTCTCATTCCGTCTCTCACTGTCTCCGTCTCTCACTCACTGTCTCTGTCTCACACTCACTATCTCGGTCTCACACTCACTGTCTCTGTCTCTCACTTTCTGTCTCCGTCTCTCACTTGCTGTCTCTCACTCACTGTCTCCGTCTCTCACTCACTGTCTCTCACTCACTGTCTCTCTCTCTCACTCACTGCCTTTGTCTCTCACTCACTGCCTCGCTCTCTCACTCACTGTCTCTGTCTCTCACTCACTGTCTGTGTCTCTCACTCACTGTCTCCGTCTCTCACTCACTGTCTCTGTCTCTCACTCACTGTATCTGTCCATCACTCACTGTCTTTGTCTCTGACTCACTGTCTCTGCCTCTCACTCACTGTCTTTGTCTCTGACTCACTGTCTCTGTCTCTTACTCACTGTCTCTGTCTCTCACTCACTGTCTCTCACTCACTGTCTCTGTCTCGCACTCACTGTCTCTGCCTCTCACTCACTGTCTCTGTCTCTGTCTCACTGTCTTTGTCTCTGACTCACTGTCTCTGTCTCTCACTCACTGTCTCTGTCTCTCACTCACTGTCTCTCACTCACTTTCTCTCACTCACTTTCTCTGTCTCTCACTCACTGTCTCTGTCTCTCACTCACTGTCTCTGTCTCTCACTCACTGTCTCTGCCTCTCACTCACTGTCTCTCAGTCACTGTCTCTCACTCACTGTCTCTCACTCACTGTCTCTCACTCACTGTCTCTCACTCACTGTCTCTCACTCACTGTCTCTCACTCATTGCCTCTGTCTCTCACTCACTGTGTCTGTCTCTCACTCACTGTGTCTGTCTCTCACTCACTGTCTCTGTCTCTCATTCACTGTCTCTCATTCACTGTCTCTCACTCACTGTCTCTCACTCATTGCCTCTGTCTCTCACTCACTGTCTCTCACTCACTGTCTCTCACTCACTGTCTCTCACTCACTGTCTCCGTCTCTCACTCACTGTCTCCGTCTCTCACTCACTGTCTCTGTCTCTCACTCACTGTCTCTGTCTCTCACTCACTGTCTCTGTCTCTCACTCACTGTCTCTGTCTCTCACTCACTGTCTATCACTCACTGTCTCCGTCTCTCACTCACTGTCTCTGTCTCTCACTCACTGTATCTGTCCATCACTCACTGTCTTTGTCTCTGACTCACTGTCTCTGCCTCTCACTCACTGTCTTTGTCTCTGACTCACTGTCTCTGTCTCTTACTCACTGTCTCTGTCTCTCACTCACTGTCTCTCACTCACTGTCTCTGTCTCGCACTCACTGTCTCTGCCTCTCACTCACTGTCTCTGTCTCTGTCTCACTGTCTTTGTCTCTGACTCACTGTCTCTGTCTCTCACTCACTGTCTCTGTCTCTCACTCACTGTCTCTCACTCACTTTCTCTCACTCACTTTCTCTGTCTCTCACTCACTGTCTCTGTCTCTCACTCACTGTCTCTGTCTCTCACTCACTGTCTCTGCCTCTCACTCACTGTCTCTCACTCACTGTCTCTCACTCACTGTCTCTCACTCACTGTCTCTCACTCACTGTCTCTCACTCACTGTCTCTCACTCACTGTCTCTCACTCACTGTATCTGTCTCTCACTCACTGTCTCTGTCTCTCACTCACTGTCTCTGTCTCTCACTCACTGTGTCTGTCTCTCACTCACCGTCTCTGTCTCTCACTCACTGTCTCTGTCTCTCATTCACTGTCTCTCACTCATTGCCTCTGTCTCTCACTCACTGTGTCTGTCTCTCACTCACTGTGTCTGTCTCTCACTCACTGTCTCTGTCTCTCATTCACTGTCTCTCATTCACTGTCTCTCACTCACTGTCTCTCACTCATTGCCTCTGTCTCTCACTCACTGTCTCTCACTCACTGTCTCTCACTCACTGTCTCTCACTCACTGTCTCTCACTCACTGTCTCCGTCTCTCACTCACTGTCTCCGTCTCTCACTCACTGTCTCTGTCTCTCACTCACTGTCTCTGTCTCTCACTCACTGTCTCTGTCTCTCACTCACTGTCTCTGTCTCTCACTCACTGTCTATCACTCACTGTCTCTGTCTCTCACTCACTGTCTATCACTCACTGTCTCTGTCTCTCACTCACAGTCTCTGTCTCTCACTCACTGTCTCTGTCTCTCACTCACTGTCTCTGTCTCTCACTCACTGTCTCTCACTCACTGTCTCTGTCTCTCACTCACTGTCTGTCACTCACTGTCTCTCACTCACTGTCTCTCACTCACTGTCTCTGTCTCTCACTCACTGTCTCTCACTCAATGTCTCTCACTCACTGACTCTGTCTCTCACTCTCTGTCTCTGTCTCTCACTCACTTTCTCCGTCTCTCACTCACTGTCTCTGTGACTCACTCACTGTATCTCACTCACTGTCTCTGTCTCTCACTCACTGTCTCTGTCTCTCACTCACTGTCTCTGTCTCTCACTGTCTCTGTCTCTCCTCACTGTCTCTGCCTCTCACTCACTGTCTCTCACTCACTGTCTCTCACACACTGTCTCTCACTCACTGTCTCTCACTCACTATCTCTCACTCACTATCTCTCACTCACTGTCTCTCACTCACTGTATCTGTCTCTCACTCACCGTCTCTGTCTCTCACTCACTGTCTCTGTCTCTCATTCACTGTCTCTCACTCATTGCCTCTGTCTCTCACTCACTGTGTCTGACTCTCACTCACTGTGTCTGTCTCTCACTCACTTTCTCTCACTCACTGTCTCTGTCTCTCACTCACTGTCTCTGTCTCTCATTCACTGTCTCTCACTCACTGTCTCTCACTCATTGCCTCTGTCTCTCACTCACTGTCTCTCACTCACTGTCTCTCACTCACTGTCTCTCACTCACTGTCTCTCACTCACTGTCTCCGTCTCTCGCTCACTGTCTCTGTCTCTCACTCACTGTCTCTCACTCACTGTCTCTGTCTCTCACTGTCTCTGTCTCTCACTGTCTCTGTCTCTCACTGTCTCTGTCTCTCACTCACTGTCTCTGTCTCTCACTCACTGTCTCTGTCTCTCACTCACTGTCTCTGTCTCTCACTCACTGTCTCTCACTCACTGTCTCTGTCTCTCACTCACTGTCTCTGTCTCTCACTCACTGTCTCTGTCTCTCACTCACTGTCTCTGTCTCTCACTCCGTCTCTCACTGTCTCCGTCTCTCACTCACTGTCTCTGTCTCACACTCACTGTCTCTGTCTCACACTCACTGTCTCTGTCTCTCACTCACTGTCTCCGTCTCTCACTCGCTGTCTCTCACTCACTGTCTCCGTCTCTCACTCACTGTCTCTCACTCACTGTCTCTCACTCACTGCCTCGCTCTCTCACTCACTGTCTCTGTCTCTCACTCACTGTCTGTGTCTCTCACTCACTGTCTCCGTCTCTCACTCACTGTCTCTGTCTCTCCCTCACTGTCTCTGTCTCTCACTCACTGCCTCTCACTCACTGTCTCTGTCTCTCACTCACTGCCTCTGTCTCTCACTCACTGTCTCTGCCTCTCACTCACTGTCTCTGTCTCTCACTCACTGTCTCTCACTCACTGTCTCTCTCTCTCACTCACTGCCACTGTCTCTCACTCACTGTCTCTCTCTCTCACTCACTGTCTCTGTCTCTGTCTCACTGTCTCTGCCTCTCACTCACTGTCTCTGTCTCTCACTCACTGTCTCTCACTCACTTTCTCTCACTCACTGTCTCTGTCTCTCACTCACTGCCTCTCACTCACTGTCACTGTCTCTCACTCACTGTCTCTCACTCACTGTCTCACACTCACTGTCTCTCTCTCTCACTCACTGTCTCTGTCTCTCACTCACTGTCTCTGTCTCACACTCACTGTCTCTGTCTCACACTCACTGTCTCTGTCTCTGTCTCACACTCACTGACTCCGTCTCTCACTCACTGACTCCGTCTCTCACTCACTGTCTCTGTCTCTCACTCAGTGTCTCTGTCTCTCACTCACTGTCTCCGTCTCTCACTCACTGTCTCTCAATCACTGTCTCTGTCTCTCTCTCTCACTGTCTCTGTCGCTCACTCACTGTCTCCGTCTCTCACTCACTGTCTCTGTCTCTCACTCACTGTCTCTCACTCACTGTCTCTACCTCTCACTCACTGTCTCTCACTCAGTGTCTCTGTCTCTCACTCACTGTCTCTGTCTCTCACTCACTGTCTCTCACTCACTGTCTCTACCTCTCACTCACTGTCTCCGTCTCTCACTCACTGTCTCTGTCTCTCACTCACTGTCTCTGTCTCTCACTCACTGTCTCTCACTCACTGTCTCTGTCTCTCACTCACTGTCTCTCACTCACTGTCTCTCACTCACTGTCTCTGTCTCTCACTCACTGTCTCTCACTCACTGTCTCTCACTCACTGTCTCTCACTCACTGTCTCTGTCTCTCACTCACTGTCTCTCACTCACTGTCTCTCACTCACTGTCTCTCACTCACTGTCTCTGTGTCTCACTCTCTGTCTCTGTCTCTCACTCACTTTCTCCGTCTCTCACTCACTGTCTCTGTCACTCACTCACTGTCTCTCACTCACTGTCTCTGTGTCTCACTCACTGTCTCCGTCTCTCACTCACTTTCTCTGTCTCTCACTCACAGTCTCTCACTCACTGTCTCTGTCTCTCACTCACTGTCTCTGTCTCTCACTCACTGTCTCTCGCTCACTGTCTCTGTCTCTCACTCACTGTCTCTGTCTCTCACTCACTGTCTCCGTCTCTCACTCACTGTCTCCGTCTCTCACTCACTGTCTCTCACTCGCTGTCTCTGTCTGTCACTCGCTGTCTCCGTCTCTCACTCACTGTCTCTCACTCCCTATCTCCGTCTCTCACTCAATGTCTCCCACTTTCACTCATTGTCGCCGTCTCTCACTCACTGTCTCTCACTCACTGTCACTGTCTCGCACTCACTGTCTCTGTCTCTCACTCACTGTCTCCGACTCTCAGTCACTGTCTCTCACTGTCTCTGTCTCTCACTCACTGTCTCTCACTCACAGTCTCTGTCTCTCACTCACTGTCTCTGTCTCTCACTCACTGTCTCTGTCTCTCACTCCGTCTCTCACTGTCTCCGTCTCACACTCACTGTCTCTGTCTCTCACTCACTGTCTCTGTCTCTCACTCGCTGTCTCTCACTCACTGTCTCCGTCTCTCACTCACTGTCTCTGTCTCTCACTCACTGCCTCTGTCTCTCACTCACTGTCTCTCTCTCTCACTCACTGCCTCTGTCTCTCACTCACTGCCTCTGTCTCTCACTCACTGTCTCTGTCTCTCACTCACTGTCTCTGTCTCTCACTCACTGTCTCTGTCTCTCACTCACTGTCTCTGTCTCACACTCACTGTCTCTGTCTCTCGCTCACTGTCTGTCTCTCGCTCACTGTCTCTATCTCTCACTCACTGTCTCTGTCTCTCACTCACTCTGTCCGTCTCTCACTCACTGTCTCTCACTCACTGTCTCTGTCTCTCACTCACTGTCTCTGTCTCTCACTCACTGCCTCTCACTCACTGTCTCTCACACACTGTCTCTCACACACTGTCTCTCACTCACTGTCTCTCACTCACTGTCTCTCACTCACTGTCTCTCACTCACTGTCTCGGTCTCTCACTCACTGTCTCTGTCTCTCACTCACTGTCTCTATCTCTCACTCACTGTCTCTGTCTCTCACTCTCTGTCTCTGTCTCTCATTCTCTGTCTCCGTCTCTCACTCACTGTCTCTCACTCACTGTCTCTGTCTCTCACTCGCTGTCTCTGTCTCTCACTCCCTATCTCCGTCTCTCACTCACTGTCTCTCACTCACTGTCTCGGTCTCTCACTCACTGTCTCTGTCTCTCACTCACTGTCTCTGTCTCTCACTCACTGTCTCTGTCTCTCACTCACTGTCGCTGTCTCTCACTCCGTCTCTCACTGTCTCCATCTCACACTCACTGTCTCTGTCTCACACTCACTGTCTCTGTCTCACACTCACTGTCTCTGTCTCTCACTCACTGCCTCTGTCTCTCACTCACTGCCTCTCTCACTCACTCACTGTCTCTGTCTCTCACTCACTGTCTCAGTCTCTCAATCTCTGTCTCTCACTCACTGACTCTGTCTCTCACTCACTGTCTCTGTCTCACACTCACTGTCTCTGTCTCTCTCTCACTGTCTCTGTCTCTCACTCACTGTCTCTGTGTCTCACTCACTGTCTCTGTCTCTCACTCACTGTCTCTGTCTCTCACTCACTGTCTCTGTCTCACACTCACTGTCTCTGTCTCACACTCACTGCCTCTCACTCACTGTCTCTGTCTCTCACTCACTGTCTCTGTCTCTCACTCACTGTCTCTGCCTCTCACTCACTGTCTCCGTCTCTCACTCACTGTCTCTATCTTTCACTCACTGCCTCTGTCTCTCACTCACTGTCTCTCTCTCTCTCACTCACTGTCTCTGTCTCTCACTCACAGTCTCCGTCTCTCACTCACTGTCTCTGCCTCTCACTCACTGTCTCTGTCTCTCACTCACTGTCCCTGTCTCTCACTCACTGTCTCTGTCTCTCACTCACTGTCTCTGTCTTTCACTCACTGTCTGTGTCTCTCACTCACTGTCTCTCACGCACTGTCTCTCACTCACTATCTCTGTCTCTCACTCACTGTCTCTCACTCACTGTCTCTCACTCACTGTATCTGTCTCTCACTCACTGTCTCTGTCTCTCACTCACTGTCTCTGTCTTTCACTCACTGTGTCTGTCTCTCACTCACTGTCTCTGTCTCTCATTCACTGTCTCTCACTCATTGCCTCTGTCTCTCACTCACTGTGTCTGTCTCTCACTCACTGTGTCTGTCTCTCACTCACTGTGTCTGTCTCTCACTCACTGTCTCTGTCTCTCATTCACTGTCTCTCATTCACTGTCTCTCACTCACTGTCTCTCACTCATTGCCTCTGTCTCTCACTCACTGTCTCTCACTCACTGTCTCCGTCTCTCACTCACTGTCTCTGTCTCTCACTCACTGTCTCTGTCTCTCACTCACTGTCTCTGTCTCTCACTCACTGTCTATCACTCACTGTCTCTGTCTCTCACTCACTGTCTATCACTCACTGTCTCTGTCTCTCACTCACTGTCTCTGTCTCTCACTCACTGTCTCTGTCTCTCACTCCGTCTCTCACTGTCTCCGTCTCTCACTCACTGTCTCTTTCTCACACTCACTGTCTCTGTCTCACACTCGCTGTCTCTCACTCACTGTCTCCGTCTCTCACTCACTGTCTCTCACTCACTGTCTCTATCTCTCACTCACTGCCTCTGTCTCTCACTCACTGCCTCGCTCTCTCACTCACTGTCTCTGTCTCTCACTCACTGTCTGTGTCTCTCACTCACTGTCTCCATCTCTCACTCACTGTCTCTGTCTCTCACTCACTGTCTCTGTTTCTCACTCACTGTCTCTGTCTCTCACTCACTGCCTCTCACTCACTGTCTCTGTCTCTCACTCACTGTCTCTCACTCACTGTCTCTGTCTCTCACTCACTGTCTCTGCCTCTCACTCACTGTCTCTGTCTCTCACTCACTGTCTCTGTCTCTCACTCACTGTCTCTCACTCACTGTCTCTCTCTCTCACTCACTGCCACTGTCTCTCACTCACTGTCTCTCTCTCTCACTCACTGTCTCTGTCTCTGTCTCACTGTCTCTGCCTCTCACTCACTGTCTTTGTCTCTGACTCACTGTCTCTGTCTCTCACTCACTGTCTCTGTCTCTCACTCACTGTCTCTGTCTCTCACTCACTGTCTCTCACTCACTTTCTCTCACTCACTGTCTCTGTCTCTCACTCACTGCCTCTCACTCACTGTCACTGTCTCTCACTCACTGTCTCTCACTCACTGTCTCACACTCACTGTCTCTCTCTCTCACTCACTGTCTCTGTCTCTCACTCACTGTCTCCGTCTCTCACTCACTGTCTCCGTCTCTCACTCACTGTCTCTGTCTCTCACTCAGTGTCTCTGTCTCACACTCACTGTCTCTACCTCTCACTCACTGTCTCTCACTCACTGTCTCTCACTAACTGTCTCTCACTCACTGTGTCTGTCTCTCACTCACTGTCTCTGTCCCTCACTCACTGTCGCTGTCCCTCACTCACTGTCTCTGTCTCTCTCACAGTCTCTGTCTCTCACTCACTGTCTCTGTCTCTCACTCACTGTCTCTGTCTCTCACTCACTGTCTCTCACTCACTGTCTCTGTCTCTCACTCACTGTCTGTCACTCACTGTCTCTCACTCACTGTCTCTGTCTCTCACTCACTGTCTCTCACTCAATGTCTCTCACTCACTGACTCTGTCTCTCACTCTCTGTCTCTGTCTCTCACTCACTTTCTCCGTCTCTCACTCACTGTCTCTGTCACTCACTCACTGTATCTCACTCACTGTCTCTGTCTCTCACTCACTGTCTCTGTCTCTCACTCACTGTCTCTGTCTCTCACTGTCTCTGTCTCTCACTCACTGTCTCTGCCTCTCACTCACTGTCTCTCACTCACTGTCTCTCACACACTGTCTCTCACTCACTGTCTCTCACTCACTGTCTCTCACTCACTGTCTCTCACTCACTGTCTCTCACTCACTGTATCTGTCTCTCACTCACTGTCTCTGTCTCTCACTCACTGTCTCTGTCTTTCACTCACTGTGTCTGTCTCTCACTCACCGTCTCTGTCTCTCACTCACTGTCTCTGTCTCTCACTCACTGTCTCTGTCTCTCATTCACTGTCTCTCACTCATTGCCTCTGTCTCTCACTCACTGTGTCTGTCTCTCACTCACTGTGTCTGTCTCTCACTCACTTTCTCTCACTCACTGTCTCTGTCTCTCACTCACTGTCTCTGTCTCTCACTCACTGTCTCTCACTCATTGCCTCGGTCTCTCACTCACTGTCTCTCACTCACTGTCTCTCACTCACTGTCTCTCACTCACTGTCTCTCACTCACTGTCTCTCACTCACTGTCTCTCACTCACTGTCTCTCACTCACTGTCTCCGTCTCTCACTCACTGTCTCTGTCTCTCACTCACTGTCTCTCACTCACTGTCTCTGTCTCTCACTGTCTCTGTCTCTCACTGTCTCTGTCTCTCACTGTCTCTGTCTCTCACTCACTGTCTCTGTCTCTCACTCACTGTCTCTGTCTCTCACTCACTGTCTCTCACTCACTGTCTCTGTCTCTCACTCACTTTCTCTGTCTCTCACTCACTGTCTCTGTCTCTCACTCACTGTCTCTGTCTCTCACTCACTGTCTCTGTCTCTCACTCCGTCTCTCACTGTCTCCGTCTCTCACTCACTGTCTCTGTCTCACACTCACTGTCTCTGTCTCACACTCACTGTCTCTGTCTCTCACTCACTGTCTCCGTCTCTCACTCGCTGTCTCTCACTCACTGTCTCCGTCTCTCACTCACTGTCTCTCACTCACTGTCTCTCACTCACTGTCTCTCTCTCTCACTCACTGCCTCTGTCTCTCACTCACTGCCTCGCTCTCTCACTCACTGTCTCTGTCACTCACTCACTGTCTGTGTCTCTCACTCACTGTCTCCGTCTCTCACTCACTGTCTCTGTCTCTCCCTCACTGTCTCTGTCTCTCACTCACTGCCTCTCACTCACTGTCTCTGTCTCTCACTCACTGTCTCTCACTCACTGCCTCTGTCTCTCACTCACTGTCTCTGCCTCTCACTCACTGTCTCTGTCTCTCACTCACTGTCTCTCACTCACTGTCTCTCTCTCTCACTCACTGCCACTGTCTCTCACTCACTGTCTCTCTCTCTCACTCACTGTCTCTGTCTCTGTCTCACTGTCTCTGCCTCTCACTCACTGTCTTTGTCTCTGATCACTGTCTCTGTCTCTCACTCACTGTCTCTGTCTCTCACTCACTGTCTCTCACTCACTTTCTCTCACTCACTTTCTCTCACTCACTGTCTCTGTCTCTCACTCACTGCCTCTCACTCACTGTCACTGTCTCTCACTCACTGTCTCTCACTCACTGTCTCTCTCTCTCACTCACTGTCTCTGTCTCTCACTCACTGTCTCTGTCTCACACTCACTGTCTCTGTCTCACACTCACTGTCTCTGTCTCTGTCTCACACTCACTGACTCCGTCTCTCACTCACTGACTCCGTCTCTCACTCACTGTCTCTGTCTCTCACTCAGTGTCTCTGTCTCTCACTCACTGTCTCCGTCTCTCACTCACTGTCTCTCAATCACTGTCTCTGTCTCTCTCTCTCACTGTCTCTGTCGCTCACTCACTGTCTCCGTCTCTCACTCACTGTCTCTCACTCACTGTCTCTACCTCTCACTCACTGTCTCTCACTCAGTGTCTCTGTCTCTCACTCACTGTCTCTCACTCACTGTCTCTACCTCTCACTCACTGTCTCCGTCTCTCACTCACTGTCTCTGTCTCTCACTCACTGTCTCTCACTCACTGTCTCTGTCTCTCACTCACTGTCTCTCACTCACTGTCTCTGTCTCTCACTCACTGTCTCTCACTCACTGTCTCTCACTCACTGACTCTGTCTCTCACTCACTGTCTCTCACTCACTGTCTCTCACTCACTGTCTCTCACTCACTGTCTCTCACTCAGTGTCTGTCTCTCACTCACTGTCTCTGTCCCTCACTCACTGTCGCTGTCTCTCACTCACTGTCTCTGTCTCTCACTCACTGTCTCTGTCTCTCACTCACTGTCTCTCACTCACTGTCTCTGTCTCTCACTCACTGTCTCTCACTCACTGTCTCTCACTCACTGTCTCTCACTCACTGTCTCTCACTCACTGTCTCTCACTCACTGTCTCTGTCTCTCACTCACTGTCTCTCACTCACTGTCTCTCACTCACTGTCTCTCACTCACTGTCTCTGTGTCTCACTCTCTGTCTCTGTCTCTCACTCACTTTCTCCGTCTCTCACTCACTGTCCATGTCACTCACTCACTGTCTCTCACTCACTGTCTCTGTGTCTCACTCACTGTCTCCGTCTCTCACTCACTTTCTCTGTCTCTCACTCACAGTCTCTCACTCACTGTCTCTGTCTCTCACTCACTGTCTCTGTCTCTCACTCACTGTCTCTCGCTCACTGTCTCTGTCTCTCACTCACTGTCTCTGTCTCTCACTCACTGTCTCCGTCTCTCACTCACTGTCTCTCACTCGCTGTCTCTGTCTCTCACTCGCTGTCTCCGTCTCTCACTCACTGACTCTCACTCCCTATCTCCGTCTCTCACTCAATGTCTCCCACTTTCACTCACTGTCGCCGTCTCTCACTCACTGTCTCCGTCTCTCAGTCACTGTCTCTCACTGTCTCTGTCTCTCACTCACTGTCTGTCACTCACTGTCTCTGTCTCTCACTCACTGTCTCTGTCTCTCACTCACAGTCTCTGTCTCTCACTCACTGTCTCTGTCTCTCACTCACTGTCTCTGTCTCTCACTCCGTCTCTCACTGTCTCCGTCTCTCACTCACTGTCTCTGTCTCACACTCACTGTCTCTGTCTCTCACTCACTGTCTCTGTCTCTCACTCGCTGTCTCTCACTCACTGTCTCCGTCTCTCACTCACTGTCTCTGTCTCTCACTCACTGCCTCTGTCTCTCACTCACTGTCTCTCTCTCTCACTCACTGCCTTTGTCTCTCACTCACTGCCTCTGTCTCTCACTCACTGCCTCTCTCTCTCACTCACTGTCTCTGTCTCTCACTCACTGTCTTTGTCTCTCACTCACTGTCTCTGTCTCACACTCACTGTCTCTGTCTCTCGCTCACTGTCTCTGTCTCTCGCTCACTGTCTCTATCTCTCACTCACTGTCTCTGTCTTTCACTCACTCTCTCCTTCTCTCACTCACTGTCTCTGTCTCTCACTCACTGTCTCTGTCTCTCACTCACTGTCTCTGTCTCTCACTCACTGCCTCTCACTCACTGTTTCTGCCTCTCACTCAGTGTCTCTCACTCACTGTCTCTCACTCACTGTCTCTCACACACTGTCTCTCACTCACTGTCTCTCACTCACTGTCTCGGTCTCTCACTCACTGTCTCTGTCTCTCACTCACTGTCTCTGTCTCTCACTCTCTGTCTCTGTCTCTCATTCTCTGTCTCCGTCTCTCACTCACTGTCTCTCACTCACTGTCTCTGTCTCTCACTCGCTGTCTCTGTCTCTCACTCCCTATCTCCGTCTCTCACTCACTGTCTCTCACTCACTGTCTCTGTCTCTCACTCACTGTCTCTGTCTCTCACTCACTGTCGCTGTCTCTCACTCCGTCTCTCACTGTCTCCGTCTCTCACTCACTGTCTCTGTCTCACACTCACTGTCTCTGTCTCTCACTCACTGTCTCTGTCTCTCACTCACTGTCTCTGTCTCTCACTCACTGTCTCTCACTCACTGTCTCCGTCTCTCACTCACTGTCTCTCACTCACTGTCTCTGTCTCTCACTCACAGCCTCTGTCTCTCACTCACTGCCTGTCTCTCACTCACTGCCTCTGTCTCTCACTCACTGCCTCTGTCTCTCACTCACTGCCTCTCTCACTCACTGTCTCTGTCTCTCACTCTCTGTCTCTCACTCACTGACTCTGTCTCTCACTCACTGTCTCTGTCTCACGCTCACTGTCTCTGTCTCTCGCTCACTGTCTCTGTCTCTCACTCACTGTCTCTGTCTCTCACTCACTGTCTCCGTCTCTCACTCACAGTCTCTGTCTCTCACTCACAGTCTCTCACTCACTGTCTCTTTCTCTCACTCACTGTCTCTCACTCACTGTCTCTGCCTCTCACTCACTGTCTCCGTCTCTCACTCACTGTCTCTCACTCACTGTCTCTATCTCTCACTCACTGCCTCTGTCTCTCACTCACTGTCTCTGTCCCTCACTCACTGTCTCTGTCTCTCACTCACTGTCTCTGTCTCTCACTCACTGTCTCCGTCTCTCAGTCACTGTCTCTCACTGTCTCTGTCTCTCACTCACTGTCTCTCACTCACTGTCTCTGTCTCTCACTCACTGTCTCTGTCTCTCACTCACAGGCTCTGTCTCTCACTCACTGTCTCTGTCTCTCACTCACTGTCTCTGTCTCTCACTCACTGTCTCTGTCTCTCACTCCGTCTCTCACTGTCTCCGTCTCTCACTCACTGTCTCTGTCTCACACTCACTGTCTCTGTCTCTCACTCACTGTCTCTGTCTCTCACTCGCTGTCTCTCACTCACTGTCTCCGTCTCTCACTCACTGTCTCTCTCTCACTCACTGCCTCTCTCTCTCACTCACTGTCTCTGTCTCTCACTCACTGTCTCTGTCTCTCACTCACTGTCTCTGTCTCTCGCTCACTGTCTCTATCTCTCACTCACTGTCTCTGTCTTTCACTCACTCTCTCCGTCTCTCACTCACTGTCTCTGTCTCTCACTCACTGTCTCTGTCTCTCACTCACTGCCTCTCACTCACTGTCTCTGCCTCTCACTCTCTCTCACACACTGTCTCTCACACACTGTCTCTCACTCACTGTCTCTCACTCACTGTCTCTCACTCACTGTCTCGGTCTCTCACTCACTGTCTCTGTCTCTCACTCACTGTCTCTGTCTCTCACTCTCTGTCTCTGTCTCTCATTCTCTGTCTCCGTCTCTCACTCACTGTCTCTCACTCACTGTCTCTGTCTCTCACTCGCTGTCTCTGTCTCTCACTCCCTATCTCCGTCTCTCACTCACTGTCTCTCACTCACTGTCTCTGTCTCTCACTCACTGTCTCTGTCTCTCACTCCGTCTCTCACTGTCTCCGTCTCTCACTCACTGTCTCTGTCTCACACTCACTGTCTCTGTCTCTCACTCACTGTCTCTGTCTCTCACTCACTGTCTCTCACTCACTGTCTCCGTCTCTCACTCACTGTCTCTCACTCACTGTCTCTGTCTCTCACTCACAGCCTCTGTCTCTCACTCACTGCCTGTCTCTCACTCACTGCCTCTGTCTCTCACTCACTGCCTCTGTCTCTCACTCACTGCCTCTGTCTCTCACTCACTGCCTCTCTCACTCACTCACTGTCTCTGTCTCTCACTCACTGTCTCTGTCTCTCACTCTCTGTCTCTCACTCACTGACTCTGTCTCTCACTCACTGTCTCTGTCTCACGCTCACTGTCTCTGTCTCTCGCTCACTGTCTCTGTCTCTCACTCACTGTCTCTGTCTCTCACTCACTGTCTCCGTCTCTCACTCACAGTCTCTGTCTCTCACTCACAGTCTCTCACTCACTGTCACTGTCTCTCACTCACTGTCTCTGTCTCTCACTCACTGTCTCTGTCTCTCACTCACTGCCTCTCACTCACTGTCTCTTTCTCTCACTCACTGTCTCTCACTCACTGTCTCTGCCTCTCACTCACTGTCTCCGTCTCTCACTCACTGTCCCTCACTCACTGTCTCTATCTCTCACTCACTGCCTCTGTCTCTCACTCACTGTCTCTGTCCCTCACTCACTGTCTCTGTCTCTCACTCACTGTCTCTGTCTCTCACTCACTGTCTCTGTCCCTCACTCACTGTCTCTGTCTCTCACTCACTGTCTCTGTCTCTCACTCACTGTCTCTCACTCACTGCCTCTGTCTCTCACTCACTGTCTCTGTCTCTCACTCACTGTCTCTGTCTCTCACTCACTGTCTCTGTCTCTCACTCACTGTCTCTGTCTCTCACTCACTGTCTCTGTCTCTCACTCACTGCCTCTGTCTCTCACTCACTGCCTCTCTCACTCACTCACTGTCTCTGTCTCTCACTCACTGTCTCAGTCTCTCACTCTCTGTCTCTCACTCACTGACTCTGTCTCTCACTCACTGTCTCTGTCTCACACTCACTGTCTCTGTCTCTCTCTCACTGTCTCTGTCTCTCACTCACTGTCTCTGTGTCTCACTCACTGTCTCTGTCTCTCACTCACTGTCTCTGTCTCACACTCACTGTCTCTGTCTCACACTCACTGTCTCTGTCTCACACTCACTGCCTCTCACTCACTGTCTCTGTCTCTCACTCACTGTCTCTCACTCACTGTCTCTGCCTCTCACTCACTGTCTCCGTCTCTCACTCACTGTCTCTCACTCACTGTCTCTATCTTTCACTCACTGCCTCTGTCTCTCACTCACTGTCTCTCTCTCTCTCACTCACTGTCTCTGTCTCTCACTCACTGTCTCCGTCTCTCACTCACTGTCTCTGCCTCTCACTCACTGTCTCTGTCTCTCACTCACTGTCCCTGTCTCTCACTCACTGTCTCTGTCTCTCACTCACTGTCTGTGTCTCTCACTCACTGTCTCTCACGCACTGTCTCTCACTCACTATCTCTGTCTCTCACTCACTGTCTCTCACTCACTGTCTCTGTGTCTCACTCACTGTCTCTCACTCACTGTCTCTCACTCACTGTCTCTCACTCACTGTCTCTGTCTCTCACTCACTGTCTCTTTCTCTCACTCACTGCCTCTGTCTCTCACTCACTGTCGCTGTCTCTCACTCACTGCCTCTCACTCACTGTCTCTGTCTCTCACTCACTGTCTCTGTCTCTCACTCACTGTCTCTGTCTCTCTCACTCACTGTCTCTGTCTCTCACTCACTGTCTCTGTCTCTCACTCACTGTCTCTGTCTCTCACTCACTGTCTCTCACTCACTGTCTCTGTCTCTCACTCACTGTCTCTGTCTCACACTCACTGTCTTTGTCTCTCACGCACTGTCTCTCACTCACTGTCTCTGTCTCTCACTCACTGTCTCTGTCTCTAACTCACTGTCTCTGTCTCTCACTCACTGTCTCCGTCTCTCACTCACTGTCTCTGTCTCTCATTCACAGTCTCTCACTCACTGTCTCTCACTCACTGTCTCTGTCTCTCACTCACTGTCTCTGTCTCTCACTCACTGTCTCTGTCTCTCACTCACTGCCTCTGTCTCTCACTCACTGTCTCTCTCTCTCACTCACTGTCTCTGTCCCTCACTCACTGTCTCTGTCTCTCTCTCACTGTCTCTGTCTCACACTCACTGTCTCTGTCTCACACTCACTGTCTCTGTCTCACACTCACTGTCTCTGTCTCTCACTCACTGTCTCCGTCTCTCACTCACTGTCTCTGTCTCTCATCCACAGTCTCTGTCTCTCACTCACTGTCTCTGTCTCTCACTCACTGTCTCTGTCTCTCACTCACTGTCTCTGTCTCTCACTCACTGTCTCTGTCTCTCACTCACTGTCTCTGTCTCACTCACTCTCTCTCTCTCTCGCTCACTGTCTCTGTCTCTCACTCACTGTCTCTGTCTCTCACTCACTGTCTCTGCCTCTCACTCACTGTCTCTGTCTCTCACTCACTGTCTCTGTCTCTCACACACTGTCTCTGTCTCTCACACACTGTCTCTGTCTCTCACTCACTGTCTCTCACTCGCTGTCTCTGTCTCTCACTCACTGTCTCTCCCTCTCACTCACTGTCTCTCACTCACTGTCTCTATCTCTCACTCACTGTCTCTGTCTCTCACTCACTGTCTCTGTCTCTCACTCACTGTCTCTCACTCACTGCCTCTGTCTCTCACTCACTGTCTCTGTCTCTCACTCACTGTCTCTGTCTCTCACTCACTGTTTCTGTCTCTCACTCACTGCCTCTCACTCACTGCCTCTGTCTCTCATTCACTGTCTCTCACTCACTGTCTCTCACTCACTTTCTCTCACTCACTGTCTCTGTCTCTCACTCACTGTCTCTGTCTCTCACTCACTGCCTCTCACTCACTGTCTCTGTCTCTCACTCACTGTCTCTCACTCACTGTCTCACACTCACTGACTCTCTCTCTCACTCACTGTCTCTGTCTCTCACTCACTGTCTCTGTCTCTCACTCACTGTCTCTGTCTCTCACTCACTGTCTCTGTCTCACACTCACTGACTCCATCTCTCACTCACTGTCTCTCACTCACTCACTGTCTCTCACTCACTGTCTCTGTCTCTCACTCACTGTCTCTGTCTCTCACTCACTGTCTCTGTCTCTCACTCACTGTCGCTGTCTCTCACTCCGTCTCTCACTGTCTCCATCTCTCACTCACTGTCTCTGTCTCACACTCACTGTCTCTGTCTCTCACTCACTGCCTCTGTCTCTCACTCACTGCCTCTCTCACTCACTCACTGTCTCTGTCTCTCACTCACTGTCTCAGTCTCTCACTTTCTGTCTCTCACTCACTGACTCTGTCTCTCACTCACTGTCTCTGTCTCACACTCACTGTCTCTGTCTCTCACTCACTGTCTCTGTGTCTCACTCACTGTCTCTGTCTCACACTCACTTTCTCTGTCTCTCACTCACAGTCTGTCACTCACTCTCTCTGTCTCTCCCTCACTGTCTCTGTCTCTCACTCACTGTCTCTGTCTCACACTCACTGCCTCTCACTCACTGTCTCTGTCTCTCACTCACTGTCTCTCACTCACTGTCTCTGCCTCTCACTCACTGTCTCCGTCTCTCACTCACTGTCTCTCACTCACTGTCTCTGTCTTTCACTCACTGCCTCTGTCTCTCACTCACTGTCTCTCTCTCTCTCACTCACTGTCTCTGTCTCTCACTCACTGTCTCCGTCTCTCACTCACTGTCTCTGCCTCTCACTCACTGTCTCTGTCTCTCACTCACTGTCTCTGTCTCTCACTCACTGTCTCTCACGCACTGTCTCTCACTCACTATCTCTGTCTCTCACTCACTGTCTCTCACTCACTGTCTCTGTGTCTCACTCACTGTCTCTCACTCACTGTCTCTCACTCACTGTCTCTCACTCACTGTCTCTGTCTCTCACTCACTGTCTCTTTCTCTCACTCACTGCCTCTGTCTCTCACTCACTGTCTCTGTCTCTCACTCACTGTCTCTGTCTCTCACTCACTGTCTCTGTCTCTCACTCACTGCCTCTCACTCACTGTCTCTGTCTCTCACTCACTGTCTCTGTCTCTCACTCACTGTCTCTGTCTCTCTCACTCACTGTCTCTGTCTCTCACTCACTGTCTCTGTCTCTCACTCACTGTCTCTGTCTCTCACTCACTGTCTCTCACTCACTGTCTCTGTCTCTCACTCACTGTCTCTGTCTCACACTCACTGTCTCTGTCTCACACTCACTGTCTCTGTCTCACACTCACTGTCTCTGTCTCTCACTCACTGTCTCTGTCTCTCACTCACTGCCTCTCACTCACTGTCTCTGTCTCTCACTCACTGTCTCTGTCTCTCACTCACTGTGTCTGTCACTCTCTCACTGTCTCTCACTCACTGTCTCTATCTCTCACTCACTGTCTCTGTCTCTCACTCACTGTCTCTCACTCACTGTCTCTGTCTCTCACTCACTGTCTCTCACTCAATGCCTCAGTCTCTCACTCACTGTCTCTGTCTCTCACTCACTGTCTCTGTCTCTCACTCACTGTCTCTGTCTCTCACTCACTGTCTCTGTCTCTCACTCACTGCCTCTGTCTCTCACTCACTGTCTCTGTCTCTCACTCACGGTCTCTGACTCTCACTCACTGTCTCTGTCTCTCACTCACTGTCTCCGTCTCTCACTCACTGTCTCTGTCTCTCATTCACAGTCTCTCACTCACTGTCACTGTCTCTCACTCACTGTCTCTGTCTCTCACTCACTGTCTCTGTCTCTCACTCACTGCCTCTCACTCACTGTCTCTGTCTCTCACTCACTGTCTCTGTCTCTCACTCACTGTGTCTGTCACTCTCTCACTGTCTCTCACTCACTGTCTCTATCTCTCACTCACTGTCTCTGTCTCTCACTCACTGTCTCTCACTCACTGCCTCTGTCTCTCACTCACTGTCTCTCACTCACTGTCTCTCACTCACTTTCTCTCACTCACAGTCTCTGTCTCTCACTCACTGTCTCTGTCTCTCACTCACTGCCTCTCACTCACTGTCTCTGTCTCTCACTCACTGTCTCTCACTCACTGTCTCACACTCACTGACTCTCTCTCTCATTCACTGTCTCTGTCTCTCACTCACTGTCTCTGTCTCTCACTCACTGTCTCTGTCTCTCACGCACTGTCTCTCACTCACTGTCTCTGTCTCTCACTCACTGTCTCTGTCTCTAACTCACTGTCTCTGTCTCTCACTCACTGTCTCCGTCTCTCACTCACTGTCTCTGTCTCTCATTCACAGTCTCTCACTCACTGTCTCTCACTCACTGTCTCTGTCTCTCACTCACTGTCTCTGTCTCTCACTCACTGTCTCTGTCTCTCACTCACTGCCTCTGTCTCTCACTCACTGTCTCTCTCTCTCACTCACTGTCTCTGTCCCTCACTCACTGTCTCTGTCTCTCTCTCACTGTCTCTGTCTCACACTCACTGTCTCTGTCTCACACTCACTGTCTCTGTCTCTCACTCACTGTCTCCGTCTCTCACTCACTGTCTCTGTCTCTCACACACTGTCTCTGTCTCTCACTCACTGCCTCTCACTCACTGTCTCTGTCTCTCACTCACTGTCTCTCTCTCTCGCTCACTGTCTCTGTCTCTCACTCACTGTCTCTGTCTCTCACTCACTGTCTCTGCCTCTCACTCACTGTCTCTGTCTCTCACTCACTGTCTCTGTCTCTCACACACTGTCTCTGTCTCTCACACACTGTCTCTCACCTGCTGTCTCTGTCTCTCACTCACTGTCTCTCCCTCTCACTCACTGTCTCTCACTCACTGTCTCTATCTCTCACTCACTGTCTCTGTCTCTCACTCACTGTCTCTGTCTCTCACTCACTGTCTCTGTCTCTCACTCACTGTCTCTGTCTCTCACTCACTGCCTCTGTCTCTCACTC
This sequence comes from Scyliorhinus torazame, assembly GCF_047496885.1. NCBI lineage: Eukaryota > Metazoa > Chordata > Chondrichthyes > Carcharhiniformes > Scyliorhinidae > Scyliorhinus > Scyliorhinus torazame. The sequence continues at coordinate 85,429,432 of NC_092710.1, read as the reverse complement.
ACTGCCTCTCTCACTCACTCACTGTCTCTGTCTCTCACTCACTGTCTCAGTCTCTCACTCTCTGTCTCTCACTCACTGACTCTGTCTCTCACTCACTGTCTCTGTCTCACACTCACTGTCTCTGTCTCTCTCTCACTGTCTCTGTCTCTCACTCACTGTCTCTGTGTCTCACTCACTGTCTCTGTCTCTCACTCACTGTCTCTGTCTCACACTCACTGTCTCTGTCTCACACTCACTGTCTCTGTCTCACACTCACTGCCTCTCACTCACTGTCTCTGTCTCTCACTCACTGTCTCTCACTCACTGTCTCTGCCTCTCACTCACTGTCTCCGTCTCTCACTCACTGTCTCTCACTCACTGTCTCTATCTTTCACTCACTGCCTCTGTCTCTCACTCACTGTCTCTCTCTCTCTCACTCACTGTCTCTGTCTCTCACTCACTGTCTCCGTCTCTCACTCACTGTCTCTGCCTCTCACTCACTGTCTCTGTCTCTCACTCACTGTCCCTGTCTCTCACTCACTGTCTCTGTCTCTCACTCACTGTCTGTGTCTCTCACTCACTGTCTCTCACGCACTGTCTCTCACTCACTATCTCTGTCTCTCACTCACTGTCTCTCACTCACTGTCTCTGTGTCTCACTCACTGTCTCTCACTCACTGTCTCTCACTCACTGTCTCTCACTCACTGTCTCTGTCTCTCACTCACTGTCTCTTTCTCTCACTCACTGCCTCTGTCTCTCACTCACTGTCGCTGTCTCTCACTCACTGCCTCTCACTCACTGTCTCTGTCTCTCACTCACTGTCTCTGTCTCTCACTCACTGTCTCTGTCTCTCTCACTCACTGTCTCTGTCTCTCACTCACTGTCTCTGTCTCTCACTCACTGTCTCTGTCTCTCACTCACTGTCTCTCACTCACTGTCTCTGTCTCTCACTCACTGTCTCTGTCTCACACTCACTGTCTTTGTCTCTCACGCACTGTCTCTCACTCACTGTCTCTGTCTCTCACTCACTGTCTCTGTCTCTAACTCACTGTCTCTGTCTCTCACTCACTGTCTCCGTCTCTCACTCACTGTCTCTGTCTCTCATTCACAGTCTCTCACTCACTGTCTCTCACTCACTGTCTCTGTCTCTCACTCACTGTCTCTGTCTCTCACTCACTGTCTCTGTCTCTCACTCACTGCCTCTGTCTCTCACTCACTGTCTCTCTCTCTCACTCACTGTCTCTGTCCCTCACTCACTGTCTCTGTCTGTCTCTCACTGTCTCTGTCTCACACTCACTGTCTCTGTCTCACACTCACTGTCTCTGTCTCACACTCACTGTCTCTGTCTCTCACTCACTGTCTCCGTCTCTCACTCACTGTCTCTGTCTCTCATCCACAGTCTCTGTCTCTCACTCACTGTCTCTGTCTCTCACTCACTGTCTCTGTCTCTCACTCACTGTCTCTGTCTCTCACTCACTGTCTCTGTCTCTCACTCACTGTCTCTGTCTCTCACTCACTGTCTCTGTCTCACTCACTCTCTCTCTCTCTCGCTCACTGTCTCTGTCTCTCACTCACTGTCTCTGTCTCTCACTCACTGTCTCTGCCTCTCACTCACTGTCTCTGTCTCTCACTCACTGTCTCTGTCTCTCACACACTGTCTCTGTCTCTCACACACTGTCTCTGTCTCTCACTCACTGTCTCTCACTCGCTGTCTCTGTCTCTCACTCACTGTCTCTCCCTCTCACTCACTGTCTCTCACTCACTGTCTCTATCTCTCACTCACTGTCTCTGTCTCTCACTCACTGTCTCTGTCTCTCACTCACTGTCTCTCACTCACTGCCTCTGTCTCTCACTCACTGTCTCTGTCTCTCACTCACTGTCTCTGTCTCTCACTCACTGTTTCTGTCTCTCACTCACTGCCTCTCACTCACTGCCTCTGTCTCTCATTCACTGTCTCTCACTCACTGTCTCTCACTCACTTTCTCTCACTCACTGTCTCTGTCTCTCACTCACTGTCTCTGTCTCTCACTCACTGCCTCTCACTCACTGTCTCTGTCTCTCACTCACTGTCTCTCACTCACTGTCTCACACTCACTGACTCTCTCTCTCACTCACTGTCTCTGTCTCTCACTCACTGTCTCTGTCTCTCACTCACTGTCTCTGTCTCTCACTCACTGTCTCTGTCTCACACTCACTGACTCCATCTCTCACTCACTGTCTCTCACTCACTCACTGTCTCTCACTCACTGTCTCTGTCTCTCACTCACTGTCTCTGTCTCTCACTCACTGTCTCTGTCTCTCACTCACTGTCGCTGTCTCTCACTCCGTCTCTCACTGTCTCCATCTCTCACTCACTGTCTCTGTCTCACACTCACTGTCTCTGTCTCTCACTCACTGCCTCTGTCTCTCACTCACTGCCTCTCTCACTCACTCACTGTCTCTGTCTCTCACTCACTGTCTCAGTCTCTCACTTTCTGTCTCTCACTCACTGACTCTGTCTCTCACTCACTGTCTCTGTCTCACACTCACTGTCTCTGTCTCTCACTCACTGTCTCTGTGTCTCACTCACTGTCTCTGTGTCTCACTCACTGTCTCTGTCTCACACTCACTTTCTCTGTCTCTCACTCACAGTCTGTCACTCACTCTCTCTGTCTCTCACTCACTGTCTCTGTCTCTCACTCACTGTCTCTGTCTCACACTCACTGCCTCTCACTCACTGTCTCTGTCTCTCACTCACTGTCTCTCACTCACTGTCTCTGCCTCTCACTCACTGTCTCCGTCTCTCACTCACTGTCTCTCACTCACTGTCTCTGTCTTTCACTCACTGCCTCTGTCTCTCACTCACTGTCTCTCTCTCTCTCACTCACTGTCTCTGTCTCTCACTCACTGTCTCCGTCTCTCACTCACTGTCTCTGCCTCTCACTCACTGTCTCTGTCTCTCACTCACTGTCTCTGTCTCTCACTCACTGTCTCTCACGCACTGTCTCTCACTCACTATCTCTGTCTCTCACTCACTGTCTCTCACTCACTGTCTCTGTGTCTCACTCACTGTCTCTCACTCACTGTCTCTCACTCACTGTCTCTCACTCACTGTCTCTGTCTCTCACTCACTGTCTCTTTCTCTCACTCACTGCCTCTGTCTCTCACTCACTGTCTCTGTCTCTCACTCACTGTCTCTGTCTCTCACTCACTGTCTCTGTCTCTCACTCACTGCCTCTCACTCACTGTCTCTGTCTCTCACTCACTGTCTCTGTCTCTCACTCACTGTCTCTGTCTCTCTCACTCACTGTCTCTGTCTCTCACTCACTGTCTCTGTCTCTCACTCACTGTCTCTGTCTCTCACTCACTGTCTCTGTCTCACACTCACTGTCTCTGTCTCACACTCACTGTCTCTGTCTCACACTCACTGTCTCTGTCTCTCACTCACTGTCTCTGTCTCTCACTCACTGCCTCTCACTCACTGTCTCTGTCTCTCACTCACTGTCTCTGTCTCTCACTCACTGTGTCTGTCACTCTCTCACTGTCTCTCACTCACTGTCTCTATCTCTCACTCACTGTCTCTGTCTCTCACTCACTGTCTCTCACTCACTGTCTCTGTCTCTCACTCACTGTCTCTCACTCAATGCCTCAGTCTCTCACTCACTGTCTCTGTCTCTCACTCACTGTCTCTGTCTCTCACTCACTGTCTCTGTCTCTCACTCACTGTCTCTGTCTCTCACTCACTGTCTCTGTCTCTCACTCACTGTCTCTGTCTCTCACTCACGGTCTCTGACTCTCACTCACTGTCTCTGTCTCTCACTCACTGTCTCCGTCTCTCACTCACTGTCTCTGTCTCTCATTCACAGTCTCTCACTCACTGTCACTGTCTCTCACTCACTGTCTCTGTCTCTCACTCACTGTCTCTGTCTCTCACTCACTGCCTCTCACTCACTGTCTCTGTCTCTCACTCACTGTCTCTGTCTCTCACTCACTGTGTCTGTCACTCTCTCACTGTCTCTCACTCACTGTCTCTATCTCTCACTCACTGTCTCTGTCTCTCACTCACTGTCTCTCACTCACTGCCTCTGTCTCTCACTCACTGTCTCTCACTCACTGTCTCTCACTCACTTTCTCTCACTCACAGTCTCTGTCTCTCACTCACTGTCTCTGTCTCTCACTCACTGCCTCTCACTCACTGTCTCTGTCTCTCACTCACTGTCTCTCACTCACTGTCTCACACTCACTGACTCTCTCTCTCATTCACTGTCTCTGTCTCTCACTCACTGTCTCTGTCTCTCACTCACTGTCTCTGTCTCTCACGCACTGTCTCTCACTCACTGTCTCTGTCTCTCACTCACTGTCTCTGTCTCTAACTCACTGTCTCTGTCTCTCACTCACTGTCTCCGTCTCTCACTCACTGTCTCTGTCTCTCATTCACAGTCTCTCACTCACTGTCTCTCACTCACTGTCTCTGTCTCTCACTCACTGTCTCTGTCTCTCACTCACTGTCTCTGTCTCTCACTCACTGCCTCTGTCTCTCACTCACTGTCTCTCTCTCTCACTCACTGTCTCTGTCCCTCACTCACTGTCTCTGTCTCTCTCTCACTGTCTCTGTCTCACACTCACTGTCTCTGTCTCACACTCACTGTCTCTGTCTCACACTCATTGTCTCTGTCTCTCACTCACTGTCTCCATCTCTCACTCACTGTCTCTGTCTCTCACACACTGTCTCTGTCTCTCACTCACTGCCTCTCACTCACTGTCTCTGTCTCTCACTCACTGTCTCTCTCTCTCGCTCACTGTCTCTGTCTCTCACTCACTGTCTCTGTCTCTCACTCACTGTCTCTGCCTCTCACTCACTGTCTCTGTCTCTCACTCACTGTCTCTGTCTCTCACACACTGTCTCTGTCTCTCACACACTGTCTCTCACCTGCTGTCTCTGTCTCTCACTCACTGTCTCTCCCTCTCACTCACTGTCTCTCACTCACTGTCTCTATCTCTCACTCACTGTCTCTGTCTCTCACTCACTGTCTCTCACTCACTGTCTCTGTCTCTCACTCACTGTCTCTCACTCACTGCCTCAGTCTCTCACTCACTGCCTCTGTCTCTCACTCACTGTCTCTGTCTCTCACTCACGGTCTCTGTCTCTCACTCACTGTCTCTCACTCACTGCCTCTGTCTCTCACTCACTGTCTCTGTCTCTCACTCACTGTCTCTGTCTCTCACTCACTGTCTCTGTCTCTCACTCACTGTTACTGTCTCTCACTCACTGCCTCTCACTCACTGCCTCTGTCTCTCACTCACTGTCTCTCACTCACTGTCTCTGTCTCTCACTCTCTGTCTCTCACTCACTGTCTCACACTCACTGACTCTCTCTCTCACTCACTGTCTCTGTCTCTCACTCACTGTCTCTGTCTCTCACTCACTGTCTCTGTCTCTCACTCACTGTCTCTGTCTCTCACTCACTGTCTCTGTCTCACACTCACTGACTCCATCTCTCACTCACTGTCTCTCACTCACTCACTGTCTCTCACTCACTGTCTCTGTCACTCACTCACTGTCTCTGTCTCTCACTCACTGTCTCTGTCTCTCACTCACTGTCTCTGTCTCTCACTCACTGCCTCTGTCTCTCACTCACTGTCTCTCTATCTCACTCACTGTCTCTGTCCCTCACTCACTGTATCTGTCTCTCTCTCACTGTCTCTGTCTCTCACTCACTGTCTCTCACTCACTGTCTCTCACTCACTGTCTCTCACTCACTGTCTCTCACTCACTGTCTCTCACTCTCTGCCTCTGTCTCTCACTCACTGTCTCTCTCTCTCACTCACTGTCTCTCTCTCTCACTCACTGTCTCTCACTCACTGTCTCTGTCTCTCACTCACTGTCTCTGTCTTTCACTCACTGTCTCTGTCCCTCACTCACTGCCTCTGTCTCTCACTCACTGCCTCTGTCTCTCACTCACTGCCTCTGTCTCTCACTCACTGTCTCTGTCTCTCACTCACTGTCTCTGTCCCTCACTCACTGTCTCTGTCTCTCGCTCACTGTCTCTGTCTCTCGCTCACTCTCTCTGTCTCTCGCTTACTGTCTATGTCTCTCACTCACTGCCTCTGTCTCTCACTCACTGCCTCTGTCTCTCACTCACTGTCTCTGTCCCTCACTCACTGTCTCTGTCCCTCACTCACTGTCTCTGTCTCTCACTCACTGTATCTGTCTCTCACTCACTGTCTCTCACTCACTGTCTCTCACTCACTCACTGTCTCTCACTCACTGTCTCTGTCTCTCACTCACTGTCTCCGTCTCTCTCTCACTGTCTCTGTCTCTCACTCACTGTCTCTCACCCACAGTCTCTCACTCACTGTCACTCACTCACTGTCTCTCACACACTGTCACTCACACACTGTCTCTAACTGACTGTGTCTGTCACTCACTCACTGTCTCTGTCTCTCACTCACTGTCTCTGTCTCTCACTCACTGTCTCTCACCCACAGTCTCTCACTCACTGTCACTCACTCACTGTCTCTGTCTCACACTCACTGTCTCTCACTCACTGTCTCTCACTCACTGTCTCTCACTCACTGTCTTTCACTCACTGTCTCTGTCTCTCACTCACTGTCTCTCTCTCTCACTCACTGTCTCTCTCTCTCACTCACTGTCTCTCTCACTCACTGTCTCTCACTCACTGTCTCTGTCTCTCACTCACTGTCTCTGTCTCTCACTCACTGCCTCTGTCTCTCACTCACCGTCTCTCTCTCTCACTCACTGTCTCTCTCACTCACTGTCTCTCACTCACTGTCTCTGTCTCTCACTCACTGTCTCTGTCTCTCACTCACTGTCTCTGTCTCTCACTCACTGCCTCTGTCTCTCACTCACTGTCTCTCTCTCTCACTCACTGTCTCTCTCTCTCACTCACTGTCTCTCTCTCTCACTCACTGTCTCTCTCACTCACTGTCTCTCACTCACTGTCTCTGTCTCTCACTCACTGTCTCTGTCTCTCACTCACTGCCTCTGTCTCTCACTCACTGTCTCTCTCTCTCATTCACTGTCTCTTTCCCTCACTCACTGTCTCTGTCTCTCACTCACTGTCTCTGTCTCTCACTCACTGTCTCTCACTCACTGTCTCTCACTCACTGTCTCTCACTCACTGTCTCTCACTCACTGTCTCTCACTCACAGTCTCTCACTCACTGTCTCTCATTCACTGTCTCTGCCTCTTACTCACTGTCTCCGTCTCTCACTCACTGTGTCCGTCTCTCACTCACTGTCTCTGTCTCTCACTCACTGTCTCCGTCTCTCACTCACTGTCTCTGTCTCTCACTCACTGTCTCTCACCCACAGTCTCTCACTCACTGTCACTCACTCACTGTCTCTCACACACTGTCACTCACACACTGTCACTCACACACTGTCTCTAACTGACTGTGTCTGTCACTCACTCACTGTCTCTGTCTCTCACTCACTGTCTCTGTCCCTCACTCACTGTCTCTGTCTCTCACTCACTGTCTCTGTCTCTCACTCACTGTCTCTCACCCACAGTCTCTCACTCACTGTCACTCACTCACTGTCTCTGTCTCACACTCACTGTCTCTCACTCACTGTCTCTCACTCACTGTCTCTCACTCACAGTCTCTCACTCACAGTCTCTCACTCACAGTCTCTCACTCACTGTCTCTGTCTCTCACTCACTGTCTCTGTCTCTCTCACTCACTGTCTCTCTCTCTCACTCACTGTCTCTCACTCACTGTCTCTGTCTCTCACTCACTGTCTCTGTCTCTCACTCACTGCCTCTGTCTCTCACTCACTGTCTCTCTCTCTCATTCACTGTCTCTTTCCCTCACTCACTGTCTCTGTCTCTCACTCACTGTCTCTGTCTCTCACTCACTGTCTCTGTCTCTCACTCACTGTCTCTCACTCACTGACTCTGTCTCTCACTCACTGTCTCTGTCTCTCACTCACTGTCTCTGTCTCTCACTCACTGTCTCTGACTCACTGTCTCTGTCTCTCACTCACTGTCTCTGTCTCTCACTCACTGTCTCTGTCTCTCACTCACTGTCTCTCTCTCACTGTCTCCGTCTCTCACTCACTGTCTCTCACTCACTGCCTCTGTCTCTCACTCACTGTCTCTCACTCACTGTCTCGGTCCCTCACTCACTGTCTCTGTCTCTCACTCACTGTCTCTGTCTCTCTCTCACTGTCTCTGTCTCTCTCTCACTGTCTCCGTCTCTCACTCACTGTCTCTCACTCACTGTCTCGGTCCCTCACTCACTGCCTCTGTCTCTCACTCACTGTCTCTCTATCTCACTCACTGTCTCTGTCCCTCACTCACTGTATCTGTCTCTCTCTCACTGTCTCTGTCTCTCACTCACTGTCTCTCACTCACTGTCTCTCACTCACTGTCTCTCACTCACTGTCTCTCACTCACTGTCTCTCACTCTCTGCCTCTGTCTCTCACTCACTGTCTCTCTCTCTCACTCACTGTCTCTCTCTCTCACTCACTGTCTCTCACTCACTGTCTCTGTCTCTCACTCACTGTCTCTGTCTTTCACTCACTGTCTCTGTCCCTCACTCACTGCCTCTGTCTCTCACTCACTGCCTCTGTCTCTCACTCACTGCCTCTGTCTCTCACTCACTGTCTCTGTCTCTCACTCACTGTCTCTGTCCCTCACTCACTGTCTCTGTCTCTCGCTCACTGTCTCTGTCTCTCGCTCACTCTCTCTGTCTCTCGCTTACTGTCTATGTCTCTCACTCACTGCCTCTGTCTCTCACTCACTGCCTCTGTCTCTCACTCACTGTCTCTGTCCCTCACTCACTGTCTCTGTCCCTCACTCACTGTCTCTGTCTCTCACTCACTGTATCTGTCTCTCACTCACTGTCTCTCACTCACTGTCTCTCACTCACTCACTGTCTCTCACTCACTGTCTCTGTCTCTCACTCACTGTCTCCGTCTCTCTCTCACTGTCTCTGTCTCTCACTCACTGTCTCTCACCCACAGTCTCTCACTCACTGTCACTCACTCACTGTCTCTCACACACTGTCACTCACACACTGTCTCTAACTGACTGTGTCTGTCACTCACTCACTGTCTCTGTCTCTCACTCACTGTCTCTGTCTCTCACTCACTGTCTCTCACCCACAGTCTCTCACTCACTGTCACTCACTCACTGTCTCTGTCTCACACTCACTGTCTCTCACTCACTGTCTCTCACTCACTGTCTCTCACTCACTGTCTTTCACTCACTGTCTCTGTCTCTCACTCACTGTCTCTCTCTCTCACTCACTGTCTCTCTCTCTCACTCACTGTCTCTCTCACTCACTGTCTCTCACTCACTGTCTCTGTCTCTCACTCACTGTCTCTGTCTCTCACTCACTGCCTCTGTCTCTCACTCACCGTCTCTCTCTCTCACTCACTGTCTCTCTCACTCACTGTCTCTCACTCACTGTCTCTGTCTCTCACTCACTGTCTCTGTCTCTCACTCACTGTCTCTGTCTCTCACTCACTGCCTCTGTCTCTCACTCACTGTCTCTCTCTCTCACTCACTGTCTCTGTCTCTCACTCACTGTCTCTCTCTCTCACTCACTGTCTCTCTCACTCACTGTCTCTCACTCACTGTCTCTGTCTCTCACTCACTGTCTCTGTCTCTCACTCACTGCCTCTGTCTCTCACTCACTGTCTCTCTCTCTCATTCACTGTCTCTTTCCCTCACTCACTGTCTCTGTCTCTCACTCACTGTCTCTGTCTCTCACTCACTGTCTCTCACTCACTGTCTCTCACTCACTGTCTCTCACTCACTGTCTCTCACTCACTGTCTCTCACTCACAGTCTCTCACTCACTGTCTCTCATTCACTGTCTCTGCCTCTTACTCACTGTCTCCGTCTCTCACTCACTGTGTCCGTCTCTCACTCACTGTCTCTGTCTCTCACTCACTGTCTCCGTCTCTCACTCACTGTCTCTGTCTCTCACTCACTGTCTCTCACCCACAGTCTCTCACTCACTGTCACTCACTCACTGTCTCTCACACACTGTCACTCACACACTGTCACTCACACACTGTCTCTAACTGACTGTGTCTGTCACTCACTCACTGTCTCTGTCTCTCACTCACTGTCTCTGTCCCTCACTCACTGTCTCTGTCTCTCACTCACTGTCTCTGTCTCTCACTCACTGTCTCTCACCCACAGTCTCTCACTCACTGTCACTCACTCACTGTCTCTGTCTCACACTCACTGTCTCTCACTCACTGTCTCTCACTCACAGTCTCTCACTCACAGTCTCTCACTCACAGTCTCTCACTCACAGTCTCTCACTCACTGTCTCTGTCTCTCACTCACTGTCTCTGTCTCTCTCACTCACTGTCTCTCTCTCTCACTCACTGTCTCTCACTCACTGTCTCTGTCTCTCACTCACTGTCTCTGTCTCTCACTCACTGCCTCTGTCTCTCACTCACTGTCTCTCTCTCTCATTCACTGTCTCTTTCCCTCACTCACTGTCTCTGTCTCTCACTCACTGTCTCTGTCTCTCACTCACTGTCTCTGTCTCTCACTCACTGTCTCTCACTCACTGACTCTGTCTCTCACTCACTGTCTCTGTCTCTCACTCACTGTCTCTGTCTCTCACTCACTGTCTCTGACTCACTGTCTCTGTCTCTCACTCACTGTCTCTGTCTCTCACTCACTGTCTCTGTCTCTCACTCACTGTCTCTCTCTCACTGTCTCCGTCTCTCACTCACTGTCTCTCACTCACTGCCTCTGTCTCTCACTCACTGTCTCTCACTCACTGTCTCGGTCCCTCACTCACTGTCTCTGTCTCTCACTCACTGTCTCTGTCTCTCTCTCACTGTCTCTGTCTCTCTCTCACTGTCTCCGTCTCTCACTCACTGTCTCTCACTCACTGTCTCGGTCCCTCACTCACTGTCTCTGTCTCTCACTCACTGTCTCTGTCTCTCACTCACTGTCTCTGTCTCTCACTCACTGTCTCTCACTCACTGTCTCTCACTCACTGTCTCTGACTCACTGTCTCTGACTCACTGTCTCTGTCTCTCACTCACTGTCTCCGTCTCTCACTCACTGTCTCCATCTCTCACTCACTGTCTCTCACTCACTGTCTCCGTCTCTCACTCACTGTCTCTGTCTCTCACTCACTGTGTCTGTCACTCACTCACGGTCTCTGTCTCTCACTCACTGTCTCTGTCTCTCACTCACTGTCTCTCACTCACTGTCTCTGTCTCTCACTCACTGTCTCTGTCTCTCACTCACTGTCGCTGTCTCTGACTCACTGCCTCTCACTCACTGTCTCTGTCTCTCACTCACTGTCACTGTCTCTGTCTCTCACTCACTGTCTCTCACTCACTGTCTCTGTCTCTCACTCACTGTCTCTGTCTCTCACTCACTGTCTCTGTCTCTCTCTCACTGTCTCTGTCTCTCACTCACTGTCTCTCACTCACTGTCTCTCACTCACTGTCTCTCACTCACTGTCTCTCACTCACTGTCTCTCACTCACAGTCTCTCACTCACTGTCTCTCATTCACTGTCTCTGCCTCTTACTCACTGTCTCCGTCTCTCACTCACTGTGTCCGTCTCTCACTCACTGTCTCTGTCTCTCACTCACTGTCTCCGTCTCTCACTCACTGTCTCTGTCTCTCACTCACTGTCTCTCACCCACAGTCTCTCACTCACTGTCACTCACTCACTGTCTCTCACACACTGTCACTCACACACTGTCACTCACACACTGTCTCTAACTGACTGTGTCTGTCACTCACTCACTGTCTCTGTCTCTCACTCACTGTCTCTGTCCCTCACTCACTGTCTCTGTCTCTCACTCACTGTCTCTGTCTCTCACTCACTGTCTCTCACCCACAGTCTCTCACTCACTGTCACTCACTCACTGTCTCTGTCTCACACTCACTGTCTCTCACTCACTGTCTCTCACTCACTGTCTCTCACTCACTGTCTCTCACTCACAGTCTCTCACTCACAGTCTCTCACTCACAGTCTCTCACTCACTGTCTCTGTCTCTCACTCACTGTCTCTGTCTCTCTCACTCACTGTCTCTCTCTCTCACTCACTGTCTCTCACTCACTGTCTCTGTCTCTCACTCACTGTCTCTGTCTCTCACTCACTGCCTCTGTCTCTCACTCACTGTCTCTCTCTCTCATTCACTGTCTCTTTCCCTCACTCACTGTCTCTGTCTCTCACTCACTGTCTCTGTCTCTCACTCACTGTCTCTGTCTCTCACTCACTGTCTCTGTCTCTCACTCACTGTCTCTGTCTCTCACTCACTGTCTCTGTCTCTCACTCACTGTCTCTGTCTCTCACTCACTGTCTCTGACTCACTGTCTCTGTCTCTCACTCACTGTCTCTGTCTCTCACTCACTGTCTCTGTCTCTCACTCACTGTCTCTCTCTCACTGTCTCCGTCTCTCACTCACTGTCTCTCACTCACTGCCTCTGTCTCTCACTCACTGTCTCTCACTCACTGTCTCGGTCCCTCACTCACTGTCTCTGTCTCTCACTCACTGTCTCTGTCTCTCTCTCACTGTCTCTGTCTCTCTCTCACTGTCTCCGTCTCTCACTCACTGTCTCTCACTCACTGTCTCGGTCCCTCACTCACTGTCTCGGTCCCTCACTCACTGTCTCTGTCTCTCACTCACTGTCTCTGTCTCTCACTCACTGTCTCTGTCTCTCACTCACTGTCTCTCACTCACTGTCTCTCACTCACTGTCTCTGACTCACTGTCTCTGACTCACTGTCTCTGTCTCTCACTCACTGTCTCCGTCTCTCACTCACTGTCTCCATCTCTCACTCACTGTCTCTCACTCACTGTCTCCGTCTCTCACTCACTGTCTCTGTCTCTCACCGTCTCTCACAAACTGTCTCTGTCTCTCACTCACTGTCTCTGTCTCTCACTCACTGTGTCTGTCACTCACTCACGGTCTCTGTCTCTCACTCACTGTCTCTGTCTCTCACTCACTGTCTCTCACTCACTGTCTCTGTCTCTCACTCACTGTCTCTGTCTCTCACTCACTGTCGCTGTCTCTGACTCACTGCCTCTCACTCACTGTCTCTGTCTCTCACTCACTGTCACTGTCTCTGTCTCTCACTCACTGTCTCTCACTCACTGTCTCTCACTCACTGTCTCTGTCTCTCACTCACTGTCTCTGTCTCTCACTCACTGTCTCTGTCTCTCTCTCACTGTCTCTGTCTCTCACTCACTGTCTCTCACTCACTGTCTCTCACTCACTGTCTCTCACTCACTGTCTCTCACTCACTGTCTCTCACTCACTGTCTCTCACTCTCTGCCTCTGTCTCTCACTCACTGTCTCTCTCTCTCACTCACTGTCTTTGTCTCTCACTCACTGTCTCTCACTCACTGTCTCTGTCTCTCACTCACTGTCTCTGTCTCTCACTCACTGTCTCTGCCTCTCACTCACTGTCTCTCACTCACTGCCTCTGTCTCTCACTCACTGTCTCTCTCTCTCACTCACTGTCTCTCTCTCTCACTCACTGTCTCTGACCCTCACTCACTGTCTCTGTCCCTCACTCACTGTCTCTGTCTCTCGCTCACTGTCTCTGTCTCTCGCTTACTGTCTATGTCTCTCACTCACTGCCTCTGTCTTTCACTCACTGTCTCTGTCTCTCACTCACTGCCTCTGTCTCTCACTCACTGTCTCTCTCTCTCTCACTCACTGTCTCTCTCACTCACTGTCTCTCACTCACTGTCTCTGTCTCTCACTCACTGTCTCTGTCTCTCACTCACTGCCTCTGTCTCTCACTCACTGTCTCTCTCTCTCACTCACTGTCTCTCTCTCTCACTCACTGTCTCTCTCACTCACTGTCTCTCACTCACTGTCTCTGTCTCTCACTCACTGTCTCTGTCTCTCACTCACTGCCTCTGTCTCTCACTCACTGTCTCTCTCTCTCATTCACTGTCTCTTTCCCTCACTCACTGTCTCTGTCTCTCACTCACTGTCTCTGTCTCTCACTCACTGTCTCTCACTCACTGTCTCTCACTCACTCTCTCTCACTCACTGTCTCTCACTCACTGTCTCTCATTCACTGTCTCTCATTCACTGTCTCTGCCTCTTACTCACTGTCTCCGTCTCTCACTCACTGTGTCCGTCTCTCACTCACTGTCTCTGTCTCTCACTCACTGTCTCCGTCTCTCACTCACTGTCTCTGTCTCTCACTCACTGTCTCTCACCCACAGTCTCTCACTCACTGTCACTCACTCACTGTCTCTCACACACTGTCACTCACACACTGTCACTCACACACTGTCTCTAACTGACTGTGTCTGTCACTCACTCACTGTCTCTGTCTCTCACTCACTGTCTCTGTCCCTCACTCACTGTCTCTGTCTCTCACTCACTGTCTCTGTCTCTCACTCACTGTCTCTCACCCACAGTCTCTCACTCACTGTCACTCACTCACTGTCTCTGTCTCACACTCACTGTCTCTCGCTCACTGTCTCTCACTCACTGTCTCTCACTCACAGTCTCTCACTCACAGTCTCTCACTCACAGTCTCTCACTCACTGTCTCTGTCTCTCACTCACTGTCTCTGTCTCTGTCTCTCACTCACTGTCTCTCTCTCTCTCACTCACTGTCTCTCTCTCTCACTCACTGTCTCTCACTCACTGTCTCTGTCTCTCACTCACTGTCTCTGTCTCTCACTCACTGCCTCTGTCTCTCACTCACTGTCTCTCTCTCTCATTCACTGTCTCTTTCCCTCACTCACTGTCTCTGTCTCTCACTCACTGTCTCTGTCTCTCACTCACTGTCTCTGTCTCTCACTCACTGTCTCTCACTCACTGACTCTGTCTCTCACTCACTGTCTCTGTCTCTCACTCACTGTCTCTGTCTCTCACTCACTGTCTCTGACTCACTGTCTCTGTCTCTCACTCACTGTCTCTGTCTCTCACTCACTGTCTCTGTCTCTCACTCACTGTCTCTCTCTCACTGTCTCCGTCTCTCACTCACTGTCTCTCACTCACTGCCTCTGTCTCTCACTCACTGTCTCTCACTCACTGTCTCGGTCCCTCACTCACTGTCTCTGTCTCTCACTCACTGTCTCTGTCTCTCTCTCACTGTCTCTGTCTCTCTCTCACTGTCTCCGTCTCTCACTCACTGTCTCTCACTCACTGTCTCGGTCCCTCACTCACTGTCTCTGTCTCTCACTCACTGTCTCTGTCTCTCACTCACTGTCTCTGTCTCTCACTCACTGTCTCTCACTCACTGTCTCTCACTCACTGTCTCTGTCTCTCACTCACAGTCTCTCACTCACTGTCTCTCACTCACTGTCTCTCACTCACTGTCTCTGACTCACTGTCTCTGTCTCTCACTCACTGTCTCCGTCTCTCACTCACTGTCTCCATCTCTCACTCACTGTCTCTCACTCACTGTCTCCGTCTCTCACTCACTGTCTCTGTCTCTCACCGTCTCTCACAAACTGTCTCTGTCTCTCACTCACTGTCTCTGTCTCTCACTCACTGTGTCTGTCACTCACTCACGGTCTCTGTCTCTCACTCACTGTCTCTGTCTCTCACTCACTGTCTCTCACTCACTGTCTCTGTCTCTCACTCACTGTCTCTGTCTCTCACTCACTGTCGCTGTCTCTGACTCACTGCCTCTCACTCACTGTCTCTGTCTCTCACTCACTGTCACTGTCTCTGTCTCTCACTCACTGTCTCTCACTCACTGTCTCTCACTCACTGTCTCTCACTCACTGTCTCTGTCTCTCACTCACTGTCTCTGTCTCTCTCTCACTGTCTCTGTCTCTCACTCACTGTCTCTCACTCACTGTCTCTCACTCACTGTCTCTCACTCACTGTCTCTCACTCACTGTCTCTCACTCACTGTCTCTCACTCACTGTCTCTCACTCTCTGCCTCTGTCTCTCACTCACTGTCTCTCTCTCTCACTCACTGTCTTTGTCTCTCACTCACTGTCTCTCACTCACTGTCTCTGTCTCTCACTCACTGTCTCTGTCTCTCACTCACTGTCTCTGCCTCTCACTCACTGTCTCTGCCTCTCACTCACTGTCTCTCACTCACTGCCTCTGTCTCTCACTCACTGCCTCTGTCTCTCACTCACTGTCTCTGTCTCTCACTCACTGTCTCTCTCTCTCACTCACTGTCTCTCTCTCTCACTCACTGTCTCTGACCCTCACTCACTGTCTCTGTCCCTCACTCACTGTCTCTGTCTCTCGCTCACTGTCTCTGTCTCTCGCTTACTGTCTATGTCTCTCACTCACTGCCTCTGTCTTTCACTCACTGCCTCTGTCTCTCACTCACTGTCTCTGTCCCTCACTCACTGTCTCTGTCCCTCTCTCACTGTCTCTGTCTCTCACTCACTGTCTCTGTCTCTCACTCACTGTCTCTGTCTCTCACTCACGGTCTCTCACTCACTGTCTCTCACTCACTGTCTCTCACTCACTGTCTCTGCCTCTTACTCACTGTCTCCGTCTCTCACTCACTGTGTCCGTCTCTCACTCACTGTCTCTGTCTCTCACTCACTGTCTCTCACTCACTGTCTCCGTCTCTCACTCACTGTCTCTGTCTCTCACTCACTGTCTCTGTCTCTCACTCACTGTCTCTCACTCACTGTCTCTCACACACTGTCACTCACACACTGTCTCTAACTGATTGTGTCTGTCACTCACTCACTGTCTCTGTCTCTCACTCACTGCCTCTGTCTCTCACTCACTGTCTCTGTCCCTCACTCACTGTCTCTGTCCCTCTCTCACTGTCTCTGTCTCTCACTCACTGTCTCTGTCTCTCACTCACTGTCTCTGTCTCTCACTCACGGTCTCTCACTCACTGTCTCTCACTCACTGTCTCTCACTCACTGTCTCTGCCTCTTACTCACTGTCTCCGTCTCTCACTCACTGTGTCCGTCTCTCACTCACTGTCTCTGTCTCTCACTCACTGTCTCTCACTCACTGTCTCCGTCTCTCACTCACTGTCTCTGTCTCTCACTCACTGTCTCTGTCTCTCACTCACTGTCTTTCACTCACTGTCTCTGTCTCTCACTCACTGTCTCTCTCTCTCACTCACTGTCTCTCTCTCTCACTCACTGTCTCTCTCTCTCTCACTCACTGTCTCTCTCTCTCACTGTCTCTGTCTCTCACTCACTGCCTCTGTCTCTCACTCACTGTCTCTCTCTCATTCACTGTCTCTTTCCCTCACTCACTGTCTCTGTCTCTCACTCACTGTCTCTGTCTCTCACTCACTGTCTCTCACTCACTGACTCTGTCTCTCACTCACTGTCTCTGACTCACTGTCTCTGTCTCTCACTCACTGTCTCTGTCTCTCACTCACTGTCTCTGTCCCTCACTCACTGTCTCTGTCTCTCACTCACTGTCTCTGTCTCTCACTCACTGTCTCTGTCTCTCACTCACAGTCTCTCACTCACTGTCACTCACTCACTGTCTCTGTCTCACTGTCTCTCACTCACTGTCTTTCACTCACTGTCTCTGTCTCTCACTCACTGTCTCTCTCTCTTACTCACTGTCTCTCTCTCTCACTCACTGTCTCTCTCACTCACTGTCTCTCACTCACTGTCTCTCACTCACTGTCTCTGTCTCTCACTCACTGTCTCTGTCTCTCACTCACTGCCTCTGTCTCTCACTCACTGTCTCTCTCTCTCATTCACTGTCTCTTTCCCTCACTCACTGTCTCTGTCTCTCACTCACTGTCTCTGTCTCTCACTCACTGTCTCTCACTCACTGACTCTGTCCCTCACTCACTGTCTCTGTCTCTCACTCACTGTCTCTGACTCACTGTCTCTGTCTCTCACTCACTGTCTCTCACTCACTGTCTCTGTCTCTCACTCACTGTCTCTGTCTCTCACTCACTGTCTCTCTCTCACTGTCTCCGTCTCTCACTCACTGTCTCTCACTCACTGCCTCTGTCTCTCACTCACTGTCTCTCACTCACTGTCTCTCACTCACTGTCTCTCACTCACTCACTGTCTCTGTCTCTCACTCACTGTCTCTGTCTCTCACTCACTGTCTCTGTCTCTCTCTCACTGTCTCTGTCTCTCTCTCACTGTCTCCGTCTCTCACTCAATGTCTCTCACTCACTGTCTCTGTCTCTCACTCACTGTCTCTCACTCACTGTCTCTCACTCACTGTCTCTGTCTCTCACTCACAGTCTCTCACTCACTGTCTCTCACTCACTGTCTCTCACTCACTGTCTCTCACTCACTGTCTCTGACTCACTGTCTCTGTCTCTCACTCACTGTCTCCATCTCTCACTCACTGTCTCCGTCTCTCACTCACTGTCTCTCACTCACTGTCTCCGTCTCTCACTCATTGTCTCTGTCTCTCACTCACTGTCTCTCACAAACTGTCTCTGTCTCTCACTCACTGTCTCTGTCTCTCACTCACTGTGTCTGTCACTCACTCACTGTCTCTGTCTCTCACTCACTGTCTCTGTCTCTCACTCACTGTCTCTCACTCACTGTCTCTGTCTCTCACTCACTGTCTCTGTCTCTCACTCACTGTCGCTGTCTCTGACTCACTGCGTCTCACTCACTGTCTCTGTCTCTCACTCACTGTCACTGTCTCTTACTCACTGTCTCTCACTCACTGTCTCTCACTCACTGTCTCTCACTCACTGTCTCTCACTCACTGTCTCTCACTCACTGTCTCTCACTCACTGTCTCTCACTCACTGTCTCTGTCTCTCACTCACTGTCTCTGTCTCTCACTCACTGTCTCTGTCTCTCACTCGCTGTCTCTGTCTCTCTCTCACTGTCTCTGTCTCTCACTCACTGTCTATCACTCACTGTCTCTCACTCACTGTCTCTCACTCACTGTCTCTCACTCACTGTCTCTCACTCTCTGCCTCTGTCTCTCACTCACTGTCTCTCTCTCTCACTCACTGTCTTTGTCTCTCACTCACTGTCTCTCACTCACTGTCTCTGTCTCTCACTCACTGTCTCTGTCTCTCACTCACTGTCTCTGTCCCTCACTCACTGCCTCTGTCTCTCACTCACTGCCTCTGTCTCTCACTCACTGTCTCTGTCTCTCACTCACTGTCTCTCTCTCTCACTCACTGTCTCTCTCTCTCACTCACTGTCTCTGTCCCTCACTCACTGTCTCTGTCCCTCACTCACTGTCTCTGTCTCTCGCTCACTGTCTCTGTCTCTCGCTCACTGTCTCTGTCTCTCGCTTACTGTCTATGTCTCTCACTCACTGCCTCTGTCTCTCACTCACTGCCTCTGTCTCTCACTCACTGTCTCTGTCCCTCACTCACTGTCTCTGTCCCTCACTCACTGTCTCTGTCTCTCACTCACTGTCTCTGTCTGTCACTCACTGTCTCTGTCTCTCACTCACGGTCTCTCACTCACTGTCTCTCACTCACTGTCTCTCACTCACTGTCTCTCACTCACTGTCTCTCACTCACTGTCTCTCACTCACTGTCTCTGCCTCTTACTCACTGTCTCCGTCTCTCACTCACTGTGTCCGTCTCTCACTCACTGCCTCTGTCTCTCACTCACTGTCTCTCTCTCTCACTCACTGTCTCTGTCCCTCACTCACTGTCTCTGTCTCTCTCTCACTGTCTCTGTCTCACACTCACTGTCTCTGTCTCACACTCACTGTCTCTGTCTCACACTCACTGTCTCTGTCTCTCACTCACTGTCTCTGTCTCTCACTCACTGTCTCCGTCTCTCACTCACTGTCTCTGTCTCTCATTCACAGTCTCTGTCTCTCACTCACTGTCTCTGTCTCTCACTCACTGTCTCTGTCTCTCACTCACTGCCTCTCACTCACTGTCTCTGTCTCTCACTCACTGTCTCTCTCTCTCGCTCACTGTCTCTGTCTCTCACTCACTGTCTCTGTCTCTCACTCACTGTCTCTGTCTCTCACACACTGTCTCTGTCTCTCACACACTGTCTCTGTCTCTCACTCACTGTCTCTCCCTCTCACTCACTGTCTCTCACTCACTGTATCTATCTCTCACTCACTGTCTCTGTCTCTCACTCACTGTCTCTCACTCACTGTCTCTGTCTCTCACTCACTGTCTCTCACTCACTGCCTCAGTCTCTCACTCACTGTCTCTGTCTCTCACTCACTGTCTCTGTCTCTCACTCACTGTCTCTGTCTCTCACTCACTGTCTCTCACTCACTGCCTCTGTCTCTCACTCACTGTCTCTGTCTCTCACTCACTGTCTCTGTCTCTCACTCACTGTTTCTGTCTCTCACTCACTGCCTCTGTCTCTCACTCACTGTCTCTCACTCACTGTCTCTCACTCACTGTCTCTCACTCACTTTCTCTCACTCACTGTCTCTGTCTCTCACTCACTGTCTCTGTCTCTCACTCACTGCCTCTCACTCACTGTCTCTGTCTCTCACTCAATGTCTCTCACTCACTGTCTCACACTCACTGACTCTCTCTCTCACTCACTGTCTCTGTCTCTCACTCACTGTCTCTGTCTCTCACTCACTGTCTCAGTCTCTCACTCACTGTCTCTGTCTCACACTCACTGACTCCATCTCTCACTCACTGTCTCTCACTCACTCACTGTCTCTCAATCACTGTCTCTGTCTCTCACTCACTGTCTCTGTCTCTCACTCACTGTCTCTGTCTCTCACTCACTGCCTCTGTCTCTCACTCACTGTCTCTCTATCTCACTCACTGTCTCTGTCCCTCACTCACTGTCTCTGTCTCTCTCTCACTGTCTCTGTCTCTCACTCACTGTCTCTCACTCACTGTCTCTCACTCACTGTCTCTCACTCACTGTCTCTCACTCACTGTCTCTCACTCAGTGTCTCTCACTCACTGTCTCTCACTCTCTGCCTCTGTCTCTCACTCACTGTCTCTCTCTCTCACTCACTGTCTCTGTCTCTCACTCACTGTCTCTCACTCACTGTCTCTGTCTCTCACTCACTGTCTCTGTCTCTCACTCACTGTCTCTGTCTCTCACTCACTGTCTCTGTCCCTCACTCACTGCCTCTGTCTCTCACTCACTGCCTCTGTCTCTCACTCACTGTCTCTGTCTCTCATTCACTGTCTCTGTCTCTCATTCACTGTCTCTGTCCCTCACTCACTGTCTCTGTCTCTCGCTCACTGTCTCTGTCTCTCGCTCACTGTCTCTGTCTCTCGCTTACTGTCTATGTCTTTCACTCACTGCCTCTGTCTCTCACTCACTGCATCTGTCTCTCACTCACTGTCTCTGTCCCTCACTCACTGTCTCTGTCTCTCACTCACTGTCTCTGTCTCTCACTCACTGTCTCTCACTCACTGTCTCTCACTCACTGTCTCTCACTCACTGTCTCTCACTCAGTGTCTCTGCCTCTTACTCACTGTCTCCGTCTCTCACTCACTGTGTCCGTCTCTCACTCACTGTCTCTGTCTCTCACTCACTGTCTCCGTCTCTCACTCACTGTCTCTGTCTCTCACTCACTGTCTCTCACCCACAGTCTCTCACTCACTGTCACTCACTCACTGTCTCTCACACACTGTCACTCACACACTGTCACTCACACACTGTCACTCACACACTGTCTCTAACTGACTGTGTCTGTCACTCACTCACTGTCTCTGTCTCTCACTCACTGTCTCTGTCCCTCACTCACTGTCTCTGTCTCTCACTCACTGTCTCTGTCTCTCACTCACTGTCTCTCACCCACAGTCTCTCACTCACTGTCACTCACTCACTGTCTCCGTCTCTCACTCACTGTCTCTGTCTCTCACTGTCTCTCACAAACTGTCTCTGTCTCTCACTCACTGTCTCTGTCTCTCACTCACTGTGTCTGTCACTCACTCACGGTCTCTGTCTCTCACTCACTGTCTCTGTCTCTCACTCACTGTCTCACTCACTGTCTCTGTCTCTCACTCACTGTCTCTGTCTCTCACTCACTGTCGCTGTCTCTGACTCACTGCCTCTCACTCACTGTCTCTGTCTCTCACTCACTGTCACTGTCTCTGTCTCTCACTCACTGTCTCTCACTCACTGTCTCTCACTCACTGTCTCTCACTCACTGTCTCTGTCTCTCACTCACTGTCTCTGTCTCTCTATCACTGTCTCTGTCTCTCACTCACTGTCTCTCACTCACTGTCTCTCACTCACTGTCTCTCACTCTCTGCCTCTGTCTCTCACTCACTGTCTCTCTCTCTCACTCACTGTCTTTGTCTCTCACTCACTGTCTCTCACTCACTGTCTCTGTCTCTCACTCACTGTCTCTGTCTCTCACTCACTGTCTCTGCCTCTCACTCACTGTCTCTCACTCACTGCCTCTGTCTCTCACTCACTGCCTCTGTCTCTCACTCACTGTCTCTGTCTCTCACTCACTGTCTCTCTCTCTCACTCACTGTCTCTCTCTCTCACTCACTGTCTCTGTCCCTCACTCACTGTCTCTGTCCCTCACTCACTGTCTCTGTCTCTCGCTCACTGTCTCTGTCTCTCGCTCACTGTCTCTGTCTCTCGCTTACTGTCTATGTCTCTCACTCACTGCCTCTGTCTTTCACTCACTGCCTCTGTCTCTCACTCACTGTCTCTGTCCCTCACTCACTGTCTCTGTCCCTCTCTCACTGTCTCTGTCTCTCACTCACTGTCTCTGTCTCTCACTCACTGTCTCTGTCTCTCACTCACGGTCTCTCACTCACTGTCTCTCACTCACTGTCTCTCACTCACTGTTTCTCACTCACTGTCTCTCACTCACTGTCTCTGCCTCTTACTCACTGTCTCCGTCTCTCACTCACTGTGTCCGTCTCTCACTCACTGTCTCTGTCTCTCACTCACTGTCTCTCACTCACTGTCTCCGTCTCTCACTCACTGTCTCTGTCTCTCACTCACTGTCTCTGTCTCTCACTCACTGTCTCTCACTCACTGTCTCTCACACACTGTCACTCACACACTGTCTCTAACTGATTGTGTCTGTCACTCACTGTCTCTCACTCACTGTCTCTCACTCACTGTCTCTCACTCACTGTCTCTCACTCACTGTCTCTGTCTCTCACTCACTGTCTCTGTCTCTCACTCACTGTCTCTCTCTCTCACTCACTGTCTCTGTCCCTCACTCACTGTCTCTGTCTCTCACTCACTGTCTCTGTCTCTCACTCACTGTCTCTCACCCACAGTCTCTCACTCACTGTCACTCACTCACTGTCTCTGTCTCACACTCACTGTCTCTCACTCACTGTCTCTCACTCACTGTCTCTCACTCACTGTCTCTAACTCACTGTCTTTCACTCACTGTCTCTGTCTCTCACTCACTGTCTCTCTCTCTCACTCACTGTCTCTCTCTCTCACTCACTGTCTCTCTCTCTCACTCACTGTCTCTCACTCACTGTCTCTGTCTCTCACTCACTGTCTCTGTCTCTCACTCACTGCCTCTGTCTCTCACTCAATGTCTCTCTCTCATTCACTGTCTCTTTCCCTCACTCACTGTCTCTGTCTCTCACTCACTGTCTCTGTCTCTCACTCACTGTCTCTGTCTCTCACTCACTGTCTCTCACTCACTGTCTCTGTCTCTCACTCACTGTCTCTGTCTCTCACTCACTGTCTCTCTCTCACTGTCTCCGTCTCTCACTGTCTCCGTCTCTCACTCACTGCCTCTGTCTCTCACTCACTGTCTCTGTCTCTCCCTCACTGTCTCGGTCCCTCACTCACTGTCTCTGTCTCTCACTCACTGTCTCTGTCTCTCACTCACTGTCTCTGTCTCTCTCTCACTGTCTCCGTCTCTCACTCACTGTCTCTCACTCACTGTCTCTCACTCACTGTCTCTGTCTCTCACTCACAGTCTCTCACTCACTGTCTCTCACTCACTGTCTCTCACTCACTGTCTCTCACTCACTGTCTCTGTCTCTCACTCACTGTCTCTCACTCACTGTCTCTCACTCACTGTCTCCGTCTCTCACTCACTGTCTCTGTCTCTCACTCACTGTCTCTCACTCACTGTCTCTGTCTCTCACTCACTGTCTCTGTCTCTCAGTCACTGTGTCTGTCACTCACTCACTGTCACGGTCTCTCACTCACTGTCTCTGTCTCTCACTCACTGTCTCTGTCTCTCACTCACTGTCTCTCACTCACTGTCTCTGTCTCTCACTCACTGTCTCTGTCTCTCGCTCACTGTCACTGTCTCTCACTCACTGTCTCTCACACACTGTCACTCACACACTGTCTCTAACTGATTGTGTCTGTCACTCACTGTCTCTCACTCACTGTCTCTCACTCACTGTCTCTCACTCACTGTCTCTCACTCACTGTCTCTGTCTCTCACTCACTGTCTCTGTCTCTCACTCACTGTCTCTCTCTCTCACTCACTGTCTCTGTCCCTCACTCACTGTCTCTGTCTCTCACTCACTGTCTCTGTCTCTCACTCACTGTCTCTGTCTCTCAGTCACTGTGTCTGTCACTCACTCACTGTCTCGGTCTCTCACTCACTGTCTCTGTCTCTCACTCACTGTCTCTGTCTCTCACTCACTGTCTCTCACTCACTGTCTCTGTCTCTCGCTCACTGTCTCTGTCTCTCGCTCACTGTCTCTGTCTCTCGCTCACTGTCTCTGTCTCTCGCTTACTGTCTATGTCTCTCACTCACTGCCTCTGTCTTTCACTCACTGCCTCTGTCTCTCACTCACTGTCTCTGTCCCTCACTCACTGTCTCTGTCCCTCTCTCACTGTCTCTGTCTCTCACTCACTGTCTCTGTCTCTCACTCACTGTCTCTGTCTCTCACTCACGGTCTCTCACTCACTGTCTCTCACTCACTGTCTCTCACTCACTGTTTCTCACTCACTGTCTCTCACTCACTGTCTCTGCCTCTTACTCACTGTCTCCGTCTCTCACTCACTGTGTCCGTCTCTCACTCACTGTCTCTGTCTCTCACTCACTGTCTCTCACTCACTGTCTCCGTCTCTCACTCACTGTCTCTGTCTCTCACTCACTGTCTCTGTCTCTCACTCACTGTCTCTCACTCACTGTCTCTCACACACTGTCACTCACACACTGTCTCTAACTGATTGTGTCTGTCACTCACTGTCTCTCACTCACTGTCTCTCACTCACTGTCTCTCACTCACTGTCTCTCACTCACTGTCTCTGTCTCTCACTCACTGTCTCTGTCTCTCACTCACTGTCTCTCTCTCTCACTCACTGTCTCTGTCCCTCACTCACTGTCTCTGTCTCTCACTCACTGTCTCTGTCTCTCACTCACTGTCTCTCACCCACAGTCTCTCACTCACTGTCACTCACTCACTGTCTCTGTCTCACACTCACTGTCTCTCACTCACTGTCTCTCACTCACTGTCTCTAACTCACTGTCTTTCACTCACTGTCTCTGTCTCTCACTCACTGTCTCTCTCTCTCACTCACTGTCTCTCTCTCTCACTCACTGTCTCTCTCTCTCACTCACTGTCTCTCACTCACTGTCTCTGTCTCTCACTCACTGTCTCTGTCTCTCACTCACTGCCTCTGTCTCTCACTCAATGTCTCTCTCTCATTCACTGTCTCTTTCCCTCACTCACTGTCTCTGTCTCTCACTCACTGTCTCTGTCTCTCACTCACTGTCTCTGTCTCTCACTCACTGTCTCTCACTCACTGTCTCTGTCTCTCACTCACTGTCTCTGTCTCTCACTCACTGTCTCTCTCTCACTGTCTCCGTCTCTCACTGTCTCCGTCTCTCACTCACTGCCTCTGTCTCTCACTCACTGTCTCTGTCTCTCACTCACTGTCTCTGTCTCTCACTCACTGTCTCGGTCCCTCACTCACTGTCTCTGTCTCTCACTCACTGTCTCTGTCTCTCACTCACTGTCTCTGTCTCTCTCTCACTGTCTCCGTCTCTCACTCACTTTCTCTCACTCACTGTCTCTCACTCACTGTCTCTGTCTCTCACTCACAGTCTCTCACTCACTGTCTCTCACTCACTGTCTCTCACTCACTGTCTCTCACTCACTGTCTCTGTCTCTCACTCACTGTCTCCGTCTCTCACTCACTGTCTCCGTCTCTCACTCACTGTCTCTCACTCACTGTCTCCGTCTCTCACTCACTGTCTCTGTCTCTCACTCACTGTCTCTCACTCACTGTCTCTGTCTCTCACTCACTGTCTCTGTCTCTCAGTCACTGTGTCTGTCACTCACTCACTGTCTCGGTCTCTCACTCACTGTCTCTGTCTCTCACTCACTGTCTCTGTCTCTCACTCACTGTCTCTGTCTCTCACTCACTGTCTCTGTCTCTCACTCACTGTCGCTGTCTCTGACTCACTGCCTCTCACTCACTGTCTCTGTCACTCACTCACTGTCTCGGTCTCTCACTCACTGTCTCTGTCTCTCACTCACTGTCTCTGTCTCTCACTCACTGTCTCTCACTCACTGTCTCTGTCTCTCACTCACTGTCTCTGTCTCTTACTCACTGTCTCCGTCTCTCACTCACTGTGTCCGTCTCTCACTCACTGTCTCTGTCTCTCACTCACTGTCTCTCACTCACTGTCTCCGTCTCTCACTCACTGTCTCTGTCTCTCACTCACTGTCTCTGTCTCTCACTCACTGTCTCTCACTCACTGTCTCTCACACACTGTCACTCACACACTGTCTCTAACTGATTGTGTCTGTCACTCACTGTCTCTCACTCACTGTCTCTCACTCACTGTCTCTCACTCACTGTCTCTCACTCACTGTCTCTCTCTCTCACTCACTGTCTCTCTCTCTCACTCACTGTCTCTCACTCACTGTCTCTGTCTCTCACTCACTGTCTCTGTCTCTCACTCACTGCCTCTGTCTCTCACTCAATGTCTCTCTCTCATTCACTGTCTCTTTCCCTCACTCACTGTCTCTGTCTCTCACTCACTGTCTCTGTCTCTCACTCACTGTCTCTGTCTCTCACTCACTGTCTCTCACTCACTGTCTCTGTCTCTCACTCACTGTCTCTGTCTCTCACTCACTGTCTCTCTCTCACTGTCTCCGTCTCTCACTGTCTCCGTCTCTCACTCACTGCCTCTGTCTCTCACTCACTGTCTCTGTCTCTCACTCACTGTCTCGGTCCCTCACTCACTGTCTCTGTCTCTCACTCACTGTCTCTGTCTCTCACTCACTGTCTCTGTCTCTCTCTCACTGTCTCCGTCTCTCACTCACTGTCTCTCACTCACTGTCTCTCACTCACTGTCTCTGTCTCTCACTCACAGTCTCTCACTCACTGTCTCTCACTCACTGTCTCTCACTCACTGTCTCTCACTCACTGTCTCTGTCTCTCACTCACTGTCTCCGTCTCTCACTCACTGTCTCTCACTCACTGTCTCCGTCTCTCACTCACTGTCTCTGTCTCTCACTCACTGTCTCTCACTCACTGTCTCTGTCTCTCACTCACTGTCTCTGTCTCTCAGTCACTGTGTCTGTCACTCACTCACTGTCTCGGTCTCTCACTCACTGTCTCTGTCTCTCACTCACTGTCTCTGTCTCTCACTCACTCTCTCTCACTCACTGTCTCTGTCTCTCACTCACTGTCTCTGTCTCTCACTCACTGTCTCTGTCTCTCACTCACTGTCTCTGTCTCTCACTCACTGTCGCTGTCTCTGACTCACTGCCTCTCACTCACTGTCTCTGTCTCTCACTCACTGTCACTGTCTCTGTCTCTCACTCACTGTCTCTCACTCACTGTCTCTCACTCACTGTCTCTGTCTCTCACTCACTGTCTCTGTCTCTCACTCACTGTCTCTGTCTCTCACTCACTGTCTCTGTCTCTCACTCACTGTCTCTGTCTCTCACTCACTGCCTCTGTCTCTCACTCACTGACTCTGTCTCTCACTCACTGTCTCTGTCTGTCACTCACTGTCTCTGTCTGTCACTCACTGTCTCTGTCTGTCACTCACTGTCTCTGTCTCTCACTCACTGTCTCTGCCTCTTACTCACTGTCTCTGTCTCTCACTCAGTGTCTCAGTCTCTCACTCACTGTCTCTGTCTCACACTCACTGACTCCATCTCTCACTCACTGTCTCTCACTCACTCACTGTCTCTCACTCACTGTCTCTGTCTCTCACTCACTGTCTCTGTCTCTCACTCACTGTCTCTGTCTCTCACTCACTGCCTCTGTCTCTCACTCACTGTCTCTCTATCTCACTCACTGTCTCTGTCCCTCACTCACTGTCTCTGTCTCTCTCTCACTGTCTCTGTCTCTCACTCACTGTCTCTCACTCACTGTCTCTCACTCACTGTCTCTCACTCACTGTCTCTCACTCACTGTCTCTCACTCACTGTCTCTCACTCACTGTCTCTGTCTCTCACTCACTGTCTCTGTCTCTCACTCACTGTCTCTGTCTCTCACTCACTGTCTCTGTCCCTCACTCACTGCCTCTGTCTCTCACTCACTGCCTCTGTCTCTCACTCACTGTCTCTGTCTCTCATTCACTGTCTCTGTCTCTCATTCACTGTCTCTGTCCCTCACTCACTGTCTCTGTCTCTCGCTCACTGTCTCTGTCTCTCGCTCACTGTCTCTGTCTCTCGCTTACTGTCTATGTCTCTCACTCACTGCCTCTGTCTCTCACTCACTGCATCTGTCTCTCACTCACTGTCTCTGTCCCTCACTCACTGTCTCTGTAAAGTTTAGAGTAGATGTACGAGGCAAGTTTTTTACGCAGAGGGTAGTGGGTGCCTGGAACTCACTACCGGAGGAGGTAGTGGTGGCAGGGACGATAGGGACATTTAAGGGGCATCTTGACAAATATATGAATAGGATGGGAATAGAAGGATACGGACCCAGGAAGTGTAGAAGATTGTAGTTTAGTTGGGCAGTATGGTCGGCACGGGCTTGGAGGGCCGAAGGGCCTGTTCCTGTGCTGTACATTTCTTTGTTCTTTGTTCTTTGTTTTGTCTCTCACTCACTGTCTCTGTCTCTCACTCACTGTCTCTCACTCACTGTCTCTCACTCACTGTCTCTCACTCACTGTCTCTCACTCACTGTCTCTCACTCACTGTCTCTCACTCACTGTCTCTGCCTCTTACTCACTGTCTCCGTCTCTCACTCACTGTGTCCGTCTCTCACTCACTGTCTCTGTCTCTCACTCACTGTCTCCGTCTCTCACTCACTGTCTCTGTCTCTCACTCACTGTCTCTGTCTCTCACTCACTGTCTCTCACCCACAGTCTCTCACTCACTGTCACTCACTCACTGTCTCTGTCTCTCACTCACTGTCTCTCACTCACTGTCTCTCACTCACTGTCTCTCACTCACTGTCTCTCTATCTCACTCACTGTCTCTGTCCCTCACTCACTGTCTCTGTCTCTCTCTCACTGTCTCTGTCTCTCACTCACTGTCTCTCACTCACTGTCTCTCACTCACTGTCTCTCACTCACTGTCTCTCACTCACTGTCTCTCACTCACTGTCTCTCACTCTCTGCCTCTGTCTCTCACTCACTGTCTCTCTCTCTCACTCACTGTCTCTGTCTCTCACTCACTGTCTCTCACTCACTGTCTCTGTCTCTCACTCACTGTCTCTGTCTCTCACTCACTGTCTCTGTCCCTCACTCACTGCCTCTGTCTCTCACTCACTGCCTCTGTCTCTCACTCACTGTCTCTGTCTCTCATTCACTGTCTCTGTCTCTCATTCACTGTCTCTGTCCCTCACTCACTGTCTCTGTCTCTCGCTCACTGTCTCTGTCTCTCGCTCACTGTCTCTGTCTCTCGCTTACTGTCTATGTCTCTCACTCACTGCCTCTGTCTCTCACTCACTGCATCTGTCTCTCACTCACTGTCTCTGTCCCTCACTCACTGTCTCTGTCTCTCACTCACTGTCTCTGTCTCTCACTCACTGTCTCTCACTCACTGTCTCTCACTCACTGTCTCTCACTCACTGTCTCTCACTCACTGTCTCTCACCCACTGTCTCTGCCTCTTACTCACTGTCTCCGTCTCTCACTCACTGTGTCCGTCTCTCACTCACTGTCTCTGTCTCTCACTCACTGTCTCCGTCTCTCACTCACTGTCTCTGTCTCTCACTCACTGTCTCTGTCTCTCACTCACTGTCTCTCACCCACAGTCTCTCACTCACTGTCACTCACTCACTGTCTCTGTCTCACACTCACTGTCTCTCACTCACTGTCTCTCACTCACTGTCTCTCACTCACTGTCTCTCACTCACTGTCTCTCACTCACTGTCTCTCACTCACTGTCTCTGTCTCTCACTCACTGTCTCTGTCTCTCACTCACTGTCTCTCTCTCTCACTCACTGTCTCTCTCTCTCACTCACTGTATCTGTCTCTCACTCACTGTCTCTCACTCACTGTCTCTGTCTCTCACTCACTGTCTCTGTCTCTCACTCACTGCCTCTGTCTCTCACTCACTGTCTCTCTCTCTCACTCAATGTCTCTTTCCCTCACTCACTGTCTCTGTCTCTCACTCACTGTCTCTCACTCACTGTCTCTGTCTCTCACTCACTGTCTCTGTCTCTCACTCACTGTCTCTCACTCACTGTCTCTGTCTCTCACTCACTGTCTCTGTCTCTCACTCACTGTCTCTCACTCACTGTCTCTGTCTCTCACTCACTGTCTCTGTCTCTCTCTCACTGTCTCTGTCTCTCTCTCACTGTCTCTGTCTCACACTCACTGCCTCTGTCTCTCACTCACTGTCTCTGTCTCTCACTCACTGTCTCGGTCCCTCACTCACTGTCTCTGTCTCACACTCACTGTCTCTCACTCACTGTCTCTCACTCACTGTCTCTCACTCACTGTCTCTCACTCACTGTCTCTCACTCACTGTCTGTCACTCACTGTCTCTGCCTCTCACTCACTGTCTCTGTCTCTCACTCACTGTCTCTGTCTCTCACTCACTGTCTCTCACTCACTGACTCTGTCTCTCACTCACAGTCTCTGTCTCACACTCAGTGTCTCTGTCCCTCACTCACTGTTTCTGTCTCTCACTCACTGTCTCTGTCTCTCACTCACTGTCTCCGTCTCTCACTCACTGTCTCCGTCTCTCACTCACTGTCTCCGTCTCTCACTCACTGTCTCTGTCTCTCACTCACTGTGTCTGTCACTCACTCACTGTCTCTGTCTCTCACTCACTGTCTCTGTCTCTCACTCACTGTCTCTGTCTCTCACTCACTGTCTCTGTCTCTCACTCACTGTCTCTCACTCACTGTCTCTGTCTCTCACTCACTGTCTCTGTCTCTCACTCACTGTCGCTGTCTCTCACTCACTGTCTCTCACTCACTGTCTCTGTATCTCACTCACTGTCTCTCACTCACTGTCACTGTCTCTGTCTCTCACTCACTCTCTCTCACTCACTGTCTCTCACTCACTGTCTCTGTCTCTCACTCACTGTCTCTGTCTCTCACTCACTGTCTCTGACTCACTGTCTCTGTCTCTCACTCACTGTCTCTCACTCACTGTCTCTGTCTCTCACTCACTGTCTCTGTCTCTCACTCACTGTCTCTCTCTCATTGTCTCCGTCTCTCACTGTCTCCGTCTCTCACTCACTGCCTCTGTCTCTCACTCACTGTCTCTGTCTCTCACTCACTGTCTCGGTCCCTCACTCACTGTCTCTGTCTCTCACTCACTGTCTCTGTCTCTCACTCACTGTCTCTGTCTCTCACTCACTGTCTCTGTCTCTCACTCACTGTCTCTGTCTCTCACTCACTGTCTCTCTCTCACTGTCTCCGTCTCTCACTGTCTCCGTCTCTCACTCACTGCCTCTGTCTCTCACTCACTGTCTCTGTCTCTCACTCACTGTCTCGGTCCCTCACTCACTGTCTCTGTCTCTCACTCACTGTCTCTGTCTCTCACTCACTGTCTCTGTCTCTCTCTCACTGTCTCCGTCTCTCATTCACTGTCTCTCACTCACTGTCTCTCACTCACTGTCTCTGTCTCTCACTCCCAGTCTCTCACTCCCAGTCTCTCACTCACTGTCTCTCACTCACTGTCTCTGACTCACTGTCTCTCACTCACTCACTGTCTCTCACTCACTCACTGTCTCTCACTCACTCACTGTCTCTCACTCACTGTCTCTGTCTCTCACTCACTGTCTCTGTCTCTCACTCACTGCCTCTGTCTCTCACTCACTGTCTCTCTCTCTCACTCACTGTCTCTGTCTCTCTCTCACTGTCTCTGTCTCTCACTCACTGTCTCTCACTCACTGTCTCTCACTCACTGTCTCTCACTCACTGTCTCTCACTCACTGTCTCTCAGTCTCTGCCTCTGTCTCTCACTCACTGTCTCTCTCTCTCACTCACTGACTTTGTCTCTCACTCACTGTCTCTCACTCACTGTCTCTGTCTCTCACTCACTGTCTCTGTCTCTCACTCACTGTCTCTGTCCCTCACTCACTGCCTCTGTTTCTCACTCACTGTCTCTGTCTCTCACTCACTGTCTCTCTCTCTCACTCACTGTCTCTGTCCCTCACTCACTCTCTCTGTCTCTCACTCACTGTCTCTGTCTCTCACTCACTGTCTCTGTCCCTCACTCACTGTCTCTGTCTCTCACTCACTGTCTCTGTCTCTCACTCACTGTCTCTCACTCACTGCCTCTGTCTCTCACTCACTGTCTCTGTCCCTCACTCACTGTCTCTGTCCCTCACTCACTGTCTCTGTCTCTCACTCACTCACTGTCTCTCACTCACTGTCTCTCACTCACTGTCTCTCACTCACTGTCTCTCACTCACTGTCTCTCACTCACTGTCTCAGTCTCTCACTCACTGTCTCTGCCTCTTACTCACTGTCTCCGTCTCTCACTCACTGTGTCCGTCTCTCACTCACTGTCTCTGTCTCTCACTCACTGTCTCCGTCTCTCACTCACTGTCTCTGTCTCTCACTCACTGTCTCTGTCTCTCACTCACTGTCTCTCACTCACTGTCTCTCACACACTGTCACTCACACACTGTCTCTAACTGACTGTGTCTGTCACTCACTCACTGTCTCTGTCTCTCACTCACTGTCTCTGTCCCTCACTCACTGTCTCTGTCTCTCACTCACTCTCTCTGTCTCTCACTCACTGTCTCTCACCCACAGTCTCTCACTCACTGTCACTCACTCACTGTCTCTGTCTCACACTCACTGTCTCTCACTCACTGTCTCTCACTCACTGTCTCTCACTCACTGTCTCTCACTCACTGTCTCTCACTCACTGTCTCTCACTCACTGTCTGTCACTCACTGTCTCTCACTCACTGTCTCTCACTCACTGTCTCTCACTCACTGTCTCTGTCTCTCACTCACTGTCTCTCTCTCTCACTCACTGTCTCTCTCTCTCACTCACTCACTGTCTCTGTCTCTCACTCACTGTCTCTCACTCACTGTCTCTGTCTCTCACTCACTGTCTCTGTCTCTCACTCACTGCCTCTGTCTCTCACTCACTGTCTCTCTCTCTCACTCACTGTCTCTTTCCCTCACTCACTGTCTCTGTCTCTCACTCACTGTCTCTGTCTCTCACTCACTGTCTCTCACTCACTGACTCTGTCTCTCAATCACTGACTCTGTCCCTCATTCACTGTCTCTGTCTCTCACTCACTGTCTCTCACTCACTGTCTCTGTCTCTCACTCACTGTCTCTCACTCACTGTCTCTCACTCACTGTCTCTGTCTCTCACTCACTGTCTCTGTCTCTCACTCACTGTCTCTCACTCACTGTCTCTGTCTCTCACTCACTGTCTCTGTCTCTCACTCACTGTCTCTGTCTCTCTCTCACTGTCTCTGTCTCTCACTCACTGCCTCTGTCTCTCACTCACTGTCTCTGTCTCTCACTCACTGTCTCGGTCCCTCACTCACTGTCACTGTCTCTCACTCACTGTCTCTCACTCACTGTCTCTCACTCACTGTCTCTGTCTCTCACTCACTGTCTCTCACTCACTGTCTCTCACTCACTGTCTCTCACTCACTGTCTCTCACTCACAGTCTCTCACTCACAGTCTCTCACTCACTGTCTCTCACTCATTGTCTCTCACTCACTGTCTCTCACTCACTGTCTCTGACTCAGTGTCTCTGTCTCTCACTCACTGTCTCCGTCTCTCACTCACTGTCTCCGTCTCTCACTCACTGTCTCTCACTCACTGTCTCCGTCTCTCACTCATTGTCTCTGTCTCTCACTCACTGTCTCTGTCTCTCACTCACTGTCTCTCACTCACTGTGTCTGTCACTCACTCACTGTCTCTGTCTCTCACTCACTGTCTCTGTCTCTCACTCACTGTCTCTGTCTCTCACTCACTGTCTCTGTCTCTCACTCACTGTCTCTCACTCACTGTCTCTGTCTCTCACTCACTGTCTCTGTCTCTCACTCACTGTCGCTGTCTCTCACTCACTGTCGCTGTCTCTCACTCACTGTCTCTCACTCACTGTCTCTGTATCTCACTCACTGTCTCTCACTCACTGTCACTGTCTCTGTCTCTCACTCACTCTCTCTCACTCACTGTCTCTCACTCACTGTCTCTGTCTCTCACTCACTGTCTCTGTCTCTCACTCACTGTCTCTGACTCACTGTCTCTGTCTCTCACTCACTGTCTCTCACTCACTGTCTCTGTCTCTCACTCACTGTCTCTGTCTCTCACTCACTGTCTCTCTCTCACTGTCTCCGTCTCTCACTCACTGCCTCTGTCTCTCACTCACTGTCTCTGTCTCTCACTCACTGTCTCGGTCCCTCACTCACTGTCTCTGTCTCTCACTCACTGTCTCTGTCTCTCACTCACTGTCTCTGTCTCTCACTCACTGTCTCTGTCTCTCACTCACTGTCTCTGTCTCTCACGCACTGTCTCTCTCTCACTGTCTCCGTCTCTCACTGTCTCCGTCTCTCACTCACTGCCTCTGTCTCTCACTCACTGTCTCTGTCTCTCACTCACTGTCTCGGTCCCTCACTCACTGTCTCTGTCTCTCACTCACTGTCTCTGTCTCTCACTCACTGTCTCTGTCTCTCTCTCACTGTCTCCGTCTCTCATTCACTGTCTCTCACTCACTGTCTCTGTCTCTCACTCACTGTCTCTCACTCACTGTCTCTCACTCACTGTCTCTGTCTCTCACTCCCAGTCTCTCACTCACTGTCTCTCACTCACTGTCTCTCACTCACTGTCTCTGACTCACTGTCTCTCACTCACTGTCTCTCACTCACTCACTGTCTCTCACTCACTGTCTCTGTCTCTCACTCACTGTCTCTGTCTCTCACTCACTGCCTCTGTCTCTCACTCACTGTCTCTCTCTCTCACTCACTGTCTCTGTCTCTCTCTCACTGTCTCTGTCTCTCACTCACTGTCTCTCACTCACTGTCTCTCACTCACTGTCTCTCACTCACTGTCTCTCACTCACTGTCTCTCACTCACTGTCTCTCACTCACTGTCTCTCACTCACGGTCTCTCTCTCTCACTCACTGACTTTGTCTCTCACTCACTGTCTCTCACTCACTGTCTCTGTCTCTCACTCACTGTCTCTGTCTCTCACTCACTGTCTCTGTCCCTCACTCACTGCCTCTGTCTCTCACTCACTGTCTCTGTCTCTCACTCACTGTCTCTCTCTCTCACTCACTGTCTCTGTCCCTCACTCACTCTCTCTGTCTCTCACTCACTGTCTCTGTCTCTCACTCACTGTCTCTGACCCTCACTCACTGTCTCTGTCTCTCACTCACTGTCTCTGTCTCTCACTCACTGTCTCTCACTCACTGCCTCTGTCTCTCACTCACTGTCTCTGTCCCTCACTCACTGTCTCTGTCTCTCACTCACTGTCTCTGTCTCTCACTCACTCACTGTCTCTCACTCACTGTCTCTCACTCACTGTCTCTGTCTCTCACTCACTGTCTCTCACTCACTGTCTCTCACTCACTGTCTCTCACTCACTGTCTCAGTCTCTCACTCACTGTCTCTGCCTCTTACTCACTGTCTCCGTCTCTCACTCACTGTCTCTGTCTCTCACTCACTGTCTCTGTCTCTCACTCACTGTCTCTCACTCACTGTCTCTCACACACTGTCACTCACACACTGTCTCTAACTGACTGTGTCTGTCACTCACTCACTGTCTCTGTCTCTCACTCACTGTCTCTGTCCCTCACTCTGTCTCTGTCTCTGTCTCTCACTCACTGTCTCTGTCTCTCACTCACTGTCTCTCACCCACAGTCTCTCACTCACTGTCACTCACTCACTGTCTCTGTCTCTCACTCACTGTCTCTCACTCACTGTCTCTCACTCACTGTCTCTCACTCACTGTCTCTCACTCACTGTCTGTCACTCACTGTCTCTCACTCACTGTCTCTCACTCACTGTCTCTCACTCACTGTCTCTCACTCACTGTCTCTCACTCACTGTCTCTCACTCACTGTCTCTGTCTCTCACTCACTGTCTCTCTCTCTCACTCACTGTCTCTCTCTCTCACTCACTGTCTCTCTCTCTCACTCACTGTCTCTCTCTCTCACTCACTGTCTCTGTCTCTCACTCACTGTCTCTCACTCACTGTCTCTGTCTCTCACTCACTGTCTCTGTCTCTCACTCACTGCCTCCGTCTCTCACTCACTGTCTCTCTCTCTCACTCACTGTCTCTTTCCCTCACTCACTGTCTCTGTCTCTCACTCACTGTCTCTGTCTCTCACTCACTGTCTCTCACTCACTGACTCTGTCTCTCACTCACTGACTCTGTCCCTCACTCACTGTCTCTGTCTCTCACTCACTGTCTCTCACTCACTGTCTCTGTCTCTCACTCACTGTCTCTCACTCACTGTCTCTCACTCACTGTCTCTGTCTCTCACTCACTGTCTCTGTCTCTCACTCACTGTCTCTCACTCACTGTCTCTGTCTCTCACTCACTGTCTCTGTCTCTCACTCACTGTCTCTGTCTCTCTCTCACTGTCTCTGTCTCTCACTCACTGCCTCTGTCTCTCACTCACTGTCTCTGTCTCTCACTCACTGTCACTGTCTCTGTCTCTCACTCACTGTCTCTCACTCACTGTCTCTCACTCACTGTCTCTCACTCACTGTCTCTCACTCACTGTCTCTGTCTCTCACTCACAGTCTCTCACTCACTGTCTCTCACTCACTGTCTCTCACTCACTGTCTCTCACTCACTGTCTCTGACTCACTGTCTCTGTCTCTCACTCACTGTCTCCGTCTCTCACTCACTGTCTCCGTCTCTCACTCACTGTCTCCGTCTCTCACTCACTGTCTCTCACTCACTGTCTCCGTCTCTCACTCATTGTCTCTGTCTCTCACTCACTGTCTCTCACAAAATGTCTCTGTCTCTCACTCACTGTCGCTGTCTCTGACTCACTGCGTCTCACTCACTGTCTCTGTCTCTCACTCACTGTCACTGTCTCTGTCTCTCACTCACTGTCTCTCACTCACTGTCTCTCACTCACTGTCTCTCACTCACTGTCTCTCACTCACTGTCTCTGTCTCTCACTCACTGTCTCTGTCTCTCACTCACTGTCTCTGTCTCTCTCTCACTGTCTCTGTCTCTCACTCACTGTCTATCACTCACTGTCTCTCACTCACTGTCTCTCACTCACTGTCTCTCACTCTCTGCCTCTGTCTCTCACTCACTGTCTCTCTCTCTCACTCACTGTCTTTGTCTCTCACTCACTGTCTCTCACTCACTGTCTCTGTCTCTCACTCACTGTCTCTGACTCTCACTCACTGTCTCTGTCCCTCACTCACTGCCTCTGTCTCTCACTCACTGCCTCTGTCTCTCACTCACTGCCTCTGTCTCTCACTCACTGTCTTTGTCTCTCACTCACTGTCTCTCACTCACTGTCTCTGTCTCTCACTCACTGTCTCTGTCTCTCACTCACTGTCTCTGACTCTCACTCACTGTCTCTGTCCCTCACTCACTGCCTCTGTCTCTCACTCACTGCCTCTGTCTCTCACTCACTGCCTCTGTCTCTCACTCACTGTCTCTGTCTCTCACTCACTGTCTCTCTCTCTCACTCACTGTCTCTCTCTCTCACTCACTGTCTCTGTCCCTCACTCACTGTCTCTGTCCCTCGCTCACTGTCTCTGTCTCTCGCTCACTGTCTCTGTCTCTCGCTCACTGTCTCTGTCTCTCGCTTACTGTCTATGTCTCTCACTCACTGCCTCTGTCTCTCACTCACTGCCTCTGTCTCTCACTCACTGTCTCTGTCCCTCACTCACTGTCTCTGTCCCTCACTCACTGTCTCTGTCTCTCACTCACTGTCTCTGTCTGTCACTCACTGTCTCTGTCTCTCACTCACGGTCTCTCACTCACTGTCTCTCACTCACTGTCTCTCACTCACTGTCTCTCACTCACTGTCTCTGACTCACTGTCTCTCACTCACTCACTGTCTCTCACTCACTGTCTCTCACTCACTGTCTCTGTCTCTCACTCACTGTCTCTGTCTCTCACTCACTGCCTCTGTCTCTCACTCACTGTCTCTCTCTCTCACTCACTGTCTCTGTCTCTCTCTCACTGTCTCTGTCTCTCACTCACTGTCTCTCACTCACTGTCTCTCACTCACTGTCTCTCACTCACTGTCTCTCACTCACTGTCTCTCACTCACTGTCTCTCACTCTCTGCCTCTGTCTCTCACTCACTGTCTCTCTCTCTCACTCACTGACTTTGTCTCTCACTCACTGTCTCTCACTCACTGTCTCTGTCTCTCACTCACTGTCTCTGTCTCTCACTCACTGTCTCTGTCCCTCACTCACTGCCTCTGTCTCTCACTCACTGTCTCTGTCTCTCACTCACTGTCTCTCTCTCTCACTCACTGTCTCTGTCCCTCACTCACTCTCTCTGTCTCTCACTCACTGTCTCTGTCTCTCACTCACTGTCTCTGACCCTCACTCACTGTCTCTGTCTCACACTCACTGTCTCTGTCTCTCACTCACTGTCTCTCACTCACTGCCTCTGTCTCTCACTCACTGTCTCTGTCCCTCACTCACTGTCTCTGTCTCTCACTCACTGTCTCTGTCTCTCACTCACTCACTGTCTCTCACTCACTGTCTCTCACTCACTGTCTCTGTCTCTCACTCACTGTCTCTCACTCACTCACTGTCTCTCACTCACTGTCTCTCACTCACTGTCTCTCACTCACTGTCTCTCACTCACTGTCTCAGTCTCTCACTCACTGTCTCAGTCTCTCACTCACTGTCTCTGCCTCTTACTCACTGTCTCCGTCTCTCACTCACTGTCTCTGTCTCTCACTCACTGTCTCTCACTCACTGTCTCTCACACACTGTCACTCACACACTGTCTCTAACTGACTGTGTCTGTCACTCACTCACTGTCTCTGTCTCTCACTCACTGTCTCTGTCCCTCACTCACTGTCTCTGTCTCTCACTCACTGTCTCTGTCTCTCACTCACTGTCTCTCACCCACAGTCTCTCACTCACTGTCACTCACTCACTGTCTCTGTCTCACACTCACTGTCTCTCACTCACTGTCTCTCACTCACTGTCTCTCACTCACTGTCTCTCACTCACTGTCTCTCACTCACTGTCTCTCACTCACTGTCTCTCACTCACTGTCTCTGTCTCTCACTCACTGTCTCTCTCTCTCACTCACTGTCTCTCTCTCTCACTCACTGTCTCTCTCTCTCACTCACTGTCTCTCTCTCTCACTCACTGTCTCTGTCTCTCACTCACTGTCTCTCACTCACTGTCTCTGTCTCTCACTCACTGTCTCTGTCTCTCATTCACTGCCTCTGTCTCTCACTCACTGTCTCTCTCTCTCACTCACTGTCTCTTTCCCTCACTCACTGTCTCTGTCTCTCACTCACTGTCTCTGTCTCTCACTCACTGTCTCTCACTCACTGACTCTGTCTCTCACTCACTGACTCTGTCCCTCACTCACTGTCTCTGTCTCTCACTCACTGTCTCTCACTCACTGTCTCTGTCTCTCACTCACTGTCTCTCACTCACTGTCTCTGTCTCTCACTCACTGTCTCTCACTCACTGTCTCTGTCTCTCACTCACTCTCTCTGTCTCTCACTCACTGTCTCTGTCTCTCACTCACTGTCTCTGTCTCTCTCTCACTGTCTCTGTCTCTCACTCACTGCCTCTGTCTCTCACTCACTGTCTCTGTCTCTCACTCACTGTCTCGGTCCCTCACTCACTGTCACTGTCTCTCACTCACTGTCTCTCACTCACTGTCTCTCACTCACTGTCTCTCACTCACTGTCTCTCACTCACTGTCTCTCACTCACTGTCTCTGTCTCTCACTCACAGTCTCTCACTCACTGTCTCTCACTCACTGTCTCTCACTCACTGTCTCTGACTCACTGTCTCTGTCTCTCACTCACTGTCACTGTCTCTGTCTCTCACTCACTGTCTCTCACTCACTGTCTCTCACTCACTGTCTCTCACTGACTGTCTCTGTCTCTCACTCACTGTCTCTGTCTCTCACTCACTGTCTCTGTCTCTCTCTCACTGTCTCTGTCTCTCACTCACTGTCTATCACTCACTGTCTCTCACTCACTGTCTCTCACTCACTGTCTCTCACTCTCTGCCTCTGTCTCTCACTCACTGTCTCTCTCTCTCACTCACTGTCTTTGTCTCTCACTCACTGTCTCTCACTCACTGTCTCTGTCTCTCACTCACTGTCTCTGTCTCTCACTCACTGTCTCTGTCTCTCACTCACTGTCTCTGTCCCTCACTCACTGCCTCTGTCTCTCACTCACTGCCTCTGTCTCTCACTCACTGCCTCTGTCTCTCACTCACTGTCTCTGTCCCTCACTCACTGTCTCTGTCCCTCACTCACTGTCTCTGTCTCTCACTCACTGTCTCTGTCTGTCACTCACTGTCTCTGTCTCTCACTCACGGTCTCTCACTCACTGTCTCTCACTCACTGTCTCTCACTCACTGTCTCTCACTCACTGTCTCTCACTCACTGTCTCTCACTCACTGTCTCTGCCTCTTACTCACTGTCTCCGTCTCTCACTCACTGTGTCCGTCTCTCACTCACTGCCTCTGTCTCTCACTCACTGTCTCTCTCTCTCACTCACTGTCTCTGTCCCTCACTCACTGTCTCTGTCTCTCTCTCACTGTCTCTGTCTCACACTCACTGTCTCTGTCTCACACTCACTGTCTCTGTCTCACACTCACTGTCTCTGTCTCTCACTCACTGTCTCCGTCTCTCACTCACTGTCTCTGTCTCTCATTCACAGTCTCTGTCTCTCACTCACTGTCTCTGTCTCTCACTCACTGTCTCTGTCTCTCACTCACTGCCTCTCACTCACTGTCTCTGTCTCTCACTCACTGTCTCTCTCTCTCGCTCACTGTCTCTGTCTCTCACTCACTGTCTCTGTCTCTCACTCACTGTCTCTGTCTCTCACTCACTGTCTCTGTCTCTCACACACTGTCTCTGTCTCTCACACACTGTCTCTGTCTCTCACACACTGTCTCTGTCTCTCACTCACTGTCTCTCCCTCTCACTCACTGTCTCTCACTCACTGCCTCTGTCTCTCACTCACTGTCTCTGTCTCTCACTCACTGTTTCTGTCTCTCACTCACTGCCTCTCACTGAGTGCCTCTGTCTCTCACTCACTGTCTATCACTCACTGTCTCTCACTCACTTTCTCTCACTCACTGTCTCTGTCTCTCACTCACTGTCTCTGTCTCTCACTCACTGCCTCTCACTCACTGTCTATGTCTCTCACTCACTGTCTCTCACTCACTGTCTCACACTCACTGACTCTCTCTCTCACTCACTGTCTCTGTCTCTCACTCACTGTCTCTGTCTCTCACTCACTGTCTCTGTCTCTCACTCACTGTCTCTGTCTCACACTCACTGACTCCATCTCTCGCTCACTGTCTCTCACTCACTCACTGTCTCTCACTCACTGTCTCTGTCTCTCACTCACTGTCTCTGTCTCTCACTCACTGTCTCTGTCTCTCACTCACTGTCTCTGTCTCTCACTCACTGCCTCTGTCTCTCACTCACTGTCTCTCTATCTCACTCACTGTCTCTGTCCCTCACTCACTGTCTCTGTCTCTCTCTCACTGTCTCTGTCTCTCACTCACTGTCTCTCACTCACTGTCTCTCACTCACTGTCTCTCACTCACTGTCTCTCACTCACTGTCTCTCACTCACTGTCTCTCACTCACTGTCTCTCACTCACTGTCTCTCACTCTCTGCCTCTGTCTCTCACTCACTGTCTCTCTCTCTCACTCACTGTCTCTGTCTCTCACTCACTGTCTCTCACTCACTGTCTCTGTCTCTCACTCACTGTCTCTGTCCCTCACTCACTGCCTCTGTCTCTCACTCACTGCCTCTGTCTCTCACTCACTGCCTCTGTCTCTCACTCACTGTCTCTGTCTCTCACTCACTGTCTCTGTCCCTCACTCACTGTCTCTGTCTCTCGCTCACTGTCTCTGTCTCTCACTCACTGCCTCTGTCTCTCGCTCACTGTCTCTGTCTCTCGCTTACTGTCTATGTCTCTCACTCACTGCCTCTGTCTCTCACTCACTGCATCTGTCTCTCACTCACTGCATCTGTCTCTCACTCACTGTCTCTGTCCCTCACTCACTGTCTCTGTCCCTCACTCACTGTCTCTGTCCCTCACTCACTGTCTCTGTCTCTCACTCACTGTCTCTGACTCACTGTCTCTCACTCACTGTCTCTCACTCACTGTCTCTCACTCACTGTCTCTCACTCACTGTCTCTGCCTCTTACTCACTGTCTCCGTCTCTCACTCACTGTGTCCGTCTCT
The DNA here is from genome assembly GCF_047496885.1 of Scyliorhinus torazame. Lineage (NCBI taxonomy): Eukaryota > Metazoa > Chordata > Chondrichthyes > Carcharhiniformes > Scyliorhinidae > Scyliorhinus > Scyliorhinus torazame. The sequence continues at coordinate 85,386,934 of NC_092710.1, read as the reverse complement.
CACTCACTGTCTCTGTCTCTCACTCACTGTCTCCGTCTCTCACTCACTGTCTCTGTCTCTCACTCACTGTCTCTCACCCACAGTCTCTCACTCACTGTCACTCACTCACGGTCTCTCACACACTGTCACTCACACACTGTCACTCACACACTGTCTCTAACTGACTGTGTCTGTCACTCACTCACTGTCTCTGTCTCTCACTCACTGTCTCTGTCCCTCACTCACTGTCTCTGTCTCTCACTCACTGTCTCTGTCTCTCACTCACTGTCTCTGTCTCTCACTCACTGTCTCTCACCCACAGTCTCTCACTCACTGTCACTCACTCACTGTCTCTGTCTCACACTCACTGTCTCTCACTCACTGTCTCTCACTCACAGTCTCTCACTCACTGTCTTTCACTCACTGTCTCTGTCTCTCACTCACTGTCTCTGTCTCTCACTCACTGTCTCTCTCTCTCACTCACTGTCTCTCTCTCTCACTCACTGTCTCTCTCTCTCACTCACTGTCTCTCACTCACTGTCTCTGTCTCTCACTCACTGTCTCTGTCTCTCACTCACTGCCTCTGTCTCTCACTCACTGTCTCTCTCTCTCATTCACTGTCTCTTTCCCTCACTCACTGTCTCTGTCTCTCACTCACTGTCTCTGTCTCTCACTCACTGTCTCTGTCTCTCACTCACTGTCTCTGTCTCACACTCAGTGTCTCTGTCCCTCACTCACTGTCTCTGTCTCTCACTCACTGTCTCTGACTCACTGTCTCTGTCTCTCACTCACTGTCTCTCACTCACTGTCTCTGTCTCTCACTCACTGTCTCTGTCTCTCACTCACTGTCTCTCTCTCACTGTCTCCGTCTCTCACTCACTGTCTCTCACTCACTGCCTCTGTCTCTCACTCACTGTCTCTCACTCACTGTCTCGGTCCCTCACTCGCTGTCTCTGTCTCTCACTCACTGTCTCTGTCTCTCTCTCACTGTCTCTGTCTCTCTCTCACTGTCTCCGTCTCTCACTCACTGTCTCTCACTCACTGTCTCTGTCTCTCACTCACTGTCTCTCACTCACTGTCTCTCACTCACTGTCTCTGTCTCTCACTCACAGTCTCTCACTCACTGTCTCTCACTCACTGTCTCTCACTCACTGTCTCTCACTCACTGTCTCTGACTCACTGTCTCTGTCTCTCACTCACTGTCTCCGTCTCTCACTCACTGTCTCCATCTCTCACTCACTGTCTCTCACTCACTGTCTCCGTCTCTCACTCACTGTCTCTGTCTCTCACTGTCTCTCACAAACTGTCTCTGTCTCTCACTCACTGTCTCTGTCTCTCACTCACTGTGTCTGTCACTCACTCACGGTCTCTGTCTCTCACTCACTGTCTCTGTCTCTCACTCACTGTCTCACTCACTGTCTCTGTCTCTCACTCACTGTCTCTGACTCACTGTCTCTCACTCACTGTCGCCGTCTCTGACTCACTGCCTCTCACTCACTGTCTCTGTCTCTCACTCACTGTCTCTCACTCACTGTCTCTCACTCACTGTCTCTCACTCACTGTCTCTCACTCACTGTCTCTCACTCACTGTCTCTGTCTCTCACTCACTGTCTCTGTCTCTCACTCACTGTCTCTGTCTCTGTCTCTCACTCACTGTCTCTGTCTCTGTCTCTCACTCACTGTCTCTCACTCACTGTCTCTCACTCACTGTCTCTCACTCACTGTCTCTCACTCACTGTCTCTCACTCACTGTCTCTCACTCTCTGCCTCTGTCTCTCACTCACTGTCTCTCTCTCTCACTCACTGTCTTTGTCTCTCACTCACTGTCTCTCACTCACTGTCTCTGTCTCTCACTCACTGTCTCTGTCTCTCACTCACTGTCTCTGTCTCTCACTCACTGTCTCTGCCTCTCACTCACTGTCTCTCACTCACTGCCTCTGTCTCTCACTCACTGCCTCTGTCTCTCACTCACTGTCTCTGTCTCTCACTCACTGTCTCTCTCTCTCACTCACTGTCTCTCTCTCTCACTCACTGTCTCTGTCCCTCACTCACTGTCTCTGTCCGTCACTCACTGTCTCTGTCTCTCGCTCACTGTCTCTGTCTCTCACTCACTGCCTCTGTCTTTCACTCACTGCCTCTGTCTCTCACTCACTTTCTCTGTCCCTCACTCACTGTCTCTGTCCCTCTCTCACTGTCTCTGTCTCTCACTCACTGTCTCTGTCTCTCACTCACTGTCTCTGTCTCTCACTCACGGTCTCTCACTCACTGTCTCTCACTCACTGTCTCTCACTCACTGTCTCTCACTCACTGTCTCTCACTCACTGTCTCTGCCTCTTACTCACTGTCTCCGTCTCTCACTCACTGTGTCCGTCTCTCACTCACTGTCTCTGTCTCTCACTCACTGTCTCTCACTCACTGTCTCCGTCTCTCACTTACTGTCTCTGTCTCTCACTCACTGTCTCTGTCTCTAACTCACTGTCTCTAACTGATTGTGTCTGTCACTCACTCACTGTCTCTGTCCCTCACTCACTGTCTCTGTCTCTCACTCACTGTCTCTGTCTCTCACTCACTGTCTCTCACCCACAGTCTCTCACTCACTGTCACTCACTCACTGTCACTCACTCACTGTCTCTGTCTCACACTCACTGTCTCTCACTCACTGTCTCTCACTCACTGTCTCTCACTCACTGTCTTTCACTCACTGTCTCTGTCTCTCACTCACTGTCTCTCTCTCTCACTCACTGTCTCTCTCTCTCACTCACTGTCTCTCTCTCTCACTCACTGTCTCTCACTCACTGTCTCTGTCTCTCACTCACTGTCTCTGTCTCTCACTCACTGCCTCTGTCTCTCACTCACTGCCTCTGTCTCTCACTCACTGTCTCTCTCTCATTCACTGTCTCTTTCCCTCACTCACTGTCTCTGTCTCTCACTCACTGTCTCTGTCTCTCACTCACTGTCTCTCACTCACTGACTCTGTCTCTCACTCACTGTCTCTGTCTCACACTCAGTGTCTCTGTCCCTCACTCACTGTCTCTGTCTCTCACTCACTGTCTCTGACTCACTGTCTCTGTCTCTCACTCACTGTCTCTCACTCACTGTCTCTGTCTCTCACTCACTGTCTCTCTCTCACTGTCTCCGTCTCTCACTGTCTCCGTCTCTCACTCACTGCCTCTGTCTCTCACTCACTGTCTCTGTCTCTCACTCACTGTCTCGGTCCCTCACTCACTGTCTCTGTCTCTCACTCACTGTCTCTGTCTCTCACTCACTGTCTCTGTCTCTCTCTCACTGTCTCCGTCTCTCACTCACTGTCTCTCACTCACTGTCTCTGTATCTCACTCACTGTCTCTCACTCACTGTCTCTCACTCACTGTCTCTGGCTCTCACTCACAGTCTCTCACTCACTGTCTCTCACTCACTGTCTCTCACTCACTGTCTCTGACTCACTGTCTCTGTCTCTCACTCACTGTCTCCGTCTCTCACTCACTGTCTCTCACTCACTGTCTCCGTCTCTCACTCACTGTCTCTGTCTCTCACTCACTGTCTCTCACTCACTGTCTCTGTCTCTCACTCACTGTCTCTGTCTCTCACTCACTGTGTCTGTCACTCACTCACTGTCTCGGTCTCTCACTCACTGTCTCTGTCTCTCACTCACTGTCTCTGTCTCTCACTCACTGTCTCTGTCTCTCACTCACTGTCGCTGTCTCTGACTCACTGCCTCTCACTCACTGTCTCTGTCTCTCACTCACTGTCACTGTCTCTGTCTCTCACTCACTGTCTCTCACTCACTGTCTCTCACTCACTGTCTCTGTCTCTCACTCACTGTCTCTGTCTCTCACTCACTGTCTCTGTCTCTCACTCACTGTCTCTGCCTCTTACTCACTGTCTCTGTCTGTCACTCACTGTCTCTGTCTCTCACACACTGTCTCTGTCTCTCACACACTGTCTCTGTCTCTCACACACTGTCTCTGTCTCTCACTCACTGTCTCTCACTCGCTGTCTCTGTCTCTCACTCACTGTCTCTCCCTCTCACTCAATGTCTCACACTCACTGTCTCTGTCTCTCACTCACTGTCTCTCACTCACTGTCTCTGTCTCTCACTCACTGTCTCTCACTCACTGTCTCTCACTCACTGTCTCTCACTCACTGTCTCTCACTCACTTTCTCTCACTCACTGTCTCTGTCTCTCACTCACTGTCTCTGTCTCTTACTCACTGCCTCTCACTCACTGTCTCTGTCTCTCACTCACTGTCTCTCACTCACTGTCTCACACTCACTGACTCTCTCTCTCACTCACTGTCTCTGTCTCTCACTCACTGTCTCTGTCTCTCACTCACTGACTCCATCTCTCACTCACTGTCTCTCACTCACTCACTGTCTCTCACTCACTGTCTCTGTCTCTCACTCACTGTCTCTGTCTCTCACTCACTGTCTCTGTCTCTCACTCACTGTCTCTGTCTCTCACTCACTGTCTCTCTCTCTCACTCACTGCCCCTGTCTCTCACTCACTGCCCCTGTCTCTCACTCACTGCCTCTGTCTCTCACTCACTGTCTCTCTCTCTCACTCACTGTCTCTGTCTCTCTCTCACTGTCTCTGTCTCTCACTCACTGTCTCTGTCTCTCGCTCACTGCCTCTCACTCACTGTCTCTCACTCACTGTCTCTCACTCTCTGCCTCTGTCTCTCACTCACTGTCTCTCTCTCTCACTCACTGACTTTGTCTCTCACTCACTGTCTCTGCCTCTCACTCACTGTCTCTGTCTCTCTCTCACTGTCTCTGTCCCTCACTCACTGCCTCTGTCTCTCACTCACTGTCTCTGTCTCTCACTCACTGTCTCTCTCTCTCACTCACTGTCTCTGTCCCTCACTCACTGTCTCCGTCTCTCACTCACTGTGTCCGTCTCTCACTCACTGTCTCTGTCTCACTCACTGTCTCCGTCTCTCACTCACTGTCTCTGTCTCTCACTCACTGTCTCTGTCTCTCACTCACTGTCTCTCACCCACAGTCTCTCACTCACTGTCACTCACTCACTGTCTCTGTCTCACACTCACTGTCTCTCACTCACTGTCTCTCACTCACTGTCTCTCACTCACTGTCTCTCACTCACTGTCTCTCACTCACTGTCTCTCACTCACTGTCTCTCACTCACTGTCTCTGTCTCTCACTCACTGTCTCTCTCTCTCACTCACTGTCTCTCTCTCTCACTCACTGTATCTGTCTCTCACTCACTGTCTCTCACTCACTGTCTCTGTCTCTCACTCACTGTCTCTGTCTCTCACTCACTGCCTCTGTCTCTCACTCACTGTCCCTCACTCACTGACTCTGTCTCTCACTCACTGACTCTGTCCCTCACTCACTGTCTCTGTCTCTCACTCACTGTCTCTCACTCACTGTCTCTGTCTCTCACTCACTGTCTCTGTCTCTCACTCACTGTCTCTCACTCACTGTCTCTGTCTCTCACTCACTGTCTCTGTCTCTCACTCACTGTCTCTGTCTCTCTCTCACTGTCTCTGTCTCTCTCTCACTGTCTCTGTCTCACACTCACTGCCTCTGTCTCTCACTCACTGTCTCTCACTCACTGTCTCTCACTCACTGTCTCTCACTCACTGTCTCTCACTCACTGTCTGTCACTCACTGTCTGTCACTCACTGTCTCTCACTCACTGTCTCTGTCTCTCACTCACTGTCTCTGTCTCTCACTCACTGTCTCTGTCTCTCACTCACTGTCTCTCACTCACTGACTCTGTCTCTCACTCACAGTCTCTGTCTCACACTCAGTGTCTCTGTCCCTCACTCACTGTTTCTGTCTCTCACTCACTGTCTCTGTCTCTCACTCACTGTCTCCGTCTCTCACTCACTGTCTCCGTCTCTCACTCACTGTCTCCGTCTCTCACTCACTGTCTCTGTCTCTCACTCACTGTGTCTGTCACTCACTCACTGTCTCTGTCTCTCACTCACTGTCTCTGTCTCTCACTCACTGTCTCTGTCTCTCACTCACTGTCTCTCACTCACTGTCTCTGTCTCTCACTCACTGTCTCTGTCTCTCACTCACCGTCGCTGTCTCTCACTCACTGTCTCTCACTCACTGTCTCTGTATCTCACTCACTGTCTCTCACTCACTGTCACTGTCTCTGTCTCTCACTCACTCTCTCTCACTCACTGTCTCTCACTCACTGTCTCTGTCTCTCACTCACTGTCTCTGTCTCTCACTCACTGTCTCTGACTCACTGTCTCTGTCTCTCACTCACTGTCTCTCACTCACTGTCTCTGTCTCTCACTCACTGTCTCTGTCTCTCACTCACTGTCTCTCTCTCACTGTCTCCGTCTCTCACTGTCTCCGTCTCTCACTCACTGCCTCTGTCTCTCACTCACTGTCTCTGTCTCTCACTCACTGTCTCGGTCCCTCACTCACTGTCTCTGTCTCTCACTCACTGTCTCTGTCTCTCACTCACTGTCTCTGTCTCTCACTCACTGTCTCTGTCTCTCACTCACTGTCTCTCACTCACTGTCTCTCTCTCACTGTCTCCGTCTCTCACTGTCTCCGTCTCTCACTCACTGCCTCTGTCTCTCACTCACTGTCTCTGTCTCTCACTCACTGTCTCGGTCCCTCACTCACTGTCTCTCACTCACTGTCTCTGTCTCTCACTCCCAGTCTCTCACTCACTGTCTCTCACTCACTGTCTCTCACTCACTGTCTCTCACTCACTGTCTCTCACTCACTCACTGTCTCTCACTCACTGTCTCTGTCTCTCACTCACTGTCTCTGTCTCTCACTCACTGCCTCTGTCTCTCACTCACTGTCTTTCTCTCTCACTCACTGTCTCTGTCTCTCTCTCACTGTCTCTGTCTCTCACTCACTGTCTCTCACTCACTGTCTCTCACTCACTGTCTCTCACTCACTGTCTCTCACTCACTGTCTCTCACTCACTGTCTCTCACTCTCTGCCTCTGTCTCTGCCTCTGTCTCTCACTCACTGTCTCTCTCTCTCACTCACTGACTTTGTCTCTCACTCACTGTCTCTGTCTCTCACTCACTGTCTCTCTCTCTCACTCACTGTCTCTGTCCCTCACTCACTCTCTCTGTCTCTCACTCACTGTCTCTGTCTCTCACTCACTGTCTCTGTCCCTCACTCACTGTCTCTGTCTCTCACTCACTGTCTCTGTCTCTCACTCACTGTCTCTCACTCACTGCCTCTGTCTCTCACTCACTGTCTCTGTCCCTCACTCACTGTCTCTGTCTCTCACTCACTGTCTCTGTCTCTCACTCACTCACTGTCTCTCACTCACTGTCTCTCACTCACTGTCTCTGTCTCTCACTCACTGTCCCTCCCTCACTGTCTCTCACTCACTGTCTCTCACTCACTGTCTCTCACTCACTGTCTCTCACTCACTGTCTCAGTCTCTCACTCACTGTCTTTGCCTCTTACTCACTGTCTCCGTCTCTCACTCACTGTGTCCGTCTCTCACTCACTGTCTCTGTCTCTCACTCACTGTCTCCGTCTCTCACTCACTGTCTCTGTCTCTAACTGACTGTGTCTGTCACTCACTCACTGTCTCTGTCTCTCACTCACTGTCTCTGTCCCTCACTCACTGTCTCTGTCTCTCACTCACTGTCTCTGTCTCTCACTCACTGTCTCTCACCCACAGTCTCTCACTCACTGTCACTCACTCACTGTCTCTGTCTCACACTCACTGTCTCTCACTCACTGTCTCTCACTCACTGTCTCTCACTCACTGTCTGTCACTCACTGTCTGTCACTCACTGTCTGTCACTCACTGTCTCTCACTCACTGTCTCTCACTCACTGTCTCTCACTCACTCACTGTCTCTCTCTCTCACTCACTGTCTCTCTCTCTCACTCACTGTCTCTGTCTCTCACTCACTGTCTCTCACTCACTGTCTCTGTCTCTCACTCACTGTCTCTGTCTCTCACTCACTGCCTCTGTCTCTCACTCACTGTCTCTCTCTCTCACTCACTGTCTCTTTCCCTCACTCACTGTCTCTGTCTCTCACTCACTGTCTCTGTCTCTCACTCACTGTCTCTCACTCACTGACTCTGTCTCTCACTCACTGACTCTGTCCCTCACTCACTGTCTCTGTCTCTCACTCACTGTCTCTCACTCACTGTCTCTGTCTCTCACTCACTGTCTCTCACTCACTGTCTCTGTCTCTCACTCACTGTCTCTGTCTCTCACTCACTGTCTCTCACTCACTGTCTCTGTCTCTCACTCACTGTCTCTGTCTCTCACTCACTGTCTCTGTCTCTCTCTCACTGTCTCTGTCTCTCACTCACTGCCTCTGTCTCTCACTCACTGTCTCTGTCTCTCACTCACTGTCTCGGTCCCTCACTCACTGTCACTGTCTCTCACTCACTGTCTCTCACTCACTGTCTCTCACTCACTGTCTCTCACTCACTGTCTCTCACTCACTGTCTCTGCCTCTCACTCACTGTCTCTGTCTCTCACTCACTGTCTCTGTCTCTCACTCACTGACTCTGTCTCTCACTCACTGTCTCTGTCTCTCACTCACTGTCTCCGTCTCTCACTCACTGTCTCCGTCTCTCACTCACTGTCTCCGTCTCTCACTCACTGTCTCCGTCTCTCACTCACTGTCTCCGTCTCTCACTCACTGTGTCTGTCACTCACTCACTGTCTCTGTCTCTCACTCACTGTCTCTGTCTCTCACTCACTGTCTCTGTCTCTCACTCACTGTCTCTCACTCACTGTCTCTGTCTCTCACTCACTGTCTCTGTCTCTCACTCACTGTCGCTGTCTCTCACTCACTGTCGCTGTCTCTCACTCACTGTCTCTCACTCACTGTCTCTGTCTCTCACTCACTGTCTCTCACTCACTGTCACTGTCTCTGTCTCTCACTCACTCTCTCTCACTCACTGTCTCTCACTCACTGTCTCTGTCTCTCACTCACTGTCTCTGTCTCTCACTCACTGTCTCTGACTCACTGTCTCTGTCTCTCACTCACTGTCTCTCACTCACTGTCTCTGTCTCTCACTCACTGTCTCTGTCTCACACTCACTGTCTCTCTCTCACTGTCTCCGTCTCTCACTGTCTCCGTCTCTCACTCACTGTCTCTGTCTCTCACTCACTGTCTCTGTCTCTCACTCACTGTCTCGGTCCCTCACTCACTGTCTCTGTCTCTCACTCACTGTCTCTGTCTCTCACTCACTGTCTCTGTCTCTCTCTCACTGTCTCCATCTCTCATTCACTGTCTCTCACTCACTGTCTCTGTCTCTCACTCACTGTCTCTCACTCACTGTCTCTCACTCACTGTCTCTGTCTCTCACTCCCAGTCTCTCACTCACTGTCTCTCACTCACTGTCTCTCACTCACTGTCTCTGACTCACTGTCTCTGACTCACTGTCTCTGTCTCTCACTCACTGTCTCCGTCTCTCACTCACTGTCTCCGTCTCTCACTCACTATCTCTCACTCACTGTCTCCGTCTCTCACTCACTGTCTCTGTCTCTCACTCACTGTCTCTCACTCACTGTCTCTGTCTCTCACTCACTGTCTCTGTCTCTCACTCACTGTGTCTGTCACTCCCTCACTGTCTCGGTCTCTCACTCACTGTCTCTGTCTCTCACTCACTGTCTCTGTCTCTCACTCAGTGTCTCTCACTCACTGTCTCTGTCTCTCACTCACTGTCTCTGTCTCTCACTCACTGTCACTGTCTCTGTCTCTCACTCACTGTCTCTCACTCACTGACTCTCACTCACTGTCTCTCACTCACTGTCTCTGTCTCTCACTCACTGTCTCTCACTCGTTGTCTCTGTCTCTCACTCACTGTCTCTGTCCCTCACTCACTCTCTCTGTCTCTCACTCACTGTCTCTGTCTCTCACTCACTGTCTCTGTCCCTCACTCACTGTCTCTGTCTCTCACTCACTGTCTCTCACTCACTGTCTCTCACTCACTGCCTCTGTCTCTCACTCACTGTCTCTGTCCCTCACTCACTGTCTCTGTCTCTCACTCACTGTCTCTGTCTCTCACTCACTCACTGTCTCTCACTCACTGTCTCTCACTCACTGTCTCTCACTCACTGTCTCTCACTCACTGTCTCTCACTCACTCACTGTCTCTCACTCACTGTCTCTCACTCACTGTCTCTCACTCACTGTCTCTCACTCACTGTCTCAGTCTCTCACTCACTGTCTCTGCCTCTTACTCACTGTCTCCGTCTCTCACTCACTGTGTCCGTCTCTCACTCACTGTCTCTGTCTCTCACTCACTGTCTCCGTCTCTCACTCACTGTCTCCGTCTCTCACTCACTGTCTCTGTCTCTCACTCACTGTCTCTGTCTCTCACTCACTGTCTCTCACACACTGTCACTCACTCACTGTCTCTAACTGACTGTGTCTGTCACTCACTCACTGTCTCTGTCTCTCACTCAGTGTCTCTGTCCCTCACTCACTGTCTCTGTCTCTCACTCACTGTCTCTGTCTCTCACTCACTGTCTCTCACCCACAGTCTCTCACTCACTGTCACTCACTCACTGTCTCTGTCTCTGTCTCACACTTACTGTCTCTCACTCACTGTCTCTCACTCACTGTCTCTCACTCACTGTCTCTCACTCACTGTCTCTGTCTCTCACTCACTGTCTCTCTCTCTCACTCACTGTCTCTCTCTCTCACTCACTGTCTCTGTCTCTCACTCACTGTCTCTGTCTCTCACTCACTGCCTCTGTCTCTCACTCACTGTCTCTCTCTCTCACTCACTGTCTCTTTCCCTCACTCACTGTCTCTGTCTCTCACTCACTGTCTCTGTCTCTCACTCACTGACTCTGTCTCACACTCACTGTCTCTGTCTTACACTCAGTGTCTCTGTGCCTCACTCACTGTCTCTGTCTCTCACTCACTGTCTCTCACTCACTGTCTCTGTCTCTCTCTCACTGTCTCTGTCTCTCACTCACTGTCTCTCACTCACTGTCTCTGTCTCTCACTCACTGTCTCTGTCTCTAACTCACTGTCTCTGTCTCTCTCTCACAGTCTCTGTCTCTCACTCACTGCCTCTGTCTCTCACTCACTGTCTCTGTCTCTCACTCACTGTCACGGTCCCTCACTCACTGTCTCTGTCTCACACTCACTGTCTCTCACTCACTGTCTCTCACTCACTGTCTCTCACTCACTGTCTCTCACTCACTGTATCTCACTCACTGTCTCTCACTCACTGTCTCTGCCTCTCACTCACTGTCTCTGTCTCTCACTCACTGTCTCTGTCTCTCACTCACTGTCTCTGTCTCTCACTCACTGACTCTGTCTCTCATTCACAGTATCTGTCTCTCATTCACTGTCTCTGTCTCTCACTCACTGTCTCCGTCTCTCACTCACTGTCTCCGTCTCTCACTCACTGTCTCTGTCTCTCACTCACTGTGTCTGTCACTCACTCACTGTCTCTGTCTCTCACTCACTGTCTCTGTCTCTCACTCACTGTCTCTGTCTCTCACTCACTGTCTCTCACTCACTGTCTCTGTCTCTCACTCACTGTCTCTGTCTCTCACTCACTGTCGCTGTCTCTCACTCACTGTCTCTCACTCACTGTCTCTGTCTCTCACTCACTGTCTCTCACTCACTGTCACTGTCTCTGTCTCTCACTCACTCTCTCTCACTCACTGTCTCTCACTCACTGTCTCTCACTCACTGTCTCTCACTCACTGTCTCTGTCTCTCACTCACTGTCTCTGTCTCTGACTCACTGCCTCTGTCTCTCACTCACTGACTCTCTCTCTCACTCACTGTCTCTGTCTCTCACTCACTGTCTCTCACTCACTGTCTCTGTCTCTCACTCACTGTCTCTGTCTCTCACTCACTGTCTCTGTCTCTCACTCACTGTCTCTCACTCACTGTCTCTCACTCACTGTCTCTGTCTCTCACTCACTGTCTCTGTCTCTCACTCACTGTCTCCGTCTCTCACTGTCTCCGTCTCTCACTCACTGCCTCTGTCTCTCACTCACTGTCTCTGTCTCTCACTCACTGTCTCGGTCCCTCACTCACTGTCTCTGTCTCTCACTCACTGTCTCTGTCTCTCACTCACTGTCTCTGTCTCTCTCTCACTGTCTCTGTCTCTCTCTCACTGTCTCCGTCTCTCACTCACTGTCTCTCACTCACTGTCTCTGTCTCTCACTCACTGTCTCTCACTCACTGTCTCTCGCTCACTGTCTCTGTCTCTCACTCACAGTCTCTCACTCACTGTCTGTCACTCGCTGTCTCTCACTCACTGTCTCTGACTCACTGTCTCTGTCTCTCACTCACTGTCTCCGTCTCTCACTCACTGTCTCTCACTCACTGTCTCCGTCTCTCACTCACTGTCTCTCACTCACTGTCTCTCACTCACTGTCTCTGTCTCTCACTCACTGTCTCTGTCTCTCACTCACTGTGTCTGTCACTCACTGTCTCTGTCTCTCACTCACTGTCACTGTCTCTGTCTCTCACTCACTGTCTCTCACTCACTGTCTCTCACTCACTGTCTCTCACTCACTGTCTCTCACTCACTGTCTCTCACTCACTGTCTCTGTCTCTCACTCACTGTCTCTGTCTCTCACTCACTGTCTCTGTCTCTCACTCACTGCCTCTGTCTCTCACTCACTGACTCTGTCTCTCACTCACTGTCTCTCACTCACTGTCTCTGTCTCTCACTCACTGTCTCTGACTCACACTCACTGTCTCTCACTCACTGTCTCTGTCTCTCACTCACTGTCTCTGTCTCTCACTCACTGTCTCTCTCTCACTGTCTCCGTCTCTCACTGTCTCCGTCTCTCACTCACTGTCTCCGTCTCTCACTCACTGTCTCTGTCTCTCACTCACTGTCTCGGTCCCTCACTCACTGTCTCTGTCTCTCACTCACTGTCTCTGTCTCTCACTCACTGTCTCTGTCTCTCACTCACTGTCTCTGTCTCTCTCTCACTGTCTCCGTCCCTCACTCACTGTCTCTCACTCACTGTCTCTGTCTCTCACTCACTGTCTCTCACTCACTGTCTCTCACTCACTGTCTCTGTCTCTCACTCACAGTCTCTCACTCACTGTCTCTCACTCACTGTCTCTCACTCACTGTCTCTCACTCACTGTCTCTCACTCACTGTCTCTGTCTCTCACTCACTGTCTCCGTCTCTCACTCACTGTCTCCGTCTCTCACTCACTGTCTCTCACTCACTGTCTCCGTCTCTCACTCACTGTCTCTGTCTCTCACTCACTGCCTCTCACTCACTGTCTCTGTCTCTCACTCACTGTCTCTGTCTCTCACTCACTGTGTCTGTCACTCACTCACTGCCTCTCACTCACTGTCTCTGTCTCTCACTCACTGTCACTGTCTCTGTCTCTCACTCACTGTCTCTCACTCACTGTCTCTCACTCACTGTCTCTCACTCACTGTCTCTCACTCACTGTCTCTGTCTCTCACTCACTGTCTCTGTCTCTCACTCACTGTCTCTGTCTCTCACTCACTGTCTCTGTCTCTCACTCACTGCCTCTGTCTCTCACTCACTGACTCTGTCTCTCACTCACTGTCTCTCACTCACTGTCTCTCACTCACTGTCTCTGTCTGTCACTCACTGTCTCTGTCTCTCACTCACTGTCTCTGTCTCTCACTCACTGTCTCTCTCTCTCTCGCTCACTGTCTCTGTCTCTCACTCACTGTCTCTGTCTCTCACTCACTGTCTCTGCCTCTTACTCACTGTCTCTGTCTGTCACTCACTGTCTCTGTCTCTCACACACTGTCTCTGTCTCTCACACACTGTCTCTGTCTCTCACTCACTGTCTCTCACTCGCTGTCTCTGTCTCTCACTCACTGTCTCTCCCTCTCACTCACTGTCTCTCCCTCTCACTCACTGTCTCTGTCTCTCACTCACTGTCTCTCACTCACTGTCTCTGTCTCTCACTCACTGTCTCTCACTCACTGCCTCAGTCTCTCACTCACTGTCTCTTTCTCTCACTCACTGTCTCTGTCTCTCACTCACTGTCTCTGTCTCTCACTCACTGTCTCTGTCTCTCACTCACTGTCTCTCACTCACTGTCTCTGTCTCTCACTCACTGTCTCTCACTCACTGCCTCTGTCTCTCACTCACTGTCTCTCACTCACTTTCTCTCACTCACTGTCTCTGTCTCTCACTCACTGTCTCTGTCTCTCACTCACTGTCTCTCACTCACTGTCTCACACTCACTGACTCTCTCTCTCACTCACTGTCTCTGTCTCTCACTCACTGTCTCTGTCTCTCACTCACTGTCTCTGTCTCTCACTCACTGTCTCTCACTCACTGTCTCTGTCTCTCACTCACTGTCTCTGTCTCTCACTCACTGTCTCTGTCTCTCACTCACTGTCTCTGTCTCTCACTCACTGTCTCTGTCTCTCACTCACTGTCTCTGTCTCTCCCTCACTGTCTCTCTCTCTCACTCACTGCCTCTGTCTCTCACTCACTGTCTCTCTCTCTCACTCACTGTCTCTGTCTCTCTCTCACTGTCTCTGTCTCTCACTCACTGTCTCTCACTCACTGTCTCTCACTCACTGTCTCTCACTCTCTGCCTCTGTCTCTCACTCACTGTCTCTCTCTCTCACTCACTGACTTTGTCTCTCACTCACTGTCTCTCACTCACTGTCTCTCACTCACTGTCTCTGTCTCTCACTCACTGTCTCTCACTCACTGTCTCTCACTCACTGTCTCTCACTCACTGTCTCTCACTCTCTGTCTCTCACTCTCTGCCTCTGTCTCTCACTCACTGTCTCTCTCTCTCACTCACTGACTTTGTCTCTCACTCACTGTCTCTCACTCACTGTCTCTGTCTCTCACTCACTGTCTCTGTCTCTCACTCACTGTCTCTGTCTCTCACTCACTGTCTCTCTCTCTCACTCACTGTCTCTCTCTCTCACTCACTGTCTCTGTCCCTCACTCACTGTCTCTGTCCCTCGCTCACTGTCTCTGTCTCTCGCTCACTGTCTCTGTCTCTCGCTCACTGTCTCTGTCCCTCGCTCACTGTCTCTGTCTCTCACTCACTGTCGCTGTCTCTCACTCACTGTCTCTGTCTCTCACTCACTGTCTCTGTCCCTCACTCACTCTCTCTGTCTCTCACTCACTGTCTCTGTCTCTCACTCACCTTCTCTGTCCCTCACTCACTGTCTCTGTCTCTCACTCACTGTCTCTGTCTCTCACTCACTGTCTCTCACTCACTGCCTCTGTCTCTCACTCACTGTCTCTGTCCCTCACTCACTGTCTCTGTCTCTCACTCACTGTCTCTGTCTCTCACTCACTGTCTCTGTCTCTCACTCACTCACTGTCTCTCACTCACTGTCTCTCACTCACTGTCTCTGTCTCTCACTCACTGTCTCTCACTCACTGTCTCTCACTCACTGTCTCTCACTCACTGTCTCTCACTCACTGTCTCTCACTCACTGTCTCTCACTCACTGTCTCAGTCTCTCACTCACTGTCTCTGCCTCTTACTCACTGTCTCCGTCTCTCACTCACTGTGTCCGTCTCTCACTCACTGTCTCTGTCTCTCACTCACTGTCTCCGTCTCTCACTCACTGTCTCTGTCTCTCACTCACTGTCTCTGTCTCTCACTCACTGTCTCTCACTCACTGTCTCTCACACACTGTCACTCACACACTGTCTCTAACTGACTGTGTCTGTCACTCACTCACTGTCTCTGTCTCTCACTCACTGTCTCTGTCCCTCACTCACTGTCTCTGTCTCTCACTCACTGTCTCTGTCTCTCACTCACTTTCTCTCACCCACAGTCTCTCACTCACTGTCACTCACTCACTGTCTCTGTCTCTCACTCACTGTCTCTCACTCACTGTCTCTCTCTCTCACTCACTGTCTCTGTCTCTCACTCACTGTCTCTCACTCACTGTCTCTGTCTCTCACTCACTGTCTCTGTCTCTCACTCACTGCCTCTGTCTCTCACTCACTGTCTCTCACTCACTGTCTCCGTCTCTCACTCACTGTCTCTGTCTCTCACTCACTGTCTCTGTCTCTCACTCACTGTCTCTGTCTCTCACTCACTGTCTCTGACTCTCACTCACTGTCTCTGTTTCTCACTCACTGTCTCTCACTCACTGTCTCTCTCTCTCACTCACTGTCTCTTTCCCTCACTCACTGTCTCTGTCTCTCACTCACTGTCTCTGTCTCTCACTCACTGTCTCTCACTCACTGACTCTGTCTCTCACTCACTGTCTCTGTCTCTCACTCACTGTCACTCACTCACTGTCTCTGTCTCTCACTCACTGTCTCTCACTCACTGTCTCTGTCTCTCACTCACTGTCTCTGTCTCTCACTCACTGTCTCTCACTCACTGTCTCCGTCTCTCACTCACTGTCTCTGTCTCTCACTCACTGTCTCTGTCTCTCTCTCACTGTCTCTGTCTCTCACTCACTGCCTCTGTCTCTCACTCACTGTCTCTGTCTCTCACTCACTGTCTCGGTCCCTCACTCACTGTCTCTGTCTCACACTCACTGTCTCTCACTCACTGTCTCTCACTCACTGTCTCTCACTCACTGTCTCTCACTCACTGTCTCTCACTCACTGTCTCTGCCTCTCACTCACTGTCTCTCACTCACTGACTCTGTCTCTCACTCACAGTCTCTGTCTCACACTCAGTGTCTCTGTCCCTCACTCACTGTTTCTGTCTCTCACTCACTGTCTCTGTCTCTCACTCACTGTCTCCGTCTCTCACTCACTGTCTCCGTCTCTCACTCACTGTCTCTGTCTCTCACTCACTGTCTCCGTCTCTCACTCACTGTCTCTGTCTCTCACTCACTGTGTCTGTCACTCACTCACTGTCTCTGTCTCTCACTCACTGTCTCCGTCTCTCACTCACTGTCTCTGTCTCTCACTCACTGTCTCTGTCTCTCACTCACTGTCTCTCACCCACAGTCTCTCACTCACTGTCACTCACTCACTGTCTCTGTCTCACACTCACTGTCTCTCACTCACTGTCTCTCACTCACTGTCTCTCACTCACTGTCTCTCACTCACTGTCTCTCACTCACTGTCTCTCACTCACTGTCTCTGTCTCTCACTCACTGTCTCTCTCTCTCACTCACTGTCTCTCTCTCTCACTCACTGTATCTGTCTCTCACTCACTGTCTCTCACTCACTGTCTCTGTCTCTCACTCACTGTCTCTGTCTCTCACTCACTGCCTCTGTCTCTCACTCACTGTCCCTCACTCACTGACTCTGTCTCTCACTCACTGACTCTGTCCCTCACTCACTGTCTCTGTCTCTCACTCACTGTCTCTCACTCACTGCCTCTGTCTCTCACTCACTGTCTCTGTCTCTCACTCACTGTCTCTCACTCACTGTCTCTGTCTCTCACTCACTGTCTCTGTCTCTCACTCACTGTCTCTGTCTCTCTCTCACTGTCTCTGTCTCTCTCTCACTGTCTCTGTCTCACACTCACTGCCTCTGTCTCTCACTCACTGTCTCTCACTCACTGTCTCTCACTCACTGTCTCTCACTCACTGTCTCTCACTCACTGTCTGTCACTCACTGTCTCTCACTCACTGTCTCTGTCTCTCACTCACTGTCTCTGTCTCTCACTCACTGTCTCTGTCTCTCACTCACTGTCTCTCACTCACTGACTCTGTCTCTCACTCACAGTCTCTGTCTCACACTCAGTGTCTCTGTCCCTCACTCACTGTTTCTGTCTCTCACTCACTGTCTCTGTCTCTCACTCACTGTCTCCGTCTCTCACTCACTGTCTCCGTCTCTCACTCACTGTCTCTGTCTCTCACTCACTGTGTCTGTCACTCACTCACTGTCTCTGTCTCTCACTCACTGTCTCTGTCTCTCACTCACTGTCTCTGTCTCTCACTCACTGTCTCTCACTCACTGTCTCTGTCTCTCACTCACTGTCTCTGTCTCTCACTCACCGTCGCTGTCTCTCACTCACTGTCTCTCACTCACTGTCTCTGTATCTCACTCACTGTCTCTCACTCACTGTCACTGTCTCTGTCTCTCACTCACTCTCTCTCACTCACTGTCTCTCACTCACTGTCTCTGTCTCTCACTCACTGTCTCTGTCTCTCACTCACTGTCTCTGACTCACTGTCTCTGTCTCTCACTCACTGTCTCTCACTCACTGTCTCTGTCTCTCACTCACTGTCTCTGTCTCTCACTCACTGTCTCTCTCTCACTGTCTCCGTCTCTCACTGTCTCCGTCTCTCACTCACTGCCTCTGTCTCTCACTCACTGTCTCTGTCTCTCACTCACTGTCTCGGTCCCTCACTCACTGTCTCTGTCTCTCACTCACTGTCTCTGTCTCTCACTCACTGTCTCTGTCTCTCACTCACTGTCTCTGTCTCTCACTCACTGTCTCTCACTCACTGTCTCTCTCTCACTGTCTCCGTCTCTCACTGTCTCCGTCTCTCACTCACTGCCTCTGTCTCTCACTCACTGTCTCTGTCTCTCACTCACTGTCTCGGTCCCTCACTCACTGTCTCTCACTCACTGTCTCTGTCTCTCACTCCCAGTCTCTCACTCACTGTCTCTCACTCACTGTCTCTCACTCACTGTCTCTCACTCACTGTCTCTCACTCACTCACTGTCTCTCACTCACTGTCTCTGTCTCTCACTCACTGTCTCTGTCTCTCACTCACTGCCTCTGTCTCTCACTCACTGTCTTTCTCTCTCACTCACTGTCTCTGTCTCTCTCTCACTGTCTCTGTCTCTCACTCACTGTCTCTCACTCACTGTCTCTCACTCACTGTCTCTCACTCACTGTCTCTCACTCACTGTCTCTCACTCACTGTCTCTCACTCACTGTCTCTCACTCTCTGCCTCTGTCTCTGCCTCTGTCTCTCACTCACTGTCTCTCTCTCTCACTCACTGACTTTGTCTCTCACTCACTGTCTCTGTCTCTCACTCACTGTCTCTCTCTCTCACTCACTGTCTCTGTCCCTCACTCACTCTCTCTGTCTCTCACTCACTGTCTCTGTCTCTCACTCACTGTCTCTGTCCCTCACTCACTGTCTCTGTCTCTCACTCACTGTCTCTGTCTCTCACTCACTGTCTCTCACTCACTGCCTCTGTCTCTCACTCACTGTCTCTGTCCCTCACTCACTGTCTCTGTCTCTCACTCACTGTCTCTGTCTCTCACTCACTCACTGTCTCTCACTCACTGTCTCTCACTCACTGTCTCTGTCTCTCACTCACTGTCCCTCCCTCACTGTCTCTCACTCACTGTCTCTCACTCACTGTCTCTCACTCACTGTCTCAGTCTCTCACTCACTGTCTTTGCCTCTTACTCACTGTCTCCGTCTCTCACTCACTGTGTCCGTCTCTCACTCACTGTCTCTGTCTCTCACTCACTGTCTCCGTCTCTCACTCACTGTCTCTGTCTCTAACTGACTGTGTCTGTCACTCACTCACTGTCTCTGTCTCTCACTCACTGTCTCTGTCCCTCACTCACTGTCTCTGTCTCTCACTCACTGTCTCTGTCTCTCACTCACTGTCTCTCACCCACAGTCTCTCACTCACTGTCACTCACTCACTGTCTCTGTCTCACACTCACTGTCTCTCACTCACTGTCTCTCACTCACTGTCTCTCACTCACTGTCTGTCACTCACTGTCTGTCACTCACTGTCTGTCACTCACTGTCTCTCACTCACTGTCTCTCACTCACTGTCTCTCACTCACTCACTGTCTCTCTCTCTCTCACTCACTGTCTCTCTCTCTCACTCACTGTCTCTGTCTCTCACTCACTGTCTCTCACTCACTGTCTCTGTCTCTCACTCACTGTCTCTGTCTCTCACTCACTGCCTCTGTCTCTCACTCACTGTCTCTCTCTCTCACTCACTGTCTCTTTCCCTCACTCACTGTCTCTGTCTCTCACTCACTGTCTCTGTCTCTCACTCACTGTCTCTCACTCACTGACTCTGTCTCTCACTCACTGACTCTGTCCCTCACTCACTGTCTCTGTCTCTCACTCACTGTCTCTCACTCACTGTCTCTCACTCACTGTCTCTGTCTCTCACTCACTGTCTCTCACTCACTGTCTCTGTCTCTCACTCACTGTCTCTGTCTCTCACTCACTGTCTCTCACTCACTGTCTCTGTCTCTCACTCACTGTCTCTGTCTCTCACTCACTGTCTCTGTCTCTCTCTCACTGTCTCTGTCTCTCACTCACTGCCTCTGTCTCTCACTCACTGTCTCTGTCTCTCACTCACTGTCTCGGTCCCTCACTCACTGTCACTGTCTCTCACTCACTGTCTCTCACTCACTGTCTCTCACTCACTGTCTCTCACTCACTGTCTCTCACTCACTGTCTCTCACTCACTGTCTCTGCCTCTCACTCACTGTCTCTGTCTCTCACTCACTGTCTCTGTCTCTCACTCACTGACTCTGTCTCTCACTCACTGTCTCTGTCTCTCACTCACTGTCTCCGTCTCTCACTCACTGTCTCCGTCTCTCACTCACTGTCTCCGTCTCTCACTCACTGTCTCCGTCTCTCACTCACTGTCTCCGTCTCTCACTCACTGTGTCTGTCACTCACTCACTGTCTCTGTCTCTCACTCACTGTGTCTGTCACTCACTCACTGTCTCTGTCTCTCACTCACTGTCTCTGTCTCTCACTCACTGTCTCTGTCTCTCACTCACTGTCTCTGTCTCTCACTCACTGTCTCTGTCTCTCACTCACTGTCTCTCACTCACTGTCTCTGTCTCTCACTCACTGTCTCTGTCTCTCACTCACTGTCGCTGTCTCTCACTCACTGTCGCTGTCTCTCACTCACTGTCTCTCACTCACTGTCTCTGTCTCTCACTCACTGTCTCTCACTCACTGTCACTGTCTCTGTCTCTCACTCACTCTCTCTCACTCACTGTCTCTCACTCACTGTCTCTGTCTCTCACTCACTGTCTCTGTCTCTCACTCACTGTCTCTGACTCACTGTCTCTGTCTCTCACTCACTGTCTCTCACTCACTGTCTCTGTCTCTCACTCACTGTCTCTGTCTCACACTCACTGTCTCTCTCTCACTGTCTCCGTCTCTCACTGTCTCCGTCTCTCACTCACTGTCTCTGTCTCTCACTCACTGTCTCTGTCTCTCACTCACTGTCTCGGTCTCTCACTCACTGTCTCTGCCTCTTACTCACTGTCTCCGTCTCTCACTCACTGTGTCCGTCTCTCACTCACTGTCTCTGTCTCTCACTCACTGTCTCCGTCTCTCACTCACTGTCTCTGTCTCTCACTCACTGTCTCTGTCTCTCACTCACTGTCTCTCACACACTGTCACTCACTCACTGTCTCTAACTGACTGTGTCTGTCACTCACTCACTGTCTCTGTCTCTCACTCAGTGTCTCTGTCCCTCACTCACTGTCTCTGTCTCTCACTCACTGTCTCTGTCTCTCACTCACTGTCTCTCACCCACAGTCTCTCACTCACTGTCACTCACTCACTGTCTCTGTCTCTGTCTCACACTTACTGTCTCTCACTCACTGTCTCTCACTCACTGTCTCTCACTCACTGTCTCTCACTCACTGTCTCTGTCTCTCACTCACTGTCTCTCTCTCTCACTCACTGTCTCTCTCTCTCACTCACTGTCTCTGTCTCTCACTCACTGTCTCTGTCTCTCACTCACTGCCTCTGTCTCTCACTCACTGTCTCTCTCTCTCACTCACTGTCTCTTTCCCTCACTCACTGTCTCTGTCTCTCACTCACTGTCTCTGTCTCTCACTCACTGACTCTGTCTCACACTCACTGTCTCTGTCTTACACTCAGTGTCTCTGTGCCTCACTCACTGTCTCTGTCTCTCACTCACTGTCTCTCACTCACTGTCTCTGTCTCTCTCTCACTGTCTCTGTCTCTCACTCACTGTCTCTCACTCACTGTCTCTGTCTCTCACTCACTGTCTCTGTCTCTAACTCACTGTCTCTGTCTCTCTCTCACAGTCTCTGTCTCTCACTCACTGCCTCTGTCTCTCACTCACTGTCTCTGTCTCTCACTCACTGTCACGGTCCCTCACTCACTGTCTCTGTCTCACACTCACTGTCTCTCACTCACTGTCTCTCACTCACTGTCTCTCACTCACTGTCTCTCACTCACTGTCTCTCACTCACTGTATCTCACTCACTGTCTCTCACTCACTGTCTCTGCCTCTCACTCACTGTCTCTGTCTCTCACTCACTGTCTCTGTCTCTCACTCACTGTCTCTGTCTCTCACTCACTGTCTCTCACTCACTGACTCTGTCTCTCATTCACAGTATCTGTCTCTCATTCACTGTCTCTGTCTCTCACTCACTGTCTCCGTCTCTCACTCACTGTCTCCGTCTCTCACTCACTGTCTCTGTCTCTCACTCACTGTGTCTGTCACTCACTCACTGTCTCTGTCTCTCACTCACTGTCTCTGTCTCTCACTCACTGTCTCTGTCTCTCACTCACTGTCTCTCACTCACTGTCTCTGTCTCTCACTCACTGTCTCTGTCTCTCACTCACTGTCGCTGTCTCTCACTCACTGTCTCTCACTCACTGTCTCTGTCTCTCACTCACTGTCTCTCACTCACTGTCACTGTCTCTGTATCTCACTCACTCTCTCTCACTCACTGTCTCTCACTCACTGTCTCTCACTCACTGTCTCTCACTCTCACTCACTGTCTCTGTCTCTGACTCACTGCCTCTGTCTCTCACTCACTGACTCTCTCTCTCACTCACTGTCTCTGTCTCTCACTCACTGTCTCTCACTCACTGTCTCTGTCTCTCACTCACTGTCTCTGTCTCTCACTCACTGTCTCTGTCTCTCACTCACTGTCTCTCACTCACTGTCTCTGTCTCTCACTCACTGTCTCTGTCTCTCACTCACTGTCTCCGTCTCTCACTGTCTCCGTCTCTCACTCACTGCCTCTGTCTCTCACTCACTGTCTCTGTCTCTCACTCACTGTCTCGGTCCCTCACTCACTGTCTCTGTCTCTCACTCACTGTCTCTGTCTCTCACTCACTGTCTCTGTCTCTCTCTCACTGTCTCTGTCTCTCTCTCACTGTCTCCGTCTCTCACACACTGTCTCTGTCTCTCACTCACTGTCTCTGTCTCTCTCTCACTGTCTCTGTCTCTCTCTCACTGTCTCCGTCTCTCACTCACTGTCTCTCACTCACTGTCTCTGTCTCTCACTCACTGTCTCTCACTCACTGTCTCTCACTCACTGTCTCTGTCTCTCACTCACAGTCTCTCACTCACTGTCTGTCACTCGCTGTCTCTCACTCACTGTCTCTGACTCACTGTCTCTGTCTCTCACTCACTGTCTCCGTCTCTCACTCACTGTCTCTCACTCACTGTCTCCGTCTCTCACTCACTGTCTCTCACTCACTGTCTCTCACTCACTGTCTCTGTCTCTCACTCACTGTCTCTGTCTCTCACTCACTGTGTCTGTCACTCACTGTCTCTGTCTCTCACTCACTGTCACTGTCTCTGTCTCTCACTCACTGTCTCTCACTCACTGTCTCTCACTCACTGTCTCTCACTCACTGTCTCTCACTCACTGTCTCTCACTCACTGTCTCTGTCTCTCACTCACTGTCTCTGTCTCTCACTCACTGTCTCTGTCTCTCACTCACTGCCTCTGTCTCTCACTCACTGACTCTGTCTCTCACTCACTGTCTCTCACTCACTGTCTCTGTCTCTCACTCACTGTCTCTGACTCACACTCACTGTCTCTCACTCACTGTCTCTGTCTCTCACTCACACTCTCTGTCTCTCACTCACTGTCTCTCTCTCACTGTCTCCGTCTCTCACTGTCTCCGTCTCTCACTCACTGTCTCCGTCTCTCACTCACTGTCTCTGTCTCTCACTCACTGTCTCGGTCCCTCACTCACTGTCTCTGTCTCTCACTCACTGTCTCTGTCTCTCACTCACTGTCTCTGTCTCTCACTCACTGTCTCTGTCTCTCTCTCACTGTCTCCGTCCCTCACTCACTGTCTCTCACTCACTGTCTCTGTCTCTCACTCACTGTCTCTCACTCACTGTCTCTCACTCACTGTCTCTGTCTCTCACTCACAGTCTCTCACTCACTGTCTCTCACTCACTGTCTCTCACTCACTGTCTCTCACTCACTGTCTCTGACTCACTGTCTCTGTCTCTCACTCACTGTCTCCGTCTCTCACTCACTGTCTCCGTCTCTCACTCACTGTCTCTCACTCACTGTCTCCGTCTCTCACTCACTGTCTCTGTCTCTCACTCACTGCCTCTCACTCACTGTCTCTGTCTCTCACTCACTGTCTCTGTCTCTCACTCACTGTGTCTGTCACTCACTCACTGCCTCTCACTCACTGTCTCTGTCTCTCACTCACTGTCACTGTCTCTGTCTCTCACTCACTGTCTCTCACTCACTGTCTCTCACTCACTGTCTCTCACTCACTGTCTCTCACTCACTGTCTCTGTCTCTCACTCACTGTCTCTGTCTCTCACTCACTGTCTCTGTCTCTCACTCACTGTCTCTCACTCACTGCCTCTGTCTCTCACTCACTGACTCTGTCTCTCACTCACTGTCTCTCACTCACTGTCTCTCACTCACTGTCTCTGTCTGTCACTCACTGTCTCTGTCTCTCACTCACTGTCTCTGTCTCTCACTCACTGTCTCTCTCTCTCTCGCTCACTGTCTCTGTCTCTCACTCACTGTCTCTGTCTCTCACTCACTGTCTCTGCCTCTTACTCACTGTCTCTGTCTGTCACTCACTGTCTCTGTCTCTCACACACTGTCTCTGTCTCTCACACACTGTCTCTGTCTCTCACTCACTGTCTCTCACTCGCTGTCTCTGTCTCTCACTCACTGTCTCTCCCTCTCACTCACTGTCTCTCCCTCTCACTCACTGTCTCTGTCTCTCACTCACTGTCTCTCACTCACTGTCTCTGTCTCTCACTCACTGTCTCTCACTCACTGCCTCAGTCTCTCACTCACTGTCTCTGTCTCTCACTCACTGTCTCTGTCTCTCACTCACTGTCTCTGTCTCTCACTCACTGTCTCTGTCTCTCACTCACTGTCTCTCACTCACTGTCTCTGTCTCTCACTCACTGTCTCTCACTCACTGCCTCTGTCTCTCACTCACTGTCTCTCACTCACTTTCTCTCACTCACTGTCTCTGTCTCTCACTCACTGTCTCTGTCTCTCACTCACTGTCTCTCACTCACTGTCTCACACTCACTGACTCTCTCTCTCACTCACTGTCTCTGTCTCTCACTCACTGTCTCTGTCTCTCACTCACTGTCTCTGTCTCACACTCACTGACTCCATCTCTCAGTCACTGTCTCTCACTCACTCACTGTCTCTCACTCACTGTCTCTGTCTCTCACTCACTGTCTCTGTCTCTCACTCACTGTCTCTGTCTCTCACTCACTGTCTCTGTCTCTCACTCACTGTCTCTGTCTCTCCCTCACTGTCTCTCTCTCTCACTCACTGCCTCTGTCTCTCACTCACTGTCTCTCTCTCTCACTCACTGTCTCTGTCTCTCTCTCACTGTCTCTGTCTCTCACTCACTGTCTCTCACTCACTGTCTCTCACTCTCTGTCTCTCACTCTCTGCCTCTGTCTCTCACTCACTGTCTCTCTCTCTCACTCACTGACTTTGTCTCTCACTCACTGTCTCTCACTCACTGTCTCTCACTCACTGTCTCTGTCTCTCACTCACTGTCTCTCACTCACTGTCTCTCACTCACTGTCTCTCACTCTCTGTCTCTCACTCTCTGCCTCTGTCTCTCACTCACTGTCTCTCTCTCTCACTCACTGACTTTGTCTCTCACTCACTGTCTCTCACTCACTGTCTCTGTCTCTCACTCACTGTCTCTGTCTCTCACTCACTGTCTCTGTCTCTCACTCACTGTCTCTCTCTCTCACTCACTGTCTCTCTCTCTCACTCACTGTCTCTGTCCCTCACTCACTGTCTCTGTCCCTCGCTCACTGTCTCTGTCTCTCGCTCACTGTCTCTGTCTCTCGCTCACTGTCTCTGTCCCTCGCTCACTGTCTCTGTCTCTCACTCACTGTCTCTGTCCCTCGCTCACTGTCTCTGTCTCTCGCTCACTGTCTCTGTCTCTCGCTCACTGTCTCTGTCCCTCGCTCACTGTCTCTGTCTCTCACTCACTGTCTCTGTCCCTCACTCACTCTCTCTGTCTCTCACTCACTGTCTCTGTCTCTCACTCACTGTCTCTGTCCCTCACTCACTGTCTCTGTCTCTCACTCACTGTCTCTGTCTCTCACTCACTGTCTCTCACTCACTGCCTCTGTCTCTCACTCACTGTCTCTGTCCCTCACTCACTGTCTCTGTCTCTCACTCACTGTCTCTGTCTCTCACTCACTGTCTCTGTCTCTCACTCACTCACTGTCTCTCACTCACTGTCTCTCACTCACTGTCTCTGTCTCTCACTCACTGTCTCTCACTCACTGTCTCTCACTCACTGTCTCTCACTCACTGTCTCTCACTCACTGTCTCAGTCTCTCACTCACTGTCTCTGCCTCTTACTCACTGTCTCCGTCTCTCACTCACTGTGTCCGTCTCTCACTCACTGTCTCTGTCTCTCACTCACTGTCTCCGTCTCTCACTCACTGTCTCTGTCTCTCACTCACTGTCTCTGTCTCTCACTCACTGTCTCTCACTCACTGTCTCTCACACACTGTCACTCACACACTGTCTCTAACTGACTGTGTCTGTCACTCACTCACTGTCTCTGTCTCTCACTCACTGTCTCTGTCCCTCACTCACTGTCTCTGTCTCTCACTCACTGTCTCTGTCTCTCACTCACTTTCTCTCACCCACAGTCTCTCACTCACTGTCACTCACTCACTGTCTCTGTCTCTCACTCACTGTCTCTCACTCACTGTCTCTCACTCACTGTCTCTCACTCACTGTCTCTCACTCACTGTCTCTCACTCACTGTCTCTCTCTCTCACTCACTGTCTCTGTCTCTCACTCACTGTCTCTCACTCACTGTCTCTGTCTCTCACTCACTGTCTCTGTCTCTCACTCACTGCCTCTGTCTCACACTCACTGTCTCTCACTCACTGTCTCCGTCTCTCACTCACTGTCTCTGTCTCTCACTCACTGTCTCTGTCTCTCACTCACTGTCTCTGTCTCTCACTCACTGTCTCTGACTCTCACTCACTGTCTCTGTTTCTCACTCACTGTCTCTCACTCACTGTCTCTCTCTCTCACTCACTGTCTCTTTCCCTCACTCACTGTCTCTGTCTCTCACTCACTGTCTCTGTCTCTCACTCACTGTCTCTCACTCACTGACTCTGTCTCTCACTCACTGTCTCTGTCTCTCACTCACTGTCACTCACTCACTGTCTCTGTCACTCACTCACTGTCTCTCACTCACTGTCTCTGTCTCTCACTCACTGTCTCTGTCTCTCACTCACTGTCTCTCACTCACTGTCTCCGTCTCTCACTCACTGTCTCTGTCTCTCACTCACTGTCTCTGTCTCTCTCTCACTGTCTCGGTCCCTCACTCACTGTCTCTGTCTCACACTCACTGTCTCTCACTCACTGTCTCTCACTCACTGTCTCTCACTCACTGTCTCTCACTCACTGTCTCTCACTCACTGTCTCTGCCTCTCACTCACTGTCTCTCACTCACTGACTCTGTCTCTCACTCACAGTCTCTGTCTCACACTCAGTGTCTCTGTCCCTCACTCACTGTTTCTGTCTCTCACTCACTGTCTCTGTCTCTCACTCACTGTCTCCGTCTCTCACTCACTGTCTCCGTCTCTCACTCACTGTCTCTGTCTCTCACTCACTGTCTCCGTCTCTCACTCACTGTCTCTGTCTCTCACTCACTGTGTCTGTCACTCACTCACTGTCTCTGTCTCTCACTCACTGTCTCCGTCTCTCACTCACTGTCTCTGTCTCTCACTCACTGTCTCTGTCTCTCACTCACTGTCTCTCACCCACAGTCTCTCACTCACTGTCACTCACTCACTGTCTCTGTCTCACACTCACTGTCTCTCACTCACTGTCTCTCACTCACTGTCTCTCACTCACTGTCTCTCACTCACTGTCTCTCACTCACTGTCTCTCACTCACTGTCTCTGTCTCTCACTCACTGTCTCTCTCTCTCACTCACTGTCTCTCTCTCTCACTCACTGTATCTGTCTCTCACTCACTGTCTCTCACTCACTGTCTCTGTCTCTCACTCACTGTCTCTGTCTCTCACTCACTGCCTCTGTCTCTCACTCACTGTCCCTCACTCACTGACTCTGTCTCTCACTCACTGACTCTGTCCCTCACTCACTGTCTCTGTCTCTCACTCACTGTCTCTCACTCACTGTCTCTGTCTCTCACTCACTGTCTCTGTCTCTCACTCACTGTCTCTCACTCACTGTCTCTGTCTCTCACTCACTGTCTCTGTCTCTCACTCACTGTCTCTGTCTCTCTCTCACTGTCTCTGTCTCTCTCTCACTGTCTCTGTCTCACACTCACTGCCTCTGTCTCTCACTCACTGTCTCTCACTCACTGTCTCTCACTCACTGTCTCTCACTCACTGTCTCTCACTCACTGTCTGTCACTCACTGTCTGTCACTCACTGTCTCTCACTCACTGTCTCTGTCTCTCACTCACTGTCTCTGTCTCTCACTCACTGTCTCTGTCTCTCACTCACTGTCTCTCACTCACTGACTCTGTCTCTCACTCACAGTCTCTGTCTCACACTCAGTGTCTCTGTCCCTCACTCACTGTTTCTGTCTCTCACTCACTGTCTCCGTCTCTCACTCACTGTCTCCGTCTCTCACTCACTGTCTCTGTCTCTCACTCACTGTGTCTGTCACTCACTCACTGTCTCTGTCTCTCACTCACTGTCTCTGTCTCTCACTCACTGTCTCTGTCTCTCACTCACTGTCTCTCACTCACTGTCTCTGTCTCTCACTCACTGTCTCTGTCTCTCACTCACCGTCGCTGTCTCTCACTCACTGTCTCTCACTCACTGTCTCTGTATCTCACTCACTGTCTCTCACTCACTGTCACTGTCTCTGTCTCTCACTCACTCTCTCTCACTCACTGTCTCTCACTCACTGTCTCTGTCTCTCACTCACTGTCTCTGTCTCTCACTCACTGTCTCTGACTCACTGTCTCTGTCTCTCACTCACTGTCTCTCACTCACTGTCTCTGTCTCTCACTCACTGTCTCTGTCTCTCACTCACTGTCTCTCTCTCACTGTCTCCGTCTCTCACTGTCTCCGTCTCTCACTCACTGCCTCTGTCTCTCACTCACTGTCTCTGTCTCTCACTCACTGTCTCGGTCCCTCACTCACTGTCTCTGTCTCTCACTCACTGTCTCTGTCTCTCACTCACTGTCTCTGTCTCTCACTCACTGTCTCTGTCTCTCACTCACTGTCTCTCACTCACTGTCTCTCTCTCACTGTCTCCGTCTCTCACTGTCTCCGTCTCTCACTCACTGCCTCTGTCTCTCACTCACTGTCTCTGTCTCTCACTCACTGTCTCGGTCCCTCACTCCCAGTCTCTCACTCACTGTCTCTCACTCACTGTCTCTCACTCACTGTCTCTCACTCACTGTCTCTCACTCACTCACTGTCTCTCACTCACTGTCTCTGTCTCTCACTCACTGTCTCTGTCTCTCACTCACTGCCTCTGTCTCTCACTCACTGTCTTTCTCTCTCACTCACTGTCTCTGTCTCTCTCTCACTGTCTCTGTCTCTCACTCACTGTCTCTCACTCACTGTCTCTCACTCACTGTCTCTCACTCACTGTCTCTCACTCACTGTCTCTCACTCACTGTCTCTCACTCTCTGCCTCTGTCTCTGCCTCTGTCTCTCACTCACTGTCTCTCTCTCTCACTCACTGACTTTGTCTCTCACTCACTGTCTCTGTCTCTCACTCACTGTCTCTCTCTCTCACTCACTGTCTCTGTCCCTCACTCACTCTCTCTGTCTCTCACTCACTGTCTCTGTCTCTCACTCACTGTCTCTGTCCCTCACTCACTGTCTCTGTCTCTCACTCACTGTCTCTGTCTCTCACTCACTGTCTCTCACTCACTGCCTCTGTCTCTCACTCACTGTCTCTGTCCCTCACTCACTGTCTCTGTCTCTCACTCACTGTCTCTGTCTCTCACTCACTCACTGTCTCTCACTCACTGTCTCTCACTCACTGTCTCTGTCTCTCACTCACTGTCCCTCCCTCACTGTCTCTCACTCACTGTCTCTCACTCACTGTCTCTCACTCACTGTCTCAGTCTCTCACTCACTGTCTTTGCCTCTTACTCACTGTCTCCGTCTCTCACTCACTGTGTCCGTCTCTCACTCACTGTCTCTGTCTCTCACTCACTGTCTCCGTCTCTCACTCACTGTCTCTGTCTCTAACTGACTGTGTCTGTCACTCACTCACTGTCTCTGTCTCTCACTCACTGTCTCTGTCCCTCACTCACTGTCTCTGTCTCTCACTCACTGTCTCTGTCTCTCACTCACTGTCTCTCACCCACAGTCTCTCACTCACTGTCACTCACTCACTGTCTCTGTCTCACACTCACTGTCTCTCACTCACTGTCTCTCACTCACTGTCTCTCACTCACTGTCTGTCACTCACTGTCTGTCACTCACTGTCTGTCACTCACTGTCTCTCACTCACTGTCTCTCACTCACTGTCTCTCACTCACTCACTGTCTCTCTCTCTCACTCACTGTCTCTCTCTCTCACTCACTGTCTCTGTCTCTCACTCACTGTCTCTCACTCACTGTCTCTGTCTCTCACTCACTGTCTCTGTCTCTCACTCACTGCCTCTGTCTCTCACTCACTGTCTCTCTCTCTCACTCACTGTCTCTTTCCCTCACTCACTGTCTCTGTCTCTCACTCACTGTCTCTGTCTCTCACTCACTGTCTCTCACTCACTGACTCTGTCTCTCACTCACTGACTCTGTCCCTCACTCACTGTCTCTGTCTCTCACTCACTGTCTCTCACTCACTGTCTCTCACTCACTGTCTCTGTCTCTCACTCACTGTCTCTCACTCACTGTCTCTGTCTCTCACTCACTGTCTCTGTCTCTCACTCACTGTCTCTCACTCACTGTCTCTGTCTCTCACTCACTGTCTCTGTCTCTCACTCACTGTCTCTGTCTCTCTCTCACTGTCTCTGTCTCTCACTCACTGCCTCTGTCTCTCACTCACTGTCTCTGTCTCTCACTCACTGTCTCGGTCCCTCACTCACTGTCACTGTCTCTCACTCACTGTCTCTCACTCACTGTCTCTCACTCACTGTCTCTCACTCACTGTCTCTGCCTCTCACTCATTGTCTCTGTCTCTCACTCACTGTCTCTGTCTCTCACTCACTGACTCTGTCTCTCACTCACTGTCTCTGTCTCTCACTCACTGTCTCCGTCTCTCACTCACTGTCTCCGTCTCTCACTCACTGTCTCCGTCTCTCACTCACTGTCTCCGTCTCTCACTCACTGTCTCCGTCTCTCACTCACTGTGTCTGTCACTCACTCACTGTCTCTGTCTCTCACTCACTGTCTCTGTCTCTCACTCACTGTCTCTGTCTCTCACTCACTGTCTCTCACTCACTGTCTCTGTCTCTCACTCACTGTCTCTGTCTCTCACTCACTGTCGCTGTCTCTCACTCACTGTCGCTGTCTCTCACTCACTGTCTCTCACTCACTGTCTCTGTCTCTCACTCACTGTCTCTCACTCACTGTCACTGTCTCTGTCTCTCACTCACTCTCTCTCACTCACTGTCTCTCACTCACTGTCTCTGTCTCTCACTCACTGTCTCTGTCTCTCACTCACTGTCTCTGACTCACTGTCTCTGTCTCTCACTCACTGTCTCTCACTCACTGTCTCTGTCTCTCACTCACTGTCTCTGTCTCACACTCACTGTCTCTCTCTCACTGTCTCCGTCTCTCACTGTCTCCGTCTCTCACTCACTGTCTCTGTCTCTCACTCACTGTCTCTGTCTCTCACTCACTGTCTCGGTCCCTCACTCACTGTCTCTGTCTCTCACTCACTGTCTCTGTCTCTCACTCACTGTCTCTGTCTCTCTCTCACTGTCTCCATCTCTCATTCACTGTCTCTCACTCACTGTCTCTGTCTCTCACTCACTGTCTCTCACTCACTGTCTCTCACTCACTGTCTCTGTCTCTCACTCCCAGTCTCTCACTCACTGTCTCTCACTCACTGTCTCTCACTCACTGTCTCTGACTCACTGTCTCTGACTCACTGTCTCTGTCTCTGACTCACTGTCTCCGTCTCTCACTCACTGTCTCCGTCTCTCATTCACTATCTCTCACTCACTGTCTCCGTCTCTCACTCACTGTCTCTGTCTCTCACTCACTGTCTCTCACTCACTGTCTCTGTCTCTCACTCACTGTCTCTGTCTCTCACTCACTGTGTCTGTCACTCCCTCACTGTCTCGGTCTCTCACTCACTGTCTCTGTCTCTCACTCACTGTCTCTGTCTCTCACTCAGTGTCTCTCACTCACTGTCTCTGTCTCTCACTCACTGTCTCTGTCTCTCACTCACTGTCACTGTCTCTGTCTCTCACTCACTGTCTCTCACTCACTGACTCTCACTCACTGTCTCTCACTCACTGTCTCTGTCTCTCACTCACTGTCTCTCACTCGTTGTCTCTGTCTCTCACTCACTGTCTCTGTCCCTCACTCACTCTCTCTGTCTCTCACTCACTGTCTCTGTCTCTCACTCACTGTCTCTGTCCCTCACTCACTGTCTCTGTCTCTCACTCACTGTCTCTCACTCACTGTCTCTCACTCACTGCCTCTGTCTCTCACTCACTGTCTCTGTCCCTCACTCACTGTCTCTGTCTCTCACTCACTGTCTCTGTCTCTCACTCACTCACTGTCTCTCACTCACTGTCTCTCACTCACTGTCTCTCACTCACTGTCTCTCACTCACTGTCTCTCACTCACTCACTGTCTCTCACTCACTGTCTCTCACTCACTGTCTCTCACTCACTGTCTCTCACTCACTGTCTCTCACTCACTGTCTCAGTCTCTCACTCACTGTCTCTGCCTCTTACTCACTGTCTCCGTCTCTCACTCACTGTGTCCGTCTCTCACTCACTGTCTCTGTCTCTCACTCACTGTCTCCGTCTCTCACTCACTGTCTCTGTCTCTCACTCACTGTCTCTGTCTCTCACTCACTGTCTCTCACACACTGTCACTCACTCACTGTCTCTAACTGACTGTGTCTGTCACTCACTCACTGTCTCTGTCTCTCACTCAGTGTCTCTGTCCCTCACTCACTGTCTCTGTCTCTCACTCACTGTCTCTGTCTCTCACTCACTGTCTCTCACCCACAGTCTCTCACTCACTGTCACTCACTCACTGTCTCTGTCTCTGTCTCACACTTACTGTCTCTCACTCACTGTCTCTCACTCACTGTCTCTCACTCACTGTCTCTCACTCACTGTCTCTGTCTCTCACTCACTGTCTCTCTCTCTCACTCACTGTCTCTCTCTCTCACTCACTGTCTCTGTCTCTCACTCACTGTCTCTGTCTCTCACTCACTGCCTCTGTCTCTCACTCACTGTCTCTCTCTCTCACTCACTGTCTCTTTCCCTCACTCACTGTCTCTGTCTCTCACTCACTGTCTCTGTCTCTCACTCACTGACTCTGTCTCACACTCACTGTCTCTGTCTTACACTCAGTGTCT
The DNA here is from genome assembly GCF_047496885.1 of Scyliorhinus torazame. Lineage (NCBI taxonomy): Eukaryota > Metazoa > Chordata > Chondrichthyes > Carcharhiniformes > Scyliorhinidae > Scyliorhinus > Scyliorhinus torazame. The sequence goes on along the minus strand of NC_092710.1, from coordinate 85,353,378 downwards.
CTGTGCCTCACTCACTGTCTCTGTCTCTCACTCACTGTCTCTCACTCACTGTCTCTGTCTCTCTCTCACTGTCTCTGTCTCTCACTCACTGTCTCTAACTCACTGTCTCTGTCTCTCACTCACTGTCTCTGTCTCTAACTCACTGTCTCTGTCTCTCTCTCACAGTCTCTGTCTCTCACTCACTGCCTCTGTCTCTCACTCACTGTCTCTGTCTCTCACTCACTGTCACGGTCCCTCACTCACTGTCTCTGTCTCACACTCACTGTCTCTCACTCACTGTCTCTCACTCACTGTCTCTCACTCACTGTCTCTCACTCACTGTATCTCACTCACTGTATCTCACTCACTGTCTCTCACTCACTGTCTCTGCCTCTCACTCACTGTCTCTGTCTCTCACTCACTGTCTCTGTCTCTCACTCACTGTCTCTGTCTCTCACTCACTGTCTCTCACTCACTGACTCTGTCTCTCATTCACAGTATCTGTCTCTCATTCACTGTCTCTGTCTCTCACTCACTGTCTCCGTCTCTCACTCACTGTCTCCGTCTCTCACTCACTGTCTCTGTCTCTCACTCACTGTGTCTGTCACTCACTCACTGTCTCTGTCTCTCACTCACTGTCTCTGTCTCTCACTCACTGTCTCTGTCTCTCACTCACTGTCTCTCACTCACTGTCTCTGTCTCTCACTCACTGTCTCTGTCTCTCACTCACTGTCGCTGTCTCTCACTCACTGTCTCTCACTCACTGTCTCTGTCTCTCACTCACTGTCTCTCACTCACTGTCACTGTCTCTGTCTCTCACTCACTCTCTCTCACTCACTCTCTCTCACTCACTGTCTCTCACTCACTGTCTCTCACTCACTGTCTCTGTCTCTCACTCACTGTCTCTGTCTCTGACTCACTGCCTCTGTCTCTCACTCACTGACTCTCTCTCTCACTCACTGTCTCTGTCTCTCACTCACTGTCTCTCACTCACTGTCTCTGTCTCTCACTCACTGTCTCTGTCTCTCACTCACTGTCTCTGTCTCTCACTCACTGTCTCTCACTCACTGTCTCTCACTCACTGTCTCTGTCTCTCACTCACTGTCTCTGTCTCTCACTCACTGTCTCCGTCTCTCACTGTCTCCGTCTCTCACTCACTGCCTCTGTCTCTCACTCACTGTCTCTGTCTCTCACTCACTGTCTCGGTCCCTCACTCACTGTCTCTGTCTCTCACTCACTGTCTCTGTCTCTCACTCACTGTCTCTGTCTCTCTCTCACTGTCTCTGTCTCTCTCTCACTGTCTCCGTCTCTCACTCACTGTCTCTCACTCACTGTCTCTGTCTCTCACACACTGTCTCTGTCTCTCACTCACTGTCTCTGTCTCTCTCTCACTGTCTCTGTCTCTCTCTCACTGTCTCTCACTCACTGTCTCTGTCTCTCACTCACTGTCTCTCACTCACTGTCTCTCACTCACTGTCTCTCACTCACTGTCTCTCACTCACTGTCTCTGTCTCTCACTCACAGTCTCTCACTCACTGTCTGTCACTCGCTGTCTCTCACTCACTGTCTCTGACTCACTGTCTCTGTCTCTCACTCACTGTCTCCGTCTCTCACTCACTGTCTCTCACTCACTGTCTCCGTCTCTCACTCACTGTCTCTCACTCACTGTCTCTCACTCACTGTCTCTGTCTCTCACTCACTGTCTCTGTCTCTCACTCACTGTGTCTGTCACTCACTGTCTCTGTCTCTCACTCACTGTCACTGTCTCTGTCTCTCACTCACTGTCTCTCACTCACTGTCTCTCACTCACTGTCTCTCACTCACTGTCTCTCACTCACTGTCTCTGTCTCTCACTCACTGTCTCTGTCTCTCACTCACTGCCTCTGTCTCTCACTCACTGACTCTGTCTCTCACTCACTGTCTCTCACTCACTGTCTCTGTCTCTCACTCACTGTCTCTGACTCACACTCACTGTCTCTCACTCACTGTCTCTGTCTCTCACTCACTGTCTCTGTCTCTCACTCACTGTCTCTCTCTCACTGTCTCCGTCTCTCACTGTCTCCGTCTCTCACTCACTGTCTCCGTCTCTCACTCACTGTCTCTGTCTCTCACTCACTGTCTCGGTCCCTCACTCACTGTCTCTGTCTCTCACTCACTGTCTCTGTCTCTCACTCACTGTCTCTGTCTCTCACTCACTGTCTCTGTCTCTCTCTCACTGTCTCCGTCCCTCATTCACTGTCTCTCACTCACTGTCTCTGTCTCTCACTCACTGTCTCTCACTCACTGTCTCTCACTCACTGTCTCTGTCTCTCACTCACAGTCTCTCACTCACTGTCTCTCACTCACTGTCTCTCACTCACTGTCTCTGACTCACTGTCTCTGTCTCTCACTCACTGTCTCCGTCTCTCACTCACTGTCTCCGTCTCTCACTCACTGTCTCTCACTCACTGTCTCCGTCTCTCACTCACTGTCTCTGTCTCTCACTCACTGCCTCTCACTCACTGTCTCTGTCTCTCACTCACTGTCTCTGTCTCTCACTCACTGTGTCTGTCACTCACTCACTGCCTCTCACTCACTGTCTCTGTCTCTCACTCACTGTCACTGTCTCTGTCTCTCACTCACTGTCTCTCACTCACTGTCTCTCACTCACTGTCTCTCACTCACTGTCTCTCACTCACTGTCTCTGTCTCTCACTCACTGTCTCTGTCTCTCACTCACTGTCTCTGTCTCTCACTCACTGCCTCTGTCTCTCACTCACTGACTCTGTCTCTCACTCACTGTCTCTCACTCACTGTCTCTCACTCACTGTCTCTGTCTGTCACTCACTCTCTCTGTCTCTCACTCACTGTCTCTGTCTCTCACTCACTGTCTCTCTCTCTCTCGCTCACTGTCTCTGTCTCTCACTCACTGTCTCTGTCTCTCACTCACTGTCTCTGCCTCTTACTCACTGTGTCTGTCTGTCACTCACTGTCTCTGTCTCTCACACACTGTCTCTGTCTCTCACACACTGTCTCTGTCTCTCACTCACTGTCTCTCACTCGCTGTCTCTGTCTCTCACTCACTGTCTCTCCCTCTCACTCACTGTCTCTCCCTCTCACTCACTGTCTCTGTCTCTCACTCACTGTCTCTCACTCACTGTCTCTGTCTCTCACTCACTGTCTCTCACTCACTGCCTCAGTCTCTCACTCACTGTCTCTGTCTCTCACTCACTGTCTCTGTCTCTCACTCACTGTCTCTGTCTCTCACTCACTGTCTCTGTCTCTCACTCACTGTCTCTCACTCACTGCCTCTGTCTCTCACTCACTGTCTCTCACTCACTTTCTCTCACTCACTGTCTCTGTCTCTCACTCACTGTCTCTGTCTCTCACTCACTGTCTCTCACTCACTGTCTCACACTCACTGACTCTCTCTCTCACTCACTGTCTCTGTCTCTCACTCACTGTCTCTGTCTCTCACTCACTGTCTCTGTCTCACACTCACTGACTCCATCTCTCAGTCACTGTCTCTCACTCACTCACTGTCTCTCACTCACTGTCTCTGTCTCTCACTCACTGTCTCTGTCTCTCACTCACTGTCTCTGTCTCTCACTCACTGTCTCTGTCTCTCCCTCACTGTCTCTCTCTCTCACTCACTGCCTCTGTCTCTCACTCACTGTCTCTCTCTCTCACTCACTGTCTCTGTCTCTCTCTCACTGTCTCTGTCTCTCACTCACTGTCTCTCACTCACTGTCTCTCACTCTCTGTCTCTCACTCTCTGTCTCTCACTCTCTGCCTCTGTCTCTCACTCACTGTCTCTCTCTCTCACTCACTGACTTTGTCTCTCACTCACTGTCTCTCACTCACTGTCTCTCACTCACTGTCTCTGTCTCTCACTCACTGTCTCTCACTCACTGTCTCTCACTCACTGTCTCTCACTCACTGTCTCTCACTCTCTGTCTCTCACTCTCTGCCTCTGTCTCTCACTCACTGTCTCTCTCTCTCACTCACTGACTTTGTCTCTCACTCACTGTCTCTCACTCACTGTCTCTGTCTCTCACTCACTGTCTCTGTCTCTCACTCACTGTCTCTGTCTCTCACTCACTGTCTCTCTCTCTCACTCACTGTCTCTCTCTCTCACTCACTGTCTCTGTCCCTCACTCACTGTCTCTGTCCCTCGCTCACTGTCTCTGTCTCTCGCTCACTGTCTCTGTCTCTCGCTCACTGTCTCTGTCCCTCGCTCACTGTCTCTGTCTCTCACTCACTGTCGCTGTCTCTCACTCACTGTCTCTGTCTCTCACTCACTGTCTCTGTCCCTCACTCACTCTCTCTGTCTCTCACTCACTGTCTCTGTCTCTCACTCACTGTCTCTGTCCCTCACTCACTGTCTCTGTCTCTCACTCACTGTCTCTGTCTCTCACTCACTGTCTCTCACTCACTGCCTCTGTCTCTCACTCACTGTCTCTGTCCCTCACTCACTGTCTCTGTCTCTCACTCACTGTCTCTGTCTCTCACTCACTGTCTCTGTCTCTCACTCACTCACTGTCTCTCACTCACTGTCTCTCACTCACTGTCTCTCACTCACTGTCTCTGTCTCTCACTCACTGTCTCTCACTCACTGTCTCTCACTCACTGTCTCTCACTCACTGTCTCTCACTCACTGTCTCTCACTCACTGTCTCTCACTCACTGTCTCTCACTCACTGTCTCAGTCTCTCACTCACTGTCTCTGCCTCTTACTCACTGTCTCCGTCTCTCACTCACTGTGTCCGTCTCTCACTCACTGTCTCTGTCTCTCACTCACTGTCTCCGTCTCTCACTCACTGTCTCTGTCTCTCACTCACTGTCTCTGTCTCTCACTCACTGTCTCTCACTCACTGTCTCTCACACACTGTCACTCACACACTGTCTCTAACTGACTGTGTCTGTCACTCACTCACTGTCTCTGTCTCTCACTCACTGTCTCTGTCCCTCACTCACTGTCTCTGTCTCTCACTCACTGTCTCTGTCTCTCACTCACTTTCTCTCACCCACAGTCTCTCACTCACTGTCACTCACTCACTGTCTCTGTCTCTCACTCACTGTCTCTCACTCACTGTCTCTCACTCACTGTCTCTCACTCACTGTCTCTCACTCACTGTCTCTCACTCACTGTCTCTCTCTCTCACTCACTGTCTCTGTCTCTCACTCACTGTCTCTCACTCACTGTCTCTGTCTCTCACTCACTGTCTCTGTCTCTCACTCACTGCCTCTGTCTCTCACTCACTGTCTCTCACTCACTGTCTCCGTCTCTCACTCACTGTCTCTGTCTCTCACTCACTGTCTCTGTCTCTCACTCACTGTCTCTGTCTCTCACTCACTGTCTCTGACTCTCACTCACTGTCTCTGTTTCTCACTCACTGTCTCTCACTCACTGTCTCTCTCTCTCACTCACTGTCTCTTTCCCTCACTCACTGTCTCTGTCTCTCACTCACTGTCTCTGTCTCTCACTCACTGTCTCTCACTCACTGACTCTGTCTCTCACTCACTGTCTCTGTCTCTCACTCACTGTCACTCACTCACTGTCTCTGTCTCTCACTCACTGTCTCTCACTCACTGTCTCTGTCTCTCACTCACTGTCTCTGTCTCTCACTCACTGTCTCTCACTCACTGTCTCCGTCTCTCACTCACTGTCTCTGTCTCTCACTCACTGTCTCTGTCTCTCTCTCACTGTCTCTGTCTCTCACTCACTGCCTCTGTCTCTCACTCACTGTCTCTGTCTCTCACTCACTGTCTCTGTCTCTCACTCACTGTCTCGGTCCCTCACTCACTGTCTCTGTCTCACACTCACTGTCTCTCACTCACTGTCTCTCACTCACTGTCTCTCACTCACTGTCTCTCACTCACTGTCTCTCACTCACTGTCTCTGCCTCTCACTCACTGTCTCTCACTCACTGACTCTGTCTCTCACTCACAGTCTCTGTCTCACACTCAGTGTCTCTGTCCCTCACTCACTGTTTCTGTCTCTCACTCACTGTCTCTGTCTCTCACTCACTGTCTCCGTCTCTCACTCACTGTCTCCGTCTCTCACTCACTGTCTCTGTCTCTCACTCACTGTCTCCGTCTCTCACTCACTGTCTCTGTCTCTCACTCACTGTGTCTGTCACTCACTCACTGTCTCTGTCTCTCACTCACTGTCTCTGTCTCTCACTCACTGTCTCTGTCTCTCACTCACTGTCTCTCACTCACTGTCTCTGTCTCTCACTCACTGTCTCTGTCTCTCACTCACTGTCGCTGTCTCTCACTCACTGTCTCTCACTCACTGTCTCTCACTCACTGTCTCTCACTCACTGTCTCTCACTCACTGTCTCTCACTCACTGTCTCTGTCTCTCACTCACTGTCTCTGTCTCTCACTCACTGACTCTCTCTCTCACTCACTGACTCTCTCTCTCACTCACTGACTCTCTCTCTCACTCACTGTCTCTCACTCACTGTCTCTGTCTCTCACTCACTGTCTCTGTCTCTCACTCACTGTCTCTGTCTCTCACTCACTGCCTCGGTCTCTCACTCACTGTCTCTCTCTCTCACTCACTGTCCCTCACTCACTGTCTCTGTCTCTCACTCACTGTCTCTGTCTCTCACTCACTGTCTCTCTCTCTCGCTCACTGTCTCTGTCTCTCTCTCACTGTCTCTGTCTCTCACTCACTGTCTCTGCCTTTTACTCACTGTCTCTGTCTCTCACTCACTGTCTCTGTCTCTCACACACTGTCTCTGTCTCTCACACACTGTCTCTGTCTCTCACTCACTGTCTCTCACTCTCACTCACTGTCTCTCACTCACTGTCTCTATCTCTCACTCACAGTCTCTGTCTCTCACTCACTGTCTCTCACTCACTGTCTCTGTCTCTCACTCACTGTCTCTCACTCACTGCCTCAGTCTCTCACTCACTGTCTCTGTCTCTCACTCACTGTCTCTGTCTCTCACTCACTGTCTCTGTCTCTCACTCACTGTCTCTCACTCACTGCCTCTGTCTCTCACTCACATGTCTCTGTCTCTCACTCACTGTCTCTGTCTCTCACTCACTCTCTCTGTCTCTCACTCACTGTCTCTCACTCACTGCCTCTGTCTCTCACTCACTGTCTCTCACTCACTTTCTCTCACTCACTGTCTCTGTCTCTCACTCACTGTCTCTGTCTCTCACTCACTGCCTCTGTCTCTCACTCACTGTCTAACACTCACTGACTCTCTCTCTCACTCACTGTCTCTGTCTCTCACTCACTGTATCTGTCTCTCACTCACTGCCTCTGTCTCTCACTCACTGTCTCTGTCTCTCACTCACTGTCTCTGTCTCTCACTCACTGTCTCTCACTCACTGTCTCCGTCTCTCACTCACTGTCTCTGTCTCTCACTCACTGTCTCTGTCTCTCACTCACTGTCTCTGTCTCTCACTCACTGTCGCTGTCTCTCACTCACTGTCTCTCACTCACTGTCTCTGTCTCTCACTCACTGTCTCTCACTCACTGTCACTGTCTCTGTCTCTCACTCACTCTCTCTCACTCACTGTCTCTCACTCACTGTCTCTCACTCACTGTCTCTCACTCACTGTCTCTCACTCACTGTCTCTCACTCACTGTCTCTGTCTCTCACTCACTGTCTCTGTCTCTCACTCACTGACTCTCTCTCTCACTCACTGACTCTCTCTCTCACTCACTGACTCTCTCTCTCACTCACTGTCTCTCACTCACTGTCTCTGTCTCTCACTCACTGTCTCTGTCTCTCACTCACTGTCTCTGTCTCTCACTCACTGTCTCTGTCTCTCACTCACTGCCTCGGTCTCTCACTCACTGTCTCTCTCTCTCACTCACTGTCCCTCACTCACTGTCTCTGTCTCTCACTCACTGTCTCTGTCTCTCACTCACTGTCTCTCTCTCTCGCTCACTGTCTCTGTCTCTCTCTCACTGTCTCTGTCTCTCACTCACTGCCTCTGCCTTTTACTCACTGTCTCTGTCTCTCACTCACTGTCTCTGTCTCTCACACACTGTCTCTGTCTCTCACACACTGTCTCTGTCTCTCACTCACTGTCTCTCACTCTCACTCACTGTCTCTCACTCACTGTCTCTATCTCTCACTCACAGTCTCTGTCTCTCACTCACTGTCTCTCACTCACTGTCTCTGTCTCTCACTCACTGTCTCTCACTCACTGCCTCAGTCTCTCACTCACTGTCTCTGTCTCTCACTCACTGTCTCTGTCTCTCACTCACTGTCTCTGTCTCTCACTCACTGTCTCTCACTCACTGCCTCTGTCTCTCACTCACATGTCTCTGTCTCTCACTCACTGTCTCTGTCTCTCACTCACTGTCTCTGTCTCTCACTCACTGTCTCTCACTCACTGCCTCTGTCTCTCACTCACTGTCTCTCACTCACTTTCTCTCACTCACTGTCTCTGTCTCTCACTCACTGTCTCTGTCTCTCACTCACTGTCTAACACTCACTGACTCTCTCTCTCACTCACTGTCTCTGTCTCTCACTCACTGTATCTGTCTCTCACTCACTGCCTCTGTCTCTCACTCACTGTCTCTGTCTCTCACTCACTGTCTCTATCTCACACTCACTGACTCCATCTCTCACTCACTGTCTCTCACTCACTGTCTCTGTCTCTCACTCACTGTCTCTGTCTCTCACTCACTGTCTCTCACTCACTGTCTCCGTCTCTCACTCACTGTCTCTGTGTCTCTCTCACTGTCTCTGTCTCTCACTCACTGCCTCTGTCTCTCACTCACTGTCTCTGTCTCTCACTCACTGTCTCGGTCCCTCACTCACTGTCTCTGTCTCACACTCACTGTCTCTCACTCACTGTCTCTCACTCACTGTCTCTCACTCACTGTCTCTCACTCACTGTCTCTCACTCACTGTCTCTCACTCACTGTCTCTGCCTCTCACTCACTGTCTCTCACTCACTGACTCTGTCTCTCACTCACAGTCTCTGTCTCACACTCAGTGTCTCTGTCCCTCACTCACTGTTTCTGTCTCTCACTCACTGTCTCTGTCTCTCACTCACTGTCTCCGTCTCTCACTCACTGTCTCCGTCTCTCACTCACTGTCTCTGTCTCTCACTCACTGTCTCCGTCTCTCACTCACTGTCTCTGTCTCTCACTCACTGTGTCTGTCACTCACTCACTGTCTCTGTCTCTCACTCACTGTCTCTGTCTCTCACTCACTGTCTCTGTCTCTCACTCACTGTCTCTCACTCACTGTCTCTGTCTCTCACTCACTGTCTCTGTCTCTCACTCACTGTCGCTGTCTCTCACTCACTGTCTCTCACTCACTGTCTCTGTCTCTCACTCACTGTCTCTCACTCACTGTCACTGTCTCTGTCTCTCACTCACTCTCTCTCACTCACTGTCTCTCACTCACTGTCTCTCACTCACTGTCTCTCACTCACTGTCTCTCACTCACTGTCTCTGTCTCTCACTCACTGTCTCTGTCTCTGACTCACTGACTCTCTCTCTCACTCACTGACTCTCTCTCTCACTCACTGACTCTCTCTCTCACTCACTGTCTCTCACTCACTGTCTCTGTCTCTCACTCACTGTCTCTGTCTCTCACTCACTGTCTCTGTCTCTCACTCACTGCCTCGGTCTCTCACTCACTGTCTCTCTCTCTCACTCACTGTCCCTCACTCACTGTCTCTGTCTCTCACTCACTGTCTCTGTCTCTCACTCACTGTCTCTGTCTCTCACTCACTGTCTCTCTCTCTCGCTCACTGTCTCTGTCTCTCTCTCACTGTCTCTGTCTCTCACTCACTGTCTCTGCCTTTTACTCACTGTCTCTGTCTCTCACTCACTGTCTCTGTCTCTCACACACTGTCTCTGTCTCTCACACACTGTCTCTGTCTCTCACACACTGTCTCTGTCTCTCACTCACTGTCTCTCACTCTCACTCACTGTCTCTCACACACTGTCTCTATCTCTCACTCACAGTCTCTGTCTCTCACTCACTGTCTCTCACTCACTGTCTCTGTCTCTCACTCACTGTCTCTCACTCACTGCCTCAGTCTCTCACTCACTGTCTCTGTCTCTCACTCACTGTCTCTGTCTCTCACTCACTGTCTCTGTCTCTCACTCACTGTCTCTCACTCACTGCCTCTGTCTCTCACTCACATGTCTCTGTCTCTCACTCACTGTCTCTGTCTCTCACTCACTGTCTCTCACTCACTGCCTCTGTCTCTCACTCACTGTCTCTCACTCACTTTCTCTCACTCACTGTCTCTGTCTCTCACTCACTGTCTCTGTCTCTCACTCACTGCCTCTGTCTCTCACTCACTGTCTAACACTCACTGACTCTCTCTCTCACTCACTGTCTCTGTCTCTCACTCACTGTATCTGTCTCTCACTCACTGTCTCTGTCTCTCACTCACTGTCTCTGTCTCTCACTCACTGTCTCTGTCTCACACTCACTGACTCCATCTCTCACTCACTGTCTCTCACTCACTCACTGTCTCTCACTCACTGTCTCTGTCTCTCACTCACTGTCTCTGTCTCTCACTCACTGTCTCTGTCTCTCACTCACTGCCTCTGTCTCTCACTCACTGTCTCTCTCTCTCTCACTCACTGTCTCTGTCCCTCACTCACTGTCTCTGTCTCTCTCTCACTGTCTCTGTCTCTCACTCACTGTCTCTCACTCACTGTCTCTCAATCACTGTCTCTCACTCACTGTCTCTCACTCTCTGCCTCTGTCTCTCACTCACTGTCTCTCACTCACTGTCTTTGTCTCTCACTCACTGTCTCTCACTCACTGTCTTTGTCTCTCACTCACTGTCTCTCACTCACTGTCTCTGTCTCTCACTCACTGTCTCTGTCCCTCACTCACTGCCTCTGTCTCTCACTCACTGTCTCTGTCTCTCACTCACTGTCTCTGTCCTTCACTCACTGCCTCTGTCTCTCACTCACTGTCTCTGTCTCTCACTCACTGTCTCTGTCCCTCACTCACTGTCTCTGTCCCTCACTCACTGTCTCTGTCTCTCGCTCACTGTCTCTGTCTCTCGCTCACTGTCTCTGTCTCTCGCTCACTGTCTATGTCTCTCACTCACTGCCTCTGTCTCTCACTCACTGCCTCTGTCTCTCACTCACTGCCTCTGTCTCTCACTCACTGTCTCTGTCTCTCACTCACTGTCTCTGTCCCTCACTCACAGTCTCTGTCTCTCACTCACTGTCTCTGTCTCTCACTCACTGTCTCTATCCCTCACTCACTGTCTCTGTCTCTCACTCACTGTCTCTGTCTCTCACTCACTGTCTCTCACTCACTGCCTCTGTCTCTCACTCACTGTCTCTGTCCCTCACTCACTGTCTCTGTCTCTCACTCACTGTCTCTGTCTCTCTCTCACTCACTGTCTCTCACTCACTCACTGTCTCTCACTCACTGTCTCTCACTCACTGTCTCTCACTCACTGTCTCTCACTCACTGTCTCAGTCTCTCACTCACTGTCTCTGCCTCTTGCTCACTGTCTCCGTCTCTCACTCACTGTGTCCGTCTCTCACTCACTGTCTCTGTCTCTCACTCACTGTCTCTCACTCACTGTCTCCGTCTCTCACTCACTGTCTCTGTCTCTCACTCACTGTCTCTGTCTCTCACTCACTGTCTCTGTCTCTCACTCACTGTCTCTCACTCACTGTCTCTCACACACTGTCACTCACACACTGTCACTCACTCACTGTCTCTGTCTCTCACTCACCGTCTCTGTCCCTCACTCACTGTCTCTGTCTCTCACTCACTGTCCCTGTCTCTCACTCACTGTCTCTCACCCACAGTCTCTCACTCACTGTCACTCACTCACTGTCTCTGTCTCACACTCACTGTCTCACACTCACTGTCTCTCACTCACTGTCTCTCACTCACTGTCTCTCACTCACTGTCTCTCACTCACTGTCTCTGTCTCTCGCTCACTGTCTCTCACTCACTGTCTCTCACTCACTGTCTCTGTCTCTCACTCACTGTCTCTGTCCCTCACTCACAGTCTCTGTCTCTCACTCACTGTCTCTGTCTCTCACTCACTGTCTCTGTCTCTCACTCACTGTCGCTATCCCTCACTCACTGTCTCTGTCTCTCACTCACTGTCTCTGTCTCTCACTCACTGTCTCTCACTCACTGCCTCTGTCTCTCACTCACTGTCTCTGTCCCTCACTCACTGTCTCTGTCTCTCACTCACTGTCTCTGTCTCTCTTTCACTCACTGTCTCTCACTCACTGTCTCTCACTCACTGTCTCTCACTCACTGTCTCTCACTCACTGTCTCTCACTCACTGTCTCTCACTCACTGTCTCAGTCTCTCACTCACTGTCTCTGCCTCTTGCTCACTGTCTCCGTCTCTCACTCACTGTGTCCGTCTCTCACTCACTGTCTCTGTCTCTCACTCACTGTCTCTCACTCACTGTCTCTGTCTCTCACTCACCGTCTCTGTCCCTCACTCACTGTCTCTGTCTCTCACTCACTGTCCCTGTCTCTCACTCACTGTCTCTCACCCACAGTCTCTCACTCACTGTCACTCACTCACTGTCTCTGTCTCACACTCACTGTCTCACACTCACTGTCTCTCACTCACTGTCTCTCACTCACTGTCTCTCACTCACTGTCTCTGTCTCTCGCTCACTGTCTCTCTCTCTCACTCACTGTCTCTCACTCACTGTCTCTGTCTCTCGCTCACTGTCTCTGTCTCTCACTCACTGTCTCTCACTCACTGTCTCTTTCCCTCACTCACTGTCTCTGTCTCTCACTCACTGTCTCTGTCTCTCACTCACTGTCTCTCACTCACTGACTCTGTCTCTCACTCACTGTCTCTGTCCCTCACTCACTGTCTCTGTCTCTCACTCACTGTCTCTGACTCACTGTCTCTGTCTCTCACTCACTGTCTCTCACTCACTGTCTCTCACTCACTGTCTCTCACTCACTGTCTCTGTCTCTCACTCACTGTCTCTGTCTCTCACTCACTGTCTCTCTCTCACTGTCTCTGTCTTTCTCTCACTGTCTCCGTCTCTCACTCACTGTCTCTCACTCACTGCCTCTGTCTCTCACTCACTGTCTCTGTCTCTCACTCACTGTCTCTGTCTCTCTCTCACTGTCTCCGTCTCTCACTCACTGTCTCTCACTCACTGTCTCTGTCTCTCACTCACTGTCTCTCACTCACTGTCTCTCACTCACTGTCTCTCACTCACTGTCTCAGTCTCTCACTCACAGTCTCTCACTCACAGTCTCTCACTCACTGTCTCTCACTCACTGTCTCTGTCTCTCACTCACTGTCTCTGTCTCTCACTCACTGTCTCCGTCTCTCACTCACTGTCTCCGTCTCTCACTCACTGTCTCTCACTCACTGTCTCCGTCTCTCACTCACTGTCTCTGTCTCTCACTCACTGTCTCTCACTCACTGTCTCTCACTCACTGTCTCTGTCTCTCACTCACTGTCTCTGTCTCTCACTCACTGTGTCTGTCACTCACTCACTGTCTCTGTCTCTCACTCACTGTCTCTCACTCACTGTCTCTGTCTCTCACTCACTATCTCTGTCTCTCACTCACTGTCGCTGTCTCTCACTCACTGTCTCACTCACTGTCTCTGTCTCTCACTCACTGTCTATCACTCACTGTCACTGTCTCTGTCTCTCACTCACTGTCTCTCACTCACTATCTCTGTCTCTCACTCACTGTCTCTGTCTCTCACTCACTGCCTCTGTCTCTCACTCACTGACTCTCTCTCTCACTCACTGTCTCTGTCTCTCACTCACTGTCTCTCACTCACTGTCTCTGTCTGTCACTCACTGTATCTGTCTCTCACTCACTGTCTCTGTCTCTCACTCACTGCCTCTGTCTCTCACTCACTGTCTCTGTCCCTCACACACTGTCTCTGTCTCTCACTCACTGTCTCTCTCTCTCACTCACTGTCTCTCTCTCTCACTCACTGTCCCTCACTCACTGTCTCTGTCTCTCACTCACTGTCTCTGTCTCTCACTCACTGTATCTGTCTTTCACTCACTGTCTCTGTCTCTCACTCACTGTCTCCGTCTCTCACTCACTGTCTCCGTCTCTCACTCACTGTCTCCGTCTCTCACTCACTGTCTCCGTCTCTCACTCACTGTCTCTCACTCACTGTCTCTGTCTCTCACTCACTGTCTCTCACTCACTGTCTCTGTCTCTCACTCACTGTCTCTCACTCACTGTCTCTCACTCACGGTCTCTCACTCACTGTCTCTCACTCACTGTCTCTCACTCACTGTCTCTCACTCCCTGTCTCTCACTCCCTGTCTCTGTCTCTCACTCACTGTCTCTCACTCACTGTCTCTCACTCACTGTCTCTGTCTCTCACTCACTGTCTCTGTCTCTTCCTCACTGTCTCCGTCTCTCTGTCACTGTCTCCGTCTCTCACTCACTGTCTCTGTCTGTCACTCACTGTCTCTCACTCACTGTCTCCGTCTCTCACTCACTGTCTCTCACTCACTGTCTCTGTCCCTCACTCACTGTCTCTGTCTCTCACTCACTGTCTCTGTCTCTCACTCACTGTCTCTCACCCACAGTCTCTCACTCACTGTCACTCACTCACTGTCTCTGTCTCTCACTCACTGTCTCTCACTCACTGTCTCTCACTCACTGTCTCTCACTCACTGTCTCTGTCTCTCACTCACTGTCTCTGTCTCTCACTCACTGTCTCTGTCTCTCACTCACTGCCTCTGTCTCTCACTCACTGTCTCTCTGTCTCACTCACTGTCTCTCTCTCTCACTCACTGTCTCTGTCTCTCACTCACTGTCTCTGTCTCTCACTCACTGTCTCTGTCCCTCACTCACTGTCTCTGTCTCTCACTCACTGTCTCTGACTCACTGTCTCTGTCTCTCACTCACTGTCTCTCACTCACTGTCTCTCACTCACTGTCTCTCACTCACTGTCTCTGTCTCTCACTCACTGTCTCTGTCTCTCTCTCACTGTCTCTGTCTCTCTCTCACTGTCTCCGTCTCTCACTCACTGTCTCTCACTCACTGCCTCTGTCTCTCACTTACTGTCTCTGTCTCTCACTCACTGTCTCTGTCTCTCACTCACTGTCTCTGTCTCTCTCTCACTGTCTCCGTCTCTCACTCACTGTCTCTCACTCACTGTCTCTCACTCACTGTCTCTCACTCATTGTCTCTGTCTCTCACTCACAGTCTCTCACTCACAGTCTCTCACTCACTGTCTCTCACTCACTGTCTCTGTCTCTCACTCACTGTCTCCGTCTCTCACTCACTGTCTCCGTCTCTCACTCACTGTCTCCTTCTCTCACTCACTGTCTCTCACTCACTGTCTCCGTCTCTCACTCACTGTCTCTGTCTCTCACTCACTGTCTCTCACTCACTGTCTCTGTCTCTCACTCACTGTCTCTGTCTCTCACTCACTGTGTCTGTCTCTCACTCACTGTCTCTCACTCACTGTCTCTCACTCACTGTCACTGTCTCTGTCTCTCACTCACTGTCTCTCACTCACTGTCTCTGTCTCTCACTCACTGTCTCTGTCTCTCACTCACTGTCGCTGTCTCTGACTCACTGCCTCTCACTCACTGTCTCTGTCTCTCACTCACTGTCACTGTCTCTGTCTCTCACTCACTGTCTCTCACTCACTGTCTCTGACTCACTGTCTCTCACTCACTGTCTCTCACTCACTCACTGTCTCTCACTCACTGTCTCTGTCTCTCACTCACTGACTCTCTCTCTCACTCACTGGCTCTCACTCACTGTCACTGTCTCTGTCTCTCACTCACTCTCTCTCACTCACTGTCTCTCACTCACTGTCTCTGACTCACTGTCTCTGTCTCTCACTCACTGTCTCCGTCTCTCACTCACTGTCTCCGTCTCTCACTCACTATCTCTCACTCACTGTCTCCGTCTCTCACTCACTGTCTCTGTCTCTCACTCACTGTCTCTCACTCACTGTCTCTGTCTCTCACTCACTGTCTCTGTCTCTCACTCACTGTGTCTGTCACTCACTCACTGTCTCGGTCTCTCACTCACTGTCTCTGTCTCTCACTCACTGTCTCTGTCTCTCACTCACTGTCTCTGTCTCTCACTCACTGTCTCTCACTCACTGTCTCTCACTCACTGTCTCTGTCTCTCACTCACTGTCTCTGTCTCTCACTCACTGTCGCTGTCTCTGACTCACTGCCTCTCACTCACTGTCTCTGTCTCTCACTCACTGTCACTGTCTCTGTCTCTCACTCACTGTCTCTCACTCACTGTCTCTGACTCACTGTCTCTGACTCACTGTCTCTCACTCACTGTCTCTCACTCACTCACTGTCTCTCACTCACTGTCTCTGTCTCTCACTCACTGTCTCTGTCTCTCACTCACTGCCTCTGTCTCTCACTCACTGTCTCTCTCTCTCACTCACTGTCTCTGTCTCTCTCTCACTGTCTCTGTCTCTCACTCACTGTCTCTCACTCACTGTCTCTGTCTCTCACTCACTGTCTCTGTCTCTCTCTCACTGTCTCTGTCTCTCTCTCACTGTCTCTGTCTCTCACTCACTGTCGCTGTCTCTGACTCACTGCCTCTCACTCACTGTCTCTGTCTCTCACTCACTGTCACTGTCTCTGTCTCTCACTCACTGTCTCTCACTCACTGTCTCTGACTCACTGTCTCTCACTCACTGTCTCTCACTCACTCACTGTCTCTCACTCACTGTCTCTGTCTCTCACTCACTGTCTCTGTCTCTCACTCACTGCCTCTGTCTCTCACTCACTGTCTCTCTCTCTCACTCACTGTCTCTGTCTCTCTCTCACTGTCTCTGTCTCTCACTCACTGTCTCTCACTCACTGTCTCTGTCTCTCACTCACTGTCTCTGTCTCTCTCTCACTGTCTCTGTCTCTCTCTCACTGTCTCCGTCTCTCATTCACTGTCTCTCACTCACTGTCTCTGTCTCTCACTCGCTGTCTCTCACTCACTGTCTCTGTCTCTCACTCCCAGTCTCTCACTCCCTGTCTCTCACTCACTGTCTCTCACTCACTGTCTCTGACTCACTGTCTCTCACTCACTGTCTCTCACTCACTCACTGGCTCTCACTCACTGTCTCTGTCTCTCACTCACTGTCTCTGTCTCTCACTCACTGCCTCTGTCTCTCACTCACTGTCTCTCTCTCTCACTCACTGTCTCTGTCTCTCTCTCACTGTCTCTGTCTCTCACTCACTGTCTCTCACTCACTGTCTCTCACTCACTGTCTCTCACTCACTGTCTCTCACTCACTGTCTCTCACTCACTGTCTCTCACTCACTGTCTCTCACTCACTGTCTCTGTCTCTCACTCACTGTCTCTCTCTCTCACTCACTGTCTCTCTCTCTCACTCACTGTCTCTCTCTCTCACTCACTGTCTCTGTCTCTCACTCACTGTCTCTCACTCACTGTCTCTGTCTCTCACTCACTGTCTCTGTCTCTCACTCACTGCCTCTGTCTCTCACTCACTGTCTCTCTCTCTCACTCACTGTCTCTTTCCCTCACTCACGGTCTCTGTCTCTCACTCACTGTCTCTGTCTCTCACTCACTGTCTCTCACTCACTGACTCTGTCTCTCACTCACTGACTCTGTCCCTCACTCACTGTCTCTGTCTCTCACTCACTGTCTCTCACTCACTGTCTCTGTCTCTCACTCACTGTCTCTCACTCACTGTCTCTCACTCACTGTCTCTGTCTCTCACTCACTGTCTCTGTCTCTCACTCACTGTCTCTCACTCACTGTCTCTGTCTCTCACTCACTGTCTCTGTCTCTCACTCACTGTCTCTGTCTCTCTCTCACTGTCTCTGTCTCTCACTCACTGCCTCTGTCTCTCACTCACTGTCTCTGTCTCTCACTCACTGTCTCGGTCCCTCACTCACTGTCACTGTCTCTCACTCACTGTCTCTCACTCACTGTCTCTCACTCACTGTCTCTCACTCACTGTCTCTGCCTCTCACTCACTGTCTCTGTCTCTCACTCACTGTCTCTGTCTCTCACTCACAGTCTCTGTCTCACACTCAGTGTCTATGTCCCTCACTCACTGTTTCTGTCTCTCACTCACTGTCTCTGTCTCTCACTCACTGTCTCCGTCTCTCACTCACTGTCTCCGTCTCTCACTCACTGTCTCCGTCTCTCACTCACTGTCTCCGTCTCTCACTCATTGTGTCTGTCTCTCACTCACTGTCTCTGTCTCTCACTCACTGTCTCTGTCTCTCACTCACTGTCTCTGTCTCTCACTCACTGTCTCTCACTCACTGTCTCTGTCTCTCACTCACTGTCTCTGTCTCTCACTCACTGTCGCTGTCTCTCACTCACTGTCTCTCACTCACTGTCTCTCACTCACTGTCTCTCACTCACTGTCTCTGTCTCTCACTCACTGTCTCTCACTCACTGTCACTGTCTCTGTCTCTCACTCACTCTCTCTCACTCACTGTCTCTCACTCACTGTCTCTGTCTCTCACTCACTGTCTCTGTCTCTCACTCACTGTCTCTGACTCACTGTCTCTGTCTCTCACTCACTGTCTCTCACTCACTGTCTCTGTCTCTCACTCACTGTCTCTGTCTCTCACTCACTGTCTCTCTCTCACTGTCTCCGTCTCTCACTCACTGCCTCTGTCTCTCACTCACTGTCTCTGTCTCTCACTCACTGTCTCGGTCCCTCACTCACTGTCTCTGTCTCTCACTCACTGTCTCTGTCTCTCACTCACTGTCTCTGTCTCTCTCTCACTGTCTCCATCTCTCATTCACTGTCTCTCACTCACTGTCTCTCACTCACTGTCTCTCACTCACTGTCTCTCACTCACTGTCTCTGTCTCTCACTCCCAGTCTCTCACTCACTGTCTCTCACTCACTGTCTCTCACTCACTGTCTCTCACTCACTGTCTCTGACTCACTGTCTCTGTCTCTCACTCACTGTCTCCGTCTCTCACTCACTGTCTCCGTCTCTCACTCACTATCTCTCACTCACTGTCTCCGTCTCTCACTCACTGTCTCTGTCTCTCACTCACTGTCTCTCACTCACTGTCTCTGTCTCTCACTCACTGTCTCTGTCTCTCACTCACTGTGTCTGTCACTCACTCACTGTCTCGGTCTCTCACTCACTGTCTCTGTCTCTCACTCACTGTCTCTGTCTCTCACTCACTGTCTCTGTCTCTCACTCACTGTCTCTCACTCACTGTCTCTCACTCACTGTCTCTCACTCACTGTCTCTGTCTCTCACTCACTGTCTCTGTCTCTCACTCACTGTCGCTGTCTCTGACTCACTGCCTCTCACTCACTGTCTCTGTCTCTCACTCACTGTCACTGTCTCTGTCTCTCACTCACTGTCTCTCACTCACTGACTCTCACTCACTGTCTCTCACTCACTGTCTCTCACTCACTGTCTCTGTCTCTCACTCACTGTCTCTGTCTCTCACTCACTGTCTCTGTCTCTCACTCACTGTCTCTGTCTCTCACTCACTGCCTCTGTCTCTCACTCACTGACTCTGTCTCTCACTCACTGACTCTGTCTCTCACTCACTGTCTCTCACTCACTGTCTCTGTCTGTCACTCACTGTCTCTGTCTCTCACTCACTGTCTCTGTCTCTCACTCACTGTCTCTCTCTCTCTCGCTCACTGTCTCTGTCTCTCACTCACTGTCTCTGTCTCTCACTCACTGTCTCTGTCTCTCACTCACTGTCTCTGCCTCTTACTCACTGTCTCTGTCTCTCACACACTGTCTCTGTCTCTCACACACTGTCTCTGTCTCTCACACACTGTCTCTGTCTCTCACTCACTGTCTCTCACTCGTTGTCTCTGTCTCTCACTCACTGTCTCTGTCCCTCACTCACTCTCTCTGTCTCTCACTCACTGTCTCTGTCTCTCACTCACTGTCTCTGTCCCTCACTCACTGTCTCTGTCTCTCACTCACTGTCTCTCACTCACTGTCTCTCACTCACTGCCTCTGTCTCTCACTCACTGTCTCTGTCCCTCACTCACTGTCTCTGTCTCTCACTCACTGTCTCTGTCTCTCACTCACTCACTGTCTCTCACTCACTGTCTCTCACTCACTGTCTCTCACTCACTGTCTCTCACTCACTGTCTCTGTCTCTCACTCACTGTCTCTCACTCACTGTCTCTCACTCACTGTCTCTCACTCACTGTCTCAGTCTCTCACTCACTGTCTCTGCCTCTTACTCACTGTCTCCGTCTCTCACTCACTGTGTCCGTCTCTCACTCACTGTCTCTGTCTCTCACTCACTGTCTCTGTCTCTCACTCACTGTCTCTGTCTCTCACTCACTGTCTCTCACACACTGTCACTCACACACTGTCTCTAACTGACTGTGTCTGTCACTCACTCACTGTCTCTGTCTCTCACTCACTGTCTCTGTCCCTCACTCACTGTCTCTGTCTCTCACTCACTGTCTCTGTCTCTCACTCACTGTCTCTCACCCACAGTCTCTCACTCACTGTCACTCACTCACTGTCTCTGTCTCTGTCTCACACTTACTGTCTCTCACTCACTGTCTCTCACTCACTGTCTCTCACTCACTGTCTCTGTCTCTCACTCACTGTCTCTCTCTCTCACTCACTGTCTCTCTCTCTCACTCACTGTCTCTCTCTCTCACTCACTGTCTCTGTCTCTCACTCACTGTCTCTCACTCACTGTCTCTGTCTCTCACTCACTGTCTCTGTCTCTCACTCACTGCCTCTGTCTCTCACTCACTGTCTCTCTCTCTCACTCACTGTCTCTTTCTCTCACTCACTGTCTCTGTCTCTCACTCACTGTCTCTGTCTCTCACTCACTGACTCTGTCTCTCACTCACTGACTCTGTCTCTCACTCACTGTCTCTGTCTTACACTCAGTGTCTCTGTCCCTCACTCACTGTCTCTGTCTCTCACTCACTGTCTCTCACTCACTGTCTCTGTCTCTCACTCACTGTCACTGTCTCTGTCTCTCACTCACTGTGTCTGTCACTAACTCACTGTCTCTGTCTCTCTCTCACTGTCTCTGTCTCTCACTCACTGCCTCTGTCTCTCACTCACTGTCACGGTCCCTCACTCACTGTCTCTGTCTCACACTCACTGTCTCTCACTCACTGTCTCTCACTCACTGTCTCTCACTCACTGTCTCTCACTCACTGTATCTCACTCACTGTATCTCACTCACTGTATCTCACTCACTGTCTCTCACTCACTGTCTCTGCCTCTCACTCACTGTCTCTGTCTCTCACTCACTGTCTCTGTCTCTCACTCACTGTCTCTCACTCACTGACTCTGTCTCTCATTCACAGTCTCTGTCTCTCATTCACAGTCTCTGTCTCACACTCAGTGTCTCTGTCCCTCACTCACTGTTTCTGTCTCTCACTCACTGTCTCTGTCTCTCACTCACTGTCTCCGTCTCTCACTCACTGTCTCCGTCTCTCACTCACTGTCTCCGTCTCTCACTCACTGTCTCCGTCTCTCACTCACTGTCTCTGTCTCTCACTCACTGTGTCTGTCACTCACTCACTGTCTCTGTCTCTCACTCACTGTCTCTGTCTCTCACTCACTGTCTCTGTCTCTCACTCACTGTCTCTCACTCACTGTCTCTGTCTCTCACTCACTGTCTCTGTCTCTCACTCACTGTCGCTGTCTCTCACTCACTGTCTCTCACTCACTGTCTCTGTCTCTCACTCACTGTCTCTCACTCACTGTCACTGTCTCTGTCTCTCACTCACTCTCTCTCACTCACTGTCTCTCACTCACTGTCTCTCACTCACTGTCTCTCACTCACTGTCTCTGTCTCTCACTCACTGTCTCTGTCTCTGACTCACTGCCTCTGTCTCTCACTCACTGACTCTCTCTCTCACTCACTGTCTCTGTCTCTCACTCACTGTCTCTCACTCACTGTCTCTGTCTCTCACTCACTGTCTCTGTCTCTCACTCACTGTCTCTGACTCACTGTCTCTGTCTCTCACTCACTGTCTCTCACTCACTGTCTCTCACTCACTGTCTCTCACTCACTGTCTCTCACTCACTGTCTCTCACTCACTGCCTCTCACTCACTGTCTCTCACTCACTGTCTCTCACTCACTGTCTCAGTCTCTCACTCACTGTCTCTGCCTCTTACTCACTGTCTCCGTCTCTCACTCACTGTGTCCGTCTCTCACTCACTGTCTCTGTCTCTCACTCACTGTCTCCGTCTCTCACTCACTGTCTCTGTCTCTCACTCACTGTCTCTGTCTCTCACTCACTGTCTCTCACACACTGTCACTCACACACTGTCTCTAACTGACTGTGTCTGTCACTCACTCACTGTCTCTGTCTCTCACTCACTGTCTCTGTCCCTCACTCACTGTCTCTGTCTCTCACTCACTGTCTCTGTCTCTCACTCACTGTCTCTCACCCACAGTCTCTCACTCACTGTCACTCACTCACTGTCTCTGTCTCTGTCTCACACTTACTGTCTCTCACTCACTGTCTCTCACTCACTGTCTCTCACTCACTGTCTCTCACTCACTGTCTCTCACTCACTGTCTCTGTCTCTCACTCACTGTCTCTCTCTCTCACTCACTGTCTCTCTCTCTCACTCACTGTCTCTCTCTCTCACTCACTGTCTCTGTCTCTCACTCACTGTCTCTCACTCACTGTCTCTGTCTCTCACTCACTGTCTCTGTCTCTCACTCACTGCCTCTGTCTCTCACTCACTGTCTCTTTCTCTCACTCACTGTCTCTGTCTCTCACTCACTGT
Source organism: Scyliorhinus torazame (assembly GCF_047496885.1). Classification (NCBI taxonomy): domain Eukaryota; kingdom Metazoa; phylum Chordata; class Chondrichthyes; order Carcharhiniformes; family Scyliorhinidae; genus Scyliorhinus; species Scyliorhinus torazame. The sequence goes on along the minus strand of NC_092710.1, from coordinate 85,330,743 downwards.
CTCTGTCTCTCACTCACTGACTCTGTCTCTCACTCACTGTCTCTGTCTTACACTCAGTGTCTCTGTCCCTCACTCACTGTCTCTGTCTCTCACTCACTGTCTCTCACTCACTGTCTCTGTCTCTCACTCACTGTCACTGTCTCTGTCTCTCACTCACTGTCTCTCACTCACTGACTCTCACTCACTGTCTCTCACTCACTGTCTCTGTCTCTCACTCACTGTCTCTGTCTCTAACTCACTGTCTCTGTCTCTCTCTCACTGTCTCTGTCTCTCACTCACTGCCTCTGTCTCTCACTCACTGTCACGGTCCCTCACTCACTGTCTCTGTCTCACACTCACTGTCTCTCACTCACTGTCTCTCACTCACTGTCTCTCACTCACTGTCTCTCACTCACTGTCTCTCACTCACTGTCTCTGCCTCTCACTCACTGTCTCTGTCTCTCACTCACTGTCTCTGTCTCTCACTCACTGTCTCTCACTCACTGACTCTGTCTCTCATTCACAGTCTCTGTCTCTCATTCACTGTCTCCGTCTCTCACTCACTGTCTCCGTCTCTCACTCACTGTCTCTGTCTCTCACTCACTGTCTCCGTCTCTCACTCACTGTCTCTGTCTCTCACTCACTGTCTCTCACTCACTGTCTCTGTCTCTCACTCACTGTCTCTGTCTCTCACTCACTGTCGCTGTCTCTCACTCACTGTCTCTCACTCACTGTCTCTGTCTCTCACTCACTGTCTCTCACTCACTGTCACTGTCTCTGTCTCTCACTCACTCTCTCTCACTCACTGTCTCTCACTCACTGTCTCTCACTCACTGTCTCTCACTCACTGTCTCTGTCTCTCACTCACTGTCTCTGTCTCTGACTCACTGCCTCTGTCTCTCACTCACTGACTCTCTCTCTCACTCACTGTCTCTCACTCACTGTCTCTGTCTCTCACTCACTGTCTCTGTCTCTCACTCACTGTCTCTGACTCACTGTCTCTGTCTCTCACTCACTGTCTCTCACTCACTGTCTCTGTCTCTCACTCACTGTCTCTGTCTCTCACTCACTGTCTCGGTACCTCACTCACTGTCTCTGTCTCTCACTCACTGTCTCTGTCTCTCACTCACTGTCTCTGTCTCTCACTCACTGTCTCTGTCTCTCTCTCACTGTCTCTGTCTCTCTCTCACTGTCTCCGTCTCTCACTCACTGTCTCTCACTCACTGTCTCTGTCTCTCACACACTGTCTCTGTCTCTCACTCACTGTCTCTGTCTCTCACTCACTGTCTCTGTCTCTCTCTCACTGTCTCTGTCTCTCTCTCACTGTCTCCGTCTCTCACTCACTGTCTCTCACTCACTGTCTCTGTCTCTCACTCACTGTCTCTCACTCACTGTCTCTCACTCACTGTCTCTGTCTCTCACTCACAGTCTCTCACTCACTGTCTGTCACTCACTGTCTCTCACTCACTGTCTCTGACTCACTGTCTCTGTCTCTGACTCACTGTCTCTGTCTCTCACTCACTGTCTCCGTCTCTCACTCACTGTCTCTCACTCACTGACTCCGTCTCTCACTCACTGTCTCTCACTCACTGTCTCTCACTCACTGTCTCTCACTCACTGTCTCTGTCTCTCACTCACTGTCTCTGTCTCTCACTCACTGTGTCTGTCACTCACTCACTGTCTCGGTCTCTCACTCACTGTCTCTGTCTCTCACTCACTGTCTCTGTCTCTCACTCACTGTCTCTGTCTCTCACTCACTGTCACTGTCTCTGACTCACTGCCTCTCACTCACTGTCTCTGTCTCTCACTCACTGTCACTGTCTCTGTCTCTCACTCACTGTCTCTCACTCACTGTCTCTGTCTCTCACTCACTGTCTCTGTCTCTCACTCACTGTCTCTGTCTCTCACTCACTGTCTCTGTCTCTCACTCACTGTCTCTGTCTCTCACTCACTGTCTCTCACTCACTGCCTCTGTCTCTCACTCACTGACTCTGTCTCTCACTCACTGTCTCTCACTCACTGTCTCTGTCTCTCACTCACTGTCTCTGACTCACACTCACTGTCTCTCACTCACTGTCTCTGTCTCTCACTCACTGTCTCTGTCTCTCACTCACTGTCTCTCTCTCACTGTCTCCGTCTCTCACTGTCTCCGTCTCTCACTCACTGTCTCCGTCTCTCACTCACTGTCTCTGTCTCTCACTCACTGTCTCGGTCCCTCACTCACTGTCTCTGTCTCTCACTCACTGTCTCTGTCTCTCACTCACTGTCTCTGTCTCTCACTCACTGTCTCTGTCTCTCTCTCACTGTCTCCGTCTCTCACTCACTGTCTCTCACTCACTGTCTCTGTCTCTCACTCACTGTCTCTCACTCACTGTCTCTCACTCACTGTCTCTGTCTCTCACTCACAGTCTCTCACTCACTGTCTCTCACTCACTGTCTCTCACTCACTGTCTCTGTCTCTCACTCACTGTCTCCGTCTCTCACTCACTGTCTCCGTCTCTCACTCACTGTCTCTCACTCACTGTCTCCGTCTCTCACTCACTGTCTCTGTCTCTCACTCACTGTGTCTGTCACTCACTCACTGTCTCTGTCTCTCACTCACTGTCTCTGTCTCTCACTCACTGTCTCTCACTCACTGTCTCTGTCTCTCACTCACTGTCTCTGTCTCTCACTCACTGTCTCTGTCTCTCACTCACTGTCGCTGTCTCTGACTCACTGCCTCTCACTCACTGTCTCTGTCTCTCACTCACTGTCACTGTCTCTGTCTCTCACTCACTGTCTCTCACTCACTGTCTCTCACTCACTGTCTCTGTCTCTCACTCACTGTCTCTGTCTCTCACTCACTGTCTCTGTCTCTCACTCACTGTCTCTGTCTCTCACTCACTGTCTCTGTCTCTCATTCACTGTCTCTGTCTCTCACTCACTGTCTCTGTCTCTCACTCACTGCCTCTGTCTCTCACTCACTGACTCTGTCTCTCACTCACTGTCTCTCACTCACTGTCTCTGTCTGTCACTCACTGTCTCTGTCTCTCACTCACTGTCTCTGTCTCTCACTCACTGTCTCTCTCTCTCTCGCTCACTGTCTCTGTCTCTCACTCACTGTCTCTGTCTCTCACTCACTGTCTCTGCCTCTTACTCACTGTCTCTGTCTGTCACTCACTGTCTCTGTCTCTCACACACTGTCTCTGTCTCTCACACACTGTCTCTGTCTCTCACTCACTGTCTCTCACTCGCTGTCTCTGTCTCTCACTCACTGTCTCTCCCTCTCACTCACTGTCTCTCACTCACTGTCTCTGTCTCTCACTCACTGTCTCTCACTCACTGTCTCTGTCTCTCACTCACTGTCTCTCACTCACTGCCTCAGTCTCTCACTCACTGTCTCTGTCTCTCACTCACTGTCTCTGTCTCTCACTCACTGTCTCTGTCTCTCACTCACTGTCTCTGTCTCTCACTCACTGTCTCTCACTCACTGTCTCTGTCTCCCACTCACTGCCTCTCACTCACTGCCTCTGTCTCTCACTCACTGTCTCTCACTCACTGTCTCTCACTCACTTTCTCTCACTCACTGTCTCTGTCCCTCACTCACTGTCTCTGTCTCTCACTCACTGCCTCTCACTCACTGTCTCTGTCTCTCACTCACTGTCTCTCACTCACTGTCTCACACTCACTGACTCTCTCTCTCACTCACTGTCTCTGTCTCTCACTCACTGTCTCTGTCTCTCACTCACTGTCTCTGTCTCACACTCACTGACTCCATCTCTCAGTCACTGTCTCTCACTCACTCACTGTCTCTCACTCACTCACTGTCTCTCACTCACTGTCTCTGTCTCTCACTCACTGTCTCTGTCTCTCACTCACTGTCTCTGTCTCTCACTCACTGTCTCTGTCTCTCCCTCACTGTCTCTCTCTCTCACTCACTGCCTCTGTCTCTCACTCACTGTCTCTCTCTCTCACTCACTGTCTCTGTCTCTCTCTCACTGTCTCTGTCTCTCACTCACTGTCTCTCACTCACTGTCTCTCACTCACTGTCTCTCACTCACTGTCTCTCACTCACTGTCTCTCACTCACTGTCTCTCACTCACTGTCTCTCACTCTCTGCCTCTGTCTCTCACTCACTGTCTCTCTCTCTCACTCACTGAGTTTGTCTCTCACTCACTGTCTCTCACTCACTGTCTCTGTCTCTCACTCACTGTCTCTGTCCCTCACTCACTGTCTCTGTCTCTCGCTCACTGTCTCTGTCTCTCGCTCACTGTCTCTGTCTCTCGCTCACCGTCTCTGTCTCTCACTCACTGTCTCTGTCTCTCACTCACTGTCTCTGTCCCTCACTCACTCTCTCTGTCTCTCACTCACTGTCTCTGTCTCTCACTCACTGTCTCTGTCCCTCACTCACTGTCTCTGTCTCTCACTCACTGTCTCTGTCTCTCACTCACTGTCTCTCACTCACTGCCTCTGTCTCTCACTCACTGTCTCTGTCCCTCACTCACTGTCTCTGTCTCTCACTCACTGTCTCTGTCTCTCACTCACTGTCTCTGTCTCTCACTCACTCACTTTCTCTCACTCAGTCTCTCACTCACTGTCTCTGTCTCTCACTCACTGTCTCTCACTCACTGTCTCTCACTCACTGTCTCTCACTCACTGTCTCTCACTCACTGTCTCTCACTCACTGTCTCTCACTCACTGTCTCTCACTCACTGTCTCAGTCTCTCACTCACTGTCTCTGCCTCTTACTCACTGTCTCCGTCTCTCACTCACTGTGTCCGTCTCTCACTCACTGTCTCTGTCTCTCACTCACTGTCTCCGTCTCTCACTCACTGTCTCTGTCTCTCACTCACTGTCTCTGTCTCTCACTCACTGTGTCTCACTCACTGTCTCTCACACACTGTCACTCACACACTGTCTCTAACTGACTGTGTCTGTCACTCACTCACTGTCTCTGTCTCTCACTCACTGTCTCTGTCCCTCACTCACTGTCTCTGTCTCTCACTCACTGTCTCTGTCTCTCACTCACTGTCTCTCACCCACAGTCTCTCACTCACTGTCACTCACTCACTGTCTCTGTCTCTCACTCACTGTCTCTCACTCACTGTCTCTCACTCACTGTCTCTCACTCACTGTCTCTCACTCACTGTCTCTCACTCACTGTCTCTCACTCACTGTCTCTCACTCACTGTCTCTCACTCACTGTCTCTGTCTCTCACTCACTGTCTCTCTCTCTCACTCACTGTCTCTCTCTCTCACTCACTGTCTCTGTCTCTCACTCACTGTCTCTCACTCACTGTCTCTCACTCACTGTCTCTGTCTCTCACTCACTGTCTCTGTCTCTCACTCACTGCCTCTGTCTCTCACTCACTGTCTCTCACTCACTGTCTCCGTCTCTCACTCACTGTATCTGTCTCTCACTCACTGTCTCTGTCTCTCACTCACTGTCTCTGTCTCTCACTCACTGTCTCTGTCTCTCACTCACTGTCTCTGTCTCTCACTCACTGTCTCTGTTTCTCACTCACTGTCTCTCACTCACTGTCTCTCTCTCTCACTCACTGTCTCTTTCCCTCACTCACTGTCTCTGTCTCTCACTCACTGTCTCTGTCTCTCACTCACTGTCTCTCACTCACTGACTCTGTCTCTCACTCACTGTCTCTGTCTCACACTCAGTGTCTCTGTCCCTCACTCACTGTCTCTGTCTCTCACTCACTGTCTCTCACTCACTGTCTCTGTCTCTCACTCACTGTCTCTCACTCACTGTCTCTGTCTCTCACTCACTGTCTCTGTCTCTCACTCACTGTCTCTCACTCACTGTCTCTGTCTCTCACTCACTGTCTCTGTCTCTCACTCACTGTCTCTGTCTCTCTCTCACTGTCTCTGTCTCTCACTCACTGCCTCTGTCCCTCACTCACTGTCTCTGTATCTCACTCACTGTCTCTCACTCACTGTCTCTCACTCACTGTCTCTCACTCACTGTCTCTCACTCACTGTCTCTGCCTCTCACTCACTGTCTCTCACTCACTGACTCTGTCTCTCACTCACAGTCTCTGTCTCACACTCAGTGTCTCTGTCCCTCACTCACTGTTTCTGTCTCTCACTCACTGTCTCTGTCTCTCACTCACTGTCTCCGTCTCTCACTCACTGTCTCCGTCTCTCACTCACTGTCTCTGTCTCTCACTCACTGTCTCCGTCTCTCACTCACTGTCTCTGTCTCTCACTCACTGTGTCTGTCACTCACTCACTGTCTCTGTCTCTCACTCACTGTCTCTGTCTCTCACTCACTGTCTCTGTCTCTCACTCACTGTCTCTCACTCACTGTCTCTGTCTCTCACTCATTGTCTCTGTCTCTCACTCACTGTCGCTGTCTCTCACTCACTGTCTCTCACTCACTGTCTCTGTCTCTCACTCACTGTCTCTCACTCACTGTCACTGTCTCTGTCTCTCACTCACTCTCTCTCACTCACTGTCTCTCACTCACTGTCTCTCACTCACTGTCTCTCACTCACTGTCTCTGTCTCTCACTCACTGTCTCTGTCTCTGACTCACTGACTCTCTCTCTCACTCACTGACTCTCTCTCTCACTCACTGACTCTCTCTCTCACTCACTGTCTCTCACTCACTGTCTCTGTCTCTCACTCACTATCTCTGTCTCTCACTCACTGCCTCGGTCTCTCACTCACTGTCTCTCTCTCTCACTCACTGTCCCTCACTCACTGTCTCTGTCTCTCACTCACTGTCTCTGTCTCTCACTCACTGTCTCTCTCTCTCGCTCACTGTCTCTGTCTCTCTCTCACTGTCTCTGTCTCTCACTCACTGTCTCTGTCTCTCACACACTGTCTCTGTCTCTCACACACTGTCTCTGTCTCTCACTCACTGTCTCTCACTCTCACTCACTGTCTCTCACTCACTGTCTCTATCTCTCACTCACAGTCTCTGTCTCTCACTCACTGTCTCTCACTCACTGTCTCTGTCTCTCACTCACTGTCTCTCACTCACTGCCTCAGTCTCTCACTCACTGTCTCTGTCTCTCACTCACTGTCTCTGTCTCTCACTCACTGTCTCTGTCTCTCACTCACTGTCTCTCACTCACTGCCTCTGTCTCTCACTCACATGTCTCTGTCTCTCACTCACTGTCTCTGTCTCTCACTCACTGTCTCTGTCTCTCACTCACTGTCTCTCACTCACTGCCTCTGTCTCTCACTCACTGTCTCTCACTCACTTTCTCTCACTCACTGTCTCTGTCTCTCACTCACTGTCTCTGTCTCTCACTCACTGCCTCTGTCTCTCACTCACTGTCTAACACTCACTGACTCTCTCTCTCACTCACTGTCTCTGTCTCTCACTCACTGTATCAGTCTCTCACTCACTGTCTCTGTCTCTCACTCACTGTCTCTGTCTCTCACTCACTGTCTCTGTCTCACACTCACTGACTCCATCTCTTACTCACTGTCTCTCACTCACTCACTGTCTCTCACTCACTGTCTCTGTCTCTCACTCACTGTCTCTGTCTCTCACTCACTGTCTCTGTCTCTCACTCACTGCCTCTGTCTCTCACTCACTGTCTCTCTCTCTCTCACTCACTGTCTCTGTCCCTCACTCACTGTCTCTGTCTCTCTCTCACTGTCTCTGTCTCTCACTCACTGTCTCTCACTCACTGTCTCTCAATCACTGTCTCTCAATCACTGTCTCTCACTCACTGTCTCTCACTCACTGTCTCTCACTCTCTGCCTCTGTCTCTCACTCACTGTCTCTCACTCACTGTCTCTCACTCACTGTCTTTGTCTCTCACTCACTGTCTCTCACTCACTGTCTCTGTCTCTCACTCACTGTCTCTGTCCCTCACTCACTGCCTCTGTCTCTCACTCACTGTCTCTCACTCACTGTCTCTGTCTCTCACTCACTGTCTCTGTCCCTCACTCACTGCCTCTGTCTCTCACTCACTGTCTCTCACTCACTGTCTCTGTCCCTCACTCACTGTCTCTGTCTCTGACTTACTGTCTCTGTCTCTCACTCACTGTCTCTGTCTCTCACTCACTGTCTCTCACTCACTGACTCTGTCTCTCACTCACTGTCTCTGTCTCACACTCAGTGTCTCTGTCCCTCACTCACTGTCTCTGTCTCTCACTCACTGTCTCTCACTCACTGTCTCTGTCTCTCACTCACTGTCTCTCACTCACTGTCTCTGTCTCTCACTCACTGTCTCTGTCTCTCACTCACTGTCTCTGTCTCTCACTCACTGTCTCTCACTCACTGTCTCTGTCTCTCACTCACTGTCTCTGTCTCTCACTCACTGTCTCTGTCTCTCTCTCACTGTCTCTGTCTCTCACTCACTGCCTCTGTCTCTCACTCACTGTCTCTGTCTCTCACTCACTGTCTCGGTCCCTCACTCACTGTCTCTGTCTCACACTCACTGTCTCTCACTCACTGTCTCTCACTCACTGTCTCTCACTCACTGTCTCTCACTCACTGTCTCTGCCTCTCACTCACTGTCTCTCACTCACTGACTCTGTCTCTCACTCACAGTCTCTGTCTCACACTCAGTGTCTCTGTCCCTCACTCACTGTTTCTGTCTCTCACTCACTGTCTCTGTCTCTCACTCACTTTCTCTCACTCACTGTCTCTGTCTCTCACTCACTGTCTCTGTCTCTCACTCACTGTCTCCGTCTCTCACTCACTGTCTCTGTCTCTCACTCACTGTGTCTGTCACTCACTCACTGTCTCTGTCTCTCACTCACTGTCTCTGTCTCTCACTCACTGTCTCTGTCTCTCACTCACTGTCTCTCACTCACTGTCTCTGTCTCTCACTCATTGTCTCTGTCTCTCACTCACTGTCGCTGTCTCTCACTCACTGTCTCTCACTCACTGTCTCTGTCTCTCACTCACTGTCTCTCACTCACTGTCACTGTCTCTGTCTCTCACTCACTCTCTCTCACTCACTGTCTCTCACTCACTGTCTCTCACTCACTGTCTCTCACTCACTGTCTCTGTCTCTCACTCACTGTCTCTGTCTCTGACTCACTGACTCTCTCTCTCACTCACTGACTCTCTCTCTCACTCACTGACTCTCTCTCTCACTCACTGTCTCTCACTCACTGTCTCTGTCTCTCACTCACTATCTCTGTCTCTCACTCACTGCCTCGGTCTCTCACTCACTGTCTCTCTCTCTCACTCACTGTCCCTCACTCACTGTCTCTGTCTCTCACTCACTGTCTCTGTCTCTCACTCACTGTCTCTCTCTCTCGCTCACTGTCTCTGTCTCTCTCTCACTGTCTCTGTCTCTCACTCACTGTCTCTGTCTCTCACACACTGTCTCTGTCTCTCACACACTGTCTCTGTCTCTCACTCACTGTCTCTCACTCTCACTCACTGTCTCTCACTCTCACTCACTGTCTCTCACTCACTGTCTCTATCTCTCACTCACAGTCTCTGTCTCTCACTCACTGTCTCTCACTCACTGTCTCTCACTCACTGTCTCTGTCTCTCACTCACTGTCTCTCACTCACTGCCTCAGTCTCTCACTCACTGTCTCTGTCTCTCACTCACTGTCTCTGTCTCTCACTCACTGTCTCTGTCTCTCACTCACTGTCTCTCACTCACTGCCTCTGTCTCTCACTCACATGTCTCTGTCTCTCACTCACTGTCTCTGTCTCTCACTCACTGTCTCTGTCTCTCACTCACTGTCTCTCACTCACTGCCTCTGTCTCTCACTCACTGTCTCTCACTCACTTTCTCTCACTCACTGTCTCTGTCTCTCACTCACTGTCTCTGTCTCTCACTCACTGCCTCTGTCTCTCACTCACTGTCTAACACTCACTGACTCTCTCTCTCACTCACTGTCTCTGTCTCTCACTCACTGTATCAGTCTCTCACTCACTGTCTCTGTCTCTCACTCACTGTCTCTGTCTCTCACTCACTGTCTCTGTCTCACACTCACTGACTCCATCTCTTACTCACTGTCTCTCACTCACTCACTGTCTCTCACTCACTGTCTCTGTCTCTCACTCACTGTCTCTGTCTCTCACTCACTGTCTCTGTCTCTCACTCACTGCCTCTGTCTCTCACTCACTGTCTCTCTCTCTCTCACTCACTGTCTCTGTCCCTCACTCACTGTCTCTGTCTCTCTCTCACTGTCTCTGTCTCTCACTCACTGTCTCTCACTCACTGTCTCTCAATCACTGTCTCTCAATCACTGTCTCTCACTCACTGTCTCTCACTCACTGTCTCTCACTCTCTGCCTCTGTCTCTCACTCACTGTCTCTCACTCACTGTCTTTGTCTCTCACTCACTGTCTCTCACTCACTGTCTTTGTCTCTCACTCACTGTCTCTCACTCACTGTCTCTGTCTCTCACTCACTGTCTCTGTCCCTCACTCACTGCCTCTGTCTCTCACTCACTGTCTCTCACTCACTGTCTCTGTCCTTCACTCACTGCCTCTGTCTCTCACTCACTGTCTCTGTCTCTCACTCACTGTCTCTGTCCCTCACTCACTGTCTCTGTCCCTCACTCACTGTCTCTGTCTCTCACTCACTGTCTCTGTCTCTCACTCACTGTCTCTGTCTCTCACTCACTGTCTCTGTCTCTCGCTCACTGTCTCTGTCTCTCACTCACTGTCTCTATCTCTCACTCACAGTCTCTGTCTCTCACTCACTGTCTCTCACTCACTGTCTCTGTCTCTCACTCACTGTCTCTCACTCACTGCCTCAGTCTCTCACTCACTGTCTCTGTCTCTCACTCACTGTCTCTGTCTCTCACTCACTGTCTCTGTCTCTCACTCACTGTCTCTCACTCACTGCCTCTGTCTCTCACTCACATGTCTCTGTCTCTCACTCACTGTCTCTGTCTCTCACTCACTGTCTCTGTCTCTCACTCACTGTCTCTCACTCACTGCCTCTGTCTCTCACTCACTGTCTCTCACTCACTTTCTCTCACTCACTGTCTCTGTCTCTCACTCACTGTCTCTGTCTCTCACTCACTGCCTCTGTCTCTCACTCACTGTCTAACACTCACTGACTCTCTCTCTCACTCACTGTCTCTGTCTCTCACTCACTGTATCAGTCTCTCACTCACTGTCTCTGTCTCTCACTCACTGTCTCTGTCTCTCACTCACTGTCTCTGTCTCACACTCACTGACTCCATCTCTCACTCACTGTCTCTCACTCACTCACTGTCTCTCACTCACTGTCTCTGTCTCTCACTCACTGTCTCTGTCTCTCACTCACTGTCTCTGTCTCTCACTCACTGTCTCTGTCTCTCACTCACTGCCTCTGTCTCTCACTCACTGTCTCTCTCTCTCTCTCACTGTCTCTGTCTCTCACTCACTGTCTCTCACTCACTGTCTCTCAATCACTGTCTCTCACTCACTGTCTCTCACTCACTGTCTCTCACTCACTGTCTCTCACTCTCTGCCTCTCACTCTCTGCCTCTGTCTCTCACTCACTGTCTTTGTCTCTCACTCACTGTCTCTCACTCACTGTCTTTGTCTCTCACTCACTGTCTCTCACTCACTGGTTCTGTCTCTCACTCACTGTCTCTCACTCACTGTCTCCGTCTCTCACTCACTGTCTCTGTCTCTCACTCACTGTCGCTCACTCACTGTCTCCGTCTCTCACTCACTGCCTCTGTCTCTCACTCACTGCCTCTGTCTCTCACTCACTGCCTCTCACTCACTGTCTCTCTCTCTCACTCACTGTCTCGGTCTCTCACTCACTGTCTCTGTCTCTCACTCACTGTCTCTCACTCACTGTCTCTCACTCACTGTCTCTCACTCACAGTCTCTGTCTCTCACTCACTGTCTCTGTCTCTCACTCACTGTCTCTGTCTCTCACTCACTGTCTCCGTCTCTCACTCACTGTCTCTCACTCACCGTCTCCGTCTCTCACTCACTGTCTCTGTCTCTCACTCACTGTCTCTCTCTCTCACTCACTGTCTCTCTCTCTCACTCACTGTCTCTATCTCTCACTCACTGTCTCGGTCTCTCACTCACTGTCTCGGTCTCTCACTCACTGTCTCTGTCTCTCACTCACTGTCTCTGTCTCTCACTCACTGTCTCTCACTCACAGTCTCTGTCTCTCACTCACTGTCTCTGTCTCTCACTCACTGTCTCTATCTCTCACTCACTGTCTCTGTCTCACTGTCTCTGTCCCTCACTCACTGTCTCTGTCTCTCACTCACTGTCTCTGTCTCTCACTCACTGTCTCTGTCTCTCACTCACTGTCTCTCACTCACTGTCTCTGTCTCTCACTCATTGTCTCTGTCTCTCACTCACTGTCGCTGTCTCTCACTCACTGTCTCTCACTCACTGTCTCTGTCTCTCACTCACTGTCTCTCACTCACTGTCACTGTCTCTGTCTCTCACTCACTCTCTCTCACTCACTGTCTCTCACTCACTGTCTCTCACTCACTGTCTCTCACTCACTGTCTCTGTCTCTCACTCACTGTCTCTGTCTCTGACTCACTGACTCTCTCTCTCACTCACTGACTCTCTCTCTCACTCACTGACTCTCTCTCTCACTCACTGTCTCTCACTCACTGTCTCTGTCTCTCACTCACTATCTCTGTCTCTCACTCACTGCCTCGGTCTCTCACTCACTGTCTCTCTCTCTCACTCACTGTCCCTCACTCACTGTCTCTGTCTCTCACTCACTGTCTCTGTCTCTCACTCACTGTCTCTCTCTCTCGCTCACTGTCTCTGTCTCTCTCTCACTGTCTCTGTCTCTCACTCACTGTCTCTGTCTCTCACACACTGTCTCTGTCTCTCACACACTGTCTCTGTCTCTCACTCACTGTCTCTCACTCTCACTCACTGTCTCTCACTCTCACTCACTGTCTCTCACTCACTGTCTCTATCTCTCACTCACAGTCTCTGTCTCTCACTCACTGTCTCTCACTCACTGTCTCTCACTCACTGTCTCTGTCTCTCACTCACTGTCTCTCACTCACTGCCTCAGTCTCTCACTCACTGTCTCTGTCTCTCACTCACTGTCTCTGTCTCTCACTCACTGTCTCTGTCTCTCACTCACTGTCTCTCACTCACTGCCTCTGTCTCTCACTCACATGTCTCTGTCTCTCACTCACTGTCTCTGTCTCTCACTCACTGTCTCTGTCTCTCACTCACTGTCTCTCACTCACTGCCTCTGTCTCTCACTCACTGTCTCTCACTCACTTTCTCTCACTCACTGTCTCTGTCTCTCACTCACTGTCTCTGTCTCTCACTCACTGCCTCTGTCTCTCACTCACTGTCTAACACTCACTGACTCTCTCTCTCACTCACTGTCTCTGTCTCTCACTCACTGTATCAGTCTCTCACTCACTGTCTCTGTCTCTCACTCACTGTCTCTGTCTCTCACTCACTGTCTCTGTCTCACACTCACTGACTCCATCTCTTACTCACTGTCTCTCACTCACTCACTGTCTCTCACTCACTGTCTCTGTCTCTCACTCACTGTCTCTGTCTCTCACTCACTGTCTCTGTCTCTCACTCACTGCCTCTGTCTCTCACTCACTGTCTCTCTCTCTCTCACTCACTGTCTCTGTCCCTCACTCACTGTCTCTGTCTCTCTCTCACTGTCTCTGTCTCTCACTCACTGTCTCTCACTCACTGTCTCTCAATCACTGTCTCTCAATCACTGTCTCTCAATCACTGTCTCTCACTCACTGTCTCTCACTCACTGTCTCTCACTCTCTGCCTCTGTCTCTCACTCACTGTCTCTCACTCACTGTCTTTGTCTCTCACTCACTGTCTCTCACTCACTGTCTTTGTCTCTCACTCACTGTCTCTCACTCACTGTCTCTGTCTCTCACTCACTGTCTCTGTCCCTCACTCACTGCCTCTGTCTCTCACTCACTGTCTCTCACTCACTGTCTCTGTCCTTCACTCACTGCCTCTGTCTCTCACTCACTGTCTCTGTCTCTCACTCACTGTCTCTGTCCCTCACTCACTGTCTCTGTCCCTCACTCACTGTCTCTGTCTCTCACTCACTGTCTCTGTCTCTCACTCACTGTCTCTGTCTCTCACTCACTGTCTCTGTCTCTCGCTCACTGTCTCTGTCTCTCACTCACTGTCTCTATCTCTCACTCACAGTCTCTGTCTCTCACTCACTGTCTCTCACTCACTGTCTCTGTCTCTCACTCACTGTCTCTCACTCACTGCCTCAGTCTCTCACTCACTGTCTCTGTCTCTCACTCACTGTCTCTGTCTCTCACTCACTGTCTCTGTCTCTCACTCACTGTCTCTCACTCACTGCCTCTGTCTCTCACTCACATGTCTCTGTCTCTCACTCACTGTCTCTGTCTCTCACTCACTGTCTCTGTCTCTCACTCACTGTCTCTCACTCACTGCCTCTGTCTCTCACTCACTGTCTCTCACTCACTTTCTCTCACTCACTGTCTCTGTCTCTCACTCACTGTCTCTGTCTCTCACTCACTGCCTCTGTCTCTCACTCACTGTCTAACACTCACTGACTCTCTCTCTCACTCACTGTCTCTGTCTCTCACTCACTGTATCAGTCTCTCACTCACTGTCTCTGTCTCTCACTCACTGTCTCTGTCTCTCACTCACTGTCTCTGTCTCACACTCACTGACTCCATCTCTCACTCACTGTCTCTCACTCACTCACTGTCTCTCACTCACTGTCTCTGTCTCTCACTCACTGTCTCTGTCTCTCACTCACTGTCTCTGTCTCTCACTCACTGTCTCTGTCTCTCACTCACTGCCTCTGTCTCTCACTCACTGTCTCTCTCTCTCTCACTCACTGTCTCTGTCCCTCACTCACTGTCTCTGTCTCTCTCTCACTGTCTCTGTCTCTCACTCACTGTCTCTCACTCACTGTCTCTCAATCACTGTCTCTCACTCACTGTCTCTCACTCACTGTCTCTCACTCACTGTCTCTCACTCTCTGCCTCTCACTCTCTGCCTCTGTCTCTCACTCACTGTCTTTGTCTCTCACTCACTGTCTCTCACTCACTGTCTTTGTCTCTCACTCACTGTCTCTCACTCACTGGTTCTGTCTCTCACTCACTGTCTCTCACTCACTGTCTCCGTCTCTCACTCACTGTCTCTGTCTCTCACTCACTGTCGCTCACTCACTGTCTCCGTCTCTCACTCACTGCCTCTGTCTCTCACTCACTGCCTCTGTCTCTCACTCACTGCCTCTCACTCACTGTCTCTCTCTCTCACTCACTGTCTCGGTCTCTCACTCACTGTCTCTGTCTCTCACTCACTGTCTCTCACTCACTGTCTCTCACTCACTGTCTCTCACTCACAGTCTCTGTCTCTCACTCACTGTCTCTGTCTCTCACTCACTGTCTCTGTCTCTCACTCACTGTCTCCGTCTCTCACTCACTGTCTCTCACTCACCGTCTCCGTCTCTCACTCACTGTCTCTGTCTCTCACTCACTGTCTCTCTCTCTCACTCACTGTCTCTCTCTCTCACTCACTGTCTCTATCTCTCACTCACTGTCTCGGTCTCTCACTCACTGTCTCGGTCTCTCACTCACTGTCTCTGTCTCTCACTCACTGTCTCTGTCTCTCACTCACTGTCTCTCACTCACAGTCTCTGTCTCTCACTCACTGTCTCTGTCTCTCACTCACTGTCTCTATCTCTCACTCACTGTCTCTGTCTCACTGTCTCTGTCCCTCACTCACTGTCTCTGTCTCTCACTCACTGTCTCTGTCTCTCACTCACTGTCTCTGTCCCTCACTCACTGTCTCTGTCCCTCTCTCACTGTCTCTGTCTCTCATTCACTGTCTCTCACTCACTGTCTCTGTCTCTCATTCACTGTCTCTGTCTCTCACTCACTGTCTCTCACTCTCTGTCTCTGTCTCTCACTCACTGTCTCTCACTCACTGTCTCTGTCTCTCACTCACTGCCTCTCACTCACTGTCTCTGTCTCTCACTCACTGTCTCTCACTCACTGTCTCTCACTCACTGTCTCTGTCTCTCACTCACTGTCTCTGTCTCTCACTCACTGTCTCTGTCTCTCACTCACTGTCTCTCACTCACTGCCTCTGTCTCTCACTCACTGTCTCTGTCTCTCACTCACTGTCTCGGTCTCTCACTCACTGTCTCTGTCTCTCACTCACTGTCTCTGTCTCTCACTCACTGTCTCTGTCTCTCACTCACTGTCTCTGTCTCTCACTCACTGTCTCCGTCTCTCACTCACTGTCTCTGTCTCACTGTCTCTGTCCCTCACTCACTGTCTCTGTCTCTCATTCACTGTCTCTGTCTCTCACTCACTGTCTCTGTCTCACTGTCTCTGTCCCTCACTCACTGTCTCCGTCTCTCACTCACTGTCTCTGTCTCACTGTCTCTGTCCCTCACTCACTGTCTCTGTCTCTCACTCACTGTCTCTGTCCCTCACTCACTGTCTCTGTCTCTCACTCACTGTCTCTGTCCCTCACTCACTGTCTCTGTCCCTCACTCACTGTCTCTGTCTCTCACTCACTGTCTCTGTCTCTCACTCACTGTCTCTCACTCACTGTCTCTGTCTCTCATTCACTGTCTCTGTCTCTCACTCACTGTCTCTCACTCACTGTCTCTGTCTCTCACTCACTGTCTCTGTCTCTCACTCACTGTCTCTGTCTCTCACTCACTGCCTCTGACTCTCACTCACTGTCTCTGTCTCTCACTCACTGTCTCTGTCTCTCACTCACTGTCTCTGTCTCTCACTCACTGTCTCTCACTCACAGTCTCTGTCTCTCACTCACTGTCTCTGTCTCTCACTCACTGTCTCTGTCTCTCACTCACTGTCTCACACTCACTGTCTCCGTCTCTCACTCACTGTCTCTCACTCACTGTCTCCGTCTCTCACTCACTGTCTCTCACTCTCACTCACTGTCTCCGTCTCTCACTCACTGTCTCATTCTCTCACTCACTGTCTCGGTCTCTCACTCACTGCCTCTGTCTCTCACTCACTGCCTCTGTCTCTCACTCACTGCCTCTCACTCACTGTCTCTGTCTCTCACTCACTGTCTCTGTCTTTCACTCACTGTCTCTGTCTCTCACTCACTGTCTCTGTCTCTCACTCACTGTCTCCGTCTCTCACTCACTGTCTCTGTCTCACTGTCTCTGTCCATCACTCACTGTCTCTGTCTCTGACTCACTGTCTCTGTCTCTCACTCACTGTCTCTGTCGCTCACTCACTGTCTCTGTCGCTCACGCACTGTCTCTGTCTCTTACTCACTGTCTCTCACTCACTGTCTCTGTCTCTCACTCACTGTCTCTCACTCACTGTCTCTGTCTCTCACTCACTGTCTCTCACTCACTGTCTCTGTCTCTCACTCACTGCCTCTCACTCACTGTCTCTGTCTCTCACTCACTGTCTCTCACTCACTGTCTCTGTCTCTCACTCACTGTCTCTGTCTCTCACTCACTGTCTCTGTCTCTCACTCACTGTCTCCGTCTCTCACTCGCTGTCTCTGACTCTCACTCACTGTCTCTGTCTCTCACTCACTGTCTCTCACTCACTGTCTCTGTCTCTCACTCACTGGTTCTGTCTCTCACTCACTGTTTCTCACTCACTGTCTCCGTCTCTCACTCACTGTCTCTCACTCACTGTCTCCGTCTCTCACTCACAGTCTCTCACTCACTGTCTGTCACTCACTGTCTCGGTCTCTCACTCACTGCCTCTGTCTCTCACTCACTGCCTCTGTCTCTCACTCACTGCCTCTGTCTCTCACTCACTGCCTCTGTCTCTCACTCACTGTCTCTCACTCACTGTCTCTCTCTCTCACTCACTGTCTCTGTCTCTCACTCACTGTCTCGGTCTCTCACTCACTGTCTCTGTCTCTCACTCACTGTCTCTCACTCACTGTCTCTCACTCACTGTCTCTCACTCACAGTCTCTGTCTCTCACTCACTGTCTCTGTCTCTCACTCACTGTCTCTGTCTCTCACTCACTGTCTCTGTCTCTCACTCACTGTCTCCGTCTCTCACTCACTGTCTCTCACTCACCGTCTCCGTCTCTCACTCACTGTCTCTGTCTCTCACTCACTGTCTCTCACTCACTGTCTCTCTCTCTCACTCACTGTCTCTATCTCTCACTCACTGTCTCGGTCTCTCACTCACTGTCTCTGTCTCTCACTCACTGTCTCTGTCTCTCACTCACTGTCTCTCACTCACAGTCTCTGTCTCTCACTCACTGTCTCTGTCTCTCACTCACTGTCTCTGTCTCTCACTCACTGTCTCTGTCTCACTGTCTCTGTCCCTCACTCACTGTCTCTGTCTCTCACTCACTGTCTCTGTCTCTCACTCACTGTCTCTGTCTCTCACTCACTGTCTCTCACTCACTGCCTCTGTCTCTCACTCACTGTCTCTGTCTCTCACTCACTGTCTCGGTCTCTCACTCACTGTCTCTGTCTCTCACTCACTGTCTCTGTCTCTCACTCACTGTCTCTGTCTCTCACTCACTGTCTCCGTCTCTCACTCACTGTCTCTGTCTCACTGTCTCTGTCCCTCACTCACTGTCTCTGTCTCTCATTCACTGTCTCTGTCTCTCACTCACTGTCTCTGTCTCACTGTCTCTGTCCCTCACTCACTGTCTCCGTCTCTCACTCACTGTCTCTGTCTCACTGTCTCTGTCCCTCACTCACTGTCTCTGTCTCTCACTCACTGTCTCTGTCCCTCACTCACTGTCTCTGTCTCTCACTCACTGTCTCTGTCCCTCACTCACTGTCTCTGTCCCTCACTCACTGTCTCTGTCTCTCACTCACTGTCTCTGTCTCTCACTCACTGTCTCTGTCTCTCACTCACTGTCTCTCACTCACTGTCTCTGTCTCTCATTCACTGTCTCTGTCTCTCACTCACTGTCTCTCACTCACTGTCTCTGTCTCTCACTCACTGTCTCTGTCTCTCACTCACTGTCTCTGTCTCTCACTCACTGCCTCTGACTCTCACTCACTGTCTCTGTCTCTCACTCACTGTCTCTGTCTCTCACTCACTGTCTCACACTCACTGTCTCCGTCTCTCACTCACTGTCTCTCACTCACTGTCTCCGTCTCTCACTCACTGTCTCTCACTCTCACTCACTGTCTCCGTCTCTCACTCACTGTCTCATTCTCTCACTCACTGTCTCTCACTCACTGTCTCCGTCTCTCACTCACTGTCTCTCACTCACTGTCTCCGTCTCTCACTCGCTGTCTCGGTCTCTCACTCACTGCCTCTGTCTCTCACTCACTGCCTCTGTCTCTCACTCACTGCCTCTCACTCACTGTCTCTGTCTCTCACTCACTGTCTCTGTCTTTCACTCACTGTCTCTGTCTCTCACTCACTGTCTCTGTCTCTCACTCACTGTCTCCGTCTCTCACTCACTGTCTCTGTCTCACTGTCTCTGTCCCTCACTCACTGTCTCTGTCTCTGACTCACTGTCTCTGTCTCTCACTCACTGTCTCTGTCGCTCACTCACTGTCTCTGTCGCTCACGCACTGTCTCCGTCTCTCACTCACTGTCTCTGTCTCTCACTCACTGTCTCTCACTCAGTGTCTCTGTCTCTCACTCACTGTCTCTCACTCACTGTCTCTGTCTCTCACTCACTGTCTCTCACTCACTGTCTCTGTCTCTCACTCACTGCCTCTCACTCACTGTCTCTGTCTCTCACTCACTGTCTCTCACTCACTGTCTCTGTCTCTCACTCACTGTCTCTGTCTCTCACTCTCTGTCTCTGTCTCTCACTCACTGTCTCTGTCTCTCACTCACTGTCTCCGTCTCTCACTCACTGTCTCCGTCTCTCACTCGCTGTCTCTGACTCTCACTCACTGTCTCTGTCTCTCACTCACTGGTTCTGTCTCTCACTCACTGTCTCTCACTCACTGTCTCCGTCTCTCACTCACTGTCTCTCACTCACTGTCTCCGTCTCTCACTCACAGTCTCTCACTCACTGTCTGTCACTCACTGTCTCGGTCTCTCACTCACTGCCTCTGTCTCTCACTCACTGCCTCTGTCTCTCACTCACTGCCTCTGTCTCTCACTCACTGTCTCTCACTCACTGTCTCTCTCTCTCACTCACTGTCTCTGTCTCTCACTCACTGTCTCGGTCTCTCACTCACTGTCTCTGTCTCTCACTCACTGTCTCTCACTCACTGTCTCTGTCTCTCACTCACTGTCTCTGACTCACACTCACTGTCTCTCACTCACTGTCTCTGTCTCTCACTCACTGTCTCTGTCTCTCACTCACTGTCTCTCTCTCACTGTCTCCGTCTCTCACTGTCTCTCACTCACTGTCTCTCACTCACTGTCTCTCACTCACTGTCTCTCACTCACTGTCTCTCACTCACTGTCTCTCACTCACTGTCTCTCACTCACTGTCTCTCACTCACTGTCTCTCACTCTCTGCCTCTGTCTCTCACTCACTGTCTCTCTCTCTCACTCACTGACTTTGTCTCTCACTCACTGTCTCTCACTCACTGTCTCTGTCTCTCACTCACTGTCTCTGTCTCTCACTCACTGTCTCTGTCTCTCACTCACTGTCTCTGTCTCTCACTCACAGTCTCTCACTCACTGTCTCTCACTCACTGTCTCTCACTCACTGTCTCTGACTCACTGTCTCTGTCTCTCACTCACTGTCTCCGTCTCTCACTCACTGTCTCCGTCTCTCACTCACTGTCTCTCACTCACTGTCTCCGGCTCTCACTCACTGTCTCTGTCTCTCACTCACTGTGTCTGTCACTCACTCACTGTCTCTGTCTCTCACTCACTGTCTCTGTCTCTCACTCACTGTCTCTGTCTCTCACTCACTGTCTCTGTCTCTCACTCACTGTCGCTGTCTCTGACTCACTGCCTCTCACTCACTGTCTCTGTCTCTCACTCACTGTCACTGTCTCTGTCTCTCACTCACTGTCTCTCACTCACTGTCTCTGTCTCTCACTCACTGTCTCTGTCTCTCACTCACTGTCTCTGTCTCTCACTCACTGTCTCTGTCTCTCACTCACTGTCTCTGTCTCTCACTCACTGTCTCTGTCTCTCATTCACTGTCTCTGTCTCTCACTCACTGTCTCTGTCTCTCACTCACTGCCTCTGTCTCTCACTCACTGACTCTGTCTCTCACTCACTGTCTCTCACTCACTGTCTCTGTCTGTCACTCACTGTCTCTGTCTCTCACTCACTGTCTCTGTCTCTCACTCACTGTCTCTCTCTCTCTCTCGCTCACTGTCTCTGTCTCTCACTCACTGTCTCTGTCTCTCACTCACTGTCTCTGCCTCTTACTCACTGTCTCTGTCTGTCACTCACTGTCTCTGTCTCTCACACACTGTCTCTGTCTCTCACACACTGTCTCTGTCTCTCACTCACTGTCTCTCACTCGCTGTCTCTGTCTCTCACTCACTGTCTCTCCCTCTCACTCACTGTCTCTCACTCACTGTCTCTGTCTCTCACTCACTGTCTCTCACTCACTGTCTCTGTCTCTCACTCACTGTCTCTCACTCACTGCCTCAGTCTCTCACTCACTGTCTCTGTCTCTCACTCACTGTCTCTGTCTCTCACTCACTGTCTCTGTCTCTCACTCACTGTCTCTGTCTCTCACTCACTGTCTCTCACTCACTGTCTCTGTCTCCCACTCACTGCCTCTCACTCACTGCCTCTGTCTCTCACTCACTGTCTCTCACTCACTGTCTCTCACTCACTTTCTCTCACTCACTGTCTCTGTCCCTCACTCACTGTCTCTGTCTCTCACTCACTGCCTCTCACTCACTGTCTCTGTCTCTCACTCACTGTCTCTCACTCACTGTCTCACACTCACTGACTCTCTCTCTCACTCACTGTCTCTGTCTCTCACTCACTGTCTCTGTCTCTCACTCACTGTCTCTGTCTCACACTCACTGACTCCATCTCTCAGTCACTGTCTCTCACTCACTCACTGTCTCTCACTCACTCACTGTCTCTCACTCACTCACTGTCTCTCACTCACTGTCTCTGTCTCTCACTCACTGTCTCTGTCTCTCACTCACTGTCTCTGTCTCTCACTCACTGTCTCTGTCTCTCCCTCACTGTCTCTCTCTCTCACTCACTGCCTCTGTCTCTCACTCACTGTCTCTCTCTCTCACTCACTGTCTCTGTCTCTCTCTCACTGTCTCTGTCTCTCACTCACTGTCTCTCACTCACTGTCTCTCACTCACTGTCTCTCACTCACTGTCTCTCACTCACTGTCTCTCACTCACTGTCTCTCACTCACTGTCTCTCACTCACTGTCTCTCACTCACTGTCTCTCACTCACTGTCTCTCACTCTCTGCCTCTGTCTCTCACTCACTGTCTCTCTCTCTCACTCACTGACTTTGTCTCTCACTCACTGTCTCTCACTCACTGTCTCTGTCTCTCACTCACTGTCTCTGTCCCTCACTCACTGTCTCTGTCTCTCGCTCACTGTCTCTGTCTCTCGCTCACTGTCTCTGTCTCTCGCTCACCGTCTCTGTCTCTCACTCACTGTCTCTGTCTCTCACTCACTGTCTCTGTCCCTCACTCACTCTCTCTGTCTCTCACTCACTGTCTCTGTCTCTCACTCACTGTCTCTGTCCCTCACTCACTGTCTCTGTCTCTCACTCACTGTCTCTGTCTCTCACTCACTGTCTCTCACTCACTGCCTCTGTCTCTCACTCACTGTCTCTGTCCCTCACTCACTGTCTCTGTCTCTCACTCACTGTCTCTGTCTCTCACTCACTGTCTCTGTCTCTCACTCACTCACTTTCTCTCACTCAGTCTCTCACTCACTGTCTCTGTCTCTCACTCACTGTCTCTCACTCACTGTCTCTCACTCACTGTCTCTCACTCACTGTCTCTCACTCACTGTCTCTCACTCACTGTCTCTCACTCACTGTCTCAGTCTCTCACTCACTGTCTCTGCCTCTTACTCACTGTCTCCGTCTCTCACTCACTGTGTCCGTCTCTCACTCACTGTCTCTGTCTCTCACTCACTGTCTCTGTCTCTCACTCACTGTCTCTGTCTCTCACTCACTGTCTCTCACTCACTGTCTCTCACACACTGTCACTCACACACTGTCACTCACACACTGTCTCTAACTGACTGTGTCTGTCACTCACTCACTGTCTCTGTCTCTCACTCACTGTCTCTGTCCCTCACTCACTGTCTCTGTCTCTCACTCACTGTCTCTGTCTCTCACTCACTGTCTCTCACCCACAGTCTCTCACTCACTGTCACTCACTCACTGTCTCTGTCTCTCACTCACTGTCTCTCACTCACTGTCTCTCACTCACTGTCTCTCACTCACTGTCTCTCACTCACTGTCTCTCACTCACTGTCTCTCACTCACTGTCTCTCACTCACTGTCTCTCACTCACTGTCTCTCACTCACTGTCTCTGTCTCTCACTCACTGTCTCTCTCTCTCACTCACTGTCTCTCTCTCTCACTCACTGTCTCTGTCTCTCACTCACTGTCTCTCACTCACTGTCTCTCACTCACTGTCTCTGTCTCTCACTCACTGTCTCTGTCTCTCACTCACTGCCTCTGTCTCTCACTCACTGCCTCTGTCTCTCACTCACTGTCTCTCACTCACTGTCTCCGTCTCTCACTCACTGTATCTGTCTCTCACTCACTGTCTCTGTCTCTCACTCACTGTCTCTGTCTCTCACTCACTGTCTCTGTTTCTCACTCACTGTCTCTCACTCACTGTCTCTCTCTCTCACTCACTGTCTCTTTCCCTCACTCACTGTCTCTGTCTCTCACTCACTGTCTCTGTCTCTCACTCACTGTCTCTCACTCACTGACTCTGTCTCTCACTCACTGTCTCTGTCTCACACTCAGTGTCTCTGTCCCTCACTCACTGTCTCTGTCTCTCACTCACTGTCTCTCACTCACTGTCTCTGTCTCTCACTCACTGTCTCTCACTCACTGTCTCTGTCTCTCACTCACTGTCTCTGTCTCTCACTCACTGTCTCTCACTCACTGTCTCTGTCTCTCACTCACTGTCTCTGTCTCTCACTCACTGTCTCTGTCTCTCTCTCACTGTCTCTGTCTCTCACTCACTGCCTCTGTCTCTCACTCACTGTCTCTGTCTCTCACTCACTGTCTCGGTCCCTCACTCACTGTCTCTGTCTCTCACTCACTGTCTCTCACTCACTGTCTCTCACTCACTGTCTCTCACTCACTGTCTCTCACTCACTGTCTCTGCCTCTCACTCACTGTCTCTCACTCACTGACTCTGTCTCTCACTCACAGTCTCTGTCTCACACTCAGTGTCTCTGTCCCTCACTCACTGTTTCTGTCTCTCACTCACTGTCTCTGTCTCTCACTCACTGTCTCCGTCTCTCACTCACTGTCTCCGTCTCTCACTCACTGTCTCTGTCTTTCACTCACTGTCTCCGTCTCTCACTCACTGTCTCTGTCTCTCACTCACTGTGTCTGTCACTCACTCACTGTCTCTGTCTCTCACTCACTGTCTCTGTCTCTCACTCACTGTCTCTGTCTCTCACTCACTGTCTCTCACTCACTGTCTCTGTCTCTCACTCATTGTCTCTGTCTCTCACTCACTGTCGCTGTCTCTCACTCACTGTCTCTCACTCACTGTCTCTGTCTCTCACTCACTGTCTCTCACTCACTGTCACTGTCTCTGTCTCTCACTCACTCTCTCTCACTCACTGTCTCTCACTCACTGTCTCTCACTCACTGTCTCTCACTCACTGTCTCTGTCTCTCACTCACTGTCTCTGTCTCTGACTCACTGACTCTCTCTCTCACTCACTGACTCTCTCTCTCACTCACTGACTCTCTCTCTCACTCACTGTCTCTCACTCACTGTCTGTGTCTCTCACTCACTATCTCTGTCTCTCACTCACTTCCTCGGTCTCTCACTCACTGTCTCTCTCTCTCACTCACTGTCCCTCACTCACTGTCTCTGTCTCTCACTCACTGTCTCTGTCTCTCACTCACTGTCTCTCTCTCTCGCTCACTGTCTCTGTCTCTCTCTCACTGTCTCTGTCTCTCACTCACTGTCTCTGTCTCTCACACACTGTCTCTGTCTCTCACACACTGTCTCTGTCTCTCACTCACTGTCTCTCACTCTCACTCACTGTCTCTCACTCACTGTCTCTATCTCTCACTCACAGTCTCTGTCTCTCACTCACTGTCTCTCACTCACTGTCTCTGTCTCTCACTCACTGTCTCTCACTCACTGCCTCAGTCTCTCACTCACTGTCTCTGTCTCTCACTCACTGTCTCTGTCTCTCACTCACTGTCTCTGTCTCTCACTCACTGTCTCTCACTCACTGCCTCTGTCTCTCACTCACATGTCTCTGTCTCTCACTCACTGTCTCTGTCTCTCACTCACTGTCTCTGTCTTTCACTCACTGTCTCTCACTCACTGCCTCTGTCTCTCACTCACTGTCTCTCACTCACTTTCTCTCACTCACTGTCTCTGTCTCTCACTCACTGTCTCTGTCTCTCACTCACTGCCTCTGTCTCTCACTCACTGTCTAACACTCACTGACTCTCTCTCTCACTCACTGTCTCTGTCTCTCACTCACTGTATCAGTCTCTCACTCACTGTCTCTGTCTCTCACTCACTGTCTCTGTCTCTCACTCACTGTCTCTGTCTCACACTCACTGACTCCATCTCTTACTCACTGTCTCTCACTCACTCACTGTCTCTCACTCACTGTCTCTGTCTCTCACTCACTGTCTCTGTCTCTCACTCACTGTCTCTGTCTCTCACTCACTGCCTCTGTCTCTCACTCACTGTCTCTCTCTCTCTCACTCACTGTCTCTGTCCCTCACTCACTGTCTCTGTCTCTCTCTCACTGTCTCTGTCTCTCACTCACTGTCTCTCACTCACTGTCTCTCAATCACTGTCTCTCAATCACTGTCTCTCACTCACTGTCTCTCACTCACTGTCTCTCACTCTCTGCCTCTGTCTCTCACTCACTGTCTCTCACTCACTGTCTCTCACTCACTGTCTTTGTCTCTCACTCACTGTCTCTCACTCACTGTCTCTGTCTCTCACTCACTGTCTCTGTCCCTCACTCACTGCCTCTGTCTCTCACTCACTGTCTCTCACTCACTGTCTCTGTCTCTCACTCACTGTCTCTGTCCCTCACTCACTGCCTCTGTCTCTCACTCACTGTCTCTCACTCACTGTCTCTGTCCCTCACTCACTGTCTCTGTCTCTGACTTACTGTCTCTGTCTCTCACTCACTGTCTCTGTCTCTCACTCACTGTCTCTCACTCACTGACTCTGTCTCTAACTCACTGTCTCTGTCTCACACTCAGTGTCTCTGTCCCTCACTCACTGTCTCTGTCTCTCACTCACTGTCTCTCACTCACTGTCTCTGTCTCTCACTCACTGTCTCTCACTCACTGTCTCTGTCTCTCTCTCACTGTCTCTGTCTCTCACTCACTGCCTCTGTCTCTCACTCACTGTCTCTGTCTCTCACTCACTGTCTCGGTCCCTCACTCACTGTCTCTGTCTCACACTCACTGTCTCTCACTCACTGTCTCTCACTCACTGTCTCTCACTCACTGTCTCTCACTCACTGTCTCTGCCTCTCACTCACTGTCTCTCACTCACTGACTCTGTCTCTCACTCACAGTCTCTGTCTCACACTCAGTGTCTCTGTCCCTCACTCACTGTTTCTGTCTCTCACTCACTGTCTCTGTCTCTCACTCACTGTCTCCGTCTCTCACTCACTGTCTCCGTCTCTCACTCACTGTCTCTGTCTCTCACTCACTGTCTCCGTCTCTCACTCACTGTCTCTGTCTCTCACTCACTGTGTCTGTCACTCACTCACTGTCTCTGTCTCTCACTCACTGTCTCTGTCTCTCACTCACTGTCTCTGTCTCTCACTCACTGTCTCTCACTCACTGTCTCTGTCTCTCACTCATTGTCTCTGTCTCTCACTCACTGTCGCTGTCTCTCACTCACTGTCTCTCACTCACTGTCTCTGTCTCTCACTCACTGTCTCTCACTCACTGTCACTGTCTCTGTCTCTCACTCACTCTCTCTCACTCACTGTCTCTCACTCACTGTCTCTCACTCACTGTCTCTCACTCACTGTCTCTCACTCACTGTCTCTGTCTCTCACTCACTGTCTCTGTCTCTGACTCACTGACTCTCTCTCTCACTCACTGACTCTCTCTCTCACTCACTGACTCTCTCTCTCACTCACTGTCTCTCACTCACTGTCTCTGTCTCTCACTCACTATCTCTGTCTCTCACTCACTGCCTCGGTCTCTCACTCACTGTCTCTCTCTCTCACTCACTGTCCCTCACTCACTGTCTCTGTCTCTCACTCACTGTCTCTGTCTCTCACTCACTGTCTCTCTCTCTCGCTCACTGTCTCTGTCTCTCTCTCACTGTCTCTGTCTCTCACTCACTGTCTCTGTCTCTCACTCACTGTCTCTGTCTCTCACACACTGTCTCTGTCTCTCACACACTGTCTCTGTCTCTCACTCACTGTCTCTCACTCTCACTCACTGTCTCTCACTCACTGTCTCTATCTCTCACTCACAGTCTCTGTCTCTCACTCACTGTCTCTCACTCACTGTCTCTGTCTCTCACTCACTGTCTCTCACTCACTGCCTCAGTCTCTCACTCACTGTCTCTGTCTCTCACTCACTGTCTCTGTCTCTCACTCACTGTCTCTGTCTCTCACTCACTGTCTCTCACTCACTGCCTCTGTCTCTCACTCACATGTCTCTGTCTCTCACTCACTGTCTCTGTCTCTCACTCACTGTCTCTGTCTCTCACTCACTGTCTCTCACTCACTGCCTCTGTCTCTCACTCACTGTCTCTCACTCACTTTCTCTCACTCACTGTCTCTGTCTCTCACTCACTGTCTCTGTCTCTCACTCACTGCCTCTGTCTCTCACTCACTGTCTAACACTCACTGACTCTCTCTCTCACTCACTGTCTCTGTCTCTCACTCACTGTATCAGTCTCTCACTCACTGTCTCTGTCTCTCACTCACTGTCTCTGTCTCTCACTCACTGTCTCTGTCTCACACTCACTGACTCCATCTCTTACTCACTGTCTCTCACTCACTCACTGTCTCTCACTCACTGTCTCTGTCTCTCACTCACTGTCTCTGTCTCTCACTCACTGTCTCTGTCTCTCACTCACTGCCTCTGTCTCTCACTCACTGTCTCTCTCTCTCTCACTCACTGTCTCTGTCCCTCACTCACTGTCTCTGTCTCTCTCTCACTGTCTCTGTCTCTCACTCACTGTCTCTCACTCACTGTCTCTCAATCACTGTCTCTCAATCACTGTCTCTCACTCACTGTCTCTCACTCACTGTCTCTCACTCTCTGCCTCTGTCTCTCACTCACTGTCTCTCACTCACTGTCTCTCACTCACTGTCTTTGTCTCTCACTCACTGTCTCTCACTCACTGTCTCTGTCTCTCACTCACTGTCTCTGTCCCTCACTCACTGCCTCTGTCTCTCACTCACTGTCTCTCACTCACTGTCTCTGTCCTTCACTCACTGCCTCTGTCTCTCACTCACTGTCTCTGTCTCTCACTCACTGTCTCTGTCCCTCACTCACTGTCTCTGTCCCTCACTCACTGTCTCTGTCTCTCACTCACTGTCTCTGTCTCTCACTCACTGTCTCTGTCTCTCACTCACTGTCTCTGTCTCTCGCTCACTGTCTCTGTCTCTCACTCACTGTCTCTATCTCTCACTCACAGTCTCTGTCTCTCACTCACTGTCTCTCACTCACTGTCTCTGTCTCTCACTCACTGTCTCTCACTCACTGCCTCAGTCTCTCACTCACTGTCTCTGTCTCTCACTCACTGTCTCTGTCTCTCACTCACTGTCTCTGTCTCTCACTCACTGTCTCTCACTCACTGCCTCTGTCTCTCACTCACATGTCTCTGTCTCTCACTCACTGTCTCTGTCTCTCACTCACTGTCTCTGTCTCTCACTCACTGTCTCTCACTCACTGCCTCTGTCTCTCACTCACTGTCTCTCACTCACTTTCTCTCACTCACTGTCTCTGTCTCTCACTCACTGTCTCTGTCTCTCACTCACTGCCTCTGTCTCTCACTCACTGTCTAACACTCACTGACTCTCTCTCTCACTCACTGTCTCTGTCTCTCACTCACTGTATCAGTCTCTCACTCACTGTCTCTGTCTCTCACTCACTGTCTCTGTCTCTCACTCACTGTCTCTGTCTCACACTCACTGACTCCATCTCTCACTCACTGTCTCTCACTCACTCACTGTCTCTCACTCACTGTCTCTGTCTCTCACTCACTGTCTCTGTCTCTCACTCACTGTCTCTGTCTCTCACTCACTGTCTCTGTCTCTCACTCACTGCCTCTGTCTCTCACTCACTGTCTCTCTCTCTCTCACTCACTGTCTCTGTCCCTCACTCACTGTCTCTGTCTCTCTCTCACTGTCTCTGTCTCTCACTCACTGTCTCTCACTCACTGTCTCTCAATCACTGTCTCTCACTCACTGTCTCTCACTCACTGTCTCTCACTCACTGTCTCTCACTCTCTGCCTCTCACTCTCTGCCTCTGTCTCTCACTCACTGTCTTTGTCTCTCACTCACTGTCTCTCACTCACTGTCTTTGTCTCTCACTCACTGTCTCTCACTCACTGGTTCTGTCTCTCACTCACTGTCTCTCACTCACTGTCTCCGTCTCTCACTCACTGTCTCTGTCTCTCACTCACTGTCGCTCACTCACTGTCTCCGTCTCTCACTCACTGCCTCTGTCTCTCACTCACTGCCTCTGTCTCTCACTCACTGCCTCTCACTCACATGTCTCTGTCTCTCACTCACTGTCTCTGTCTCTCACTCACTGTCTCTGTCTCTCACTCACTGTCTCTCACTCACTGCCTCTGTCTCTCACTCACTGTCTCTCACTCACTTTCTCTCACTCACTGTCTCTGTCTCTCACTCACTGTCTCTGTCTCTCACTCACTGCCTCTGTCTCTCACTCACTGTCTAACACTCACTGACTCTCTCTCTCACTCACTGTCTCTGTCTCTCACTCACTGTATCAGTCTCTCACTCACTGTCTCTGTCTCTCACTCACTGTCTCTGTCTCTCACTCACTGTCTCTGTCTCACACTCACTGACTCCATCTCTCACTCACTGTCTCTCACTCACTCACTGTCTCTCACTCACTGTCTCTGTCTCTCACTCACTGTCCCTGTCTCTCACTCACTGTCTCTGTCTCTCACTCACTGTCTCTGTCTCTCACTCACTGCCTCTGTCTCTCACTCACTGTCTCTCTCTCTCTCACTCACTGTCTCTGTCCCTCACTCACTGTCTCTGTCTCTCTCTCACTGTCTCTGTCTCTCACTCACTGTCTCTCACTCACTGTCTCTCAATCACTGTCTCTCACTCACTGTCTCTCACTCACTGTCTCTCACTCACTGTCTCTCACTCTCTGCCTCTCACTCTCTGCCTCTGTCTCTCACTCACTGTCTTTGTCTCTCACTCACTGTCTCTCACTCACTGTCTTTGTCTCTCACTCACTGTCTCTCACTCACTGGTTCTGTCTCTCACTCACTGTCTCTCACTCACTGTCTCCGTCTCTCACTCACTGTCTCTGTCTCTCACTCACTGTCGCTCACTCACTGTCTCCGTCTCTCACTCACTGCCTCTGTCTCTCACTCACTGCCTCTGTCTCTCACTCACTGCCTCTCACTCACTGTCTCTCTCTCTCACTCACTGTCTCGGTCTCTCACTCACTGTCTCTGTCTCTCACTCACTGTCTCTCACTCACTGTCTCTCACTCACTGTCTCTCACTCACTGTCTCTCACTCACAGTCTCTGTCTCTAACTCACTGTCTCTGTCTCTCACTCACTGTCTCTGTCTCTCACTCACTGTCTCCGTCTCTCACTCACTGTCTCTCACTCACCGTCTCCGTCTCTCACTCACTGTCTCTGTCTCTCACTCACTGTCTCTCTCTCTCACTCACTGTCTCTCTCTCTCACTCACTGTCTCTATCTCTCACTCACTGTCTCGGTCTCTCACTCACTGTCTCGGTCTCTCACTCACTGTCTCTGTCTCTCACTCACTGTCTCTGTCTCTCACTCACTGTCTCTGTCTCTCACTCACTGTCTCTGTCTCTCACTCACTGTCTCTATCTCTCACTCACTGTCTCTGTCTCACTGTCTCTGTCCCTCACTCACTGTCTCTGTCTCTCACTCACTGTCTCTGTCTCTCACTCACTGTCTCTGTCCCTCACTCACTGTCTCTGTCCCTCTCTCACTGTCTCTGTCTCTCATTCACTGTCTCTCACTCACTGTCTCTGTCTCTCATTCACTGTCTCTGTCTCTCACTCACTGTCTCTCACTCTCTGTCTCTGTCTCTCACTCACTGTCTCTCACTCACTGTCTCTGTCTCTCACTCACTGCCTCTCACTCACTGTCTCTGTCTCTCACTCACTGTCTCTCACTCACTGTCTCTCACTCACTGTCTCTGTCTCTCACTCACTGTCTCTGTCTCTCACTCACTGTCTCTGTCTCTCACTCACTGTCTCTCACTCACTGCCTCTGTCTCTCACTCACTGTCTCTGTCTCTCACTCACTGTCTCGGTCTCTCACTCACTGTCTCTGTCTCTCACTCACTGTCTCTGTCTCTCACTCACTGTCTCTGTCTCTCACTCACTGTCTCTGTCTCTCACTCACTGTCTCCGTCTCTCACTCACTGTCTCTGTCTCACTGTCTCTGTCCCTCACTCACTGTCTCTGTCTCTCATTCACTGTCTCTGTCTCTCACTCACTGTCTCTGTCTCACTGTCTCTGTCCCTCACTCACTGTCTCCGTCTCTCACTCACTGTCTCTGTCTCACTGTCTCTGTCCCTCACTCACTGTCTCTGTCTCTCACTCACTGTCTCTGTCCCTCACTCACTGTCTCTGTCCCTCACTCACTGTCTCTGTCTCTCACTCACTGTCTCTGTCTCTCACTCACTGTCTCTCACTCACTGTCTCTGTCTCTCATTCACTGTCTCTGTCTCTCACTCACTGTCTCTCACTCACTGTCTCTGTCTCTCACTCACTGTCTCTGTCTCTCACTCACTGTCTCTGTCTCTCACTCACTGCCTCTGACTCTCACTCACTGTCTCTGTCTCTCACTCACTGTCTCTGTCTCTCACTCACTGTCTCTCACTCACAGTCTCTGTCTCTCACTCACTGTCTCTGTCTCTCACTCACTGTCTCTGTCTCTCACTCACTGTCTCACACTCACTGTCTCCGTCTCTCACTCACTGTCTCTCACTCACTGTCTCCGTCTCTCACTCACTGTCTCTCACTCTCACTCACTGTCTCCGTCTCTCACTCACTGTCTCATTCTCTCACTCACTGTCTCGGTCTCTCACTCACTGCCTCTGTCTCTCACTCACTGCCTCTGTCTCTCACTCACTGCCTCTCACTCACTGTCTCTGTCTCTCACTCACTGTCTCTGTCTTTCACTCACTGTCTCTGTCTCTCACTCACTGTCTCTGTCTCTCACTCACTGTCTCCGTCTCTCACTCACTGTCTCTGTCTCACTGTCTCTGTCCCTCACTCACTGTCTCTGTCTCTGACTCACTGTCTCTGTCTCTCACTCACTGTCTCTGTCGCTCACTCACTGTCTCTGTCGCTCACGCACTGTCTCTGTCTCTCACTCACTGTCTCTCACTCACTGTCTCTGTCTCTCACTCACTGTCTCTCACTCACTGTCTCTGTCTCTCACTCACTGTCTCTCACTCACTGTCTCTGTCTCTCACTCACTGCCTCTCACTCACTGTCTCTGTCTCTCACTCACTGTCTCTCACTCACTGTCTCTGTCTCTCACTCACTGTCTCTGTCTCTCACTCACTGTCTCTGTCTCTCACTCACTGTCTCCGTCTCTCACTCGCTGTCTCTGACTCTCACTCACTGTCTCTGTCTCTCACTCACTGGTTCTGTCTCTCACTCACTGTTTCTCACTCACTGTCTCCGTCTCTCACTCACTGTCTCTCACTCACTGTCTCCGTCTCTCACTCACAGTCTCTCACTCACTGTCTGTCACTCACTGTCTCGGTCTCTCACTCACTGCCTCTGTCTCTCACTCACTGCCTCTGTCTCTCACTCACTGCCTCTGTCTCTCACTCACTGCCTCTGTCTCTCACTCACTGTCTCTCACTCACTGTCTCTCTCTCTCACTCACTGTCTCTGTCTCTCACTCACTGTCTCGGTCTCTCACTCACTGTCTCTGTCTCTCACTCACTGTCTCTCACTCACTGTCTCTCACTCACAGTCTCTGTCTCTCACTCACTGTCTCTGTCTCTCACTCACTGTCTCTGTCTCTCACTCACTGTCTCCGTCTCTCACTCACTGTCTCTCACTCACCGTCTCCGTCTCTCACTCACTGTCTCTGTCTCTCACTCACTGTCTCTCACTCACTGTCTCTCTCTCTCACTCACTGTCTCTATCTCTCACTCACTGTCTCGGTCTCTCACTCACTGTCTCTGTCTCTCACTCACTGTCTCTGTCTCTCACTCACTGTCACTGTCTCTCACTCACTGTCTCTCACTCACAGTCTCTGTCTCTCACTCACTGTCTCTGTCTCTCACTCACTGTCTCTGTCTCTCACTCACTGTCTCTGTCTCACTGTCTCTGTCCCTCACTCACTGTCTCTGTCTCTCACTCACTGTCTCTGTCTCTCACTCACTGTCTCTGTCTCTCACTCACTGTCTCTCACTCACTGCCTCTGTCTCTCACTCACTGTCTCTGTCTCTCACTCACTGTCTCGGTCTCTCACTCACTGTCTCTGTCTCTCACTCACTGTCTCTGTCTCTCACTCACTGTCTCTGTCTCTCACTCACTGTCTCCGTCTCTCACTCACTGTCTCTGTCTCACTGTCTCTGTCCCTCACTCACTGTCTCTGTCTCTCATTCACTGTCTCTGTCTCTCACTCACTGTCTCTGTCTCACTGTCTCTGTCCCTCACTCACTGTCTCCGTCTCTCACTCACTGTCTCTGTCTCACTGTCTCTGTCCCTCACTCACTGTCTCTGCCTCTCACTCACTGTCTCTGTCCCTCACTCACTGTCTCTGTCTCTCACTCACTGTCTCTGTCCCTCACTCACTGTCTCTGTCCCTCACTCACTGTCTCTGTCTCTCACTCACTGTCTCTGTCTCTCACTCACTGTCTCTGTCTCTCACTCACTGTCTCTCACTCACTGTCTCTGTCTCTCATTCACTGTCTCTGTCTCTCACTCACTGTCTCTCACTCACTGTCTCTGTCTCTCACTCACTGTCTCTGTCTCTCACTCACTGTCTCTGTCTCTCACTCACTGCCTCTGACTCTCACTCACTGTCTCTGTCTCTCACTCACTGTCTCTGTCTCTCACTCACTGTCTCACACTCACTGTCTCCGTCTCTCACTCACTGTCTCTCACTCACTGTCTCCGTCTCTCACTCACTGTCTCTCACTCTCACTCACTGTCTCCGTCTCTCACTCACTGTCTCATTCTCTCACTCACTGTCTCTCACTCACTGTCTCCGTCTCTCACTCACTGTCTCTCACTCACTGTCTCCGTCTCTCACTCGCTGTCTCGGTCTCTCACTCACTGCCTCTGTCTCTCACTCACTGCCTCTGTCTCTCACTCACTGCCTCTCACTCACTGTCTCTGTCTCTCACTCACTGTCTCTGTCTTTCACTCACTGTCTCTGTCTCTCACTCACTGTCTCTGTCTCTCACTCACTGTCTCCGTCTCTCACTCACTGTCTCTGTCTCACTGTCTCTGTCCCTCACTCACTGTCTCTGTCTCTGACTCACTGTCTCTGTCTCTCACTCACTGTCTCTGTCGCTCACTCACTGTCTCTGTCGCTCACGCACTGTCTCCGTCTCTCACTCACTGTCTCTGTCTCTCACTCACTGTCTCTCACTCAGTGTCTCTGTCTCTCACTCACTGTCTCTCACTCACTGTCTCTGTCTCTCACTCACTGTCTCTCACTCACTGTCTCTGTCTCTCACTCACTGCCTCTCACTCACTGTCTCTGTCTCTCACTCACTGTCTCTCACTCACTGTCTCTGTCTCTCACTCACTGTCTCTGTCTCTCACTCACTGTCTCTGTCTCTCACTCACTGTCTCTGTCTCTCACTCACTGTCTCCGTCTCTCACTCACTGTCTCCGTCTCTCACTCGCTGTCTCTGACTCTCACTCACTGTCTCTGTCTCTCACTCACTGGTTCTGTCTCTCACTCACTGTCTCTCACTCACTGTCTCCGTCTCTCACTCACTGTCTCTCACTCACTGTCTCCGTCTCTCACTCACAGTCTCTCACTCACTGTCTGTCACTCACTGTCTCGGTCTCTCACTCACTGCCTCTGTCTCTCACTCACTGCCTCTGTCTCTCACTCACTGCCTCTGTCTCTCACTCACTGCCTCTGTCTCTCACTCACTGTCTCTCACTCACTGTCTCTCTCTCTCACTCACTGTCTCTGTCTCTCACTCACTGTCTCGGTCTCTCACTCACTGTCTCTGTCTCTCACTCACTGTCTCTCACTCACTGTCTCTCACTCACAGTCTCTGTCTCTCACTCACTGTCTCTGTCTCTCACTCACTGTCTCTGTCTCTCACTCACTGTCTCTGTCTCTCACTCACTGTCTCCGTCTCTCACTCACTGTCTCTCACTCACCGTCTCCGTCTCTCACTCACTGTCTCTGTCTCTCACTCACTGTCTCTCACTCACTGTCTCTCTCTCTCACTCACTGTCTCTATCTCTCACTCACTGTCTCGGTCTCTCACTCACTGTCTCTGTCTCTCACTCACTGTCTCTGTCTCTCACTCACTGTCTCTCACTCACAGTCTCTGTCTCTCACTCACTGTCTCTGTCTCTCACTCACTGTCTCTGTCTCTCACTCACTGTCTCTGTCTCACTGTCTCTGTCCCTCACTCACTGTCTCTGTCTCTCACTCACTGTCTCTGTCTCTCACTCACTGTCTCTGTCCCTCACTCACTGTCTCTGTCCCTCTCTCACTGTCTCTGTCTCTCATTCACTGTCTCTCACTCACTGTCTCTGTCTCTCACTCACTGTCTCTGTCTCACTGTCTCTGTCCCTCACTCACTGTCTCCGTCTCTCACTCACTGTCTCTGTCTCACTGTCTCTGTCCCTCACTCACTGTCTCTGTCTCTCACTCACTGTCTCTGTCTCTCACTCACTGTCTCTGTCCCTCACTCACTGTCTCTGTCCCTCACTCACTGTCTCTGTCTCTCACTCACTGTCTCTGTCTCTCACTCACTGTCTCTGTCTCTCACTCACTGTCTCTCACTCACTGTCTCTGTCTCTCATTCACTGTCTCTGTCTCTCACTCACTGTCTCTCACTCACTGTCTCTGTCTCTCACTCACTGTCTCTGTCTCTCACTCACTGTCTCTGTCTCTCACTCACTGCCTCTGACTCTCACTCACTGTCTCTGTCTCTCACTCACTGTCTCTGTCTCTCACTCACTGTCTCTGTCTCTCACTCACTGTCTCTGTCTCTCACTCACTGTCTCACACTCACTGTCTCTGTCTCTCACTCACTGTCTCCGTCTCTCACTCACTGTCTCTCACTCTCACTCACTGTCTCCGTCTCTCACTCACTGTCTCATTCTCTCACTCACTGTCTCCGTCTCTCACTCGCTGTCTCGGTCTCTCACTCACTGCCTCTGTCTCTCACTCACTGCCTCTGTCTCTCACTCACTGCCTCTCACTCACTGTCTCTGTCTCTCACTCACTGTCTCTGTCTTTCACTCACTGTCTCTGTCTCTCACTCACTGTCTCTGTCTCTCACTCACTGTCTCCGTCTCTCACTCACTGTCTCTGTCTCACTGTCTCTGTCCCTCACTCACTGTCTCTGTCTCTGACTTACTGTCTCTGTCTCTCACTCACTGTCTCTGTCGCTCACTCACTGTCTCTGTCGCTCACGCAATGTCTCCGTCTCTCACTCACTGTCTCTGTCTCTCACTCACTGTCTCTCACTCACTGTCTCTGTCTCTCACTCACTGTCTCTCACTCACTGTCTCTGTCTCTCACTCACTGTCTCTCACTCACTGTCTCTGTCTCTCACTCACTGCCTCTCACTCACTGTCTCTGTCTCTCACTCACTGTCTCTCACTCACTGTCTCTGTCTCTCACTCACTGTCTCTGTCTCTCACTCACTGTCTCTGTCTCTCACTCACTGTCTCTGTCTCTCACTCACTGTCTCTGTCTCTCACTCACTGTCTCTGTCTCTCACTCACTGTCTCTCACTCACTGCCTCTGTCTCTCACTCACTGTCTCTGTCTCTCACTCACTGTCTCGGTCTCTCACTCACTGTCTCTGTCTCTCACTCACTGTCTCTGTCTCTCACTCACTGTCTCTGTCTCTCACTCACTGTCTCCGTCTCTCACTCACTGTCTCTGTCTCACTGTCTCTGTCCCTCACTCACTGTCTCTGTCTCTCATTCACTGTCTCTGTCTCTCACTCACTGTCTCTGTCTCACTGTCTCTGTCCCTCACTCACTGTCTCCGTCTCTCACTCACTGTCTCTGTCTCACTGTCTCTGTCCCTCACTCACTGTCTCTGCCTCTCACTCACTGTCTCTGTCCCTCACTCACTGTCTCTGTCTCTCACTCACTGTCTCTGTCCCTCACTCACTGTCTCTGTCCCTCACTCACTGTCTCTGTCTCTCACTCACTGTCTCTGTCTCTCACTCACTGTCTCTGTCTCTCACTCACTGTCTCTCACTCACTGTCTCTGTCTCTCATTCACTGTCTCTGTCTCTCACTCACTGTCTCTCACTCACTGTCTCTGTCTCTCACTCACTGTCTCTGTCTCTCACTCACTGTCTCTGTCTCTCACTCACTGCCTCTGACTCTCACTCACTGTCTCTGTCTCTCACTCACTGTCTCTGTCTCTCACTCACTGTCTCACACTCACTGTCTCCGTCTCTCACTCACTGTCTCTCACTCACTGTCTCCGTCTCTCACTCACTGTCTCTCACTCTCACTCACTGTCTCCGTCTCTCACTCACTGTCTCATTCTCTCACTCACTGTCTCTCACTCACTGTCTCCGTCTCTCACTCACTGTCTCTCACTCACTGTCTCCGTCTCTCACTCGCTGTCTCGGTCTCTCACTCACTGCCTCTGTCTCTCACTCACTGCCTCTGTCTCTCACTCACTGCCTCTCACTCACTGTCTCTGTCTCTCACTCACTGTCTCTGTCTTTCACTCACTGTCTCTGTCTCTCACTCACTGTCTCTGTCTCTCACTCACTGTCTCCGTCTCTCACTCACTGTCTCTGTCTCACTGTCTCTGTCCCTCACTCACTGTCTCTGTCTCTGACTCACTGTCTCTGTCTCTCACTCACTGTCTCTGTCGCTCACTCACTGTCTCTGTCGCTCACGCACTGTCTCCGTCTCTCACTCACTGTCTCTGTCTCTCACTCACTGTCTCTCACTCAGTGTCTCTGTCTCTCACTCACTGTCTCTCACTCACTGTCTCTGTCTCTCACTCACTGTCTCTCACTCACTGTCTCTGTCTCTCACTCACTGCCTCTCACTCACTGTCTCTGTCTCTCACTCACTGTCTCTCACTCACTGTCTCTGTCTCTCACTCACTGTCTCTGTCTCTCACTCACTGTCTCTGTCTCTCACTCACTGTCTCTGTCTCTCACTCACTGTCTCCGTCTCTCACTCACTGTCTCCGTCTCTCACTCGCTGTCTCTGACTCTCACTCACTGTCTCTGTCTCTCACTCACTGGTTCTGTCTCTCACTCACTGTCTCTCACTCACTGTCTCCGTCTCTCACTCACTGTCTCTCACTCACTGTCTCCGTCTCTCACTCACAGTCTCTCACTCACTGTCTGTCACTCACTGTCTCGGTCTCTCACTCACTGCCTCTGTCTCTCACTCACTGCCTCTGTCTCTCACTCACTGCCTCTGTCTCTCACTCACTGCCTCTGTCTCTCACTCACTGTCTCTCACTCACTGTCTCTCTCTCTCACTCACTGTCTCTGTCTCTCACTCACTGTCTCGGTCTCTCACTCACTGTCTCTGTCTCTCACTCACTGTCTCTCACTCACTGTCTCTCACTCACAGTCTCTGTCTCTCACTGACTGTCTCTGTCTCTCACTCACTGTCTCTGTCTCTCACTCACTGTCTCTGTCTCTCACTCACTGTCTCCGTCTCTCACTCACTGTCTCTCACTCACCGTCTCCGTCTCTCACTCACTGTCTCTGTCTCTCACTCACTGTCTCTCACTCACTGTCTCTCTCTCTCACTCACTGTCTCTATCTCTCACTCACTGTCTCGGTCTCTCACTCACTGTCTCTGTCTCTCACTCACTGTCTCTGTCTCTCACTCACTGTCTCTCACTCACAGTCTCTGTCTCTCACTCACTGTCTCTGTCTCTCACTCACTGTCTCTGTCTCACTGTCTCTGTCCCTCACTCACTGTCTCTGTCTCTCACTCACTGTCTCTGTCTCTCACTCACTGTCTCTGTCCCTCACTCACTGTCTCTGTCCCTCTCTCACTGTCTCTGTCTCTCATTCACTGTCTCTCACTCACTGTCTCTGTCTCTCACTCACTGTCTCTGTCTCACTGTCTCTGTCCCTCACTCACTGTCTCCGTCTCTCACTCACTGTCTCTGTCTCACTGTCTCTGTCCCTCACTCACTGTCTCTGTCTCTCACTCACTGTCTCTGTCTCTCACTCACTGTCTCTGTCCCTCACTCACTGTCTCTGTCCCTCACTCACTGTCTCTGTCTCTCACTCACTGTCTCTGTCTCTCACTCACTGTCTCTGTCTCTCACTCACTGTCTCTCACTCACTGTCTCTGTCTCTCATTCACTGTCTCTGTCTCTCACTCACTGTCTCTCACTCACTGTCTCTGTCTCTCACTCACTGTCTCTGTCTCTCACTCACTGTCTCTGTCTCTCACTCACTGCCTCTGACTCTCACTCACTGTCTCTGTCTCTCACTCACTGTCTCTGTCTCTCACTCACTGTCTCTGTCTCTCACTCACTGTCTCTGTCTCTCACTCACTGTCTCACACTCACTGTCTCTGTCTCTCACTCACTGTCTCCGTCTCTCACTCACTGTCTCTCACTCTCACTCACTGTCTCCGTCTCTCACTCACTGTCTCATTCTCTCACTCACTGTCTCCGTCTCTCACTCGCTGTCTCGGTCTCTCACTCACTGCCTCTGTCTCTCACTCACTGCCTCTGTCTCTCACTCACTGCCTCTCACTCACTGTCTCTGTCTCTCACTCACTGTCTCTGTCTTTCACTCACTGTCTCTGTCTCTCACTCACTGTCTCTGTCTCTCACTCACTGTCTCCGTCTCTCACTCACTGTCTCTGTCTCACTGTCTCTGTCCCTCACTCACTGTCTCTGTCTCTGACTTACTGTCTCTGTCTCTCACTCACTGTCTCTGTCGCTCACTCACTGTCTCTGTCGCTCACGCACTGTCTCCGTCTCTCACTCACTGTCTCTGTCTCTCACTCACTGTCTCTCACTCACTGTCTCTGTCTCTCACTCACTGTCTCTCACTCACTGTCTCTGTCTCTCACTCACTGTCTCTCACTCACTGTCTCTGTCTCTCACTCACTGCCTCTCACTCACTGTCTCTGTCTCTCACTCACTGTCTCTCACTCACTGTCTCTGTCTCTCACTCACTGTCTCTGTCTCTCACTCACTGTCTCTGTCTCTCACTCACTGTCTCCGTCTCTCACTCGCTGTCTCTGACTCTCACTCACTGTCTCTGTCTCTCACTCACTGTCTCTGACTCTCACTCACTGTCTCTGTCTCTCACTCACTGGTTCTGTCTCTCACTCACTGGTTCTGTCTCTCACTCACTGTCTCCGTCTCTCACTCACTGTCTCTCACTCACTGTCTCCGTCTCTCACTCACTGTCTCTCACTCACTGTCTCTCACTCACTGTCTCGGTCTCTCACTCACTGCCTCTGTCTCTCACTCACTGCCTCTGTCTCTTACTCACTGCCTCTGTCTCTCACTCACTGCCTCTCACTCACTGTCTCTCTCTCTCACTCACTGTCTCTGTCTCTCACTCACTGTCTCGGTCTCTCACTCACTGTCTCTGTCTCTCACTCACTGTCTCTCACTCACTGTCTCTCACTCACTGTCTCTGTCTCTCACTCACTGTCTCTGTCTCTCACTCACTGTCTCTGTCTCTCACTCACTGTCTCTGTCTCTCACTCACTGTCTCCGTCTCTCACTCACTGTC
The DNA here is from genome assembly GCF_047496885.1 of Scyliorhinus torazame. Classification (NCBI taxonomy): domain Eukaryota; kingdom Metazoa; phylum Chordata; class Chondrichthyes; order Carcharhiniformes; family Scyliorhinidae; genus Scyliorhinus; species Scyliorhinus torazame. Next base: position 85,289,663 of record NC_092710.1, on the reverse strand, counting down.
TCTCACTCACCGTCTCCGTCTCTCACTCACTGTCTCTGTCTCTCACTCACTGTCTCTCACTCACTGTCTCTCTCTCTCACTCACTGTCTCTATCTCTCACTCACTGTCTCGGTCTCTCATTCACTGTCTCTGTCTCTCACTCACTGTCTCTGTCTCTCACTCACTGTCTCTCACTCACAGTCTCTGTCTCTCACTCACTGTCTCTGTCTCTCACTCACTGTCTCTGTCTCACTGTCTCTGTCCCTCACTCACTGTCTCTGTCTCTCACTCACTGTCTCTGTCTCTCACTCACTGTCTCTGTCCCTCACTCACTGTCTCTGTCCCTCTCTCACTGTCTCTGTCTCTCATTCACTGTCTCTCACTCACTGCCTCTGTCTCTCACTCACTGTCTCTCACTCACTGTCTCTGTCTCTCACTCACTGCCTCTCACTCACTGTCTCTGTCTCTCACTCACTGTCTCTCACTCACTGTCTCTGTCTCTCACTCACTGTCTCTGTCTCACACTCACTGTCTCTGTCTCTCACTCACTGTCTCCGTCTCTCACTCACTGTCTCTGTCTCTCACTCACTATCTCTGTCTCTCACTCACTGTCTCTGTCTCTCACTCAGTCTCTGTCTCTCACTCACTGTCTCCGTCTCTCACTCACTGTCTCTGTCTCTCACTCACTATCTCTGTCTTTCACTCACTGTCTCCACCTCTCACTCACTGTCTCTGTCTCACTGTCTCTGTCTCTCACTCACTGTCTCTGTCTCTCACTCACTGTCTCTCACTCACTGTCTCTGTCTCTCACTCACCGTCTCTGTCCCTCATTCACTGTCTCTGTCTCTCACTCACTGCCTCTGTCTCTCACTCACTGTCTCTCACTCACTGTCTCTGTCTCTCACTCACTGTCTCTCACTCACTGTCTCTGTCTCTCACTCACTGTCTCTTACCCACTGTCTCTGTCTCTCACTCACTGTCTCTGTCTCTGACTCCCTGTCCCACACACTCTCCCCTTTCCTCACACTCTCCCTGTCCCACACACTCTCCCTGTCCCACACACTCTCCCTGTCCCACACACTCTCCCTGTCCCACACACTCTCCCTGTCCCATACACTCTCCCTGTCCTACACACTCTCCCTGTCCCACACACTCTCCCTGTTCCACAGAGTCTCCCTGTTCCACACACTCTCCCTGTTGCACGCACTCTCCCTGTCCCTGCAAAGTCTCCCTTTCCCACACATTCCCCCTGTCCCACACACTCTCCCTGTCCCACACATTCCCCCTGTCCCACACATTCCCCCTGTCCCACACATTCCTTGTCCCACACACTCTCCCTGTCCCACACACTCTCCCTGTCCCACACACTCTCACTGTCCCACACACTCTCACTGTCACACACATTCCTTGTCCCACACATGCCTTGTCCCACACACTCTCCCTGTCCCAGACATTCCCACTGTCCCACACATTCCTTGTCCCACACACTCTCCCTGTCCCACACACTCTCCCTGTCACACACACTCCCCCTGTCACACACACTCCCCCTGTCACACACACTCCACCTGTCCCACACAATCTCACTGTCCCACACACTCTCCCTGTCCCACCCCCCCCCCTGTTTCACACACTCTCCCTGTCCCACACCCCCCCCCTGTTTCACACACTCTCCCTGTCCCACACACTCCCCCTGTCCCACACACTCTCACTGTCACACACACACACCCTGTCCCACACACACACCCTGTCCCACACACACACCCTGTCCCACACACCCACCCTGTCCCACACACTCTCCCTGTCCCACATACTCTCACTGTCCCACTCACTCTCCCTGTCCCACACACTGACTCTCACACACCCTCTCACTGTGTCCCACTCTCTCCCTGTCCCACACACTCTCCCTGCCCCACACAATCACCCCGTCCCACACACGCCCCCGGTCCCACACACTCTCACTGTCCTACACACTTTCCCTGTCCCACACATTCCCCCTGTCCCAGACACGCCCCCTCGTCCCACACACTCCCCCTGTCACACACACACTCCCTGCCCCACCACACTCCCTGTCCTACACATTCTCCCTGTCCCACACAGTCTCCCTGTCCCACACGCTCTCCCTGTCCCACACGCTCTCCCTGACACACACACGCCCCCGTTCCCACACACGCCCCCGTTCCCACACACTCCCCCTCTCCCACACACTCCCGCTGTCCCACACACTCTCACTGTCTCACACACTCCCCCTGTCCCACACACTCGCTGTCCCACACTCTCCCTGACCCACACACTCCCCCTGTCCCACACACTCTCCCTGTCCCACACACTCACTACCGCACACAATCTCCCTGTCCCACACACTCTCCCTGTCCCACACACTCTCCCTGTCCCACACATTCTCCCTGACCCACATGCTCCCCCTGTCCCACACACTCCCCCTGTCCCACACACTCTCAATGTCCCACAAACATTCCCTGTCCCACACACTCCCCCTGTCCCACACACTCTCCCTGTCCCACACACACTCCCTGTCCCACACACTCCCTGTCCGTCACACACTCTCCCTGTCCCACACACTCACCCTGTCCCCCACACTCTCCCTGTCCCTGCAATACCTCCCTGTCCCACACACTCTCCCTGTCCCACACACTCTCCCTGTTCCACACAGTCTCCCGGTTCCACACACTCTCCCTGTCCCACACACTCTCCCTGTCCCTGCAAAGTCTCCCTGTCCCACACACTCCCCCTGTCCCACACAATCTCCCTCTCCCACACACTCTCCCTCTCCCACACACTCTCCCTATCACACACACTCTCCCTGTCCCACACACTCTCCCTGTCCCACACACTCCCCCTGTCCCACACACTCTCCCTGTCCCACACCCCGCCCCCTGTTTCTCACACTCTCCCTGTCCCACACACTCTCCCTGTCCCACACCCCGCCCCCTGTTTCTCACAATCTCCCTGTCACACACACCCCCCTGTCCCACACACTCTCCCTGTCCCACACACTCTCCCTGTCACACCCCCCTCTGTCCCACACACTCTCCCTGTCCCACACACTCTCCCTGTCCCGCACACCCTCACTGTCACATACAGTCCCCCTGTTCCACACACTCTCCCTGTCCCACATACTCTCACTGTCCCACACACACTCCCTGTCCCACACACACTCCCTGTCCCACACACACTCCCTGTCCCACACACCCTCACTGTCACACACAGTCCCCCTGTTCCACACACTCTCCCTGTCCCACATACTCTCACTGTCCCACACACTCTCCCTGTCCTACACACTTCCCCTGTCCCACACATTCCCCCTGTCCCACACAGGCCCCCGGTCCCACGCACGCCCCCTCTCCCACACACGCCCCCTCTCCCACACATGCCCCCTGTCCCACACACTCTCCCTGTCCCACACACTCCCCCTGTCCCACACACACTCACTGTCACACACACACCCCCTGTCCCACACACCCTCCCTGTCCCACACACTCTCTCTGTCCCACACACTCTCACTGTCCCACACACTCTCACTGTCCCACACACTGTACCACACACTCTCCCTGTCCCACACACTCTCCCTGTCCCACACACTCATTGTCCCACACTCTCCCCCTGTCCCACACACTCTCCCTGTCCCACACACTCTCCCTGTCCCACACACTCTCCCTGTCCCACACACACATTGTCCCACACTCTCCCCCTGTCCCACACACTCCCCCTGTCCCACACACTCTCACTGTCCCACACACTCTCCCTGTCCAACACATTCTCCCTGTCCCACACTCTCACCCTGTCCCACACTCTCACCCTGTCCCACACTCTCACCCTGTCCCACACTCTCCCCCTGTCCCACACACTCCCCCTGTACCACACACTCACTACCGCACACTCTCCCTGCCCCACACACTCCCCCTGTCCCGCTCACTCCCCCTGTCCCGCACACTCCCCCTATCCCGCACACTGTCCCACACATTCCCCCTGTCCCACACACTGTCCCACACATTCCCCCTGTCCCACACACTGTCCCACACATTCCCCCTGTCCCACAACTCTGCCTGTTCCAAACACTGACTCTCACACACCCTCTCACTGTCCCACACACTCTCACCGTCCCACACACTCTCACCGTCCCACACACTTTCCTTGTCCCACACACTCCCCCTGTCCCACACACTCACCCTGTCCCAGACACTCACCGTTCCACACACTCTCCCGGTCCCACACACTTTCCCTGTTCCACACACTCTCCTTTTCCCTGCAATATCTCCCTGTCCCACACACTCTCCCTGTTCCACACGCTCTCCCTGTCCCACATACTCCCCCTGTCCCACAGACTCTCCCTGTCCGACAGACTCACCCTGTCCGACAGACTCTCCCTGTCCCACACACTCTCCCTGTCCCACACACTCTCCCACTCCCTGCAATATCTCCCTGTCCCACACACTCTCCCTGTTCCACACACTCTCCATTGTCCCACACAATCTCCCTGTCCCACACACGCCCACTCTCCCACACACTCTCCCTGTCACACACACTCTCCCGGTCCCACACACTCTCCCTGTCCCACACACTCTCCCATTCCCTGCAATATCTCCCTGTCCCACACACTCTCCCTGTCCCACGCACTCCCCCTGTCCCACACCAACTCCATGCCCCACACAGTCTCCCTGTCCTACACACACTCCCTGTCCCCCACACTCTCCCTCTCCTACACACTCTCCCTGTCCCACACACTTTTTCCTGTCCAACACACTCTCCCTGTCCAACACACTCTCCCTGTCCAACACACTCACCCTGCCCCTGCAAAGTCTCCCTGTCCCACACACTCCCCCTGTCCCACACACTCCCCCCGTTCCACACACTCCCCCTGTCCCACACATTCCCCCTGTCCCACACATTCCTTGTCCCACACACTCTCCCTGTCCCACACACTCTCACTGTCACACTCACTCCCTCTGTCCCACACACTCTCCCTGTCCCACACCCCCCCCCCCTGTTTCACATACTCCCGCTGTCTCACACACACTCCATGCCCCACACAGTCTCCCTGTCCTACACACTATCCCTGTCCTACACACTCTCCCTGTCCCACACACTCTCCCTGTCCCACACACCCTCCCTGTCCCACACACTCTCCCTGTCCCTGCAAAGTCTCCCTGTCCCACACACTCCCCCTGTCCCACACACTCCCCCTGTCCCACACACTCCCCCTGTCCCACATACGCCCCCTGTCCCACAGACTCTCCCAGTCCCACAGACTCTCCCAGTCCCACACACTCTCCCTGTCCCACACATTCCCCCTGTCCCACACATTCCTTGTCCCACACATTCCTTGTCCCATACATTCCTTGTCCCACACACTCTCCCTGTCCCACACACTCTCACTGTCACACTCACTCCCCCTGTCCCACACACTCTCACTGTCCCACACACTCTCCCTGTCCCACACCCCCCCCTGTTTCACACACTCCCCCTGTCACACACACTCCCCCTGTCCCACACACCCTCACTGTCACACACAGTCACCCTGTTCCCCACACACTCCCTCTCCCACACACTCTCACTGTCCCACAAACTCTCACTGTCCCACACACTGTCCCACACACTCTCCCTGACCCACACACTGACTCTCGCACACCCTCTATCTGTGTCCCACTCTCTCCCTGTCCCACACACTCTCCCTGTCCCACACACTCTCCCTGACCCACACACTGACTCTCACACACCCTCTCACTGTGTCCCACTCTCTCCCTGTCCCACACACTCTCCCTGACCCACACACTGACTCTCGCACACCCTCTATCTGTGTCCCACTCTCTCCCTGTCCCACACACTCTCCCTGTCCCACACACTCTCCCTGACCCACACACTGACTCTCGCACACCCTCTATCTGTGTCCCACTCTCTCCCTGTCCCACACACTCTCCCTGTCCCACACACTCTCCCTGACCCACACACTGACTCTCACACACCCTCTCACTGTGTCCCACTCTCTCCCTGTCCCACACACTCTCCCTGACCCACACACTGACTCTCGCACACCCTCTATCTGTGTCCCACTCTCTCCCTGTCCCACACACTCTCCCTGTCCCGCACACTCTCACTGTCACACACTCTCCCTGTCCTACACACTTTCCCGGTCCCACACATTCCCCCGGTCCCACACACGCCCCCTCTCCCACACACGCCCCCTCTCCCACACACGCCCCCTCTCCCACACACGCCCCCTCTCCCACACACGCCCCCTGACCCACACACGCCCCCTGACCCACACACGCCCCCTGACCCACACACGCCCCCTGACCCACACACGCCCCCTGACCCACACACTCCCCCTGTCCCACACATCTCCCTGTCCCACACACTCTCCCTGACCCACACACTCCCCCTGTCCCACACACTCCCCCTGTCCCACACACTCACTGTCCCACACACTCACTGTCCCACACACTCCCCCTGTCCCACACACTCCCCCTGTCCCGCACACTCCCCCTGTCCCGCACACTCCCCCTGTCCCGCACACTCCCCCTGTCCCGCACACTCTCCCTGTCCCACACACTGTCCCACACATTCCCCCTCTCCAACACACTGTCCCACACATTCCCCCTGTCCCACACACTGTCCCACACATTCCCCCTGTCCCACAAACTCTGCCTGTTCCAAACACTGACTCTCACACACCCTCTCACTGTGTCACACTCTCTCCCTGTCCCACACACTCTCACCGTCCCACACACTCTCACCGTCCCACACACTTTCCTTGTCCCACACACTCCCCCTGTCCCACACACTCACCGTTCCACACACTCTCACCGTCCCACACACTTTCCTTGTCCCACACACTCTCCTTGTCCCACACACTCCCTGTTCCACACACTCCCCCTGTCCCACACACTCTCCCGGTCCCACACACTTTCCCTGTTCCACACACTCTCCCTGTACCACACACTCTCCCTGTCCCACACGCTCTCCCTGTCCCACATTCTCCCCCTGTCCCACAGACTCTCCCTGTCCGACAGACTCACCCTGTCCGACAGACTCTCCCTGTCCCACACTCTCTCCCTGTCCCACACACTCTCCCACTCCCTGCAATATCTCCCTGTCCCACACACTCTCCCTGTTCCACACACTCTCCCTGTCCCACACACGCCCACTCTCCCACACACTCTCCCTGTCACACACACTCTCCCGGTCCCACACACGCTCCCTGTCCCACACACTCTCCCATTCCCTGCAATATCTCCCTGTCCCACACACTCTCCCTGTCCCACACACTCTCCCTGTCCCACACACGCCCACTCTCCCACACACTCTCACTGTTCCACGCACTCCCCCTGTCCCACACACACTCCATGCCCCACACAGTCTCCCTGTCCGACACACACTCCCTGTCCCCCACACTCTCCCTGTCCCACACACTCCCCCTGTCCCACACACTCTCCCTGTCCCACACACTCTCCCTGTCCCACACACTCTCCCTGTCCCACACACCCCCCCCCCCGTTTCACACACTCCCCCTGTCACACACACTCCCCCTGTCACACACACTCCCCCTGTCCCACACACTCCCACTGACCCACACACTCCCTGTCCCACACACTCTCCCTGTCCCACACACTCTCCCTGTCCCACACACCCTCACTGTCACACACAGTCACCCTGTTCCACACACTCTCCCTGTCCCACACACTCTCACTGTCCCACACTCTCACTGACCCACACACTCTCACTGTCCCACACACTCTCCCTGTCCCCCACACTGACTCTCACACACCCTCTCATGTGTCCGACTCTCCCCCTGCCCCACACACTCCCCCTGTCCCACACACTCCCACGTCCCACACACTCTCCCTGTCCAACACACTCACCCTGCCCCTGCAAAGTCTCCCTGTCCCACACACTCCCCCTGTCCCACACACTCCCCCGTTCCACACACTCCCCCTGTCCCACACATTCCCCCTGTCCCACACATTCCTTGTCCCACACATTCCTTGTCCCACACACTCTCCCTGTCCCACACACTCTCCCTGTCGCACACACTCTCACTGCCACACTCACTCCCTCTGTACCACACACTCTCCCTGTCCCACACACCCCCCCTGTTTCACATACTCCCTCTGTCTCACACACACTCCATGCCCCACACTGTCTCCCTGTCCTACACATTATCCCTGTCCTACACACTCTCCCTGTCCCACACACTCTCCCTGTCCCACACACTCTCCCTGTCCCCGCAAAGTCTCCCTGTCCCACACACTCCCCATGTCCCACACACTCCCCCAGTCCCACACACTCCCCCTGTCCCACACACTCTCCCTGCCCCACATACGCCCCCTATCCCACAGACTCTCCCTGTCCCACACGCTCCCCCTGTCCCACACACTCTCCCTGTCCCACATACGCCCCCTGTCCCACAGACTCTCCCTGTCCCACACACTCTCCCTGTCCCACACACTCTCCCCGTCCCACACATTCCCCCTGTCCCACACATTCCTTGTCCCACACATTCCTTGTCCCATACATTCCTTGTCCCACACACTCTCCCTGTCCCACACACTCTCACTGTCACACTCACTCCCCCTGTCCCACACACTCTCACTGTCCCACACACTCTCCCTGTCCCACACAGTCACCCTGTTCCCCACACACTCCCTCTCCCACACACTCTCACTGTCCCACACACTCTCCCTGTCCCCCACACTGACTCTCACACACCCTCTCATGTGTCCGACTCTCCCCCTGCCCCACACACTCCCCCTGTCCCACACACTCCCACGTCCCACACACTCTCCCTGTCCAACACACTCACCCTGCCCCTGCAAAGTCTCCCTGTCCCACACACTCCCCCTGTCCCACACACTCCCCCCGTTCCACACACTCCCCCTGTCCCACACATTCCCCCTGTCCCACACATTCCTTGTCCCACACATTCCTTGTCCCACACACTCTCCCTGTCCCACACACTCTCCCTGTCGCACACACTCTCACTGCCACACTCACTCCCTCTGTACCACACACTCTCCCTGTCCCACACACCCCCCCTGTTTCACATACTCCCTCTGTCTCACACACACTCCATGCCCCACACTGTCTCCCTGTCCTACACATTATCCCTGTCCTACACACTCTCCCTGTCCCACACACTCTCCCTGTCCCACACACTCTCCCTGTCCCCGCAAAGTCTCCCTGTCCCACACACTCCCCATGTCCCACACACTCCCCCAGTCCCACACACTCCCCCTGTCCCACACACTCTCACTGCCCCACATACGCCCCCTATCCCACAGACTCTCCCTGTCCCACACGCTCCCCCTGTCCCACACACTCTCCCTGTCCCACATACGACCCCTGTCCCACAGACTCTCCCTGTCCCACACACTCTCCCTGTCCCACACACTCTCCCCGTCCCACACATTCCCCCTGTCCCACACATTCCTTGTCCCACACATTCCTTGTCCCATACATTCCTTGTCCCACACACTCTCCCTGTCCCACACACTCTCACTGTCACACTCACTCCCCCTGTCCCACACACTCTCACTGTCCCACACACTCTCCCTGTCCCACACAGTCACCCTGTTCCCCACACACTCCCTCTCCCACACACTCTCACTGTCCCACAAACTCTCACTGTCCCACACACTGTTCCTGTCCCACACACTGTCCCTGTCCCACACACTCTCCCTGACCCACACACTGACTCTCACACACCCTCTCACTGTGTCCCACTCTCTCCCTGTCCCACACACTCTCCCTGTCCCGGACACTCTGTCACACACTCTCCCTGTCCTACACACTTTCCCGGTCCCACACATTCCCCCTGTCCCACACATTCCTTGTCCCACACATTCCTTGTCCCATACATTCCTTGTCCCACACACTCTCCCTGCCCCACACACTCCCCCTGTCCCACGTACTCTCCCTGTCCAGCACACTCCCCCTGTCCCGCACACTCCCCCTGTCCCGCACACTGTCCCACACATTCCCCCTGTCCCACACACTGTCCCACACATTCCCCCTGTCCCACACACTGTCCCACACATTCCCCCTGTCCCACAACTCTGCCTGTTCCAAACACTGACTCTCACACACCCTCTCACTGTCCCACACACTCTCACAGTCCCACACACTCTCACCGTCCCACACACTTTCCTTGTCCCACACACTCCCCCTGTCCCACACACTCCCCCTGACCCACACACTCCCCCTGTCCCACACACTCCCCCTGTCCCACACATCTCCCTGTCCCACACACTCCCCCTGTCACACACACACACTGTCCCACAAACTCTCCCTGACCCACACACTCTCCCTGACGCACACACTCCCCCTGTCCCACACACTCCCCCTGTCCCACACACTCCCCCTGTCCCACACACTCACTGTCCCACACACTCTCCCTGACCCACACACGCCCCCTGACCCACACACTCCCCCTGTCCCACACACTCCCCCTGTCCCACACACTCTCCCTGTCCCACACTCTCCCTGTCCCACACACCCCCCCCCCGTTTCAAACACTCCCCCTGTCACACACACTCCCCCTGTCCCACACGCTCCCCCTGTCCCACACACCCTCACTGTCACACACAGTCACCCTGTTCCACACACTCTCCCTGTCCCACACACTCTCACTGTCCCACACACTCTCACTGTCCCACACACTCTCCCTGTCCCCCACACTCTCCCTGTCCCCCACACTCTCCCTGTCCCCCACACTGACTCTCACACACCCTCTCACTGTGTCCGACTCTCCCCCTGCCCCACACACTCCCCGTGTCCCACACACTCCCACGTCCCACACACTCTCACTGTCCCACACACTCCCCCATCCCACACACTCCCCCTGTCCCACACATTCTCCCTCTCCCACACACTCCCCCTGTCCCACACACTCCCCCTGTCCCACACACTCTCCCTGTCCCACACACGCTCCCTGTACCACACCCCCCCCTGTTTCACACACTCCCCCTGTCACACACACTCCCCCTGTCCCACACACTCTCCCTGTCCCACACACTCTCCCTGTCCCACACACTCTCCCTGTCCCACACACTCTCCCTGTCCCACACACACATTGTCCCACACTCTCCCCCTGTCCCACACACTCCCCCTGTCCCACACACTCTCACTGTCCCACACATTCTCCCTGTCCCACACTCTCCCCCGCCCCACACTCTCCCCCTGTCCCACACACTCCCCCTGTCCCACACACTCCCCCTGTCACACACACTCCCCCTCTCCCACACACCCTCATTGTCACACACAGTCACCCTGTTCCCCACACACTCCCTCTCCCACACACTCTCACTGTCCCACAAACTCTCACTGTCCCACACACTGTCCCACACACTCTCCCTGACCCACACACTGACTCTCGCACACCCTCTCACTGTGTCCCACTCTCTCCCTGTCCCACACACTCTCCCTGTCCCACACACTCTCCCTGACCCACACACTGACTCTCACACACCCTCTCACTGTGTCCCACTCTCTCCCTGTCCCACACACTCTCCCTGTCCCACACACTCTCCCTGTCCCACACACTCTCCCTGTCCCACACACTTTCCCGGTCTCACACATTCCCCCGGTCCCACACACGCCCCCTCTCCCACACACGCCCCCTCTCCCACACACGCCTCCTCTCCCACACACGCCCCCTCTCCCACACACGCCCCCTCTCCCCCACACGCCCCCTCTCCCACACACTCCCCCTGACCCACACACTCCCCCTGACCCACACACTCCCCCTGTCCCACACACTCCCCCTGTCCCACACATCTCCCTGTCCCACACACTCCCCCTGTCACACACACTCACTGTCCCACAAACTCTCCCTGACCCACACACTCTCCCTGACCCACACACTCCCCCTGTCCCACACACTCACTGTCCCACACACTCACTGTCCCACACACTCTCCCTGACCCACACACGCCCCCTGACCCACACACTCGCCCTGTCCCACACACTCCCCCTGTCCCACACACTCTCCCTGTCCCACACACTCTCCCTGTCCCACACACACACCCCCGTTTCAAACACTCCCCCTGTCACACACACTCCCCCTGTCCCACACACTCTCACTGTCTCACACACTCTCCCTGTCCCACACATTCCCCCGGTCCCACACACGCCCCCTCTCCCACACACGCCCCCTCTCCCACACACGCCTCCTCTCCCACACACGCCCCCTCTCCCACACACGCCCCCTCTCCCACACACGCCCCCTCTCCCACACACTCCCCCTGACCCACACACTCCCCCTGACCCACACACTCCCCCTGTCCCACACACTCCCCCTGTCCCACACATCTCCCTGTCCCACACATCTCCCTGTCCCACACACTCCCCCTGTCACACACACTCACTGTCCCACAAACTCTCCCTGACCCACACACTCTCCCTGACCCACACACTCCCCCTGTCCCACACACTCCCCCTGTCCCACACACTCCCCCTGTCCCACACACTCACTGTCCCACACACTCATTGTCCCACACTCTCCCCCTGTCCCACACACTCTCCCTGTCCCACACACTCTCCCTGTCCCACACACTCTCCCTGTCCCACACACACATTGTCCCACACTCTCCCCCTGTCCCACACACTCCCCCTGTCCCACACACTCTCACTGTCCCACACACTCTCCCTGTCCAACACATTCTCCCTGTCCCACACTCTCCCCCGTCCCACACTCTCCCCCTGTCCCACACATTCCCCTATCCCACACACTCCCCCTATCCCACACACTCCCCCTATCCCACACACTCACTACCGCACACTCTCCCTGCCCCACACACTCCCCCTGTCCCACGTACTCTCCCTGTCCCACACACTCACCCTGTCCCACACACTCCCCCTGTCCAGCACACTCCCCCTGTCCCGCACACTTCCCCTGTCCCGCACACTCCCCCTGTCCCGCACACTCCCCCTGTCCCGCACACTCCCCCTGTCCCGCACACTCCCCCTGTCCCGCACAATCTCCCTGTCCCACACACTGTCCCACACATTCCCCCTGTCCCACACACTGTCCCACACATTCCCCCTGTCCCACACACTGTCCCACACATTCCCCCTGTCCCACAAACTCTGCCTGTTCCAAACACTGACTCTCACACACCCTCTCACTGTGTCACACTCTCTCCCTGTCCCACACACTCTCACCGTCCCACACACTTTCCTTGTCCCACACACTTTCCTTGTCCCACACACTTTCCTTGTCCCACACACTCCCCCTGTCCCACACACTCCCCCTGTTCCACACACTACCCCTGTTCCACACACTCCCCCTGTCCCACACACTCTCCCTGTCCGACACACCCTCACTGTCACACACAGTCACCCTGTTCCACACACTCTCCCTGTCCCACACACTCTCACTGTCCCACACACTCTCACTGTCCCACACACTGTCCCACACACTCTCCCTGTCTCCCACACTGACTCTCACACACACTCTCCCTGACCCACACACTCCCCCTGTCCCACACACTCCCCCTGTCCCACACACTCCCCCTGTCCCACACACTCACTGTCCCACACACTCTCCCTGACCCACACACGCCCCCTGACCCACACACGCCCCCTGACCCACACAATCCCCCTGTCCCACACACTCTCCCTGTCCCACACACTCTCCCTGTCCCACACACCGCCCCCCCCCGTTTCAAACACTTCCCCTGTCACACACACTCCCCCTGTCCCACACACTCTCCCTGTCCCACACACCCTCACTGTCACACACAGTCACCCTGTTCCACACACTCTCCCTGTCCCACACACTCTCACTGTCCCACACACTGTCCCACACACTCTCCCTGTCCCCCACACTGACTCTCACACACCCTCTCACTGTGTCCGACTCTCCCCCTGCCCCACACACTCCCCCTGTCCCACACACTCCCACGTCCCACACACTCTCACTGTCCCACACACTCCCCCATCCCACACACTCCCCCTGTCCCACACACTCTCCCTCTCCCACACACTCTCCCTCTCCCACACACTCTCCCTCTCCCACACACTCTCCCTCTCCCACACACTCCCTCTGTCCCACACACTCCCCCTGTCCCACAAACTCTCCCTGTCCCACACACGCTCCCTGTCCCACACCCCCCCTGTTTCACACACTCCCCCTGTCACACACACTCCCCCTGTCCCACACACTCCCCCTGTCCCACACACTCATTGTCCCACACCCTCACCTTGTCCCACACACTTCCCCTGTCCCACACACTTCCCCTGTCACACACACTCCCTGCCCCACACACTCCCCCTGTCCCACGTACTCTCCCTGTCCCACACACTCCCCCTGTCCCACACACTCCCCCTGTCCCACACACACTCCCTGCCCCACACACACTCCCTGCCCCACACACACTCCCTGCCCCACACACACTCCCTGCCCCACACACTCTTCCTGTCCCACACACTTTCCCTGTCCCACACAGTCTCCCTGTCCCACACACTCTCCCTGTCCCACACACTCCCCCTGTAACAGAAACTTTCCCCGTTCCCACACACGCCCCCGTTCCCATACACGCCCCCGTTCCCACACACGCCCCCGTTCCCACACACGCCCCCGTTCCCACACACGCCCCCGTTCCCACACAGGACCCCGGTCCCACACAGGACCCTGGTCCCAAACACTCTCCCTCTCCCACACACTCCCCCTTTCCCACACACTCCCCCTGTCCCACACACTCTCCCTGTCCCACACACTCTCCCCGTCCCACACACTCTCGCCGTCCGACACACTCTCCCCGTCCCGCACACTCTCCCTGCCCCGCACACTCCCCCTGTCCCGCACACTCCCCCTGTCCAGCACCCTCCCCCTGTCCCGCACACTCCCCCTGTCCCGCACACTCCCCCTGTCCCGCACACTCTCCCTGTCCCGCACACTCTCCCTGTCCCACACACTGTCCCACATTCCCCGTCCCACACACTGTCCTACATATTCCCCCTGTCCCACACTCTCTCCCCGTCGCACTCATTCTCACCGTCCCACACACTCATTGTCCCACATACTGTCCTTGTCCCACACACTCCCCCTGTCCCACACACTCCCCCTGTCCCACACACTCCCCCTGTCCCACACACTCATTGTCCCACACCCTCACCTTGTCCCACACACTTCCCCTGTCCCACACACTTCCCCTGTCCCACACACTTCCCCTGTCCCACACACTCCCCCTGTCCCACACACTCATTGTCCCACACCCTCACCTTGTCCCACACACTCCCCCTGTCCCACACACTCCCCCTGTCCCACACACTCCCCCTGTCCCACACACTCCCCCTGTCCCACACACTCTACCTATCCCACACACTCTACCTGTCCCACACATCTCCCTGTCCCACACTCTCCCCCTGTGCCACACACTTTCCCTGTTCCACACAGTCTCCCTGTTCCACACACTCTCCCTGTCCCACACACTCTCCCTGTCCCTGCAATATCTCCCTGTCCCACACACTCTCCCTGTCCCAAACACTCTCCCTGTTCCACACACTCTCCCTGTCCCACACTCTCTCCTGTCCCACACACTCTCCCTGTCCCTACAATATCTCCCTGTCCCACACACTCTCATTGTTCCACACACTCCCCCTGTCCCACAGATTCTCCCTGTCCCACAGACTCTCCCTGTCCCACACACTCTGCCTGTCCCACACATCTCCCTGTCCCACACTCTCCCCCTGTGCCACACACTTTCCCTGTTCCACACAGTCTCCCTGTTCCACACACTCTCCCTGTCCCACACACTCTCCCTGTCCCTGCAATATCTCCCTGTCCCACACACTCTCCCTGTCCCAAACACTCTCCCTGTTCCACACACTCTCCCTGTCCCACACTCTCTCCTGTCCCACACACTCTCCCTGTCCCTACAATATCTCCCTGTCCCACACACTCTCCCTGTCCCACACACTCTCATTGTTCCACACACTCCCCCTGTCCCACAGATTCTCCCTGTCCCACAGACTCTCCCTGTCCCACACACTCTGCCTGTCCCACACACTCTCCCACTCCCTGCAATATCTCCCTGTCCCACACACTCTCCCTGTCCCACACACTCTCCCTGTTCCACACACTCTCCCTGTCCCACACACTCTCCCTGTCCCACACACGCCCACTCTCCCACACACTCTCCCTGTCCGACACACTCTCCCATTCCCTGCAATATCTCCCTGTCCCACACACTCTCCCTGTCCCACACACTCTCCCTGTCCCACACACGCCCACTCTCCCACACACTCTCACTGTTCCACACACTCCCCCTGTCCCGCACACTCTCCCTGCCCCGCACACTCCCCCTGTCCCGCACACTCCCCCTGTCCAGCACCCTCTCCCTGTCCCACACACTCTCCCTGTCCCACACACTCTCCCTGTCCCGCACACTCTCCCTGTCCCACACACTGTCCCTGTCCCACACACTGTCCCACATTCCCCGTCCCACACACTGTCCTACATATTCCCCCTGTCCCACACTCTCTCCCCGTCGCACTCATTCTCACCGTCCCACACACTCATTGTCCCACATACTGTCCTTGTCCCACACACTCCCCCTGTCCCACACACTCCCCCTGTCCCACACACTCATTGTCCCACACCCTCACCTTGTCCCACACACTTCCCCTGTCCCACACACTTCCCTGTCCCACACACTTCCCCTGTCCCACACACTCCCCCTGTCCCACACACACCCCCTGTCCCACACACTCCCCCTGTCCCACACACTCATTGTCCCACACCCTCACCTTGTCCCACACACTTCCCCTGTCCCACACACTCCCCCTGTCCCACACACTCCCCCTGTCCCACACACTCCCCCTGTCCCACACACTCTCCCGGTCCCACACATCTCCCTGTCCCACACTCTCCCCCTGTGCCACACACTTTCCCTGTTCCACACAGTCTCCCTGTTCCACACACTCTCCCTGTCCCACACACTCTCCCTGTCCCTGCAATATCTCCCTGTCCCACACACTCTCCCTGTCCCAAACACTCTCCCTGTTCCACACACTCTCCCTGTCCCACACTCTCTCCTGTCCCACACACTCTCCCTGTCCCTACAATATCTCCCTGTCCCACACACTCTCATTGTTCCACACACTCCCCCTGTCCCACAGATTCTCCCTGTCCCACAGACTCTCCCTGTCCCACACACTCTGCCTGTCCCACACACTCTCCCACTCCCTGCAATATCTCCCTGTCCCACACACTCTCCCTGTCCCACACACTCTCCCTGTTCCACACACTCTCCCTGTCCCACACACTCTCCTTGTCCCACACACGCCCACTCTCCCACACACTCTCCCTGTCCGACACACTCTCCCATTCCCTGCAATATCTCCCTGTCCCACACACTCTCCCTGTCCCACACACTCTCCCTGTCCCACACACTCTCCCTGTCCCACACACGCCCACTCTCCCACACACTCTCACTGTTCCACACACTCCCCCTGTCCCACACACACTCCATGCCCCACACAGTCTCCCTGTCCTACACACACTCCCTGTCCTACACACTCTCCCTGTCCCACACACTCTCCCTGTCCCACACACTCTCCCTGTCCCACACACTCTCCCTGTCCCACACACTCACCCTGCCCCTGCAAAGTCCCCCTGTCCCACACTCTCGCCCTGTCCCACACACTCCCCCTGTCCCACACACTCCCCCTGTCCCACACACTCCCCCTGTCCCACACACTCCCCCTGTCCCAATCATTCCCCCTGTCCCACACATTCCCTGTCACACACATTCCTTGTCCCACACACTCTCCCTGTCCCACACACCCCCCCTTGTTTCACATACTCCCGCTGTCTCACACACACTCCATGCCCCAAACAGTCTCCCTGTCCTACACACTATCCCTGTCCTACACACTCTCCCTGTCCCATACACCCTCCATGTCCCACACACTCTCCCTGTCCCACACACTCTCCCTGTCCCTGCAAAGTCTCCCTGCCCACACACTCCCCCTGTCCCACACACTCTCCCTGTCCCACACACTCTCCCTGTCCCACACACTCTCCCCGTCCCACACACTCTCCCCGTCCCACACACTCCCCCTGTCCCGCACACTCTCCCTGCCCCGCACACTCCCCCTGTCCCGCACACTCCCCCTGTCCCGCACACTCCCCCTGTCCAGCACCCTCCCCCTGTCCCGCACACTCCCCCTGTCCCGCACACTCCCCCTGTCCCGCACACTGTCCCACATTCCCCGTCCCACGCACTGTCCTACATATTCCCCCTGTCCCACACTCTCTCCCCGTCGCACTCATTCTCACCGTCCCACACACTCATTGTCCCACATACTGTCCTTGTCCCACACACTCCCCCTGTCCCACACACTTCCCCTGTCCCACACACTCATTGTCCCACACCCTCACCTTGTCCCACACACTTCCCCTGTCCCACACACTTCCCCTGTCCCACACACTCCCCCTGTCTAAAACACTCCCCCTGTCCCACACACACCCCCTGTCCCACACACACCCCCTGTCCCACACACTCATTGTCCCACACCCTCACCTTGTCCCACACACTCCCCCTGTCCCACACACTCCCCCTGTCCCACACACTCCCCCTGTCCCACACACTCCCCCTGTCCCACACACTCTCCCGGTCCCACACATCTCCCTGTCCCACACTCTCCCCCTGTGCCACACACTTTCCCTGTTCCACACAGTCTCCCTGTTCCACACACTCTCCCTGTCCCTGCAATATATCCCTGTCCCACACACTCTCCCTGTCCCAAACACTCACCCTGTTCCACACACTCTCCCTGTCCCACACTCTCTCCTGTCCCACACACTCTCCCTGTCCCTACAATATCTCCCTGTCCCACACACTCTCATTGTTCCACACACTCCCCCTGTCCCACAGATTCTCCCTGTCCCACAGACTCTCCCTGTCCCACACACTCTGCCTGTCCCACACACTCTGCCTGTCCCACACACTCTCCCACTCCCTGCAATATCTCCCTGTCCCACACACTCTCCCTGTCCCACACACTCTCCCTGTTCCACACACTCTCCCTGTCCCACACACTCTCCCTGTCCCACACACGCCCACTCTCCCACACACTCTCCCTGTCCGACACACTCTCCCATTCCCTGCAATATCTCCCTGTCCCACACACTCTCCCTGTCCCATACACTCTCCCTGTCCCACACACTCTCCCTGTCCCACACACGCCCACTCTCCCACACACTCTCACTGTTCCACACACTCCCCCTGTCCCACACACACTCCATGCCCCACACAGTCTCCCTGTCCTACACACACTCCCTGTCCCACACACTCACCCTGCCCCTGCAAAGTCCCCCTGTCCCACACTCTCGCCCTGTCCCACACACTCCCCCTGTCCCAATCATTCCCCCTGTCCCACACATTCCCTGTCACACACATTCCTTGTCCCACACACTCTCCCTGTCCCACACCCCCCCCCTTGTTTCACATACTCCCGCTGTCTCACACACACTCCATGCCCCACACAGTCTCCCTGTCCTACACACTATCCCTGTCCTACACACTCTCCCTGTCCCATACACCCTCCCTGTCCCATACACCCTCCATGTCCCACACACTCTCCCTGTCCCACACACTCTCCCTGTCCCTGCAAAGTCTCCCTGTCCCACACACTCCCCCTGTCCCACACACTCATTGTCCCACACCCTCACCTTGTCCCACACACTTCCCCTGTCCCACACACTTCCCCTGTCCCACACACTTCCCCTGTCCCACACACACCCCCTGTCCCACACACACCCCCTGTCCCACACACTCATTGTCCCACACCCTCACCTTGTCCCACACACTCCCCCTGTCCCACACACTCCCCCTGTCCCACACACTCCCCCTGTCCCACACACTCTCCCGGTCCCTCACATCTCCCTGTCCCACACTCTCCCCCTGTGCCACACACTTTCCCTGTTCCACACAGTCTCCCTGTTCCACACACTCTCCCTGTCCCACACACTCTCCCTGTCCCTGCAATATCTCCCTGTCCCACACACTCTCCCTGTCCCAAACACTCTCCCTGTTCCACACACTCTCCCTGTCCCACACTCTCTCCTGTCCCACACACTCTCCCTGTCCCTACAATATCTCCCTGTCCCACACACTCTCATTGTTCCACACACTCCCCCTGTCCCACAGATTCTCCCTGTCCCACAGACTCTCCCTGTCCCACACACTCTCCCTGTCCCACACACTCTCCCTGTTCCACACACTCTCCCTGTCCCACACACGCCCACTCTCCCACACACTCTCCCTGTCCGACACACTCTCCCATTCCCTGCAATATCTCCCTGTCCCACACACTCTCCCTGTCCTACACACACTCCCTGTCCCACACACTCACCCTGCCCCTGCAAAGTCCCCCTGTCCCACACTCTCGCCCTGTCCCACACACTCCCCCTGTCCCACACACTCCCCCTGTCCCACACATTCCCCCTGTCCCACACATTCCTTGTCCCACACACTCTCCCTGTCCCACACACCCCCCCTTGTTTCACATACTCCCGCTGTCTCACACACACTCCATGCCCCACACAGTCTCCCTGTCCTACACACTATCCCTGTCCTACACACTCTCCCTGTCCCATACACCCTCCCTGTCCCATACACCCTCCATGTCCCACACACTCTCCCTGTCCCACACACTCTCCCTGTCCCTGCAAAGTCTCCCTGTCCCACACACTCTCCCTGTCACACAGACTCTCCCTGTCCCACACACTCTTCCTGTCCCACACACTCTCCCTGTCCCACACATTCCTTGTCCCACACATTCCTTGTCCCACACACTCTCCCTGTCCCACACACTCTCACTGTCACACTCACTCCCCCTGTCCCACACACTCTCACTGTCCCACACACTCTCCCTGTCCCACCCCCCCCCACCATCTGTTTCACACACACTCCCTGTCCCACACACTCCCCCTGTCCCACACACTCTCCCTGTCCCACCGCCCCCCCCTGTTTCACACACTCCCCCTGTCACACACACACCCCCTGTCCCACACACCCTCACTGTCACACACAGTCACCCTGTTCCCCACACACTCCCTCTCCCACACACTCTCACTGTCCCACACACTCTCACTGTCCCGCACACTCTCCCTGTCCCGCACACTCTCCCTGTCCCGCACACTCTCCCTGTCCCGCACACTCTCCCTGTCCCGCACACTCTCCCTGTCCTACACACTTTCCTGGTCCCACACATTCCCCCGGTCCCACACACGCCCCCTCTCCCACACGCGCCCCCTCTCCCACACGCCCCCTCTCCCACACACGCCCCCTCTCCCACACACGCCCCCTCTCCCACACACGCCCCCTCTCCCACACACGCCCCCTCTCCCACACACGCCCCCTCTCCCACACACGCCCCCTCTCCCACACACGCCCCCTCTCCCACACACACCACCTGACCCACACACACCACCTGACCCACACAAGCCCCCTGACCCACACACGCCCCCTGATCCACACACTCTCCCTGACCCACACACTCTCCCTGACCCACACACTCCCCCTGTCCCACACACTCCCCTTGTCCCACACACTCCCCCTGTCCCACACAACTCCCTGTCCCACACACTCCCCCTGTCACACACACTCACTGTCCCACAAACTCTCCCTGACCCACACACTCCCCCTGTCCCACACACTCCCCCTGTCCCACACACTCCCCCTGTCCCACACACTCACTGTCCCACACACTCTCCCTGACCCACACACTCTCCCTGAACCACACACTCCCCCTGTCCCACACACTCCCCCTGTCCCACACACTCCCCCTGTCCCACACACACACCCTGCCCCACACACTCTCCCTGTCCCACACACTCTCCCTGACCCACACACTCTCCCTGTCCCACACCCTCATTGTCCCACACTCTCCCCGTCCCACACACTCTCCCTGTCCCACACACTCTCCCTGTCCCACACACTCCCCCTGTCCCACACACTCCCCCTGTCCCACACACTCCCCCTGTCCCACACACACTCCCTGCCCCACACACACTCCCTGTCCTACACACTCTCCCTGTCCCACACAGTCTCCCTGTCTCACACACTTTCCCTGTCCCACACAGTCTCCCTGTCCCACACACTCATTGTCCCACACGCTCCCCCTGTCCCACACACTCTCACTGTCCCACACACTCTCCCATGTCCCACACACTCATTGTCCCACACTCTCCCCCTGTCCCACACACTCTCACTGTCCCACACACTCTCCCTGTCCCACACACTCTCCCTGTCCCACACTCTCCCCCTGCCCCACACACTCCCCCTGTCACACACACACACTACCGCACACACACTCCCTGCCCCACACACTCCCCCTGTCCCACGTACTCTCCCTGTCCCACACACTCCCCCTGTCCCACACACTCCCCCTGTCCCACACACTCCCCCTGTCCCACACACTCCCCCTGTCCCACACACTCCCCCTGTCCCACACACTCCCCCTGCCCCACACACACTCCCTGTCCTACACACTCTCCCTGTCCCACACAGTCTCCCTGTCTCACACACTTTCCCTGTCCCACACAGTCTCCCTGTCCGACACACTCCCCCTGTAACACAAACTTTCCCTGACCCACACACGCCCCCGTTCCCAGACACGCCCCCGGACCCACACACAGGACCCTGGTCCCACACACACTCCCTCTCCCACACACTCCCCCTTTCCCACACACTCCCCCTGTCCCACACACTCTCCCTGTCCCACACACTCTCCCTGTCCCACACACTCTCCCTGTCCCACACACTCTCCCCGTCCCACACACTCTCCCCGTCCCACACACTCTCCCCGTCCCACACACTCCCCCTATCCCACGTACTCTCCCTGTCCCACACACTCCCCCTGTCCCACACAGACTCCCTGCCCCACACACACTCTATGCCCCACACACTCCCCCTGTCCCACACACTCCCCCTGTCCCACACACTCCCCCTGTCCCACACACTCCCCCTGTCCCACACACTCATTGTCCCACACCCTCTCCTTGTCCCACACACTCCCCCTGTCCCACACACTCCCCCTGTCCCACACACTCCCCCTGTCCCACACACTCCCCCTGTCCCACACACTCTCCCGGTCCCACACACTCTCCCAGTCCCACACACTCTCCCTGTCCCTGCAATATCTCCCTGGCCCACACACTCTCCCTGTCCCAAACACTCTCCCTGTTCCACACAGTCTCCCTGTCCCTACAATATCTCCCTGTCCCACACACTCTCCCTGTCCCACACACTCTCATTGTTCCACACACTCCCCCTGTCCCACAGATTCTCCCTGTCCCACACACTCTCCCATTCCCTGCAATATCTCCCTGTCCCACACACTCTCCCTGTCCCACACTCTCACTGTTCCACACACTCTCCCTGTCCCACACACTCTCCCTGTCCCTGCAATATCTCCCTGTCCCACACACTCTCCCTGTCCCACACACTCTCCCTGTCCCTGCAATATCTCCCTGTCCCACACACTCTCCCTGTCCCACACACTCTCACTGTTCCACACACTCTCCCTGTCCCACACATTCTCCCTGTCCCTGCAATATCTCCCTGTCACACACACTCCCCCTGTCCCACACACTCATTGTCCCACACTCGCTCCCTGTCCCACACACTCTCCCTGTCCCACACACTCTCCTTGTTCCACACACTCTCCTTGTTCCACACACTCTCCCTATTCCACACACACTCCCGGCCCCCCACACGCTCCCTGCCCCACACACACTCCCTGTCCCACACACACTCCCTGCCCCACACACACTCCATGCCCCACACACACTCCATGCCCCACACACACTCCATGCCCCACACAGTCTCCCTGTCCCACACACTTTCCCTGTCCCACACACTCATTGTCCGACACTCTCTCCCTGTCCCACAATCTCTCCCTGTCCCACACACTCTCCCTGTCCCACACACTCTCCCTGTTCCACAGTCTCCCTGTTCCACACACTCTCCCTGTCCTACACTCTCCCCCTGTCCCACACACTTTCCCTGTCCCACGCACTTTCCCTGTCCCACACACGCCCGCTGTCCCACACACTCCCCCTCTCCCACACACTCCCCCTCTCCCACAAACTCTCCCTATCCCACACACCCACCCTGTCCCACACACCCTCCCTGTCCCACACACCCTCCCTGTCCCACACACTCGCCCTGTCCTACACACTCGCCCTGTCCCACACACTCCCCTGTCCCACACACGCCCCCTGTCCCACACACTCCCCCTGTCCCACAGGCTCCCCCTGTCCCACACACTCTCCCTGTCCAACACACTTTCCCTGCACCACACACTCCCCCTGTCCCACAAATCTTCCCTGTCCCTGCAATATCTCCGTCCCACACACTCTCCCTGTCCCACACACTCCCCCTGTCCAACAGGATCTCCCTGTCCCACACACTCTCTCTGTCCCACACACTCTCCCTGTCCCACACACTCTCCCTGTTCCACACACTCCCCCTGTCCCACACACACTCCATGCCTCACACACACTCCATGCCCCATACCGTCTCCCTGTCCCTGCAAAGTCTCCCTGTCCCACACACTCTCCCTGTCCCACACACTCTCCCTGTCCCACACACTCTCCCTGTCCCTGCAATATCTCCCTGTCCCACACACTCTCCCTGTCCCACACACTCTCCCTGTCCCAAACACTCTCCCTGTCCCTGCAATATCTCCCTGTCCCACACACTCTCCCTGTCCCACACACTCTCCCTGTCCCACACACTCATTGTCCAACACTCTCCCCCTGCCCCACACACACACTACCGCACACACACTCCCTGCCCCACACACTCCCCCTGTCCCACGTACTCTCCCTGTCCCACACACTCCCCCTGTCCCACACACACTCCCTGCCCCACACACACTCCCTGCCCCACACACACTCCCTGCCCACACACACTCCCTGTCCTACACACTCTCCCTGTCCGACACACTCTCCCTGTCCGACACACTCCCCCTGTAACACAACCTTTCCCTGACCCACACACGCCCCCGTTCCCACACACGCCCCCGGACCCACAAACGCCCGCGGACCCACACAGGACCCTGGTCCCACACACACTCCCTCTCCCACACACTCCCCCTTTCCCACACACACCCCCTGTCCCACACACTCTCCCTGTCCCACACACTCTCCCTGTCCCACACACTCTCCCCGTCCCACACACTCTCCCCGTCCCACACACTCTCCCTGTCCCACACACTCTCCCTGTCCCACACACTCTCCGAGTCCCACACACTCTCCCCGTCCCACGTACTCCCCCTGTCCCACGTACTCTCCCTGTCCCACACACTCCCCCTGTCCCACACAGACTCCCTGCCCCACACACACTCCCTGCCCCACACACACTCCCTGCCCCACACACACTCCCTGGCCTACACACTCTCCCTGTCACACACACTCTCCCTGCCCCACACACACTCCCTGGCCTACACACTCTCCCTGTCACACACACACTCCCTGGCCTACACACTCTCCCTGTCCCACACACTCCCCCTGTAACACAAACTTTCCCTGACCCACACACGCCCCCGTTCCCACACACGCCCCCGGACCCACACACGCCCCCGTTCCCCCACACGCCCCCGTTCCCCCACACGCCCCCGGACCCACACAGGACCCCGGACCCACACACGCCCCCGGACCCACACACGCCCCCGTTCCCCCACACGCCCCCGTTCCCCCACACGCCCCCGGACCCACACAGGACCCCGGTACCACACAGGACCCTGGTCCCACACACTCTCCCTCTCCCACACACTCCCCCTATCCCACACACTCCCCCTGTCCCACACACTCTGCCTGTCCCACACACTGACTCTCACACACCCTCTCACTGTGTCACACTCTCTCCCTGTCCCACACTCTCTCCCCGTCGCACTCAATCTCACCGTCCCACACACTCATTGTCCCACATACTGTCCTTGTCCCACACACTCCCCCGTCCCACACACTCATTGTCCCACAGACTCTTTGTCCCACACACTGTCCCTGTTCCACACACTGTCCCTGTTCCACACACTCCCCCAGTCCCACACACTCCCCCTGTCCCACACACTCATTGTCCCACACCCTCTCCTTGTCCCACACACTTCCCCTGTCCCACACACTCCCCCTGTCCCACACACTCCCCCTGTCCCACACACTCCCCCTGTCCCACACACTCTCCCTGTCCCACACACTCTCCCGGTCCCACACACTCTCCCGGTCCCACACATCTCCCTGTCCCACACTCTCCCCCTGTGCCACACACTTTCCCTGTTCCACACAGTCTCCCTGTTCCACACACTCTCCCAGTCCCACACACTCTCCCTGTCCCACACACTCTCCCTGTCCCTGCAATATCTCCCTGTCCCACACACTCTCCCTGTCCCAAACACTCTCCCTGTTCCACACAGTCTCCCTGTCCCTACAATATCTCCCTGTCCCACACACTCTCCCTGTCCCACACACTCTCATTGTTCCACACACTCCCCCTGTCCCACAGATTCTCCCTGTCCCACACACTCTCCCTGTCCCACACACTCTCCCATTCCCTGCAATATCTCCCTGTCCCACACACTCTCCCTGTCCCACACTCTCACTGTTCCACACACTCTCCCTGTCCCACACACTCTCCCTGTCCCTGCAATATCTCCCTGTCCCACACACTCTCCCTGTCCCACACACTCTCACTGTTCCACACACACTCCCTGTCCCACACACTCTCCCTGTCCCTGCAATATCTCCCTGTCACACACACTCCCCCTGTCCCACACACTCTGACTGTTCCACACACTTTCCCTGTCCCACACACTCTCCCTGCCCCACACATACTCCCTGCCCCACACACACTCCCTGTCGCTGCAAAGTCTCCCTGTCCCACACACTCTCACTGTCCCACACACTCTCCCTGTTCCACACACACTCCTTGCCCCACACACACTCCCTGCCCCACACATACTCCCTGCCCCACACACACTCCCTGCCCCACACACACTCCCTGCCCCACACACACTCCCTGCCCCACACACACTCCCTGCCCCACACACACTCCCTGCCCCACACACACTCCCTGCCCCACACACACTCCATGCCCCACACACACTCCATGCCCCACACACACTCCATGCCCCACACTGTCTCCCTGTCACACACACTCTCCCTCTCCCACACACTCCCCCTATCCCACACACTCCCCCTGTCCCACACACTCTGCCTGTCCCACACACTGACTCTCACACACCCTCTCACTGTGTCACACTCTCTCCCTGTCCCACACTCTCTCCCCGTCGCACTCAATCTCACCGTCCCACACACTCATTGTCCCACATACTGTCCTTGTCCCACACACTCCCCCGTCCCACACACTCATTGTCCCACAGACTCTTTGTCCCACACACTGTCCCTGTTCCACACACTATCCCTGTTCCACACACTCCCCCAGTCCCACACACTCCCCCTGTCCCACACACTCATTGTCCCACACCCTCTCCTTGTCCCACACACTTCCCCTGTCCCACACACTCCCCCTGTCCCACACACTCCCCCTGTCCCACACACTCCCCCTGTCCCACACACTCTCCCTGTCCCACACACTCTCCCGGTCCCACACATCTCCCTGTCCCACACTCTTTCCCTGTTCCACACAGTCTCCCTGTTCCACACACTCTCCCAGTCCCACACACTCTCCCTGTCCCACACACTCTCCCTGTCCCTGCAATATCTCCCTGTCCCACACACTCTCCCTGTCCCAAACACTCTCCCTGTTCCACACAGTCTCCCTGTCCCTACAATATCTCCCTGTCCCACACACTCTCCCTGTCCCACACACTCTCATTGTTCCACACACTCCCCCTGTCCCACAGATTCTCCCTGTCCCACACACTCTCCCTGTCCCACACACTCTCCCATTCCCTGCAATATCTCCCTGTCCCACACACTCTCCCTGTCCCACACTCTCACTGTTCCACACACTCTCCCTGTCCCACACACTCTCCCTGTCCCTGCAATATCTCCCTGTCCCACACACTCTCCCTGTCCCACACACTCTCACTGTTCCACACACACTCCCTGTCCCACACACTCTCCCTGTCCCTGCAATATCTCCCTGTCACACACACTCCCCCTGTCCCACACACTCTGACTGTTCCACACACTTTCCCTGTCCCACACACTCTCCCTGCCCCACACATCTCCCTGTCCCACACTCTTTCCCTGTTCCACACAGTCTCCCTGTTCCACACACTCTCCCAATCCCACACACTCTCCCTGTTCCACACAGTCTCCCTGTCCCTACAATATCTCCCTGTCCCACACACTCTCCCTGTCCCACACACTCTCATTGTTCCACACACTCCCCCTGTCCCACAGATTCTCCCTGTCCCACACACTCTCCCTGTCCCACACACTCTCCCATTCCCTGCAATATCTCCCTGTCCCACACACTCTCCCTGTCCCACACTCTCACTGTTCCACACACTCTCCCTGTCCCACACACTCTCCCTGTCCCTGCAATATCTCCCTGTCCCACACACTCTCCCTGTCCCACACACTCTCACTGTTCCACACACACTCCCTGTCCCACACACTCTCCCTGTCCCTGCAATATCTCCCTGTCACACACACTCCCCCTGTCCCACACACTCTGACTGTTCCACACACTTTCCCTGTCCCACACACTCTCCCTGCCCCACACACTCATTGTCCCACACTCGCTCCCTGTCCCACACACTCTCCCTGTTCCACACACTCTCCCTGTTCCACACACTCTCCCTGTTCCACACACACTCCTTGCCCCACACACACTCCCTGTCCCACACACACTCCCTGCCCCACACACACTCCCTGCCCCACACACACTCCCTGCCCCACACACACTCCATGCCCCACACACACTCCATGCCCCACACACACTCCATGCCCCACACTGTCTCCCTGTCCCACACACTTTCCCTGTCCCACACACTCATTGTCCGACACTCTCTCCCTGTCCCACACACTCTCCCTGTCTCACACACTCTCCCTGATCCACACAGTCTCCCTGTTCCACACACTCTCCCTGTCCTACACACTCCCCCTGTCCCACACACTTTCCCTGTCACACACACTTTCCCTGTCCCACACACTTTCCCTGTCCCACACACTCTCCCTGTCCCACACACTTTCCCTGTCCCACACACTTTCCCTGTCCCACACACACTCCCTGTCCCACACACACACCATGCCCCACACACTCTCCCTGTCCCACACACTCTCCCTCTCCCACACACTCCCCCTGTCCCACACACTTTCCCTGTCCCACACACTTTCCCTGTCCCACACACTTTCCCTGTCCCCAACGCTCTCCCTGCCCCACAGACTCTCCCTGTCCAACACACTTTCCCTGTCCCACACACTCTCCCTGTCCCACAAATCTTCCCTGTCCCACACACTCTCCCTGTCCCTGCAATATCTCCGTCCCACACACTCTCCCTGTCTCACACACTCTCCCTGTTCCACACACTCTCCCTGTCCCACACACTCTCCCTGTCCCTGCAATATCTCCCTGTCCCACACACTCTCCCTGTCCCACACACTCTTTGTCCCACACACTCTTTGTCCCACACACTGTCCCTGTACCACACACTCCCCCTGTTCCACACACTCCCCCTGTCCCACACACTCATTGTCCCATACCCTCTCCTTGTCCCACACACTTCCCCTGTCCCACACACTCCCCCTGTCCCACACACTCCCCCTGTTCCACACACTCCCCCTGTCCCACACACTGTCCCTGTCCCACACACTCTCCCGGTCCCACACATCTCCCTGTCCCACACTCTCTCCCTGTTCCACACACTCTCCCTGTCCCACACACTCTCCCTCTCCCTGCAATATCTCCCTGTCCCACACACTCTCCCTGTCCCAATCACTCTCCCTGTTCCACACACTCTCCCTGTCCCACACACTCTCCCTGTCCCTACAATATCTCCCTGTCCCACACACTCTCCCTGTTCCACACACTCCCCCTGTCCCACAGATTCTCCCTGTCCCACACACTCTCCCTGTCCCACACACTCTCCCTGTCCCACACACTCTCCCATTCCCTGCAATATCTCCCTGTCCCACACACTCTCGCTGTCCCACACTCTCACTGTTCCACACACTCTCCCTGTCCCACACACTCTCCCTGTCCCTGCAATATCTCCCTGTCCCACACACTCTCCCTGTCCCACAAACTCTCCCTGTCCCACACACTCTCCCTGTCCCACACACTCTCCCTGTCCCACACACTCTCCCTGTCCCACACACTCTCCCTGTCCCACACACTCTCCCTGTCCCACACACTCTCCCTGTCCCACACACTCTCCCATTCCCTGCAATATCTCCCTGTCCCACACACTCTCGCTGTCCCACACTCTCACTGTTCCACACACTCTCCCTGTCCCACACACTCTCCCTGTCCCTGCAATATCTCCCTGTCACACACACTCCCCCTGTCCCACAAACTCTGACTGTTCCACTCACTTTCCCTGTCCCACCCACTCTCCCTGCCCCACACACTCTCCCTGTCCCACACACTCCCCCTGTCCCACAGATTCTCCCTGTCCCACACACTCTCCCTGTCCCACACACTCTCCCTGTCCCACACACTCTCCCATTCCCTGCAATATCTCCCTGTCCCACACACTCTCCCTGTCCCACACTCTCACTGTTCCACACACCCCTCCCTGTCCCACACACTCTCCCTGTCCCTGCAATATCTCCCTGTCCCACACACTCTCCCTGTCCCACACACTCTCACTGTTCCACACACACTCCCTGTCCCACACACTCTCCCTGTCCCTGCAATATCTCCCTGTCACACACACTCCCCCTGTCCCACACACTCTGACTGTTCCACACACTTTCCCTGTCCCACACACTCTCCCTGCCCCACACACTCATTGTCCCACACTCGCTCCCTGTCCCACACACTCTCCCTGTTCCACACACTCTCCCTATTCCACACACTCTCCCTATTCCACACACTCTCCCGGTCCCACACATGTCCCTGTCCCACACATCTCCCTGTCCCACACACTCCCCCTGTCCCAAACACTCTCCCTGTCGCTGCAAAGTCTCCCTGTCCCACACACACTCCCTGCCCCACACACACTCCCTGCCCCACACACACTTCCTGCCCCACACACACTCCCTGCCCCACACACACTCTATGCCCCACACACACTCCATGCCCCACACTGTCTCCCTGTCCCACACACTTTCCCTGTCCCACACACTCATTGTCCGACACTCTCTCCCTGTCCCACACACTCTCCCTGTCCCACACACTCTCCCTGATCCACACAGTCTCCCTGTTCCACACACTCTCCCTGTCCTACACACTCCCCCTGTCCCACACACTTTCCCTGTCACACACACTTTCTCTGTCCCACACACTTTCCCTGTCCCACACACTCTCCCTGTCCCACACACTTTCCCTGTCCCACACACTTTCCCTGTCCCACACACTTTCCCTGTCCCACACACACACCATGCCCCACACACTCTCCCTGTCCCACACACTCTCCCTGTCCCACACACTTTCCCTGTCCCACACACTTTCCCTGTCCCACACACTTCCCCTGTCCCACACACTTTCCCTGTCCCACACACTTTCCCTGTCCCACACACTTTCCCTGTCCCCAACGCTCTCCCTGCGCCACAGACTCTCCCTGTCCAACACACTTTCCCTGTCCCACACACTCTCCCTGTCCCACAAATCTTCCCTGTCCCACACACTCTCCCTGTCCCTGCAATATCTCCGTCCCACACACTCTCCCTGTCTCACACACTCTCCCTGTTCCACACACTCTCCCTGTCCCACACACTCTCCCTGTCCCTGCAATATCTCCCTGTCCCACACACTCTCCCTGTCCCACACAGTCTCCCTGTCCCACACACTCTTTGTCCCACACACTCTTTGTCCCACACACTCTTTGTCCCACACACTGTCCCTGTAACACACACTCCCCCTGTTCCACACACTCCCCCTGTCCCACACACTCATTGTCCCATACCCTCTCCTTCTCCCACACACTTCCCCTGTCCCACACACTCCCCCTGTCCCACACACTCCCCCTGTCCCACACACTGTCCCTGTCCCACACACTCTCCCGGTCCCACACATCTCCCTGTCCCACACTCTCTCCCTGTTCCACACACTCTCCCTGTCCCAATCACTCTCCCTGTTCCACACACTCTCCCTGTCCCACACACTCTCCCTGTCCCTACAATATCTCCCTGTCCCACACACTCTCCCTGTTCCACACACTCCCCCTGTCCCACAGATTCTCCCTGTCCCACACACTCTCCCTGTCCCACACACTCTCCCTGTCCCACACACTCTCCCATTCCCTGCAATATCTCCCTGTCCCACACACTCTCGCTGTCCCACACTCTCACTGTTCCACACACTCTCCCTGTCCCACACACTCTCCCTGTCCCTGCAATATCTCCCTGTCCCACACACTCTCCCTGTCCCACAAACTCTCCCTGTCCCACACACTCTCCCATTCCCTGCAATATCTCCCTGTCCCACACACTCTCGCTGTCCCACACTCTCACTGTTCCACACACTCTCCCTGTCCCACACACTCTCCCTGTCCCTGCAATATCTCCCTGTCACACACACTCCCCCTGTCCCACACACTCTGACTGTTCCACTCACTTTCCCTGTCCCACCCACTCTCCCTGCCCCACACACTCATTGTCCCACACTCGCTCCCTGTCCCACACACTCTCCCTGTTCCACACACTCTCCCTATTCCACACACTCTCCCTATTCCACACACTCTCCCTATTCCACACACTCATTGTCCCTCACACTCTCCCTGTCCCACACACTCTCCCTGTTCCACACACTCTCCCTGTCCCTGCAAAGTCTCCCTGTCCCACACACTCTCACTGTCCCACAGATCTCCCTGTCCCACACATCTGCCTGTCCCACACATCTGCCTGTCCCACACACTCTCACTGTCCCACACACTCTCACTGTCCCACACACTCTCACTGTCCCACACACTTTCCCTGTCCCACACACTCATTGTCCCATACCCTCTCCTTGTCCCACACACTTCCCCTGTCCCACACACTCCCCCTGTCCCACACACTCCCCCTGTCCCACACACTCCCCCTGTCCCACACACTGTCCCTGTCCCACACACTCTCCCGGTCCCACACATCTCCCTGTCCCACACATCTCCCTGTCCCACACTCTCTCCCTGTCCCACACTCTCTCCCTGTCCCACACACTCTCCCTGTCCCACACTCTCTCCCTGTCCCACACACTTTCCCTGTCCCACACACTCATTGTCCCATACCCTCTCCTTGTCCCACACACTTCCCCTGTCCCACACACTCCCCCTGTCCCACACACTCCCCCTGTCCCACACACTGTCCCTGTCCCACACACTCTCCCTGTCCCACACACTCTTTGTCCCACACACTCTTTGTCCCACACACTGTCCCTGTACCACACACTCCCCCTGTTCCACCCACTCCCCCTGTCCCACACACTCATTGTCCCATACCCTCTCCTTGTCCCACACACTTCCCCTGTCCCACACACTCCCCCTGTCCCACACACTCCCCCTGTCCCACACACTCCCCCTGTCCCACACACTGTCCCTGTCCCAAACACTCTCCCTGTTCCACACAGTCTCCCTGTCCCTACAATATCTCCCTGTCCCACACACTGTCCCTGTCCCACACACTCTCCCTGTCCCACACACTCTTTGTCCCACACACTCTTTGTCCCACACACTGTCCCTGTACCACACACTCCCCCTGTTCCACCCACTCCCCCTGTCCCACACACTCATTGTCCCATACCCTCTCCTTGTCCCACACACTTCCCCTGTCCCACACACTCCCCCTGTCCCACACACTCCCCCTGTCCCACACACTCCCCCTGTCCCACACACTCCCCCTGTCCCACACACTCTCCCTGTTCCACACAGTCTCCCTGTCCCTACAATATCTCCCTGTCCCACACACTCTCCCTGTCCCACACACTCTCATTGTTCCACACACTCCCCCTGTCCCACAGATTCTCCCTGTCCCACACACTCTCCCTGTCCCACACACTCTCCCTGTCCCACACACTCTCCCATTCCCTGCAATATCTCCCTGTCCCACACACTCTCCCTGTCCCACACTCTCACTGTTCCACACACCCCTCCCTGTCCCACACACTCTCCCTGTCCCTGCAATATCTCCCTGTCCCACACACTCTCCCTGTCCCACACACTCTCACTGTTCCACACACACTCCCTGTCCCACACACTCTCCCTGTCCCTGCAATATCTCCCTGTCACACACACTCCCCCTGTCCCACACACTCTGACTGTTCCACACACTTTCCCTGTCCCACACACTCTCCCTGCCCCACACACTCATTGTCCCACACTCGCTCCCTGTCCCACACACTCTCCCTGTTCCACACACTCTCCCTATTCCACACAGTCTCCCTGTCCCACACACTCTCCCGGTCCCACACATGTCCCTGTCCCACACATCTCCCTGTCCCAAACACTCTCCCTGTCGCTGCAAAGTCTCCCTGCCCCACACACACTCCCTGCCCCACACACACTCCCTGCCCCACACACACTCCCTGCCCCACACACACTCCATGCCCCACACACACTCTATGCCCCACACACACTCCATGCCCCACACTGTCTCCCTGTCCCACACACTTTCCCTGTCCCACACACTCATTGTCCGACACTCTCTCCCTGTCCCACACACTCTCCCTGTCCCACACACTCTCCCTGATCCACACAGTCTCCCTGTTCCACACACTCTTCCTGTCCTACACACTCCCCCTGTCCCACACACTTTCCCTGTCACACACACTTTCTCTGTCCCACACACTTTCCCTGTCCCACACACTTTCCCTGTCCCACACACTTTCCCTGTCCCACACACACTCCCTGTCCCACACACACACCATGCCCCACACACTCTCCCTGTCCCACACACTCTCCCTGTCCCACACACTCTCCCTGTCCTACACACTCCCCCTGTCCCACACACTTTCCCTGTCCCACACACTTTCCCTGTCCCACACACTTTCCCTGTCCCCAACGCTCTCCCTGCGCCACAGACTCTCCCTGTCCAACACACTTTCCCTGTCCCACACACTCTCCCTGTCCCACAAATCTTCCCTGTCCCACACACTCTCCCTGTCCCTGCAATATCTCCGTCCCACACACTCTCCCTGTCTCACACACTCTCCCTGTTCCACACACTCTCCCTGTCCCACACACTCTCCCTGTCCCTGCAATATCTCCCTGTCCCACACACTCTCCCTGTCCCACACACTCTCCCTGTCCCACACACTCTTTGTCCCACACACTCTTTGTCCCACACACTCTTTGTCCCACACACTGTCCCTGTACCACACACTCCCCCTGTTCCACACACTCCCCCTGTCCCACACACTCATTGTCCCATACCCTCTCCTTGTCCCACACACTTCCCCTGTCCCACACACTCCCCCTGTCCCACACACTCCCCCTGTCCCACACACTGTCCCTGTCCCACACACTCTCCCGGTCCCACACATCTCCCTGTCCCACACACTCTCCCTGTCCCACACTCTCTCCCTGTTCCACACACTCTCCCTGTCCCACACACTCTCCCTCTCCCTGCAATATCTCCCTGTCCCACACACTCTCCCTGTCCCAATCACTCTCCCTGTTCCACACACTCTCCCTGTCCCACACACTCTCCCTGTCCCTACAATATCTCCCTGTCCCACACACTCTCCCTGTTCCACACACTCCCCCTGTCCCACAGATTCTCCCTGTCCCACACACTCTCCCTGTCCCACACACTCTCCCTGTCCCACACACTCTCCCATTCCCTGCAATATCTCCCTGTCCCACACACTCTCGCTGTCCCACACTCTCACTGTTCCACACACTCTCCCTGTCCCACACACTCTCCCTGTCCCTGCAATATCTCCCTGTCCCACACACTCTCCCTGTCCCACAAACTCTCCCTGTCCCACACACTCTCCCTGTCCCACACACTCTCCCTGTCCCACACACTCTCCCTGTCCCACAGATTCTCCCTGTCCCACACACTCTCCCTGTCCCACACACTCTCCCTGTCCCACACACTCTCCCATTCCCTGCAATATCTCCCTGTTCCACACTCTCTCGCTGTCCCACACACTCTCCCTGTCCCTGCAATATCTCCCTGTCACACACACTCCCCCTGTCCCACACACTCTGACTGTTCCACTCACTTTCCCTGTCCCACCCACTCTCCCTGCCCCACACACTCATTGTCCCACACTCGCTCCCTGTCCCACACACTCTCCCTGTTCCACACACTCTCCCTATTCCACACACTCTCCCTATTCCACACACTCTCCCTATTCCACACACTCATTGTCCCACACACTCTCCCTGTCCCACACACTCTCCCTGTCCCACACACTCTCCCTGTCCCTGCAAAGTCTCCCTGTCCCACACACTCTCACTGTCCCACAGATCTCCCTGTCCCACACATCTGCCTGTCCCACACAGCTGCCTGTCCCACACATCTGCCTGTCCCACACATCTCCCTGTCCCACACACTCTCCCTGTCCCTGCAAAGTCTCCCTGTCCCACACACTCTCCCTGTCCCACACACTCTCCCTGTCCCACACACTCTCACTGTTCCACACTCTCTCCCTGTTCCACACACTCCCCTTGTCCCACACACACTCCCGGCCCCCCACACACTCCCTGCCCCCCACACACTCCTTGCCGCACACACACTCCCTGCCCCACACACACTCCCTGCCCCACACACACTCCCTGCCCCACACACACTCCCTGTCCCACACACACTCCCTGCCCCACACACATTCCCTGCCCCACACACACTCCCTGCCCCACACACACTCCCTGCCCCACACACACTCCCTGCCCCACACACACTCCCTGCCCCACACACACTCCCTGCCCCACACACACTCCCTGCCCCACACACACTCCCTGCCCCACACACACTCCCTGCCCCACACACACTCCCTGCCCCACACACACTCCATGCCCCACACACACTCCATGCCCCACACACACTCCATGCCCCACACACACTCCATGCCCCACACAGTCTCCCTGCCCCACACACTTTCCCTGTCCCACACACTCATTGTCCGACACTCTCTCCCTGTCCCACACACTCTCCCTGTCCCACACACTCTCCCTGTTCCACACACTCTCCCTGTCCTACACACTCCCCCTGTCCCACACACTTTCCCTGTCCCACAAACTTTCCCTGTCCCACACACGCCCGCGGTCCCACACACGCCGCCGGTCCCACACACTCCCCCTCTCCCACACACTCCCCCTCTCCCCCACACATTCCCCCTCTCCCACAAACTCTCCCTGTCCCACACACCCACCCTGTCCCACACACCCACCCTGTCCCACACACCCTCCCTGTCCCACACACACTCCCCCTGTCCCACACACCCACCCTGTCCCACACAACCTCCCTGTCCCACACACTCTCCCTGTCCCACACACTCTCCCTGTCCCACACACTCCCCCTGTCCCACACACTCCCCCTGACCGACACACTCCCCCTGTCCCACACACACTCCATGCCCCACACACACTCCATGCCCCACACACTCTCCCTGTCCCACACACTCTCCCTGTCCCACA
This sequence comes from Scyliorhinus torazame, assembly GCF_047496885.1. Classification (NCBI taxonomy): domain Eukaryota; kingdom Metazoa; phylum Chordata; class Chondrichthyes; order Carcharhiniformes; family Scyliorhinidae; genus Scyliorhinus; species Scyliorhinus torazame. Next base: position 85,251,968 of record NC_092710.1, on the reverse strand, counting down.
CACTCTCCCTGTCCTACACACACCCCCTGTCCCACACACTTTCCCTGTCCCACACACTTTCCCTGTCCCACACACTTTCCCTGTCCCCAACACTCTCCCTGCCCCACAGAATCTCCCTGTCCAACACACTTTCCCTGCCCCACACACTCCCCCTGTCCCACACACTCTCCCTGTCCCACAAACTCTCCCTGTCCCACGCACTCTCCCTGTCCCTGCAATATCTCCGTCCCACACACTCTCCCTGTTCCACACACTCTCCCTGTCCCACAAACTCTCCCTGTCCCTTCAATATCTCCCTGTCCCACACAGTCTCCCTGTCCCACACACTCTTTGTCCCACACACTGTCCCTGTCCCACACACTCCCCCTGTCCCACACACTCTCCCGGTCCCACACATCTCCCTGTCCCACACTCTCCCCCTGTGCCACACACTTTCAATGTTCCACACACTCTCCCTGTCCCACACATTCTCCCTCTCCCTTCAATATCTCCCTGTCCCACACACTCTCCCTGTCCCAAACACTCTCCCTCTTCCACACACTCTCCCTGTCCCTACAATATCTCCCTGTCCCACACACTCTCACTGTTCCACACACTCTCCCTGTCCCACACACTCTCCCTGTCCCTGCAATATCTCCCTGTCCCACACACTCTCCCTGCCCCACACACTCATTGTCCCCCACACGCTCCCTGTCCCACACACTCTCCCTGTCCCACACACTCTCCCTGTCCCACACACTCTCCCTGTTCCACACACTCTCCCTGTTCCACACACTCTCCCTATTCCACACAGTCTCCCTGTCCCACACACTCTCCCGGTCCCACACATCTCCCGGTCCCACACATCTCCCTGTCCCACACACTCTCCCTGTCCCACACACTCTCCCTGTTCCACACACTCCCCTTGTCCCACACACACTCCCGGCCCCCCACACACTCCCTGCCCCACACAGTCTCCCTGCCCCACACACTTTCCCTGTCCCACACACTCTCCCATTCCCTGCAATATCTCCCTGTCCCACACACTCTCCCTGTCCCACACACTTTCCCTGTCCCACACACTTTCCCTGTCCCACACACGCCGCCGGTCCCACACACGCCGCCGGTCCCACACACTCCCCCTCTCCCACACACTCCCCCTCTCCCACACACTCCCCCTCTCCCACACACTCCCCCTCTCCCACACACTCCCCCTCTCCCACACACTCCCCCTCTCCCACACACTCCCCCTCTCCCACAAACTCTACCTGTCCCACACACCCACCCTGTCCCACACACCCACCCTGTCCCACACACCCTCCCTGTCGCACACACCCTCCCTGTCCCACAACCCTCCCTGTCCCACACATACTCCCCCTGACCCACACACCCACCCTGTCCCACACACCCTCCCTGTCCCACACATTCTCCCTGTCCCACACACTCTCCCTGTCCCACACACTCCCCCTGTCCCACACACTCCCCCTGTCCCACACACTCTCCCTGTCCCACACACTCTCCCTGTCCCACACACTCTCCCTGTTCCACACACTCTCCCTGTTCCACACACACTCCCGGCCCCCCACACACTCCCTGCCCCCCACACACTCCCTGCCCCACACACACTCCCTGCCCCACACACACTCCCTGCCCCACACACACTCCCTGCCCCACACACACTCCATGCCCCACACACACTCCATGCCCCACACACACTCCCTGCCCCACACAGACTCCCTGCCCCACACAGACTCCCTGCCCCACACAGTCTCCCTGCCCCACACACTTTCCCTGTCCCACACACTCTTCCATTCCCTGCAATATCTCCCTGTCCCACACACTCTCCCTGTCCCACACACTTTCCCTGTCCCACACACTTTCCCTGTCCCACACACTTTCCCTGTCCCACACACGCCGCCGGTCCCACACACTCCCCCTCTCCCACACACTCCCCCTCTCCCACACACTCCCCCTCTCCCACAAACTCTACCTGTCCCACACACCCACCCTGTCCCACACACCCACCCTGTCCCACACACCCTCCCTGTCCCACACACCCTCCCTGTCCCACACACACTCCCCCTGACCCACACACCCACCCTGTCCCACACACCCTCCCTGTCCCACACATTCTCCCTGTCCCACACACTCTCCCTGTCCCACACACTCCCCCTGTCCCACACACTCCCCCTGTCCCACACAGTCTCCCTGCCCCACAGACTCCCCCTGTCCCACACACTCTCCCTGTCCCACACACTCTCCCTGCCCCACACACTCTCCCTGCCCCACACACTCTCCCTGCCCCACACACGCCCCCTGTCCCACACACTCTCCCTGTTCCACACACTCTCCCTGTTCCACACACTCCCCCTGCCTCACACACACTCCATGCCCCACACAGTCTCCCTGTCCTACACAATCTCCCTGTCCCACACAGTCTCCCTGTCCCACACACTCTCCCTCTCCCACACACTCTCCCTGTCCCACACACTCTCCCTGTCCCTGCAAAGTCTCCCTGTCCCACACACTCTCCCTGTCCCACACACTCTCCCTGTCCCACACACTCTCCCTGTCCCTGCAATATCTCCCTGTCCCACTCACTCTCACTGTCCCACACACTCTCCCTGTCCCACACACTCTCCCTGTCCCACACACTCTCCCTGTCCCACACACTCTCCCTGTCCCTGCAGTATCTCCCTGTCCCACACACTCTCCCTGTCCCACACACTCTCCCTGTCCCACACACTCTCCCTGTCCCACACACTCTCCCTGTCCCACACACTCTCCCTGTCCCACACACTCTCCCTGTCCCACAAACTTTCCCTGTCTGATAAAGTCTACCTGTCCCACACACTCATTGTCCCACACTCTCTCCCTGTCCCACACACTCTCCCTGTCCCACACACACTCCCTGTTCCACACAGTCTCCCTGTCCACACACTCTCCCGGTCCCACACATCTCCCTGTCCCACACACTCCCCCTGCCCCACACACACTCCCTGCCCCACACACACTCCCTGCCCCACACACACTCCCCTGCCCCACACACACTCCCCTGCCCCACACACACTCCCCTGCCCCACACACACTCCCCTGCCCCACACACACTCCCTGTCCCACACACACACTCCATGCCCAACACACACTCCATGCCCCACACAGTCTCCCTGTTCCACACACTCTCCCATTCCCTGCAATATCTCCCTGTCCCACAAACTCTCTCTGTCCCACACACTCTCCCTGTCCCACACACTCTCCCATTCCCTGCAATATCTCCCTGTCCCACACACTCTCTCTGTCCCACACACTCTCCCTGTCCCACACACTCTCCCTGTTCCACACACTCTCCCTGTTCCACACACTCTCCCTGTTCCACACACTCCCCTTGTCCCACACACACTCCATGCCTAACACACACTCCATGCCCCACACAGTCTCCCTGTCCTACACAATCTCCCTGTCCCACACAGTCTCCCTGTCCCACACACTCTCCCTCTCCCACACACTCTCCCTGTCCCACACACTCTCCCTGCCCCTGCAAAGTCTCCCTGTCCCACACACTCTCCCTGTCCCACACACTCTCCCTGTCCCACACACTCTCCCTGTCCCTGCAATATCTCCCTGTCCCACACACTCTCCCTGTCCCACACACTCTCCCTGTCCCACACACTTTCCCTGTCCGACAAACTCTACCTGCCCCACACACTCATTGTCCCACACTCTCTCCCTGTCCCACACACTCTCCCTGTCCCACACACACTCCCTGTTCCACACAGTCTCCCTGTCCACACACTCTCCCGGTCCCACACATCTACCTGTCCCACACACTCCCCCTGCTGCACACACACTCCCTGCCCCACACACACTCCCTGTCCCACACACACTCCATGTCCCACACACACTCCATGCCCCACACACACTCCATGCCCCACACACACTCCATGCCCCACACACTCTCCCTGTCCCACACACTCGCCCTGTCCCACACAGTCTCCCTGTCCTACACACTCCCCCTGTCCCACACACTTTCCCTGTCCCACACACTTTCCCTGTCCCCAACACTCTCCCTGCCCCACAGACTCCCCCTGTCCCACACACTCTCCCTGCCCCACACAGTCTCCCTGCCCCACACCGTCTCCCTGCCCCACACACTTTCCCTGTCCCACACACTCTCCCATTCCCTGCAATATCTCCCTGTCCCACACACTCTCCCTGTCCCACACACTTTCCCTGTCCCACACACTTTCCCTGTCCCACACACTCCCCCTCTCCCACACACTCCCCCTCTCCCACACACTCCCCCTCTCCCACAAACTCTACCTGTCCCACACACCCACCCTGTCCCACACACCCACCCTGTCCCACACACCCACCCTGTCGCACACACCCTCCCTGTCCCACACACCCTCCCTGTCCCACACACACTCCCCCAGACCCACACACCCACCCTGTCCCACACACCCTCCATGTCCCACACACTCCCCCTGTCCCACACACTCCCCCTGTCCCACACAGTCTCCCTGCCCCACAGACTCCCCCTGTCCCACACACTCTCCCTGTCCCACACACTCTCCCTGCCCCACACACTCCCCCTGCCTCACACACACTCCATGCCCCACACAGTCTCCCTGTCCTACACAAACTCCCTGTCCCACACAGTCTCCCTGTCCCACACACTCTCCCTCTCCCACACACTCTCCCTGTCCCACACACTCTCCCTTTCCCTGCAAAGTCTCCCTGTCCCACACACTCTCCCTGTCCCACACACTCTCCCTGTCCCACACACTCTCCCTGTCCCTGCAATATCTCCCTGTCCGACACACTCTCCCTGTCCCACACACTCTCCCTGTCCCACACACTCTCCCTGTCCCTGCAGTATCTCCCTGTCCCACACACTCTCCCTGTCCCACACACTCTCCCTGTCCCACACACTCTCCCTGTCCCACAAACTTTCCCTGTCTGATAAAGTCTACCTGCCCCACACACTCATTGTCCCACACTCTCTCCCTGTCCCACACACTCTCCCTGTCCCACACACACTCCCTGTTCCACACAGTCTCCCTGTCCACACACTCTCCCGGTCACACACATCTCCCTGTCCCACACACTCCCCCTGCCCCACACACACTCCCTGCCCCACACACACTCCCTGCCCCACACACACTCCCCTGCCCCACACACACTCCCTGTCCCACACACACTCCGTGCCCCACACACACTCCATGCCCAACACACACTCCATGCCCCACACAGTCTCCCTGTTCCACACACTCTTCCTGTCCTACACACTCCCCCTGTCCCACACACTCTCCCTGTCCAACACACTTTCCCTGTCCCACACACTCTCCCTGTCCCACACACTCTCCCTGCCCCACACACTCACTGTCCCACACACTCTCCCTGTCCCATCCACTCTCCCTGTCCCTGCAAATTCTCCCTGTCCCACACACTCACTGTCCCACACACTCATTGTCCCACACTCTCTCCCTGTCTCACACACTCTCCCTGTCCCACACACTCTCCCTGTCCCACACACTCTCCCTGTCCCACACACTCTCCCTGTCGCACACTCTCTCCCTGTCCCACACACGCTCACTGTTCCACACACTCTCACTGTCCCACACACTCTCCCTGTCCCTGCAAAGTCTCCCTGTCCCACACACTCTCCCTGTCCCACACACTCTCGCTGTCCCACACACCCCTTGTCCCACACACACTCCCTGCCCCACACACACTCCCTGCCCCACACACACTCCCTGCCCCACACACACTCCATGCCCCACACACACTCCATGCCCCACACACACTCCATGCCCCACACAGTCTCCCTGTCCTGCACACTCTCCCTGTCCCACACACTCTCCCATTCCCTGCAATATCTCCCTGTCCCACACACTCTCCCTGTCCCACACACTCTCCCATTCCCTGCAATATCTCCCTGTCCCACACACTCTCTCTGTCCCACACACTCTCCCTGTCCCACACACTCTCCCTGTTCCACACACTCCCCTTGTCCCACACACACTCCATGCCTAACACACACACCATGCCCCACACAGTCTCCCTGTCCTACACAGTCTCCCTGCCCCTGCAAAGTCTCCCTGTCCCACACACTCTCCCTGTCCCACACACTCTCCCTGTCCCTGCAATATCTCCCTGTCCCACACACTCTCCCTGTCCCACACACTCTCCCTGTCCCACACACTTTCCCTGTCCGACAAACTCTACCTGCCCCACACACTCATTGTCCCACACTCTCTCCCTGTCCCACACACTCTCCCTGTCCCACACACACTCCCTGTTCCACACAGTCTCCCTGTCCACACACTCTCCCGGTCCCACACATCTCCCTGTCCCACACACTCCCCCTGCTGCACACACACTCCCTGCCCCACACACACTCCCTGCCCCACACACACTCCCTGCCCCACACACACTCCCTGTCCCACACACACTCCCTGTCCCACACACACTCCATGTCCCACACACACTCCATGCCCCACACACACTCCATGCCCCACACACTCTCCCTGTCCCACACACTCGCCCTGTCCCACACAGTCACCCTGTCCCACACAGTCTCCCTATTCCACACACTCTTCCTGTCCTACACACTCCCCCTGTCCCACACACTTTCCCTGTTCCACACACTTTCCCTGTCCCCAACACTCTCCCTGCCCCACAGACTCCCCCTGTCCCACACACTCTCCCTGCCCCACACAGTCTCCCTGCCCCACACAGTCTCCCTGCCCCACACACTTTCCCTGTCCCACACACTCTCCCATTCCCTGCAATATCTCCCTGTCCCACACACTCTCCCTGTCCCACACACTTTCCCTGTCCCACACACTTTCCCTGTCCCACACACGCCGCCGGTCCCACACACGCCGCCGGTCCCACACACTCCCCCTCTCCCACACACTCCCCCTCTCCCACACACTCCCCCTCTCCCACACACTCCCCCTCTCCCACACACTCCCCCTCTCCCACACACTCCCCCTCTCCCACACACTCCCCCTCTCCCACAAACTCTACCTGTCCCACACACCCACCCTGTCCCACACACCCACCCTGTCCCACACACCCTCCCTGTCGCACACACCCTCCCTGTCCCACAACCCTCCCTGTCCCACACATACTCCCCCTGACCCACACACCCACCCTGTCCCACACACCCTCCCTGTCCCACACATTCTCCCTGTCCCACACACTCTCCCTGTCCCACACACTCCCCCTGTCCCACACACTCCCCCTGTCCCACACACTCTCCCTGTCCCACACACTCTCCCTGTTCCACACACTCTCCCTGTTCCACACACTCTCCCTGTTCCACACACACTCCCGGCCCCCCACACACTCCCTGCCCCCCACACACTCCCTGCCCCACACACACTCCCTGCCCCACACACACTCCCTGCCCCACACACACTCCCTGCCCCACACACACTCCCTGCCCCACACACACTCCATGCCCCACACACACTCCATGCCCCACACACACTCCCTGCCCCACACAGACTCCCTGCCCCACACAGACTCCCTGCCCCACACAGTCTCCCTGCCCCACACACTTTCCCTGTCCCACACACTCTTCCATTCCCTGCAATATCTCCCTGTCCCACACACTCTCCCTGTCCCACACACTTTCCCTGTCCCACACACTTTCCCTGTCCCACACACTTTCCCTGTCCCACACACGCCGCCGGTCCCACACACTCCCCCTCTCCCACACACTCCCCCTCTCCCACACACACCCCCTCTCCCACAAACTCTACCTGTCCCACACACCCACCCTGTCCCACACACCCACCCTGTCCCACACACCCTCCCTGTCCCACACACCCTCCCTGTCCCACACACACTCCCCCTGACCCACACACCCACCCTGTCCCACACACCCTCCCTGTCCCACACATTCTCCCTGTCCCACACACTCTCCCTGTCCCACACACTCCCCCTGTCCCACACACTCCCCCTGTCCCACACAGTCTCCCTGCCCCACAGACTCCCCCTGTCCCACACACTCTCCCTGTCCCACACACTCTCCCTGCCCCACACACTCTCCCTGCCCCACACACTCTCCCTGCCCCACACACTCTCCCTGCCCCACACACGCCCCCTGTCCCACACACTCTCCCTGTTCCACACACTCTCCCTGTTCCACACACTCCCCCTGCCTCACACACACTCCATGCCCCACACAGTCTCCCTGTCCTACACAATCTCCCTGTCCCACACAGTCTCCCTGTCCCACACACTCTCCCTCTCCCACACACTCTCCCTGTCCCACACACTCTCCCTGTCCCTGCAAAGTCTCCCTGTCCCACACACTCTCCCTGTCCCACACACTCTCCCTGTCCCACACACTCTCCCTGTCCCTGCAATATCTCCCTGTCCCACTCACTCTCACTGTCCCACACACTCTCCCTGTCCCACACACTCTCCCTGTCCCACACACTCTCCCTGTCCCACACACTCTCCCTGTCCCTGCAGTATCTCCCTGTCCCACACACTCTCCCTGTCCCACACACTCTCCCTGTCCCACACACTCTCCCTGTCCCACACACTCTCCCTGTCCCACACACTCTCCCTGTCCCACAAACTTTCCCTGTCCCACACACACTCCCTGTTCCACACAGTCTCCCTGTCCACACACTCTCCCGGTCCCACACATCTCCCTGTCCCACACACTCCCCCTGCCCCACACACACTCCCTGCCCCACACACACTCCCTGCCCCACACACACTCCCCTGCCCCACACACACTCCCCTGCCCCACACACACTCCCCTGCCCCACACACACTCCCTGTCCCACACACACACTCCATGCCCAACACACACTCCATGCCCCACACAGTCTCCCTGTTCCACACACTCTCCCATTCCCTGCAATATCTCCCTGTCCCACAAACTCTCTCTGTCCCACACACTCTCCCTGTCCCACACACTCTCCCATTCCCTGCAATATCTCCCTGTCCCACACACTCTCTCTGTCCCACACACTCTCCCTGTCCCACACACTCTCCCTGTTCCACACACTCTCCCTGTTCCACACACTCTCCCTGTTCCACACACTCCCCTTGTCCCACACACACTCCATGCCTAACACACACTCCATGCCCCACACAGTCTCCCTGTCCTACACAATCTCCCTGTCCCACACAGTCTCCCTGTCCCACACACTCTCCCTCTCCCACACACTCTCCCTGTCCCACACACTCTCCCTGCCCCTGCAAAGTCTCCCTGTCCCACACACTCTCCCTGTCCCACACACTCTCCCTGTCCCACACACTCTCCCTGTCCCTGCAATATCTCCCTGTCCCACACACTCTCCCTGTCCCACACACTCTCCCTGTCCCACACACTTTCCCTGTCCGACAAACTCTACCTGCCCCACACACTCATTGTCCCACACTCTCTCCCTGTCCCACACACTCTCCCTGTCCCACACACACTCCCTGTTCCACACAGTCTCCCTGTCCACACACTCTCCCGGTCCCACACATCTACCTGTCCCACACACTCCCCCTGCTGCACACACACTCCCTGCCCCACACACACTCCCTGTCCCACACACACTCCATGTCCCACACACACTCCATGCCCCACACACACTCCATGCCCCACACACACTCCATGCCCCACACACTCTCCCTGTCCCACACACTCGCCCTGTCCCACACAGTCTCCCTGTCCCACACAGTCTCCCTGTCCTACACACTCCCCCTGTCCCACACACTTTCCCTGTCCCACACACTTTCCCTGTCCCCAACACTCTCCCTGCCCCACAGACTCCCCCTGTCCCACACACTCTCCCTGCCCCACACAGTCTCCCTGCCCCACACCGTCTCCCTGCCCCACACACTTTCCCTGTCCCACACACTCTCCCATTCCCTGCAATATCTCCCTGTCCCACACACTCTCCCTGTCCCACACACTTTCCCTGTCCCACACACTTTCCCTGTCCCACACACTCCCCCTCTCCCACACACTCCCCCTCTCCCACACACTCCCCCTCTCCCACAAACTCTACCTGTCCCACACACCCACCCTGTCCCACACACCCACCCTGTCCCACACACCCACCCTGTCGCACACACCCTCCCTGTCCCACACACCCTCCCTGTCCCACACACACTCCCCCAGACCCACACACCCACCCTGTCCCACACACCCTCCATGTCCCACACACTCCCCCTGTCCCACACACTCCCCCTGTCCCACACAGTCTCCCTGCCCCACAGACTCCCCCTGTCCCACACACTCTCCCTGTCCCACACACTCTCCCTGCCCCACACACTCCCCCTGCCTCACACACACTCCATGCCCCACACAGTCTCCCTGTCCTACACAAACTCCCTGTCCCACACAGTCTCCCTGTCCCACACACTCTCCCTCTCCCACACACTCTCCCTGTCCCACACACTCTCCCTTTCCCTGCAAAGTCTCCCTGTCCCACACACTCTCCCTGTCCCACACACTCTCCCTGTCCCACACACTCTCCCTGTCCCTGCAATATCTCCCTGTCCGACACACTCTCCCTGTCCCACACACTCTCCCTGTCCCACACACTCTCCCTGTCCCTGCAGTATCTCCCTGTCCCACACACTCTCCCTGTCCCACACACTCTCCCTGTCCCACACACTCTCCCTGTCCCACAAACTTTCCCTGTCTGATAAAGTCTACCTGCCCCACACACTCATTGTCCCACACTCTCTCCCTGTCCCACACACTCTCCCTGTCCCACACACACTCCCTGTTCCACACAGTCTCCCTGTCCACACACTCTCCCGGTCCCACACATCTCCCTGTCCCACACACTCCCCCTGCCCCACACACACTCCCTGCCCCACACACACTCCCTGCCCCACACACACTCCCCTGCCCCACACACACTCCCTGTCCCACACACGCTCCGTGCCCCACACACACTCCATGCCCAACACACACTCCATGCCCCACACAGTCTCCCTGTTCCACACACTCTTCCTGTCCTACACACTCCCCCTGTCCCACACACTCTCCCTGTCCAACACACTTTCCCTGTCCCACACACTCTCCCTGTCCCACACACTCTCCCTGCCCCACACACTCACTGTCCCACACACTCTCCCTGTCCCATCCACTCTCCCTGTCCCTGCAAATTCTCCCTGTCCCACACACTCACTGTCCCACACACTCATTGTCCCACACTCTCTCCCTGTCTCACACACTCTCCCTGTCCCACACACTCTCCCTGTCCCACACACTCTCCCTGTCCCACACACTCTCCCTGTCGCACACACTCTCCCTGTCGCACACTCTCTCCCTGTCCCACACACGCTCACTGTTCCACACACTCTCACTGTCCCACACACTCTCCCTGTCCCTGCAAAGTCTCCCTGTCCCACACACTCTCCCTGTCCCACACACTCTCGCTGTCCCACACACCCCTTGTCCCACACACACTCCCTGCCCCACACACACTCCCTGCCCCACACACACTCCCTGCCCCACACACACTCCATGCCCCACACACACTCCATGCCCCACACACACTCCATGCCCCACACAGTCTCCCTGTCCTGCACACTCTCCCTGTCCCACACACTCTCCCATTCCCTGCAATATCTCCCTGTCCCACACACTCTCCCTGTCCCACACACTCTCCCATTCCCTGCAATATCTCCCTGTCCCACACACTCTCTCTGTCCCACACACTCTCCCTGTCCCACACACTCTCCCTGTTCCACACACTCTCCCTGTTCCACACACTCCCCTTGTCCCACACACACTCCATGCCTAACACACACACCATGCCCCACACAGTCTCCCTGTCCTACACAGTCTCCCTGCCCCTGCAAAGTCTCCCTGTCCCACACACTCTCCCTGTCCCACACACTCTCCCTGTCCCACACACTCTCCCTGTCCCTGCAATATCTCCCTGTCCCACACACTCTCCCTGTCCCACACACTCTCCCTGTCCCACACACTTTCCCTGTCCGACAAACTCTACCTGCCCCACACACTCATTGTCCCACACTCTCTCCCTGTCCCACACACTCTCCCTGTCCCACACACACTCCCTGTTCCACACAGTCTCCCTGTCCACACACTCTCCCGGTCCCACACATCTCCCTGCCCCACACACTCCCCCTGCTGCACACACACTCCCTGCCCCACACACACTCCCTGCCCCACACACACTCCCTGCCCCACACACACTCCCTGTCCCACACACACTCCCTGTCCCACACACACTCCCTGTCCCACACACACTCCATGCCCCACACACACTCCATGCCCCACACACTCTCCCTGTCCCACACACTCGCCCTGTCCCACACAGTCACCCTGTCCCACACAGTCTCCCTATTCCACACACTCTTCCTGTCCTACACACTCCCCCTGTCCCACACACTTTCCCTGTTCCACACACTTTCCCTGTCCCCAACACTCTCCCTGCCCCACAGACTCCCCCTGTCCCACACACTCTCCCTGCCCCACACAGTCTCCCTGCCCCACACAGTCTCCCTGCCCCACACACTTTCCCTGTCCCACACACTCTCCCATTCCCTGCAATATCTCCCTGTCCCACACACTCTCCCTGTCCCACACACTTTCCCTGTCCCACACACTTGCCCTGTCCCCAACACTCTCCCTGCCCCACAGACTCCCCCTGTCCCACACACGCTCCCTGTCCAACACACTTTCCCTGCCCCACACACTCTCCCTGTCCCACACACTCTCCCTGTCCCACAAATCTTCCCTGTCCCACACACTCTCCCTGTCCCACACACTCTCCCTATCCCTGCAGTATCTCCGTCCCACACACTCTCCCTGTCTCACACACTCTCCCTGTTCCACACACTCTCCCTGTCCCACACACTCTCCCTGTCCCTGCAATATCTCCCTGTCCCACACACTCTCACTGTTCCACACACTCCCCCTGTCCCACAGAATCTCACTGTCCCACACACTCTCCCTGTCCCACACACTCTCCCATTCCCTGCAATATCTCCCTGTCCCACACACTCTCCCTGTCCCACACACTCTCCCTCTCCCACACACTCTCCCTGTTCCACAAAGTCTCCCTGTTCCACACACTCTCACTGTCCCTGCAAAGTCGCCCTGTCCCACACACTCATCCTGTCCCACACACTCTTCCTGTCCCACACACTCTCCCTGCCCCACACACTCTCCCTACCCCACACACTCATTGTCCCACACACTCATTGTCCCACACACTCTCCCTGTCCCACACACTCTCCCTGTCCCACACACGCTCAGTGTTCCACACACTCTCCCTGTCCCACACACTCTCCCTGTCCCACACACTCCCCTTGTCCCACACCCACTCCCGGTCCCACACACTCTCCCTGTCCCACACACTCCCCCTGCTGCGCACACACTCCCTGCCCCACACACACTCCCTGCCCCACACACACTCCCTGCACCACACACACTCCCTGCACCACACACACTCCCTGCACCACACACACTCCCTGTCCCACACACACTCCCTGTCCCACACACACTCCCTGCCCCACACACACTCCCTGCCCCACACACACTCCCTGCCCCACACACACTCCCTGCCCCACACACACTCCCTGCCGCACACACACTCCCTGCCCCACACACACTCCCTGCCCCACACACACTCCCTGCCCCACACACACTCCATGCCCCACACACTCGCCCTGTCCCACACAGTCTCCCTGTCCCACACAGTCTCCCTGTTCCACACACTCTCCCTGTCCTACACACTCCCCCTGTCCCACACACTTTCCCTGTCCCACACACTTTCCCTGTCCCCAACACTCTCCCTGCCCCACAGACTCCCCCTGTCCCACACACTCTCCCTGTCCAACACACTTTCCCTGCCCCACACACTCCCCTTGTCCCACACACACTCCCGGTCCCACACACACTCCCGGTCCCACACACACTCCCGGTCCCACACAGTCCCCCTGCTGCACACACACTCCCTGCCCCACACACACTCCCTGCCGCACACACACTCCCTGTCCCACACACACTCCCTGTCCCACACACACTCCCTGTCCCACACACACTCCCTGTCCCACACACACTCCATGCCCCACACACACTCCATGCCCCACACACACTCCATGCCCCACACACTCGCCCTGTCCCACACAGTCTCCCTGTCCCACACAGTCTCACTGTTCCACACACTCTCCCTGTCCTACACACTCCCCCTGTCCCACACACTTTCCCTGTCCCACACACTTTCCCTGTCCCCAACACTCTCCCTGCCCCACAGACTCCCCCTGTCCCACACACTCTCCCTGTCCAACACACTTTCCCTGCCCCACACACTCCCCCTGTCCCACACACTCTCCCTGTCCCACAAATCTTCCCTGTCCCACACACTCTCCCTGTCCCACACACTCTCCCTATCCCTGCAGTATCTCCGTCCCACACACTCTCCCTGTCTCACACACTCTCCCTGTTCCACACACTCTCCCTGTCCCTGCAATATCTCCCTGTCCCACACACTCTCCCTGTCCCACACACTCTCACTGTTCCACACACTCCCCCTGTCCCACAGAATCTCACTGTCCCACACACTCTCCCTGTCCCACACACTCTCCCATTCCCTGCAATATCTCCCTGTCCCACACACTCTCCCTGTCCCACACACTCTCCCTGTCCCTGCAAATTCTCCCTGTCGCACACACTCATTGTCCCACACTCTCTCCCTGTCTCACACACTCTCCCTGTCCCACACACTCTCCCTGTCCCACACACTCTCCCTGTCCCACACACTCTCCCTGTCCCACACACGCTCACTGTTCCACACACTCTCCCTGTCCCACACACTCTCCCTGTCCCACACACTCTCCCTGTCCCACACACGCTCACTGTTCCACACACTTTCCGTGTCCCACACACTTTCCCTGTCCCACACACTTTCCCTGTCCCACACACTCCCCCTGTCCCACACACTTTCCCTGTCCCACACACATTCCCTGTCCCACACACATTCCCTGTCCCACACACGCCCCCGGTCCCACACACTCCACCTCGCCCACACATTCTCCCTGTCCCACACACTCTCCCTGTCACACAAACTTTCCCTGTCCGACAAACTCTACCTGCCCCACACACTCATTGTCCCACACTCTCTCCCTGCCCCACACACTCTCCCTGTCCCACACACTCTCCCTGTCCCACACACACTCCCTGTTCCACACAGTCTCCCTGTCCACACACTCTCCCGGTCCCACACATCTCCCAGTCCCACACACTCCCCCTGCCCCACGTACACTCCATGCCCCACACACACTCCCTGCCCCACACACTCTCCCGGTCCCACACATCTCCCTGTCCCACACACTCTCCCTGTCCCTGCAAAGTCACCCTGTCCCACACACTCTCCCTGTCCCACACACACTCCCTGCCCCACACACACTCCATGCCCCACACACACTCCATGCCCCACACACAATCCATGCCCCACGTACACTCCATGCCCCACACACACTCCCTGCCCCACACACACTCCCGGTCCCACACATCTCCCTGTCCCACACACTCTCCCTGTCCCTGCAAAGTCACCCTGTCCCACACACTCTCCCTGTCCCACACACACTCCCTGCCCCACACACACTCCATGCCCCACACACACTCCATGCCCCACACACAATCCATGCCCCACACACAATCCATGCCCCACACACACTCCATGCCCCACACAGTCTCCCTGTCCCACACACTCTCCCATTCCCTGCAATATCTCCCTGTCCCACACACTCTCCCTGTCCCACACACTCTCCCTGTTCCACACAGTCTCCCTGTTCCACACACTCTCCCTGTCCTACACACTCCCCCTGTCCCACACACTTTCCCTGTCCCACACACTTTCCCTGTCCCACACACTTTCCCTGTCCCAAACACTTTCCCTGTCCCACACACTTTCCCTGTCCCACACACGCCCGCGGTCCCACACACGCCGCCGGTCCCACACACTCCCCCTCTCCCATACACACCCCCTCTCCCACACACCCCCTCTCCCACAAACTCTCCCTGTCCCACACACCCACCCTGTCCCACACACCCACCCTGTCCCACACACCCTCCCTGTCCCACACACCCTCCCTGTCCCACACACACTCCCCCTGACCCACACACCCACCCTGTCCCACACACCCTCCCTGTCCCACACATCCTCCCTGTCCCACACACTCTCCCTGTCCCACACACTCCCCCTGTCCCACACACTCCCCATGTCCCACAGTCTCCCTGCCGAACAGACTCCCCCTGTCCCACACACTCTCCCTGTCCCACACACTCTCCCTGCCCCACACACTCTCCCTGCCCCACACACTCTCCCTGCCCCACACACGCCCCCTGCCCCACACACGCCCCCTGCCCCACACACTCTCCCTGTCCAACACACTTTCCCTGCCCCACACACTCCCCCTGTCCCACACAATCTCCCTGTCCCACACACTCTCCCTGTCCCATCCACTCTCCCTCTCCCTGCAAATTCTCCCTGTCGCACACACTCACTGTCCCACACACTCATTGTCCCACACACTCTCCCTGTCCCACACACGCTCAGTGTTCAACACACTCTCCCTGTCCCACACACTCTCCCTGTCCCTGCAAAGTCTCCCTGTCCAACACACTCTCCCTGCCCCACACACACTCCCTGCCCCACACACACTCCATGCCCCACACACACTCCATGCCCCACACACACTCCATGCCCCACACAGTCTCCCTGTCCTACACAGTCTCCCTGTCCCACACAGTCTCCCTGTCCCACACAGTCTCCCTGTCCCACACACTTTCCCTGTTCCACACACTCTCCCTGTTCCACACACACTCATTGTCCCACACTATCTCCCTGTCCCACATACTCGCCCTGTCCCACACACTCTCCCTGTCCCAGACAGTCTCCCTGTCCGACACACTTTCCCTGTCCCACACACTCCCCCTGTCCCACACACTTTCCCTGTCCCACACACATTCCCTGTCCCACACACGCCCCCGGTCCCACACACGCCCCCGGTCCCACACACGCCCCCGGTCCCACACACTCCACCTCGCCCACACATTCTCCCTGTCCCACACACTCTCCCTGTCACACAAACTTTCCCTGTCCGACAAACTCTACCTGGCCCACACACTCATTGCCCCACACACTCTCCCTGTCCCACACACTCTCCCTGTCCCACACACACTCCCTGTTCCACACAGTCTCCCTGTCCACACACTCTCCCGGTCCCACACACTCACTACCGCACACACTCTCCCTGCCCCGCACACTCTCCCTGTCCCACACAGAGTCCCACACATCCTCCCTGTCACACACAGTCCCCCTGTTCCACACACTCTCCCTGTCCCACACACTCTCCCTGTCGCACACACTCTCCCTGTCACACACTTTCCCTGTCCCGCACATTCCACCTGTCCCACACACGCCCCCGGTCCGACACACGCCCCCGGTCCCACAAACCTTCCCTGTCCCACACACTCTCCCTGTCCCACACACTCTCCCTGTCCCTGCAATATCTCCCTGTCCCACACACTCTCCCTGTTCCACACACTCTCCCTGTCCCTGCAATATCTCCCTGTCCCACACACTCTCCCTGTCCCACACACTCTCCCATTCCGTGCAATATCTCCCTGTCCCACACAATCTCCCTGCCCCACACAGTCTCCCTGTCCTACACACACTCCCTGTCCCACATACTCTCCCTGTCCCACACACACTCCCTGTCCCACACACACTCCCTGCCCCACACACACTCCATGTCCCACACACACTCCAGGTCCCACACACACTACATGCCCCACACACACTACATGCCCCACACAGTCTCCCTGTCCCTGCAAAGTCTCCCTGTCGCAGACACTCTCACTGTCCCACACACTCTCACTGTCCCACACACTCTCAATGTCCCACACACCCTCCCTGTCACACACAGTCCCCCTGTTCCACACACTCTCCCTGTCCCACACACTCTCCCTGTCCCGCACACTCTCCCTGTCCCGCACACTCTCCCTGTCCCGCACACTCTCCCTGTCCCGCACACTCTCACTGTCACACACTTTCCCTGTCCCGCACATTCCCCCTGTCCCACACACGCCCCTGGTCCCACACACGCTCCCGGTCCCACAAACCTTCCCTGTCCCACACACTCTCCCTGTCCCACACACTCTCCCTGTCACTGCAATATCTCCCTGTCCCACACACACTCCCTGTCCCACACACTCTCACTGTCCCACACACTCTCCCTGTTCCACACACTCTCCCTGTTCCACACACTCTCCCTGTCCCTGCAATATCTCCCTGTCCCACACACTCTCCATGCCCCACACAGTCTCCCTGTCCTACACACTCTCCCTGTCCCACACAGTCTCCCTGTCCCACACTCTCTCCCTGTCCCACACTCTCTCCCTGTCCCACACTCTCTCCCTGTCCCACACACTATCCCTGTCCCACACACTCTCCCTGTCCCACACACTCTCCCTGTCCCACACACTATCCATGTCCCACACACTCTCCCTGTCCTACACACTCTCCCTGTCCCACACACTCACTACCGCACACACTCTCCCTGCCCCGCACACTCTCCCTGTCCCACACAGAGTCCCACACATCCTCCCTGTCACACACAGTCCCCCTGTTCCACACACTCTCCCTGTCCCACACACTCTCCCTGTCGCACACACTCTCCCTGTCACACACTTTCCCTGTCCCGCACATTCCACCTGTCCCACACACGCCCCCGGTCCGACACACGCCCCCGGTCCCACAAACCTTCCCTGTCCCACACACTCTCCCTGTCCCACACACTCTCCCTGTCCCTGCAATATCTCCCTGTCCCACACACTCTCCCTGTTCCACACACTCTCCCTGTCCCTGCAATATCTCCCTGTCCCACACACTCTCCCTGTCCCACACAATCTCCCTGTCCCACACAATCTCCCTGTCCCACACACTCTCACTGTACCACACACTCTCACTGTACCACACACTCTCACTGTACCACACACTCCCTGTCCCACACACTCTCCCTGTCCCACACACTCTCCCTGTCCCACACACACTCCATGCCCCACACACACTCCATGCCCCACACACACTCCATGCCCCACACACACTCCATGCCCCACACACACTCCATGCCCCACACACACTCCATGCCCCACACAGTCTCCCTGTCCTACACACACTCCCTGTCCCACACACTCTCCCTGTCCCACATACTCTCCCTGTCCCACACACACTCCCTGTCCCACACACACTCCCTGCCCCACACACACTCCATGTCCCACACACACTCCAGGTCCCACACACACTACATGCCCCACACACACTACATGCCCCACACAGTCTCCCTGTCCCTGCAAAGTCTCCCTGTCGCAGACACTCTCACTGTCCCACACACTCTCACTGTCCCGCACACTCTCCCTGTCCCGCACACTCTCCCTGTCCCGCACACTCTCCCTGTCACACACTTTCCCTGTCCCACACACTCCCCCTGTCCCACACACTCCCCCTGTCCCAAACATTCCCCCTGTCCCAAACATTCCCCCTGTCCCACACACACTCCCTGCCCCACACACTCTCCCTGTCCCACACACTCTCCCCGTCCCACACACTCATTGTCCCACACTCTCCCTGTCCCACACACTCTCCCTGTCCCACACACTCTCCCTGTCCCTGCAGTCTCCCTGTCCCACACACACACTGTCCCACACACTCTCACTGTTCCACACACTCTCCCTGCCCCTCACACTCTCCCTGTCTCACACACTCTCCCTGTCCCACACACTCTCACTGTCCCACACACTCTCACTGTCCCACACACTCTCCCTGTCCCACACACTCTCCCTGTCCCTGCAAAGTCTCCCTGTCCCACACACTCTCCATGCCCCACACAGTCTCCCTGTCCTACACACTCTCCCTGTCCCACACAGTCTTCCTGTCCCACACTCTCTCCCTGTCCCACACTCTCTCCCTGTCCCACACTCTCTCCCTGTCCCACACACTCTCCCTGTCCCACACACTCTCCCTGTCCCACACACTCTCCCTGTCCTACACACTCTCCCTGTCCCACACACTCACTACCGCACACACTCTCCCTGCCCCGCACACTCTCCCTGTCCCACACAGAGTCCCACACATCCTCCCTGTCACACACAGTCCCCCTGTTCCACACACTCTCCCTGTCCCACACACTCTCCCTGTCGCACACACTCTCCCTGTCACACACTTTCCCTGTCCCGCACATTCCACCTGTCCCACACACGCCCCCGGTCCGACACACGCCCCCGGTCCCACAAACCTTCCCTGTCCCACACACTCTCCCTGTCCCACACACTCTCCCTGTCCCTGCAATATCTCCCTGTCCCACACACTCTCCCTGTTCCACACACTCTCCCTGTCCCTGCAATATCTCCCTGTCCCACACACTCTCCCTGTCCCACACACTCTCCCATTCCGTGCAATATCTCCCTGTCCCACACAATCTCCCTGTCCCACACACTCTCACTGTACCACACACTCCCTGTCCCACACACTCTCCCTGTCCCACACACTCTCCCTGTCCCACACACACTCCATGCCCCACACACACTCCATGCCCCACACACACTCCATGCCCCACACACACTCCATGCCCCACACACACTCCATGCCCCACACACACTCCATGCCCCACACAGTCTCCCTGTCCTACACACACTCCCTGTCCCACACACTCTCCCTGTCCCACATACTCTCCCTGTCCCACACACACTCCATGTCCCACACACACTCCAGGTCCCACACACACTACATGCCCCACACACACTACATGCCCCACACAGTCTCCCTGTCCCTGCAAAGTCTCCCTGTCGCAGACACTCTCACTGTCCCACACACTCTCACTGTCCCACACACTCTCACTGTCCCACACACCCTCCCTGTCACACACAGTCCCCCTGTTCCACACACTCTCCCTGTCCCACACACTCTCCCTGTCCCGCACACTCTCCCTGTCCCGCACACTCTCCCTGTCCCGCACACTCTCCCTGTCCCGCACACTCTCCCTGTCCCGCACACTCTCACTGTCACACACTTTCCCTGTCCCGCACATTCCCCCTGTCCCACACACGCCCCTGGTCCCACACACGCTCCCGGTCCCACAAACCTTCCCTGTCCCACACACTCTCCCTGTCCCACACACTCTCCCTGTCACTGCAATATCTCCCTGTCCCACACACACTCCCTGTCCCACACACTCTCACTGTCCCACACACTCTCACTGTCCCACACACTCTCACTGTTCCACACACTCTCCCTGTTCCACACACTCTCCCTGTCCCTGCAATATCTCCCTGTCCCACACACTCTCCCTGTCCCACACACTCTCACTGTTCCACACACTCCCCCTGTCCCACAGGCTCTCCCTGTCCCACAAAATCTCCCTGTCCCACACACTCTCCCTGTCCCACACACTCTCCCTGTCCCTGCAATATCTCCCTGTCCCACACACACTCCCTGTCCCACACACTCTCACTGTCCCACACACTCTCACTGTCCCACACCCCCCCCCCGTTTCACACACTCTCCCTGTCACACACACTCCCCTGTCCCACACACTCTCACTGTCCCACGCACTCTCACTGTCCCACACACACTCACTGTCCCACACACTCTGACTGTCCCACACACTCCCCCTGCCCCACACACTCCCCCTGCCCCACACACTCCCCCTGTCCCACACAACCTCCTGTCCCACACAATCTCCCTGTCCCACAAACTCCCCCTGTCCCACACACTCTCACTGTCCCACATACTGTCCCACACACTCTCCCTGTCCCGCACACTCTCCCTGTCACACACAGTCCCCCTGTTCCGCACACTCTCCCTGTCCCGCACACTCTCCCTGTCCCGCACACTCTCCCTGTCCCGCACACTCTCCCTGTCCCGCACACTCTCCCTGTCCCACACACTCTCCCTGTCCCTCACACTCTCCCTGTCCCACACACTCTCCCTGTCCCACACACTCTCCCTGTCCCACACACTCTCCCTGTCACACACAGTCCCCCTGTTCCACACACTCTCCCTGTCCCACACACTCTCCCTGTCCCACACACTCTCCCTGTCCCACACACTCTCCCTGTCACACACACTCTCCCTGTCACACACACTCTCCCTGTCACACACAGTCCCCCTGTTCCACACACTCTCCCTGTCCCACACACTCTCCCTGTCCCGCACACTCTCACTGTCACACACTTTCCCTGTCCCACACATGCCCCCGGTCCCACACACGCCCCCGGTCCCACACACGCCCCCTCTCCCACACACTCCCCCTGTCCCACACACGCCCCCTCTCCCACACACGCCCCCTCTCCCACACACGCCCCCTCTCCCACACACGCCATCTCTCCCACACACGCCCCCTGACCCACACACTCCCCCTGTCCCACACACTCCCCCTGTCCCACACACTCTCCCTGTCCCACACACTCTTCCTGTCCCACACATCTCCCTGTCCCACACACTCCCCCTGTCCCACACACTCACTGTCCCACGCACTCTTCCTGACCCACACGCTCTCGCTGACCCACACGCTCCCCCTGTCCCACACACTCCCCCTGTCCCACACACTCCCCCTGTCCCACACACACTCCCTGCCCCACACACTCTCCCTGTCCCACACACTCTCCCTGTCCCACACACTCCCCCTGTCCCACACACACTCCCTGCCCCACACACTCTCCCTGTCCCACACACTCTCCCTGTCCCACACACTCCCCCTGCCCCACACACTCTCCCTGTCCCACACACTCTCCCGGTCCCACACACTCTCCCTGTCCCACACATTCTCCCTGTCCCACTGTCCCACACACTCCCCCTATCCCACACTCTCCCCCTGTCCCGCACACTCCCCCTGTCCCGCACACACTCCCTGCCCCGCACACACTCCCTGTCCTGCACACTCCCCCTGTCCCGCACACTCCGCCTGTCCCGCACACTCCCCCTGTCCAGCACACTCCGCCTGTCCCGCACACTCTCCCTGTCCCACACACTCTCCCTGTCCCACACACTCTCCCTGTCCCACACACTCTCCATGCCCCACACAGTCTCCCTGTCCCACACACTCTCCCTGTCCCACACACTCTCCCTGTCCCACACAGTCTCCCTGTCCCACACAGTCTCCCTGTCCCACACACACTCATTGTCCCACACACTCTCCCTGTCCCACACACTCTCCCTGTCCCACACACTCTCCCTGTCCGACACACTTGCCCTGTCCCACACACTTTCCCTGTCCCACAAACTTTCCCTGTCCCACACACGCCCCCGGTCCCACACACGCCCCCGGTCCCACACACTCCCCCTCTCCCACAAACTCCCCCTCTCCCACACACTCTCCCTGTCCCACACACTCTCCCTGTCCCACACACTCTCCCTGTCCCACACACTCTCTCTGTCCCTGCAAAGTCTCCCTGTCCCACACACTCTCCATGCCCCACACAGTCTCCCTGTCCCACACACTCTCCCTGTCCCACACACTCTCCCTGTCCCACACACTCTCCCTGTCCCACACGCGCCCCCGGTCCCACACACGCCCCCGGTCCCACACACTCCCCCTCTCCCACACTCTCACTGTCCCACACACTCTCCCTGCCCCACATTCTCCCCCTGCCCCACACACTCTCCCTGTTCCACACACTCTCACTGTCCCACACACTCTCCCTGTCCCACCCACCCCCCCGTTTCACACACTCTCCCTGTCCCACACACTCTCCCTGTCCCACACACTCTCCCTGTCCCACACACTTTCCCTGTCCCACCCACCCCCCCGTTTCACACACTCTCCCTGTCCCACACACTCTCCCTGTCCCACACACACTCACTGTCCCACACACTCCCCCTGTCCCACACAACCTCCTGTCCCACACAATCTCCCTGTCCCACAAACTCCCCCTGTCCCACACACTCTCACTGTCCCACATACTGTCCCACACACTCTCCCTGTCCCGCACACTCTCCCTGTCACACACAGTCCCCCTGTTCCGCACACTCTCCCTGTCCCGCACACTCTCCCTGTCCCGCACACTCTCCCTGTCCCGCACACTCTCCCTGTCCCACACACTCTCCCTGTCCCTCACACTCTCCCTGTCCCACACACTCTCCCTGTCCCACACACTCTCCCTGTCACACACAGTCCCCCTGTTCCACACACTCTCCCTGTCCCACACACTCTCCCTGTCCCACACACTCTCCCTGTCCCACACACTCTCCCTGTCACACACACTCTCCCTGTCACACACACTCTCCCTGTCACACACAGTCCCCCTGTTCCACACACTCTCCCTGTCCCACACACTCTCCCTGTCCCGCACACTCTCACTGTCACACACTTTCCCTGTCCCACACATGCCCCCGGTCCCACACACGCCCCCGGTCCCACACACGCCCCCTCTCCCACACACTCCCCCTGTCCCACACACGCCCCCTCTCCCACACACGCCCCCTCTCCCACACACGCCCCCTCTCCCACACACGCCATCTCTCCCACACACGCCCCCTGACCCACACACTCCCCCTGTCCCACACACTCCCCCTGTCCCACACACTCTCCCTGTCCCACACACTCTTCCTGTCCCACACATCTCCCTGTCCCACACACTCCCCCTGTCCCACACACTCACTGTCCCACGCACTCTTCCTGACCCACACGCTCTCGCTGACCCACACGCTCCCCCTGTCCCACATACTCCCCCTGTCCCACACACTCCCCCTGTCCCACACACACTCCCTGCCCCACACACTCTCCCTGTCCCACACACTCTCCCTGTCCCACACACTCCCCCTGTCCCACACACACTCCCTGCCCCACACACTCTCCCTGTCCCACACACTCTCCCTGTCCCACACACTCCCCCTGCCCCACACACTCTCCCTGTCCCACACACTCTCCCGGTCCCACACACTCTCCCTGTCCCACACATTCTCCCTGTCCCACTGTCCCACACACTCCCCCTATCCCACACTCTCCCCCTGTCCCGCACACTCCCCCTGTCCCGCACACACTCCCTGCCCCGCACACACTCCCTGTCCTGCACACTCCCCCTGTCCCGCACACTCCCCCTGTCCAGCACACTCCGCCTGTCCCGCACACTCTCCCTGTCCCGCACACTCTCCCTGTCCCACACACTCTCCCTGTCCCACACACTCTCCCTGTCCCACACACTCTCCCTGTCCCACACACTCTCCATGCCCCACACAGTCTCCCTGTCCCACACACTCTCCCTGTCCCACACACTCTCCCTGTCCCACACAGTCTCCCTGTCCCACACAGTCTCCCTGTCCCACACACTCTCCCTGTTCCACACACACTCATTGTCCCACACACTCTCCCTGTCCCACACACTCTCCCTGTCCCACACACTCTCCCTGTCCCACACACTCTCCCTGTCCGACACACTTGCCCTGTCCCACACACTTTCCCTGTCCCACAAACTTTCCCTGTCCCACACACGCCCCCGGTCCCACACACTCCCCCTCTCCCACAAACTCCCCCTCTCCCACACACTCTCCCTGTCCCACACACTCTCCCTGTCCCACACACTCTCCCTGTCCCACACACTCTCTCTGTCCCTGCAAAGTCTCCCTGTCCCACACACTCTCCATGCCCCACACAGTCTCCCTGTCCCACACACTCTCCCTGTCCCACACACTCTCCCTGTCCCACACACTCTCCCTGTCCCACACGCGCCCCCGGTCCCACACGCGCCCCCGGTCCCACACACGCCCCCGGTCCCACACACTCCCCCTCTCCCACACACTCACTGTCCCACACACTCTCCCTGCCCCACATTCTCCCCCTGCCCCACACACTCTCCCTGTTCCACACACTCTCACTGTCCCACACACTCTCCCTGTCCCACCACCCCCCCCGTTTCACACACTCTCCCTGTCCCACACACTCTCCCTGTCCCACACACTCTCCCTGTCCCACACACTTTCCCTGTCCCACCCACCCCCCCGTTTCACACACTCTCCCTGTCCCACACACTCTCCCTGTCCCACACACTCTCCCTGTCCCACACACTCTCCCTGTCCCACACACTCTCACCGTCCCACACACTCTCACCGTCCCACACACTCTCACCGTCCCACACACTCTCACCGTCCCACACACTCTCACCGTCCCACACAATCTCACTGTCCCACACAATCCCCCTGCCCCACACACTCCCCCTGCCCCACACACTCCCCCTGTCCCACACACTCCCCCTGTCCCACACACTCCCCCTGTCCCACACACTCCCCCTGTCCCACACACTCTCCCTGTCCCACACACTCCCCCTGTCCCACACATTCTCCCTGTCCCACACATTCCCCCTGTCCCACACACTGTCCCACACACCCTCCCTGTCACACACAGTCCCCCTGTTCCACACACTCTCCCTGTCCCACACACTCTCCCTGTCCCGCACACTCTCCCTGTCCCGCACACTCTCCCTGTCCCGCACACTCTCCCTGTCCCGCACACTCTCACTGTCACACACTTTCCCTGTCCCGCACATTCCCCCTGTCCCACACTCGCCCCTGGTCCCACACACGCTCCCGGTCCCACAAACCTTCCCTGTCCAACACACTCTCCCTGTCCCACACACTCTCCCTGTCACTGCAATATCTCCCTGTCCCACACACTCTCCCTGTCCCACACACTCTCCCTGTTCCACACACTCTCCCTGTCCCTGCAATATCTCCCTGTCCCACACACTCTCCCTGTCCCACACACTCTCACTGTTCCACACACTCCCCCTGTCCCACAGGCTCTCCCTGTCCCACAAAATCTCCCTGTCCCACACACTCTCCCTGTCCCACACACTCTCCCTGTCCCTGCAATATCTCCCTGTCCCACACACACTCCCTGTCCCACACACTCTCACTGTCCCACACACTCTCACTGTCCCACACCCCCCCCCCCCCCGTTTCACACACTCTCCCTGTCACACACACTCCCCTGTCCCACACACTCTCACTGTCCCACACACTCATTGTCCCACACCACTCTCCTTGTCCCACACACTCTCCTTGTCCCACAGACTCCCCCTGTCCCACAGACTCCCACTGTCCCACAGACTCTCCCTGTCCCACACACTCTCCCTGTCCCACACACTCCAATTGCCCCCCACACACTCCCTGTCCCACACACACTCCCTGTCACACACAGTCTCCCTGTCCCACACACTTTCCCTGCCCCACACACTCATTGTCCCACACACTCATTGTCCCACACACTCTCCCTGTCCCACACACTCTCCCTGTCCCACACACTCTCCCTGTCCCACACACTCATTGTCCCACACACTCTCCTTGTCCCACACACTCTCCTTGTCCCACAGACTCCCCCTGTCCCACAGACTCCCACTGTCCCACAGACTCTCCCTGTCCCACACACTCTCCCTGTCCCACACACTCTCCCTGTCCCACACACTCCAATTGCCCCCCACACACTCCCTGTCCCACACACACTCCCTGTCACACACAGTCTCCCTGTCCCACACACTTTCCCTGCCCCACACACTCATTGTCCCACACACTCATTGTCCCACACACTCATTGTCCCACACACTCTCCCTGTCCCACACACTCTCCCTGTCCCACACACTCTCCCCCTGTCCTACACACTCTCCCCCTGTCCTACACACTCTCCGTGTCCCACACTCTCTCACTGTCCCACACACTCTCCCTGTCCCACACACTCTCCCTGTCCCACACTCTCTCACTGTCCCACACTCTCTCACTGTCCCACACACACTCCCTGTCTCACACACTCTCCCTGTCCCACACATTTTCCCTGTCCCACACACATTCCCTGTCCCACACACATTCCCTGTCCCACACACTCTCCCTGTCCCACACACTATCCCTGTCCCACACACTCTCCCTGTCCCACACACTCTCCCTGTCCCACACACTCTCCCTGTCCCACACAATCTCACTGTCTCACACACTGTCCCAACCACTCTCCCTGTCCCACACACTCATTGTCCCACAATCTACCCCTGCCCCACACACTCTCCCTGTCCCACACACTCTCCCTGTCCCACACACTCTCCCTGTCCCACACACTCTCCCTGTCCCACACACCCCCTCTGTGCCACACACTCCCCATGTCCCACAAAATGTTCCTGTCCCACACACTCTCCCTGTCCCACACACTCTCCCTGTCCCACACACTCCCCCTCTCCCACACACTCCCCCTCTCCCACAAAATGTTCCTGTCCCACACACTTTCCCTGTCCCGCACACTCCCCCCTGTCCCACACACGCCCCCGTCCCACACACTCCCCCGTCACACACTCCCCCTGCCCCACACACTCCCCCTGCCCCACACACTCCCCCTGCCCCACACACTCCCCCTGCCCCACACACTCCCCCTGCCCCACACAGTCTCCCTGTCTCACACACATTCCCTGTCCCACACATTCCTTGTCCCGCACACTCTCCCTGTCCCACACACGCCCCCCGTCCCACACACTCCCCCGTCACACACTCCCCCTGCCCCACACACTCCCCCTGCCCCACACACTCCCCCTGCCCCACACACACTCCCCCTGTCTCACACAGTCTCCCTGTCTCACACACATTCCCTGTCCCACACATTCCTTGTCCCGCACACTCTCCCTGTCCCACACACTCTCCCAGTCCCACACACCCTCACTGTCCGACACAATCTCACTGTCTCACACACTGTCCCACCCACTCACCCTGTCCCACACACTCCCCCGGTCCCACACACTCTCCCGGTCCCACACACGCCCCCGGTCCCACACACGCCCCCGGTCCCACATACTCCCCCTGCCCCGCACACTCCCCCTGCCCCGCACACTTCCCCTGCCCCGCACACTTCCCCTGCCCCGCACACTCCCCCTGTCCCGCACACTCCCCCTGTCCCGCACACTCCCCCTGTCCCGCACACTCCCCCTGTCCCGCACACTCCCCCTGTCCCGCACACTCCCCCTGTCCCGCACACTCCCCCTGTCCCGCACACACCCCGTCCCGCACACACCCCGTCCCGCACACTCCCCCTGTCCCATACACTCTCCCTGTCCCACACACTGTCCCACACATTCCCCCGTCCCACACACTGTCCTACACATTCCCCCTGTCCCACACACTCTGCCTGTTCCACACACTGACTCTCACACACCCTCTCACTGTGTCACACTCTCTCCCCGTCCCACACACTCTCCCTGTCCCGCACACTCTCCCTGTCCCACACACTCATTGTCCCACACACTCTCCTTGTCCCCCACACTCTCCTTGTCACACAGACTCCCCCTGTCCCACAGACTCCCCCTGTCCCACAGACTCCCACTGTCCCACAGACTCTCCCTGTCCCACAGACTCTCCCTGTCCCACACACTCTCCCTGTCCCTGCAATGTCTCCCTGTCCCACACACTCCCCCTGTCCCACACACTCTCACTGTCCCACACACTCTCCCTGCCCACACACACTCCCTGCCCCACACACACTCCCTGCCCCACACACACTCCCTGCCCCACACACACTCCCTGCCCCACACACACTCCCTGCCCCACACACACTCCCTGCCCCACACACACTCCCTGCCCCACACACACTCCCTGCCCCACACACACTCCCTGCCCCACACACACTCACTGCCCCACACACACTCACTGCCCCACACACACTCAATGCCCCACACACACTCCCTGCCCCACACACACTCCCTGCACCACACAGACTCCCTGCCCCACACACACTCCCTGCCCCACACACACTCCCTGCCCACACACACTCCCTGCCCCACACACACTCCCTGCCCCACACACACTCCCTGCCCCACACACTCTCCCTGTCCCTCACACTCACTGACCCACACACTCTCCATGCCCCACACACTCTCCATGCCCCACACAGTCTCCCTGTCCTACACACTCTCCCTCTCCCACACAGTCTCCCTCTCCCACACACTCTCCTAGTCACACACACTCTCCCTGCCCCACACACTCTCCCTGCCCCACACACTCTCCCTGCCCCACACACTCTCCCTGCCCCACACACTCTCCCTGTCCCACACACTTTCCCTGTCCCACACACTCTCCCTGCCCCACACTCTCTCCCTGTCCCACACAGTCTCTCTGTCCCACACAGTCTCCCTGTCCTACACACTCTCCCTGTCCCACACAGTCTCTCTGTCCCACACAGTCTCTCTGTCCCACACAGTCTCCCTGTACCAGACACTCTCCCTGTCCTACATACTCCCCCTGTCCCACACACTTTCCCTGTCCCACACGCGCCCCCGGTCCCACACTCGACCCCGGTCCCACACACTCCCCCTCTCTCCACACACTCCCCCTCTCCCACACACTCCCCCTCTCCCACACACTCCCCCTCTCCCACACACTCCCCCTCTCCCACACACTCCCCGTGCCACACACTCCCCCTGCCCCACACACTCTCCCTGTCCCACACACTCTCCCTGTCCCTGCAATATCTCCCTGCCCCACACACTCTCACTGTCCCACACACTCTCACTGTCCCACACACTCTCACTGTCCCACACACTCTCCCTGTCCCACACACTCTCCCTGTCCCACACACTCTCCCTGTCCCACACACTCCCCCTGTCCCACACACTCCCCCTGTCCCACACACTCTCCCTGTCCCACACATCTCCCTGTCCCACACACTCCCCCTGTGCCACACACTCCCCCTGTGCCACACACTCCCCCTGTGCCACACACTCTCCCTGTCCCTGCAATATCTCCCTGTCCCACACACTCTCCCTGTCCCACACACTCCCCCTGTCCCACAGACTCCCCCTGTCCCACAGACTCCCACTGTCCCACACACTCTCACTGTCACATACACTCTCACTGTCCCCCACACTCCCCCTGTCCCCCACACTCCCACGTCACACACACTCCCACGTCCCACACACTCTCACTGTCCGACACACTGATCTCACACACACTCTCCCTGTCCCACACACTCTCCCTGTCCCACACACTCCCCCTGCCCCACACACTCCCCCTGCCCCACACACTCCCCCTGCCCCACACACTCCCCCTGCCCCACACACTCCCCCTGTCCCACACACTCCCCCTGTCCCACACACTCCCCCTGTCCCACACACTTTCACTGTCCCACACACTGATTTCACACACACTCTCCCTGTCCCACACACTCTCCCTGTCCCACATACTCTCACTGCCCCACACACTCTCACTGTCCGTGTGTGTGTGTGTCTGTGTGTGTGTGTGTGAATCTGTGTGTGTGTGTGTGAATCTGTGTGTGTGTGTGAATCTGTGTGTATGTTTGTGAATCTGTGTGTGTGTGAATCTGTGTGTATGTGAATCTGTGTGTGTGTTTGTGAATCTATGTGTGTGAAGGTGTGTGTGTGTGTGAATCTTTGTGTGTGTGAGTGAAACTGTGTGTGTGTGAATCTGTGCGTGTGAATCTGTGTGTGTGAATCTGTGTGTGTGTGAAAAACTGTGTGTGTGAATCTGTGTGTGTGTGTGAATCTGTGTGTGTGTGTGAATCTGTGTGTGTGTGTGTGAATCTGTGTGTGTGTGTGAATCTATATGTGTGTGAATCAGTGTGTGCGTGAATCTGTGTGTGTGAATCTGTGTGTGTATGTGAATCTGTTTGTGTGTGTGTGAATCAGTGTGTGTGTGTGTGTGTGTGTGTGAATCAGTGTGTGTGTGTGTGTGTGTGTGAATATGTGTGTGTGTGTGAATCTGTGTGTGCGTGTGTGTGAATCTGTGTGTGTGTATGTGAATCTGTTTGTGTGTGTGTGAATCTGTGTGTGTGTGTGTGAATCTGTGTGTGTGTGTGTGTGTGTGTGTAAATCTGTGTGTGTATGAATCTGTGTGTGTGTGTGAATCTGTGTGTGTGTGTGTGGATCTGTGTGTGTGAATCTGTGTGTGTGTGTGTGAGAATCTGTGTGTGTGTGTGTGTGTGTAAATCTGTGTGTGTGTGTGTGTGAGAATATGTGTGTGTGTGTGTGAATCTGTGTGTGCGCGGATCTGTGTGTGTGTGTGAGAAACTGTGTGTGTGTGAATCTGTGTGTGT
Organism: Scyliorhinus torazame; assembly: GCF_047496885.1. Taxonomy (NCBI): domain Eukaryota; kingdom Metazoa; phylum Chordata; class Chondrichthyes; order Carcharhiniformes; family Scyliorhinidae; genus Scyliorhinus; species Scyliorhinus torazame. Next base: position 85,219,904 of record NC_092710.1, on the reverse strand, counting down.
GTGAATCTGTGTGTGTGTGTGAATCTGTGTGTGTGTGTGTGTGTGTGTGTGTGAATCTGTGTGTGTGTGTGAATCTGTGTGTGTGAATCTGTGTGTGTGTGTGAATCTGTGTGTGGGTGGGTGTGAATCTGTGTGTGTGTGTGTAATCTGTGTTTGTGTGTGAGAATCTGGGTGTGTGTGAATCTGGGTGTGTGTGGATCTGTGTGTGTGTGTGTGTGTGGATCTGTGTGTGTGTGTGTGAATATGTGTGTGTGTGTGTGAGAGAATTGTGTGTGTGTGTGAATCTGTGTGTGTGTGTGAGAATCTGTGTGTGCGTGTGTGAATCTGTGTGTGTGTGTGTGTGAATCTGTGTGTGTGTGTGTGAATCTGTGTGTGTGTGTGTGAATCTGTGTGTGTGTGAGAATCTGTGAGTGTGGATCTGTGTGTGTGTGTGTGAATCTGTGTGAGTATCTGTGTGTGTGTGTGTGAATCTGTGTGTGTGTGAATCTGTGTGAGTGTGTGTGAATCTGTGTGTGTGTGTGTGAATCTGTGTGTGTGTGTGAATCTGTGTGTGTGTGTGTGTGTGTGTGAATCTGTGTGTGTGTGTGTGTGTGTGAATCTGTGTGTGTGAATCTGTGTGTGTGTGAATCTGTGTGAGTGTGTGTGAATCTGTGTGTGTGTGTGAATCTGTGTGTGTGTGTGTGAATCTGTGTGAGTGTGTGTGTGAATCTGTGTGTGTGTGTGTGAATCTGTGTGTGTGTGAATCTGTGAGTGTGTGTGAATCTGTGTGTGTGTGTGAATCTGTGAGTGTGTG